>NC_137969.1:28796385-29501385 GCF_963924665.1 Micromys minutus | reverse complement strand
TGGGAATCGAACTCAGAACCTCTGTAAGAGCAGCCAGTGCTCTTAACTGCTCGGACATCTCTCCAGCCCTGTATTTTCAAGTGGGGATGCAGACACAGGACACAGGTTTAGAAGTAAACAGGGCTATAGAGGAGGCTCTGAAGTTGAGAGTACTGACTACTCTGTTAGAGTTGATATGGATTTGATTTCCAGCCCCAACATGGCAGCTCACAACTGTCTAAAACCCCAGTTCCAGGGGGTGTGATGCCCTCTTCTGGCCTCCACGGGTACTGCGTGCATATGGTACACAGACAAATATGCAGGCAAAACACCCATGCACATAACAATGAAACCACTTTTGGGACTTTTTTTTTTTTGAAAAGGTAAAATACAGAGCAGGTAAACGCTATAGCAGGGCTGGAGAAACAGCTCCGCAGGGGAGGGCGCTGCAGCCAAGACTCAAGACCTGGAGCCAGCATGGTGGAGGGAGAACTCCAGAAAGTTGTCCTCTGAATCACCTGCATGCTGTGGCATGTGTGCATAGCTCCTCCCAAATAAACGCAAAAGAAATTAAATAACAATATTACCCCTTTCCCTCTGGGATAAGAAGCTCAACATTTACCCTGAGGAGAGCCTCAAGGGAAGTTTCATTCCACAGAATGTCTGACAGACACCCTCACTGTAGCAAAACCACTGTCTCTTGGGGCTACATAGAGATCCATGAAATCAGGAGCAATGTGTACAAAGACAGGCACAACTTCCACTCAGCCTTGGCCCTTCCCCCTCTACCCTGGCCTTGCTGATACCATGTGGCTACAGAAGCTCCTACCCCACCCCTGTGCATCTGTCTGATGGCATTAAGTTTGGGCTGCACACGGCCATACGTTTGTGGTTCCTGACTGAGCATATTCCCAGTATAAAAAGATAAGATGTCTATTTCAGAGCATCCCAAGTCTTGGGGATGAGGGGGTTAATGATCTTGTTGTCATCTTCCTCTCCCACAACCCCTCCCCCAAATCCCTTCCCCCACCTCCCTACCCCAACCCGGCTTCCTCTGAGTTTCTGCCTCTACAGAGCCCTACAGGGGACAGTGAACCAGGTACATAGGGAGCTTAGCTGCCATAGGTGGGGTCCTGACCTTCAGTCACAGCCAAGTAGACAGTCACATCTGTTCTAGGAAACTCCATAGTGGGACTTCATGGGTGGTCCCTGGGCAGTTCACATAGATGCCTCAGCTTCCCCAAAGGACAGGCTGCTCCCAGAAGGAAAGGAGGGATAACCCTGGGGCCTGTACCTGCTACTTGGGGCTGAGCTTAGCCTCTTAGCTCTCTTCTCCAGCCAGTCCTCCAGGTGGCCCTCGGGAAGCTCAGCGGTCTCCACTGGCCATTCTCTGGCCCGCCTTTCCTCTGTGGAGGACAGAGTGACAGGAAGGTTAAGGGACAACCCTGCTGGCCTGGATCTCAGTCTTTCACAGAGCAGCAGGTGCTGGGAAAGCCCTGGGATGATGCACTAGTCTGTCAGGAAGAAGTGGGCCAGTAGGTCAGGATCAGAGCCACAGGTCTGTCCCTCCATTTCACTAGCTGCCCAGCTCCTCCGCGAACAATGACCTAGTGCTCTCAGCCTTGCTCTGCTCCCTGTCAAACAGAGGCACGCTGGCTATCTCCAAGCCTCGGGGAGCTAGAAGCAGAACAATGAATACAGAGCTTCACTCTCAGGAGGGGTTCATATTGGAGATTCGAGAGGCAACTCGACTGCAGGATGGGGATCTACCTGCCAGGTTGATAAGTCTCAGTTTCCTGGCTTTTCTCCCACTAAAAAAACCAGCAGCAACTGGAAAGGATTCATACATGCTGGGTGGGAGCTAGAGATGCAGGCTCTGAGCAGGGTGGGATGGGGTCTTCCTATTGTATGTATATGATCACACTGCAGCAGTCTTCAGACACACCAGAAGAGGGGACGGGATTCCATTACAGATGGTTCTGAGCCACCATGTGGTTGCTGGGAATTGAACTCGGGACCTCTGGAAGAGCAGTCAGGACTTGAAACCACTGAACCATCTCTCCAGCCCTGTGGGATGGGGGTTGGGGGGGAGGGTCTTAGGCTGGGGGAGAATAAACTGGTGGATCCATATTGACTCAATATCAGGCACTGTACTGACACTGCACAGGCATCTTCTCAGCCACAGTTACTCAGATGCCAAGGTTACAGGGGAGCCGACGGAACCAGAACCACTTAACTGTCAGCTGCTCCAGGCCTCATTCTAGCTTTGTTTCCACTGAACCCTGCCTCCCGCTCAAGGCCTGTGGCCTGTGTTCCCTCCGCTGTGAGCCAACCACTCATTCCCGGACAGCACATGTGTAGCCAAGAGCTGGAGACTGCAAGTGCCAAGAGGCCTCACTTCTGCCCCGGGAAAGCTCCTGGAAACCCTATGTGGTGCCAGCCTGCAGGTGCTTCCGCCTTAGTGTGGGTTCATTTTCTCCACCTAGTCAATAAGGTGCTATGGTGACAGTGAGGAGCATCCAAGGGGAACCCTGTGAGTCTGTAATTGGGAACGAGCCATGCATTCCAAAGGTAGACGTGCCGGCTTTCATGAAAGTCACAGTAACCAGGCTGCAAGGAACCTCAGCACAGGCAGTGTTTTCTCTTTTAGGGGGTGGGGGGCAGATCTCAGGTATTCAGGCTTGAACTAGCTATGTAGCTCAAGTTCAGGAGGACAACCTTAAACTCCAGATCCTCCTGCCTCCACCTTTCAAGTCTGAGATTATTTGTGTGTGTCAAGCCCAGGAGGGAAGTAGTTTTTGCAGCCCTTGTCCTCATAGGTTGTATGGTATTTGTCTGGTGCTGAATAAGGGCTCCTGTGTTGCCTGACTGCAGGAGAGAGGGAGGAAAGGGGGAGGGGAGGGGAGGGAAGTAAGCATCCAGGAACAGAGCCTAGTGAGGGGGCAGAAGGGGAGCCAAGGGCACACATACCTTCAGGGTCCTGGGAAGAAGCCACATTGCTTCATTTCCAAGGGACACAGTCTTGTTCCTGACGCCCTCCCCCACCAACTGTAAGGTTTGGGGATTCCCCAGCGGCCTGGGCAGTCCTTGGTTACTCGCAGAGCAGCTTCCTGGCATTGGAGCCTCTCCCACCCCACCCCGCAGTCAGGCTTCACCTCTACGCACCCTCCACCTGGATGCTCAGCTGCTGCAGATCTTGTTCCGACATGTGGGAAAATCTGCAGTTGGAGCCAAAGTCACACTGGCCTGCAATGGGAAGACAGTTACTCTCTGCTCGGGAAGGTCCCACCGCAGCTGACAGTACTCTGACAGGTCTCAGAGTTTTAGGACAGGATTTTAGGATCTAGAGTAGCAGCCCCAGCCTGGAACAACAACAAAACTAGACTCTCTCTGGCCTGACTCACACTCAGCAGCCTGAGGTGCCAGTCTGGCCCACCAAACACCAGGAATCCAGGAGTCCCGCTGAGCTTGTCAGTGCTGGGCCACCCAGGCATGAGCAGGCAGTCCTCATCGCCGCTCCCTGCTATGGCGCGAAATCCGTGGGGCTCAATCAGCTGCATGTGGATCCCTGAGAGGCTCACACTTCCTCTCCAGTCTAGGCTACTGCACAGGCTGCACCCCTGTCTGGCGCTTTGCCAGCTCACTTAGCTTGTAGGAGCAGCTGCACTGCTCCTCAGAGACCTTGGGGGCATCTTTGCCAAGGAGAAGTCAATGTTTGGATGGCTTTCCTGCTATCAATCAAGTCTTTGGAAATTACAGACCAGTGGTGTCCTCAGCCAGGATGACTACCAGCGGGGCACATATACCAAGGCCGAGTCTGTGGGGGGCAGCGGGGGCTGGACCTGCAGGCCTGGTGGCCTCCTGTCAGGCAGCACTGTCTCCTGAGGGGAGTCTGGCCATTTTCCCAGCTTCCCTAGTCCAACAGCAGCACTGGCCCCATGGGAAGCTCCTGTACACATGATGTGAGTCTTGTGGGATTAAAGGCCTGCGCCACTGCCCTGCCAGAAGCACAGAGCCGTAACCTCCCAGGTAAAGATGGGTGAGCACCACACCAGTCCTACACTCCGTTCTTATGAGCTGAGGATTAAGCCCTCAGAGGAACACCTAGCACACGTGGTTCTGAATCTGAATTTAGGATTCTAGACCAGCTCCGATCTCTCTCTGCCTGCTGGGGAAAAGGACACAGGAGAACAGGCTCCCAGGCTAACTTGACCTCAGTCAGTAGTGTTCCCTGTCTTACGTTTCCAAGGGCTTCTTATTCTAAGTGAGCCAATAAAAATTGTATTCTATCTCTGAGGGTCTCTCTAGGTGAGAAGACATTCCTAGAGATGTTTCAACTGACCCGTCTGTTAAAGCTAAGTGGTTAAGGATGGGGTACAGGGAGTGGAGGAGACACTACAGGGTGCCACACAGGCCAGGGAAGATGATGCTCTTCTGTCAGGCCCAGAGCTGAGCAGAGCACTCACCTGTCAGCAAGAATTTCCTACAGGGTCGCTTGTTCTGTTCATCCAGCAAGATGGCGGCTGCATCTGGAAGAGAAGGCTGGATTCAGATGACCCCACTCAGGAGTAGAGCTTCGGGGGTGTGACATCAGTGGCAACAGTCCTGAGATGAGAGCTCTCTGTTCATGGAGGAGTGTAAGCTGGGGTTGGCCATAGTGGTGGCGATGGTGGACAGAGGAATTCAAACTGAGATGACCTCCGCTCCTTACACCCCCTCAGGACCAGCTAAGACCATGAGGCAGCTTGAGGCTAGAGGCTCTGGGCTGCAGGCTGTCTGCACAATGGGTTCGGGTGGGGGAGGTTTATTTGAAAAATCTAGCACCACAGGACCTCTTTTAACTTCCTGCAAGCCTGTGAGTACAGTCACAGAGCACACATGTCCTACTCTATGGCAGGCTATATGTACAATGGTGGCCTATCACCTAGTGGTTTCATGACTGCTCTAGTTTGTGACAGCCACACAGCAATGTGTCCTTGTTATGAAGTGACGTAGTATTTCAACGTGAAAAACTTCTGTCCTGATGCACAGGATTGTGCTTCCTTCCTCCCCTGCTGGGGTCTAGGGATGGCTCGCAGAAGCTGTGACCCCAACTCTTCATTCCCCTGGCATCAGCAGTGGAGCCTCAGAGCCACCCCGGCCACAGTTCTGTACATGACTTCCCAGCAGGCATGCTGGATGCTCCTTTAACTCTGCCTTGTAATTTCTTCTCTTTTTATTTTCATTGTGCAGTTATGGTTTTAAATGTGTGTGCTTCTCAGCAGGAAAGGTACCAGTCAGTCAAAACTCTGTAAGTAGGCCAGGCATGATGGTGCACATCTACAGTCCTCGATACTTGGAAGGGTGACAAAGGACTGTTTGAGAGTAAGAGTTCAAGGTCAGACACTGTAGCTGTCTTCAGACACAACGGAAGAGATTTCATTACAGATGGTGTGAGCCACCATGTGGTTGCTGAGAATTGAACTCAGGACCTCTGGAAGAGCAGTCAGTGCTCTTAACCACAAAGCCATTTCACACCCCCCCCCCCTTTCTTTCTCGGTTTTTCAAGGCAGGATTTCTCTATGTAGACCTGGCTGCCCTCAAACTCAAATGAGATTCCCCTGACTCTGCCTCCTGAGTGCTGAGATTAAAGGTGTGCACATAGCAAAATCCTGTTTGGAAACAAAAATCTGAATAAGGTAGGAAGGCCTGACCTCAGAGGCTCTTCTAGCAACCCTGGACAAGAGGAAAGGTAGGCTGGACACTTTGCCACATCTTTCCCAAGGCCATGGACTCTTCAGATTCAGGAGACACGAGCTCAAACCCCAGGTGCACATGGCCACAGGAGGCTGCTGAATCTCCCATGTGAAGGGAGGGAAGATCCCAGATGGAAGGGCTGCTGTGGAAGTTTAGTAGGACAATGGGTGGGGAGCCCCCTGAGAGGCCAGTGGCAATCCTGTTGGTACCTTAGAATCACAGGGCTTAGGCAGCCTTGGTACCCTCCTCCCCAGCACTCCCAAGAGAGTACTTCCAAGTAGACGCAGTTGCCCCCTCCTGACAGGAATGCTGTGGGGTGCTAACAGCTCCATCCTGCAGAGGTAGAGACTGAGCCTAAGGCAGGAAATGAGATGCACAAGAACATGCGCTTAGGGAGCAGCAGCTATAGCCTGCACTGTCCTGTGACCCCTGCTTTTTCAGTGTGACTGCTCTCGGATGGCCGGTAAGTAACAGTGCTATGGGAACATTTCCTTGCAGAGTGGCCAGAGGGTATCAGGACAGGAAGTCTTCTGGGCTGGGAGGTGGTATCAGAGAATCCATGCAGTGGGAGGCCACTTGGTTGGAAAACCATCCATGAGTCACTGGGACTACAGACACTAATGGCCAGGAGCCTTCTGGATTTGTGCCACTGAGGCTGGTTGGAGGGCTGAGTCTGGATCCCAGACAAGGGGCCCTGAGTGGATGGTTGAGTATGGGAGAATGCCATGCTACCTAGCCTCTGGCTGGTGTCTCTCCACCCAACTCACTTCAGAAACATATGGCATTTATGAAAATGCATGGACAATCAACCTATTCCTCTCGGGTTCTCTGTAGTCCAGATGGCCTTGAACTTATGATCCTCCCCAGTTAGCCTCCGGAGGGGCCAGGATTACAGGCCTGCATCACCAGGCGTGAGTCTTAGGGTCACTTGTCTTTTTTTCCCTCTCTGGACAGGATCTCACTACAAAACCCTGTCTGGCTTTGGACTCACTGTGTTGCTTTAGCTAGCTCAAACTCTTTATTCTCCTGCCTCGGCTTCCAGGGTGCTGGGATTACACATGTGCACATTTTCCAGTTCTGTTTTAATTCCTCCAAGAGGGAGAATCATTATAATCACTAAAAATTCCTCAGTGCCTCTGAAGAACTCCAAACTGAGAGCCTGCAGCAGCCAAGGCCCTCTACTCAGAGAGAAGCCTTGCTCCTCCACTTGGGGTGTGAAGCTCTCTGCGTCCCGAAAGCCTCACCTTTCCAAATACCCAGCTGCCCCGGGGCCCCATGCTTGTTTGCTCATTTAGCCCTTTGTCTCTGAAGCATCACTTAGCACGTCCTTCCTGTGTACCAGGCACTGTGCCAGGCTGTGGATTTAAGTGCAGACCAAGTGAGAGACCCTGCCCTTCCTTCCAGTCCACAGCTGCACCGCTGTACATGAATGTCATGGCAGTGAGTGTGAACCTGTCACCAGACGACCTGGCTCTTCCTGAGGATTTGCAGTCTGAGATTTAGGGGCTGTCCTGATGTGGGAGGACAGTGGGGTGGGCAGGTCCATGGAGAGGAGATGCAGGGCAGGAGGGAAATGCCCCAGAACACAGAAGCCAAAGCCAGCCAAGGACTTTGCATAACACCGTGCATAAAAGAGCGCAGGGCTCTTGGGATGATGGCTCAGCAGATAAAGGTGCCCGCTGCCCAGTCTAAGGGCTTGAGTTCCTTACCTAGAACCCACAGGGTAGAATAAAACCGATTCTCACAAGCTGTCCACACACATGCACGCCTGCACAATGCACATGTGCACACACATGCATGCGCACATGCACCCACACAAACACACAAATAAATGTACTAAGTAACCCATACGACACTGCCATCAAGGAGAGCCCTGCTCTATCCACCTCTGAATCTTCAAAGGCTGGCTGTGAGCTCAGTGCTGCCAGGTACTCACTGCGCAGTGGCTGAATAAATGAGACGAAGGGCCTAAGGTCAATGCTTTTGGGGACATGCAGACATCATTTCTACTTAATATACTGCTCTGTGCTAGTCACCACGGGACTACTGCACTCCTCCGTTGTCGTGTCTGTTTTACATACAACGAAGCTAGGCTCACGCTGTCAGTGACTGACAGGGGCTGGTCCTCAGGGCCTGGGCTTGTCCTAGCCAGGGCCCATGGCAGTCCATGCTGGGGGCTCACGGACTTGTGTGAAGGGACAGAACAGCGCCGAGTGAAGCCTCAGCCCCAGGTGACATACACAGTGCCTCTCAGGATCTGCAGAGCTGCCGGGGTTAAGCAAGGGGACACTACTCAAGGGAAGGCCCGAGGAAGTGGAAAGAGCTCATGTGCCAGCTCAGCCCCAACCGCAGAGACCCTGGTGCTCTACATTTAAGGTCATCATCTCTTAAGTGGGGGCTCCTGGCCACCAGCCTTCCCCACAGAGCTGTTCAAAGAACAGTGTAGTTAATGATGTGGAGTCCTGAGGAGGGCGCTCATGACATCTGCCCTGTGTCCTTTCTGTAAGGAATATGAAGTCCTCCGCTGGTCAGCCCTGAACACAGGACCTGGGACTAGCCAATGCCAAGATGATTTTGGCCCAGTTGATGCCGGACCAATTTCCATGGGATCTGGAAGACAGGAGGCCTTGCCTGACGCCAGGTTTCTGAGGAGCCCTGTTGTTCTGGAAGTGCCACCCTACCTCTACTCTCAGCCTGCCCCACACTATGCTGCTGGGCCACTTTCCCTCCGTCAAGTCTCTGAGCCTTGCTTTCCTCACCTGAGCTAGGGGAGCATCTGAGAGATTTAAAGATGCCATAGCTGGTCTGCAGAGTGAGTCCCAGGATAGCCAGGCTAAGAGTGAAGCTCTGTCTTTAAAACAAACAAAAACAACCATGGGGGCTGGAGAGATGGCTCAGGGGTTAAGAGCACTGACTGCTCTTCAAGAAGTCCTGAGTTCAGTTCCCAGCAACCACATGGTGGCTCACAACCATCTGTAATGAGATCTGATGCCCTCTTCTGGTGTGTCTGAAGACAGCTACAGTGTATTCATAAAAATAAAGTAAATCTTTAAAAAACAAAAAACAAAAATCCCACAACCGTGGCAGATCCTGACCCCCACCCTGAAACCTGCATCTGAAGATGCTGACAGAGGAGCCATGTTGTTCCAACTGAGATGAGGTTGTGCAGTATACCTAGGCTGGCTTCAAACTCCTGGGTGTGTCAGGCTTAGTGACCCATGCCTATGATACTACACTAAGAGACTGAGGCAGAACTGCTGCAGGTCAAGGCCAGCCTGAGCTATAGTGAGTTCCAGGTTCAAGGTCACCTTGGGCTGGAGTGATCCGGTTTAAAAAGACAAAACAAAAACCTGCTGGCCTCAAGTGATTTTTTGCCTCAGTTTCCCACTTAACGCCTCCAAGTATTAAGCCTCACTAGCATTTTTCTGTAAAAAGTTCCTAGATAATCTAAAGGCACAGTCAGGGTTGAGAGCCACTGTCCTACAGAGTCAATCAGAAGAAATGACTTCCCCCTTTTCTGTCTTCTTGGCTGCTAAGACTCAGTTTGTAACTTGCCAGCTCTGAGTCCTGCCCTACCCCAGGTCTGTACCTCGAATGCAGACACTGCCCACCTCACTCCAGGAACTCCTGGTGCATGGCAGCCACAATGCCAGGCTCCTGTGCCTTGCTCCTGCCTCTGTGGTCTATGGAAACAGGCCCCGAGTGGATGCTTCCCACCTCAACTCCTTATCAAGTCGTTCCAGGGTGGAGAAGCCTTTCCTCAAGGCCCACCCAGTCACTACCCAGTCTGCCAGCTCCTCCATGCTTCTCCTAGTGGCTGCGCCCTCTCCCGCTGCTCCCGGACATTGTCAGAAGTCTCCTTATATTGCAGCCAGTGGCTAAAGACTAACTCCTCAAAGAGAGATCTTCTGACTCACAGTGTGTCTTAGGCAGACACGGCAGGCAGAATCTCTCTCTATTCATTCTTCCTTTGACTTCCTGGCTTGCAGTGCTGGAAATCAAACATAAGGTCTTCTGCATGCTAGGCAAACAACCCATCTCTGAGTTATACCCTCAGCCTTTGGCTTTGTTGTTGTTGTTTAAAAAAAAAAAACAACAACAACACAGGGTCTTACTATGTAGCCCTGGCTAGCTTGGAGCTCACTGTGTAGACCAGGCTAGCCTCACTTCAAACTTCACTACCTCCCAAGTGCTTGAAATAAAAGGTGTGCGTCATCACATGCATGTGCGCACACACACACATGCACGAATGCACAACACATGGTCCACATACAATTTTAAAAAGACAGAGCTGAAGACATGATTTGGTGATTAAGAGCACTTGTAGCTCTTGCAGAGGACCTGGGTTCAGTTTGTAGCACCCATATAGTGGTTCCCAACCGTCCCTAACTCCAGCTGCAGAGCATCTGACACCTTCTTCTGACTTCCACAGGCACCTAGCATACATGAAGTGTGCTTATAATGCAAGCAAACACTTATAAATAAAAATAAACAAGAAAAGCAGTCCTTCCCAGACTGTCTCTGAAGTGGTCCTTGTCTGACAGAAGGGAGGGTCTGGGTGCAGGCCTCAGGAGCCCGCCTCCTTGCCCCTCGAGCACACACCTCGGAACATGTCGTACCACACCTTCTTGGCCTTGAGGTGCTGCAGCCCATTTAGGTGCTTCTTTCGGTTGTGGAGGTTGTCCTGGAAGGAGCGGTCACAGTAATCACAGAAATATCGCTTCCCCATGGCATATCCACCGTAGGCTGGGAACCCCTGCAAAGTCACAAAACACTTGATCAGACCATTGAAGAAGACTTCATGCACCAAGGCTCTGAGCACAGGGCCCTCAGCTGAGTACTGCAGGCCAGGCTGGTCCGTGCGTGGCTCTCCTCACAGGCCTGCTTCCTGTGGAGTCTGTAGGGCTGACAGTTAGAAGGAGGCCTCATTGCATAAGGGCCTTACATTACAGTCCTCAGCACTGACCAGCCCAGCTAAAACTTCAGAGTATGAGGCTCAAGTTTGGGAATTTATTTTTTAAAACTTTGTAGGTAATTCTATTAGTGGACAGGCTGGAGGACCATCACTGTACGCCCTCTGGCTAGCCTCCTTTGCCCTGACACACCTGGAACCTCCTGTATTCTCTCCTGTTTAGGCCTTTTCTCTGCGCCTCTCACATGCCAGACATTCGGCCGCCTTCTTGTGTTCCTACTTGCTGCCCTTGGGCCTGGATGCTGTCCCTCAGATGCTGTCACAGGCTCACATCCAGTGCTTTGATCTTTGCTCAAATGCAACCTTCTTAGTAATTACCATGACTACTGTATCTGAACTCGACCACTGTATCTGAGCACGCAGGATCCTCTTCAGTTCTTGACACTCCCTGTTTTATTTCTCCTCATAGCACTTAACTCCTTTAGAGCAATAAATCGCTTTTTATGTTACCATCTCTCTTCTCCAACAAGAATACAAATCCAGGAAGGCAAGTAGACTTTGCTGCTTCTGAGGTGCCCCAGCACCTGAACAGTACTTGAAATAGAGTAGACAGACAATCTGGCCTTTGCAGAATAAATTCATGAGTTCCCATGTTCTCTTTGGAACAACCAGGATTCAGAGGGACGAAGGGATTTGACTAACATCACACAGCTGGTAAGCAGAAAGCACATTCAGGTTCCCTAAAAATTCTGTTACAAAGTGTCCTCCCTCCTACAGCTAGCTCAGAGCTCAGGGAAGCCAGAGAGTTCCACAGCAGGTGCTGGCAGCCTTCTGAGGACACTACTGAATCTTGGGGGAGGAGGTTCCCAGCCAGCATCAAATGGAAATGTCTTCAGGCCCTTCCTCTACAGTTCCCTCAGCCACCATTCCCATGCCAGGAGTCTGGAGCCCAAGGTAGGTAGTGATTCTGTCCCTCACAGCCAAGCCTTGGCTCTCGTAGCACATTGGGAGGCATCCAGAGGGACCCGCAAAGACTGAGGCTAGAGAAACCTCACATGATGGGGCAGGGTCCTGAGGCCCCTAAAAAGATAGAAATGACTTCCCTGAGGTTAGCAGCCAAAGGAGTAGTAGCCAAAGCCCCAGACTGCCAAGTACCTGGCAAACAAGGCTGACTCTGGGAGCCAATCCACAGAGCAAACAGATGGGGGAACACACCTCAGGAGGAGGGACTGGGGAGGGGAGAGACAAACAATTGCCCTGGATGGTTCAGGCAGCCACGCAGGCTGATGGAGAAAGTTGCTCCTGCAGCAGACAGGGATAGCAGCCATTAAGTCAGGGGCTGTAATGGGATCAGGAACAGCTAGTCATTCCAAATGAAAACGTATAAAACCCCTCTTCTCCCATTACTTCCGAGAAACTGCATCCCAGACACGAGGACTTGATCTATTAAATTTGGCAGCTCTAATGCACCCCGTCTTGCCAATAAACTTATAGGGATTGGATTGAAATTGTAAGAGATGAACGCTTAACGGCCGAGTGCTTAACCAAGCCATTCACGGAGCTTGAAGCTCCAAGGAGCTGCTGGCTCTGGAGAGTAATGGGAAAAGGAGGGGCGGAAGAAGGTGTCCCTCTGGGAGACTGACGTGAAGTGGAGCAGTGCCTTTGTAACAGACGGAGCTGGGCAAAACCACAAGCCACTGAGGAACCAGCTGTGTGACCTTGTACAAGTCACCGTCCCTTCCTGACCTGTATATTTTCCTGTGTGAATCTGAGGCAGTGGGTGGGAACAATCAGCTATTGCTTCAGGAGCAGCATAGAGAAGCATGCTGGTGCACATTTGCATGTTAAGGGTAGGCTGCAGCTCAGTGGCAGAGCACTCGCCTAGTGTGCATGTGGCAATGGGCTCAATCGCTGACACCACAAATAGAAGGATTATGGACGGAAACGGACACTCCTGCTCAGCATCACACAAGTGCTCAGGGAGTGTTACCTAGCTGTGGTCCTGAGCTGAGAGCTTTACACGCATCCTCCAGGTGCATCACCCTTGGCATGGGGGCATGAGATGCCACGAGACTTCAGGGTAAGGGCATTGAGGCCCCCAAAGTAAAGTAACCTAGTCAAGGTCACACTTCAAGGAGGCAGTTGAGCTGGGTCTACACTAATAACCACCGAAGTCTCCACCGAAATCATGCTGACACTGCCCAGGGAGAACAGCAGACGGTAGTGCTTTGCACTTCTCTCAGGCTTGTCCCCATAGCCAGGTGCTCAAAGCCATGCCTTGGCAGAAGCTGGCCTTTAACAAGGTGACCTATCCAGACAAGAAGTTCTAGGCTCCTGATCCAACTGCTTACCACTAAGGGCTTGGGCACGTAAGGGCAGCCTGGACAGCCTCTTAGCCAGGTAGAGCCTCTTGCCCCACCGTGGACAGAAACACTCATGCCACAGCCAGGCATCTTTAGACAGAGCACACCCTGCACCATGGTGCTCCTTGACCCCGAGTAATCAGAAGGGGGACAGCTGGAGTATCTGTGACGGGGACAGACAGCAGCATGGGGTGCTGACTAAGCTGGCCTTCTCCACCATGATTCATCCTCCTCTTCAGCAGTGTGTGTTAGGCCCTGTCCAGATCACAGAATGATCCAGCCTCATTCCCTACCAGAACACAGGTGGTACCAACAACCCACTCCCAGGGACCACGGCCATAGCTACCACACTATCTGCTGGCTCCCTGGAATTTGACCAGATGCCAGGGCTGGCTATTGTGGCTACGGAACAATGCTTAAGATAGTGAGACACCTTCTGGGACCACACAGCAGATTCTAATGCTAATGACCTCTGCAAAGTTATTTCATGCACAGAGTGTGCCCCTAGCTATAAAACCAGGGTCCCACAGCTAAGCTGCTGAGGCCTTACAAGGCAGCACAATGGTCCTTCAGCATCTACACGTGATGGGTTCCACCTCGCTTGGCTCATCCTTTATATAAAATGTCACAGAATTTGCATCTAACCCACATACAGCATCTTGTATACTTTAAATCAACTCAAGAGTATTTATAATACCCAGTAAATGTAAATGTTATGGATACAATGTTATGGATACAGTTATTTTATTGTATTGTTTAGGGAATGTAAAAAAAAAAAAACCATATTCAGTAGTTTGTGTTTTGAGACACAGTTTCTCTATGTAATCCTGGTTGTCCCGGAACTCCCTTTGTAGATCACGTTAGCCTCAAACTCAGAGATCTACCTGCTTCAGCCTCCTAAGTGCCAGGATTAAAGGTATGTACCTGAGCCACAACACAAGGTTACTTTTTGAAAACTGCAGCTAAATTTAATGCTAAAGGATGCTGGTATCTCATTTCGCATGCAGGGTTATTCTCCCGTGGGCTGCCTTCCCCTCATAGAGCGCAGTCTCAAGAGCAAAGAACTCTGTGTCACTCACCACGCTCCCAAGTGTCAAGAACATAGTGCCTGCATAGGGAGTGGCTTGCAGAGCCAGCCCCCCCCCCCTTGCTTGATGCCATTATCTTCCCTTGTGGAAAAGCCAAGCAGGCAGGACTCTCACTGCACCCAGCCCCTGCCACAGGAGATTTGATTCTGTACACCTATTCTGCTGTACAGGTAGCTGCCCATAGCACCTAAGCCTGTCCTGGCTGTGTCATTGCACCTGGCTTACATCCTGCAGGCACAGTGTTGGTCAATGAATGACAATCTCTCCCCATATAGGAACGGGATAAGGAAAACAGGGTGGTGATTTGATTCCAGCATGCCTGGCATCTCACTTTCATTCTTTAAACCTTTTTCCTCATTTATTTTTATGTGTTTGAGTGCTTTGTCTGCATATATGTATTATATCACACATGTGCAGTACCCACAGAGGCCAGAAGGTGTTGGGTCCCCTGGAACTGGAGTTACAGATGGCTTTGAGCCACCACGTGGGTACTGGGAGCTGAATCTGGGTCCCCTGGAAGAGCAGTGAATGCTCTGAATGGCTCAGCCACCTCTTCAGTATCCAAAGTATTTTGAAGGTTGAACACAGGGCACCATACACACCAGGCAAGTGCCCTACAACTGAGCTATCTTTCCCCAGCCCTGGATTCCATTCGTGTTTCACCTTTACAGAGGTCCTGTAGTAGGGGTCTGGTCTGCTCATGAGGAACAGCTCCTCAGCACTTCTGACCTGCTCACAGCAGGCAGTTAACAATAATAGTAACAATTATTGTTAGTGATATTAACAATGTCTCAGAAGGCTCTGAACTAGTAAAATTGAGGGCCTGGTGCCTCATCCTGGGGCCCCCTCCATGCTGTGCTGAAGGAGGCTTCAAGGCCAAAGTACCCCAGAGTAGGACTCTAGAGCTCACGGCCCCCTCCCGCTGCCCCTCCGAGGCTATAGCGCGGGGCAGACACTTGCACTTCAGTACAGTTCCTCCCACTGTGTGCATCTTGAGGGTGGAGGCGGCTTTGCACAGGGTTAACAAGCCAACAGTTTGGCCTTGGTCAGCGGCTGGTCCATAGACTGTAATTATCCTGGACTTGTGTGCACCCCATGCTGCCCTCGAGCTCGCCTGTTATTCTTTCATTATGGCTCCCCTGGAATTCAGACACATGGTAAAGCACAGCTCTATCACAAGCCCTTGAGTAGCATGGCGGTGGCCCAGAGCCATGTCTGCTGTCAGGAGTTGATGGGATTAGAACTGGTTTGTGAGGCTGGTCCAAGGTTGCATGTCTGGACCCTACTCCAAATAAAGTGCCAAGGAATCAGGAGGGCCTGTGTATAACATAGGAGCACTTTTAGGTACTGTAATGCTTGACTGCACACACAGCTTTCTCACCTGGTCCTCAGTCCTGTGCTTGCCTCCTAGGATAAAGTGTATCATCTCGTTCCCAGCAAGCTAAGGCTGTTGGGGGCCTACCAGTTCAGTGGTCTGGGTCAGGGCTAGGATCTAAGTAGGCACTACCTCTAAATCCTCAGGGAATAGTCTCGGGTAGTAGGTGACAGAGTGACGCAGAGAGCAAGGGCCTACAGAGTCAGGCTGCTCTTGACTGATCCTGAAGGGTTGCCTTTCCTAAGCACAGACAATTCCCAACTTAAGGTGGCTTATTTTACAGTGGTTAGAAAGTGACACAGCTTCCATAGAAATTGTACTTAAAATACCAAATGCTGACCTGCTCCAAGCTAGGAACACACAGTAAGATACTGGGCATCGGGAACAGGCCACATGACCAGGCTGTCTGTATTGGTCCTATGACCACAAAAGGAAACACCAATTGAGAAGCACCTGCTACCTCTCGGTGAAGCCTGAACTCCACCTGCGCTGCCCTTGGGCTGAGCATTCATGCAGGAAATGGGCCGATAACACTATTTTCAAGATGCTATGAGAGCTTAGCACATCAGTGGCACCCAGTGCCCACTTGTGGAAGCAGCAGCCAGACTCTACACCACAGCAATTCTTTCTCCAGGCTTTTCCAACTTATACAGTCCCTTTTCAAGCTATGCCAGGACTGGAACATGTGACCAAGTAACATGTCACTTCCCAGGACAAGTTATAACTGTCTCTATCTTGGCTGTCTCTAATTCGTCACCTGGCTGAGGATAGTTATGCACCACACAGTGAGCTGTGTTGACAGTGAAGCCCATGTGGTCAGGGGCTGAGACCCCACCTGCCCATTCCTAAGTGCCTCCTAATGGTCAACCCTTCAGGCTGACCTAATGTGACTGTGCCCTGGCTGACAGTCTAGCTGGAGTCATTCAGCTAAGCTACACCTTGTCTCAATGTGTGTGTGTGTGTGTGTGTGTGTGTGTGTGTGTGTGTGTGTGTATTGATTTAAGTCACCAAGTTTTATGGAGTATTTTATTATGCAGAAAAAAAAGTGAATGAATTTAAAAACCATTTAACAACTGGGTATTATAGTACATTTCTTTAATCCCAGTACTGGGGAGGCAGAGGCAGGAGGATCTCTGTTGAGTTCAAGGCTAGTGTGGACTTCACAGTGAATTCTAGGACAGCCAGGGCTGTTTAGAGAGAGCCTGCCTCAAAAAACCAAAACCAAAACCCAACCAAACGAGTGAAAAACAAAGCCAAACAAAAGCAGCATTTAACAATCTGTAATAACCACAGGTACAAAGACTCCTTAACTTAAAACAATGAATCACCTGAAGCCCCGCCTACTCACACATGCACAGCCCTAAGGGACCCATTTCCTCCTTCATTATCCACTTATTTTTTCATTAGCCCCACATGTGATGGGCATTTCCTTCCTCTCAGGCAGGGGTTCAGACTTTACCACAGTCCCTGGACCCACTGGATATGTGCTAGGGGTGGCTGACAGACTGGTCACTGTATAAAGTAACAAGCTCTGTGCCTCAGGACCCCGATGGGCACATGTAACCAACAGGGAATTCCTCCAAGACACAGAAGACTACAAGATCATTGGGCCTAATCTGAAAACCCCAAATGCTCAAGACTGAAAACTTACATGGTACTCAGAAAGTCAAGGCCATCTTTTCAGATTGAAAGTCTGAAATCTTAAGCACTTTTGGTTGCAGGAGAATATTTGTTTGCTGTGAGACAGGCTCTCACCACGAACACAGAGAGATGTGCTTACTGCTGCTGGAATAAAGGTGTGGGTGACCCCTGGCTTCTCCAGCATTTCCTGACTATAAAGAAGCTGATCCTGAGACTGAAATCTAACTGTGCCATACCAATAGCTGGTGGCACCCACTGCCAGCTACATGCCAAGCAAGCTGCTCAGAGTTCCATGTAAGGTAGGGGGGGAGCTCAAGGCACAGCTCACAAAGTCTGATGTGATAGTTTTACCTTCATTTTGGTCCCCAAACAATCCTCAGAGACACTGTTGGGAGTATTGTCAACAGGGCGTGACCCACAGTTCAATGGTTGGTACCAGTCACTAAACTACTTGACAGTATCTGAGGATCACTTGATCCCAACAGTTTAAGGCCAGTCTGAGCAACAGCAAGACCATCTCACAAAACTACAAAAAATACTAGGTGTGGTGAGTGATTCATGGCTGTAATGCCAGCTGAGTAGGTAGAGACAAGAGGATCAGAGTTCAAAGCTGGCCTTGGGCAGATAATGAATTTAAGGCCAGCCTGGGACATACAAGACCTTGTCTCAAAAAATACAAATAAAGTTCAAGGAAATTCTTGGGCAAATGTTCACTCTGTTGTTAAATGGAGTTTATCAACTCAACCATACACACAACAGAATAACATTTCTTAAGGCGAAAGGATTTTTTTTCCTCTGGGCTGGAGAAATCTTTCAGAAGACCTGGGTTCAATTCCCACCACCCACATGGCAGCTCACCACTGCCTAGTTCCAGGAGATCTGACACCTTCACACAATCACACATGCAGCCAAAACACCAATGCACATACAATTAAATAAATCTTTTTTAAAAAAAGACTCCACTGCATGAATAGAGACTAGAATAGACATAGAATATTTACCATGGTTATCCCTGGCTCAGGAAATACATGTTTCATATTTCACTTTGCATTTTGCTGTTTTATAACAAGTTCTACGTTCAATGTAGGTTGGTTGAAACCCCTTAAAACTAAAAATATTCCCTTCAAGAAGCGGGGACTGTACAGACTGTGGCCATGCCTTTAATCCCAGCATACTGAAGGGAGAAGCAAACCTTTGTGAGTTTGAGGCCAGACTGGTCTACACTGCAAATTCTAGGTCAGTTATGACTTCATAGTGTGAATCTGTGCAAAAAAAGGAGCAAGGCTGACGCGATGCTCAGTGCTTTAGAGCACCTGCTGCTCTTGCGGAGGCTGGGGTTCAGTTCCCAGCACACACATGGTCTCTCACAACAACCCCTACATACATGCAGGCAAAACATACACACATACATCTATTCTTAAAGTTTTTAAGCGAGAACTGAGATGTGGCTCAGTAGTAGAGTATTTGCTTGGCACAGGTGAGGCTCTGGGTTTAGATCTGACAGGATACATTTTACTCTTCCCTGCTTAGCTGGCTGCCTTAGATTCTGAGGACTTTGCCCACCCGGATAAATCAGCTTGGGGGGATGTCAAAAGGGACAGAAGAAACATTTCCTTCAGCTCCCATCAGTGAGTGACAAGGCAAATTCTGATTTAACCAGACCTGGCCTAGCAACCCAAGTGAAGGATGGCTGCACCTGGTTCTGAGCTCAGACAGTTTTTTATCAGATGGTTACAGGTCTCAGGCGGCCGCCGGGGTTTCCAAATAGGAGAGACAACAATAGTCTGAAGGGGGTTCCTGAACTAAATACTGGACTGCAGATCATGTCTGTCCTGCCTTCTTCCTGCCATCGCTGCTGCTAAGTCAGACCTCATTTCCTCACCAGTAAGCAAGGCCCCTCTGCTCACCAACCTGCCTTGCCCCATACCAAGCCTTCTCAAGTCAGCCCTATTCAAAATGTCTCCCTTCTACATGAGAACCTTGCTGGAAATAAAGTCTTGAGCTGGTGAGCTGGGTAAAGGTGATCTCAAAGAAGCCTGATGACCTGACTTCAACCATCGGGATCCACAGAGGCAGAGAGAAGACACCACACAGCTAGCCTCATGTACCTTGGCATTTGTCCATATATATCTCTCTCTCTCTCTCTCACACACACACACACACACACCACACTCACACACCACACTCACACACACACACACACCACACTCACACACACCACACACACCACACTCACACACACACCACACTCACACACTACACTCACACACACACACACACACCACACTCACACCACACTCACACACACCACACACACCACTTACACACACCACTCACACACACCACACTCACACACACACCACAC
Organism: Micromys minutus; assembly: GCF_963924665.1. NCBI lineage: Eukaryota > Metazoa > Chordata > Mammalia > Rodentia > Muridae > Micromys > Micromys minutus. The sequence goes on along the minus strand of NC_137969.1, from coordinate 29,481,926 downwards.
TCACACACTACACTCACACACACTCACACACATTCTCTCTCACACACACACACACACACCACTCACACACACCACACACACACCACACTCACACACTACACTCACACACACTCACACACACTCTCTCACACACACACACACACCACTCACACACACCACACTCACACCACACTCACACACACACACCACTCACACACACCACACTCACTCACACACACCACACTCACACACACTCACACACACACCACACTCACACACACACACCACACACACACCACACTCACAGTCACACAACAACAAACACCACACTCACTCTCAGGTTAGACCATGCTGGAGATCAAAGCCAAGGCCTTGTTTGTGTTACGTAAGCACTCCATCAACCGAGCCTGTGATTTGATGTCGGTATTCTAAGTTTTTAAAAAGTTGAAACAATGGGGGTGGGGGGGCGTGGAAGGGAAAAGAGAAAGGAATGAGAATGATCAAAATATACTATATGGTTCAAGGCCAACCTGGTCTACATACTGAGTTACAGTTTCAGGCCCAGCCAGGGCTACACAGAAAAACCCTGTCTCAGAAAATGAAACAATATATTTATACACACATACATATTATGTAAAAATTTTTTTCAATTAAAAAAATAGTAAGCTGGGTATGGTGGTACAGGCTCTTAATCCCAGCACTTAGGAGGCAGAGGCAGGTGGATCACTATGAGTTCAAGGCTAGCCTGGTCTACATAGTGAGGACCAAGATGGCCAGAGCTACATAGAGAAGAGATCCTTTTTCAAAACAACAGAAAGTACTGACCGCATGGTTCCACCTCACCCGTTAGAACAGCTGTCATTAAGAAAACAAACGCTGGAGAAGATTCGTGGGGAAATAAACCCTACTCTACACACAGCTGCTAGGAGTGTTTATTAGCCTGGCCACTTCAGAAACCAGCATGATGGCTCCTCAGAAAACCTAACACACAGTTTACATACACTCCTTTTTGGTCTGCTCTTGGGTAATAACTGAAGGGCGTAGCTCAACACACCACAGACACCCACACACACGTGGACTGCCACACTAGTCACGATGGCCCCGTTATGGGATTAGTCTAGGTGTCCATCAGCAGACAAATGGATTAAGGAAATGGGACATAGACACAGTGGAATTTTACCGAACCATAAAGAACAGTCATGTCATTTACGGGAGACGAATGCAAATGGAGAGCATCATTTTAAGGGAAGTGAGTCAGACTCAGAAAAACAATTATCATATTCCATCTGTAATGCCTAGATTTTACACATATACATAAAAATTGCATATGCATATAAGGTAAGGAAGCAAAAGCAAGACTGTGTCTGTGTTTGGAAACAAGAAAAGGGTCAAAGCACCTAACAAACTTGTCTGAAAATTCGTGTTTATGAATTCTGTCCCTACGCACAACCCATTCTAAAAAGTATTGAATTGTTTGCAAGAAATATAAATTCAGTATAAGCTTAATTAATTAGATTTGCTGGTAACTAAGGATCCTTGGGGAAATTGAGCTCGTTAGGTTATACCACCCAAGTACTTAAAAAAGAAAATCAGATATATTAAAATTATAGATGGAGTTAAATGTTTGAGGGGTTGTAATTAAACTGTAAGTAGGGCTGAATGTCTAGAGGAATTCAGTTTGTTCAACGTGAGTTCAAAAATTAATCAGAAAAAAGTTAAGGTCGTTTTTCTTACTTCCCTAAAATCTGATGTAGAACATTGAAGATGTTTTCCCACCACTGAGACACAGCCTCGCCATGTAGCCTGGGGTGGCCGCAGACTTTCATTGTCGCTGCTTTAGTCTCCCAGAGTGTTGGGGTTACAGCTGAGCACCACTATGCCTGGCTCAACAATTACATTAAAAAACAAAATTTCATTTTCCCTGAGACAGGGTTTCTCTGTGTAGCCCTGGCTGTCCTGGAACTAGCTCTGTAGATTCAGAGATCTGCCTGCCTCCCAAGTGCTGGGATCAAAGGTGTGTGTCACCACTACCTGACTTTAAAAAAAAAAAAAAAAGACTTGAGTCTCACTATGTAGTCCTGGTTGGTCTAGAACTTGCTATGTAGCTCAGGCTAGCTTCAACCTCACAGAGGTATGCCTCATCTACTCCTCAATTACTGGATTAAAGGGATGTGCCACCATGCCCAGTATTTTAAAATATTACAAAAAATTAAAAAAAATTATGTTTTATGTTTTACATTTTTTATTTTATGTGCATTGGTGTTTCCCTGCACATGTATCTAAATAAGGGTGTCAGATCTCTTGGAACTGAGGTTACAGACAACAGTGAGCTGCCATGTGGGTGCTGAGAATTGGACCCAGGTCGGCTAGAAGAGCAGGCAGTGCTCTTAACCATTGAGCCATCCCACCAGCCTTTTAGAAACTGAAAACAATTTAAAATATAAAAACTAAAATGAAAGCTGGGCATGATGGTGCCTGCTTTTAATCCTAGCAATAGGGAGGCAGAGGCAGGTGGATCTCTGTGACTTGGGGCTAGCCTGGTCTACAAAATGAATTCCGGGACAGCTAAGGCTATAGACCCTAGTCAGTGCTTCTCGACCTTCCTAATGCTTCGACCTTTTAATACAGTTTCTCATGTTATGGTGACCCCCAACCATAAAATTATTTTGTTGTTCTTTACAAATGTAATTTGCTAATGTTATAAATCATAATGTAAACACCTGCGCCTTCCAATGGTCTCAGGCAACCTCTGTGAAAAGGCCATTTGGCTCAAAGGAGTTTAACCCACACATTGAGAACCTGTTTCAACAAACAAACCTATTTAGACAAGTAAAACCTCTCTGGGTGTGCTGGCCCGTGCCTTTAATCCCAGCACACCAGAGGCAGAAGCACATCAACCTCTGAGTAAGAGGCCAGCGTGGTTTACAGAGCAAAATAAATTGCTGCCAGGTCTGCCAGAACTCTGTAGTGAAATCTTGTCTCAAAAATACTATGGAGCCTAGTGGTGGCAGTGTACGCCTTTAATCCTAGCACTTGGGAAGCAGAGGCAGGAGGATCTCTGTAACTTGAGGCCATCTTGGACTATAAAGTGAGTTCCAGGACAGCAAGGATTACACAGAGAAACCCTGTTTTGAAACAGAAACATAAAACAACAACAGCAACAACAATAATGACGCTTGAGTGATGGCCCAGTACAGAGTGCTGGGTTTGGTCCCCAGTACCCACCCGGCAGCTCACAATTCTCCACAATTCTATCTTCAGTGATACAAAGTACAAATGTGGTGCACACATAGACACACATGCAGAGAAAACACACACACACATAAGATAAAAATAGTAAACTTTAAAAGCATCTTTTAAGTATGAAAAACAGCCCCCCCCCTTTTAATTACCTGTAGTCCTACTCAACCCACATAAAAGGATTTCCTGTCCTCGGAATTAACTTGCCATCGGCCAGATTGGTTTGTGGTAGGACTCTGGTCGATGTTCCACAAAGCTGAAGTAGTCTTTCCCTGAAGGCTCGTCACTTCCTATAAGGCTTAGAAATCAGTTCTGGGTTTTAACTGATTAATTAATTAATTAATTAAGAGGAAGAGGCTCATGTAGTCCAGGCCAGTCTCAAACACAATGTAGCCAAGGATAACTCTGAACTTCTGTTCCTGCCTCCACTTCCCAAGTGCTGATCATAGTCCTATGTCATCACCATGGCCAATTTGTAGTCCTTATCCCAGGCTCAGACTGGTCCTCTGAACTTCAGAATCACAGCCCCATTTGTTCTAGATGTTTCTACTTCATATCTAAGGGACAACTCACAGAAAATACAAGTTACAGAGCTGGAGATGTACAATTTACACAGCTAGAGTATGTAATACTCTAACAGAGGACCCTGGTTTGGTTCCCAGCACCCACACACTTGATAGCTCACAACCTCCAGCTCCAACTCCAGAGGATGCCGTACCCTCCCTCTGGATTTTGTGGGTACTGTCATTCAGGAACACATGTCACCCCTTCACCACCATCCCTACCCCACATATATGCATAATTTAAAATAACCAAAAACTAAGTTTTAAACACAATTTACTAGCCAGGCATGGTACTGCTTGTCCATAATGTCAGCCTTCCAGAGACAGCAGAGACAGAGGATCACAGGTTCAGTTAGGCTAATTTATGTAGCTGGTTCGAGGCAAGCCAGAGCAGGTGTGAAACCTTGTCTCCAAACAAACCAACATAAACCGTTTAGTCACGGAAGTCAAGCCTTAGTTTATCACTAGATGTTAATTTCTTTTTGTTTGTTTGCTTGGTTTGGTTTTTTAGGACAGTGTTTCTCTGTAGCTTTGGTTGTCCTGGAATCTGTAAACTAGGCTAGTCTTGAACTCAAGAGACCCACCTGCCTCTGGAGTGCTGAAACTAAAGGCACCCACATCGAATCCACCTCTTAATTCCTTTCTTGCACACACCTGCTAGCTTGCTGTCTATCCTGCCTACCAAAATGCATCTCAAATCTGACCATTATTCTAATCCTCTCTACACTAAATTACCTACCTCCGAAATTTCCATTCTCCAGTACAGATTCTACCAAGAAGCCAGAAAGATAACATTAAAATGTAAATTAGACCTTGTTACATTCCAACTTAAAACCAGTCAGTGACTCCCTAGTGCAATTAGGAAAAAATAAAGGACTCCTTACCAGGGGTTCAAGGCCAGACTAGAGAAGACTCCAGACCACCTACTCAGACTTAGTGGCCACTCTACACTTTTTCAAGCACCCCAGGAGTGCAGCTGTCTCTAAAACTTTGCACAAACATTATCCGGTCTACCGTGCTACAATATAATTAGCCTGCATCATGCGGCTACTCAGGTTTAAAGAGCAACCAACCGATCCAAGCATTTGGGTTTTCTCTTTCACAAAGTACTAGTTTTCAGAAGTGTTGGACTTTTCCATCACCCACGCACCACAGCCAGAGCGCTCCACCAGAGCAGAGACCTTTCATCTACTGGGGACCATCTTAAGAACCAGAGGAAATCCTCAGAAAAGTATTTGTAGGGTGCCTTTTACAACCAGGTCATCTGCCTCCGAGGCCTGGGTTCTTGGCTCTCTGGAGAACAGGGAGAAACAAGAGCAAAGCCACTTCCCCCCCCCCCCCCCCTGAGGCGTGGCTGGTTAGAACTCCATCCAGGACCCAACTTTTGCCACCTCCAAGCCTATATCTGGAGTAGGTTCACGGGAGTTTAGGCAGAGAGGCGAGATGATGCCACAAAAACTCAGGTCCCTTCACCTCTCCATCCACTCCCCATGCTAGAAAATGCTGAAAGCGCGGACTTAGAAGGGAGAGCCTGCTCTTCGGATTGGGAAAAGAGCCTAAAACTTGGACGAGTATGTCTGGCCAAAGATACCTGATTCCGTATCAGCTTAGACCGCTCCGGGCTCCTCCTCTTGTCGCGCTCTGCTCGCTGGGACTCGTAGTCCTTCCTGAAGTAACGAGAAAGCGGAATGCTAAGGCGAGTCAGCACTGGGAAAGATGGGTAATCCAAGCGGTTTTCGGGAGTTGTAGTTCAAAGTAGTCAAACACAGGAAATGGTTGAGGAGAAAAACTGGGAAATAAGTCTTATCAAACTTTGGCTGTGTGAAATATGAATATTGTAACAATCTGTTATGCCGTGCACCTTATCAGTTTCTTTAGTGGTTCAAAACGTCGACTCTGAGATACAGAGAAACTACAATTCCCATAAAGCAGTGCTCGTCGAAGCTTTTGGAGCGAGACTTTGGTCTCTACGCAGGCGCAGGGACGCGAGTTCGGCAGTGAGGCAACATGTCGCCGACGATCGCTTCGCGTGTGTACTCCTTGCTGTTCCGCAGGACTACCACCTTCGCCCTCACCATCGCGGTGGGCGCCTTGTTCTTCGAGCGGGCCTTCGATCAGGGTGCAGACGCGATCTACGAACACATCAACGAGGGGGTGAGGGCCTGGGCCATCCTGACCTTGGGCCCTCCTGAAGGGTGACTGGGAGGGAGGCAGGACAGAACTCAAGTTTTAGCAGGACTGGGGTGAACTATGTCCGTTGATACATTTAGTTCGCTTGACATAGTGTGAGCCCTACGTCTCACGCTGACCCCCATTGCAGGGGTTGGGAGTTATTGGTATGTCCTGTCACACAGTTCCACATATTCATTTGCAAAAGCTAACTTCTGAAACCACTCCATAAGTCGGCAGTGAGTTGGAACTCCGACCCCTGCGGCCCTTGATAGTTTCAGGGGCAGATTTTAGCAGGGCAGTCGTTAAAAGGTCTCCATAGACTATGTGGCTGACCTTTTAAAATTGATGTTTCAGTTCCCAAGACCACCCACGCAGCCACTTTGGGTTAAAAGTGTAGGCTGTGAAGTCTCAAGCCGTAGCTGACAATACTGGAACTTTCTACTTAACCGTGGTATTGAATAAAAATCATAGTAGATCAAAGATCTTGGGATACAGTTGAGGTGCTACGGATCATACTTGCCGATAACACTGAAAGAGCATTTGCTGCATGTCTCAGGAGAATATGGGAATATGAAATAGAAAATGGAGAGCCCTCTTTGACTTAACTGTTCCAGATTCTGTGCATGTCATGAAATTGTGACTCTATTGGGAAAGGCATGTTACTGATAGCCAGCATGTTCATCAACTGGTTTTCTTACTGGTTTTCTTTCTAGTTTTCTCGAGACAGGGTTTCACTGTGTGGCCCTTACTGTCCTGGATCTGGATTGGTAGACCAGGCTTGGCCTCCAAATCACTCTCCTGCCTCTGCCACCTGAGTGTTGGGATTAAAGGCCTGAGCCACCACCAACCAGCTCCACTGATTTTTCTTCTTTCTTTCTTACCTTTTTTGGTTTGTTTTTAAATGTTATGTTTTAACTTTATATGCGCCCAGGAAGGTCAGAAAAGAGTGGTTGATCCCCTGGCACTGGAATTGATAGTTTTGAGCCATTTATATGAATTCTAGGAACTGAACCCAGAGTGCTCTTAACCACTCAGTCTTCTCTCCAGCCCCCTCGGGGCTCTGACCTACAAAGGTCTGCCTACCAGTTGCCATATTACCTCTGGTAGGGGTAGCTTCCTGTCCGTATGAAAGTGTTGCCACTCTGATCTTTTACAAGCATTTCCAGGGATCAGAAGTTGTCTTGAGTACATTGTCAGAATTCAACCTACCCTAATTTCCCTTCTCATTTAACGTAGTTAATGGAGTATGAGTGGTTTCCTAAGTTGTTTTTGTTGTTTTGGTTTGGATTTTGGTTTTTCAGACAGGGTCTATCTATGTAGTCCTGGCTGTCTTAGAACCCACTCAGTAGAGCAGGCTGATCTTGAATTCAAAGACCCACCTGCCTGTGCCTCCCAAATGCTGGGATCAAAAGTGTGTGCCACCACCGTCTAGCACAACTACATTTTTAATCAGTTTGACATTGATTTCTCGGTATTGTTTTCTTTGGACAGCAAGGGTAATGGTAAAATGTGAGGGCAAAGGTTAATGAACTGCCTTGTGTTTTATATGCAGAAACTGTGGAAACATATAAAGCACAAGTATGAGAACAAGGAGTAATTCCCTGCCCCTGTGGGACCAGAAGAAACAGTCACCCGTCAGCTGTTTGCCTGGAGTTGGGGCCTCAGCCTAAGGATGGGTTCCAAGTTACTCTTCATGGACCACCAGAATGTTGGCAAGCAGTGGCTCCACTATACAGACTCTGACTTCTGTGTTTGAAGTGTGTTTGACTACAGCTATCAGCAAATAAATTAAATTGTTCATGATACCTGCTTTTGCACTGGGTACTTTATTAACTTCTGTGTCTTCACTTGGTGGTTGAGACCATGCAGACACCTGAAAACTGCCATTTGGAGTTTTCCATTAATGTTTCGAGAATCCTGGTTTCAACACATCAGCCTAAATAGAAGTTATCTTTAAACCAGTAGTTCCAACCTTTTGTTTTTATATATGGGTGTTGTGGTGCCCGAGAAGCATTAGATCTCCTGCAACTGGAAGTACACATGGTTGTGAACTGCATGTAGGTGCTGAGAATTGAACCCAGGCCCTCTAGGAGAACAGCCAGTGTTCTTAATCATTGAGCCATCTCTCCAGTCCCCCTCCATCTTAAATCACAAAGATTATTCTAGCCATGGTGAAGCACCATGGTCTCGGCTGGGGAAAATCCTTACTCGGAGAGTCTCAAGCTGAAGTCTTATCTCCTACCTTTTAATTCAGTGAGTGTGTTTTGGTAATCTCCATGTCTCTGGTTTACAGCCTCTTGTAGAAAGGCCAGTCTGAGTTCGAATTTAAACCCAAACCCATAGTTCTTAGCTGTGTATACCAAGGGTCATAATCAACCCTGCTGGACCTGAGTCCCCTCTTCTGTAAGATAGGGTTAATAAGGATGACACAGAGGGTTTTGTGACTTTTAAAAGCTGCTCAGGAAAAGGCATAGTGGGTTAAGAGCACTTGCTCTTGGAGAGGATTGAGATTTGAAACCATGTACCATCTTGGGTAGCTGCAGAGGATTACACTCCCCTTTGACCTCCCTGGGTACCGTGCATTTTTACACACATGCACACTTATAAACTATAGGAAAGAAAATGAATGACTCCCATGCAGTCAATTCCCTAGAACCTGCTATGAGTCAGAGCTAGATAATCTAGGACCTTCTCTGAAGGATGATTCATACAGGAAATCCATGCACAGGTGGCAGAGACCCTAGAAATTACCTAGTTTGTCTACTTGTCCACCCGAAGTCGGCCTGCCAGGCGGACAGTGGTACTGCATGGCAGTGTTTAAGCCCAACACTCGGGAGGCAGAGGCGGGCAGATCTCTGAGTTGAGGCCAGCCTGGTCTATGGAGCTTGATTTAGGACAACCAAAACTATGCAAACTTGTCTCAAAAATAAGTAAAATAAAAAGGGGTCAGAGCAAAAGACATTCTGTCAGTTACCTTGCCAACAGGTGAACTCAAATGAAGCAGAGGTCAAAGTATGACTTGAGGCAGGAGGATTAAAAGTTTGAGTCCGCCCTGAGATTACAAGTGTTCTTATGAACAATATATTAGCCTCCCAACGCAATGGAAGTCCTGTCTTCTGAGTGCTTCCATTTCTGCATCACCATGCCCAGTGGAAATCCTGTTTCTTGTCTCCTGGGTTGACAAGGATGAAAAAATATGAGCATCTCTGAGGCAGCAAGCATAGGGAATGGCTTTGAAACCTGGCACTCCACTTAGCTTGAGTTATCTACATAAGCATCTAATAATGCTCCCAGCAACATGTTGCCATTCTGGGGTCCCCGACCGTCTCGGGAAGCACATATACCTTCTTTAAGTTAGTCCCCTTAGTTACCCCCTGTGATGCCTGGTTTCTACTCAAACACATCCCGGAATACATTCTAAGACCAAGGGGAGTGGGCCGATATGGCCTACATGCTTTGGAGTGCATGCACAGCAAAGCAAACTGGGCTCATTTAACACAGTAGAGACTCCTCACATGGGGCAGCAACGTGCATGTGCAGGAAGGCAAACTGTATAGAATCCCCTGTCTTATGTCTGCACAACTGGATAGGCTTTGATTAAAATCAGATGCATAATAGGAAACTTATATAATCTATCAATCAAAACAGAGCCACCCTCAATACACCCCTTAGCAATCAAACTCCTCCTCTTGAACCCATATAAGGAAGTCTCAAATGATAATCTGGGCCCTTACATCCACTTGTTCACATGGCCTCTGTCACTCTGTAGCTCCCTCTGTCCTGTGGCCTTTTACATTAGCCCCTTGTTACTTGAAATATCTGTGAACCCTTATTTCAATTTCTAGAATAAGAGAACCTGGAGCCATCACACACACACACACACACACACACACACACACACACACACAAGACATTGGAACATTAGGATTAAAAAAAGAAAAAGTAGCTCACTTAATGATGTGACTACTCACCTTGCTTTTTCTTTCGCTTGTTTCCCTGTAATGCTGAGGCCTTGTACCTGCTAGAAAGGCTCCACCACTGAACGACATCACTGGCCCTTAAGAGTGGTTAATGAAAGAAGATTCAGGGATGGAGTGCAGCTCAGCCTTACAACAAATGCCTATCAGTTTGTGTGTAAGGCCCTATGTGCCATTCTTTTTTTTTTTTTTTTTTTTTAAGATTTATTTATTTTATTTATGTGAGTACACTGTCACTGTTTTCAGACACACCAGAAGAGGGCACTGGATCTCATTACAGTTGTGAGAAAAACTGGTTGCTGGGAACTGAACTCAGGACCTCTAGAAGGATAGTCAGTGTTCTTAACTGCTGAGCCATCTCTCCTGCCCCACTATGTACCATTCTTAACACTGAATAAAAGAGGAGAAATCAGTGTAGACCTGTAGACGTTACAAAGGTCGGGGTGTGTTCTAGTTACTCTTCTGTTGCTGTGTTAAAACATTCTTAGAGTTTAGAGAGTTGGCCCAACTTTTAAGTAGCTTGGCGACTCTTCCAGGGAGCCCTGGTTCAGTTTCCATCATCCATATCATTACTGTGTAAGTCCAGTTCCAGGGGATCTGAGCCTTCTTCTGGCCTTTGTGGGCACTGCACACACATAGTGCATAGACACACATGTGAGGGCACCACCAGTTCACATAAAATAAAAATCAATAAAGCGGGGCTGGAGAGATGGCTCAACGGTTAAGAGCACTGACTGCTCTTCCAGAGGTCCTGAGTTCAAATCCCAGCAACCACATGGTGGCTCACAACCATCTGTAATGAGATCTGATGCCCTCTTCTGGTGTGTCTGAAGATAGTGACAGTGTAGTCATAATCATAAAATAAATAAATCACTTAAGAAATCAATAAAGCTAAAAAAAAAAAAAAGTAAACACCGACGAAAAGCAGCCAAGAGAGAAACTGATCTATTTGGCTTATACTTCCACGTCACAGCCCATGACTGCAAGAAGTAGGGCAGGAGCTCAAGCAGAAACCACAGAAGAACACAGCTTACTGGCTAGTGCTCAGGTTATGCTCAGCTAACTTTCTTTTTCTTGAGACAGGGTCTGTCTATATAGCCTTAGCAGACCTGGAGCTCTCTCTGTGTACCTGGCTAGTCTTGAATTCACAGAGATCCACCTGCCTTTGCCTCCCATGTGCCACCACTGCCTGGCACAGCTAATTTTTTACACAGCCTTCATAGGGATGATATTACCCATGGTGAGCAATACAGCTTGCACAGGGATGACACTACCCACGGTGGACATTACAGCCTGCATAGGGGATGATACTACTCACAGTAGGCAATACAGCCTGCATAGGGGATGATACTACCCATAGTGGGCAATTAATTCCTCACAGACTTGGCTGTAGGCCAAGGTGATTAAGACAATTCTTCAATTGTTCTTTCTTCCCTGGTGACTCTAGGTTGTGACACATTAAAAATGAAGACTAACCAGCAAAAGGGTGTGTGATGATGAAGGAAGATTAAATGGAGGAGGGGAGCAGCCTACAATAGTTCACTTTGACTTCTATATCTGTATAGCTATATATTGAAGCAAGCAGATATGGCACTGTGGGATATTCAAGCAAGCAGCTAGCTCCGAGTGCTGAGACAGGATAGGACTTTTGGGCCACATCACGGATTGCTTTACCACTACAAGGGGACAAAAGACAAACCCTGTGTTCTTTACCTCTTGCCTGTTCAAAGCATACTTTCAAAAGCTTTGTCATCAAGCATCAGAGGCTGGAATGTTCCCAGACCTGGAGCCCCTCAGGAACACACCAGGTAAAATTAGTGGGATTTTCAATGGCTACATTTACAGCAAAGTCAGGAGGAGCTGATGCCACAGAAAAGCCTTATGCAATAGAACTCCCCCGCAGAATCCCAGATGCCAGGCAATCTGCCAGAGAAAAACCACACATTTGTTCTTAGTTGACTTCAAAATCACTAATTTTGGAGGTCACCCAGCGAGCAGGACATTGTTAGCTGTCCAGTGGCTTCTCTGCAGATCACACTTCTGATGTTTGGGTTACACAGTTGCCTACATCACATCACAGAAGCTTGCAGGCTGCCCCTGCTAAAAAGCCCACACTTCACTGGAGCCTACAGATATCTGATGTGTGGCTTGGCAACTTGGCCTTCACACTTCATTGTCCTTTGCTGTCTTGATCTTTGGGTCAGATTCTGCTTCACATTGTGTGGAGACATGCTTGGTACAGCAGCATGTATCTGTGATCCCAACTCTGAGAAAACAGGGGCTGTAGGATCCCTGGGGCTTGCTGGTCACCCAAGCCAAGTCAGTGACTGCTGGGCTCAGTGACAGACTCTGTCTCAAAACAAAAGGTGGAGACTGATCGAAGAAAGATACCTGCATCTACATGGGACCTACACACACACACACACACACACACACACACACACACCATACACTTAAACACACACCATACACTTACACATACACACCACACACCATACATGCACACATACCACACACTACATACACACCACACATATACTGTACACATATGACACATACATGTACAACACATACCACACATACTACACACATCATATACACACACCACCACCACAGTCACTACACACAAACTACACACATCATATACACACACCACAGTCACTATACACAAACTACACACACCATATACACATACTACACATACCATACACATATACATGCAACATACACATATACACACACCACTATACACACACTATGCACACCATACACACATATTACACATACTTAGGATCAGGAGTCTGAGTGCAGGGGACAGAGGGCAGCATGCTCATTATATAGTTGTATCTGCATATCTATTTATGTATATAATTGACAGAGGCGGGGTTACAGCTGAACCTGGAGGGAGTTATCACACATAGATAAACAAAGAGGCAGGGTTTATGGTGTACAGCTGAACACGGAAGCAGGGCCAGCCGACTGCAGCAGGTGTAGACTCTGTAGGGGCGTGGTCTTCAGGTAGTAACCATCCTGAGGGAGAAAGGTACAGTGGACATTTCTGCACACACTGTCAACATTCGCACTTGGACCTGAGGAAGATTCTGCCTTTCCCTAAACCAAGCCTCGGAAGCCTGTTTCTCCAAGGCTCTGAGACATGTCAACAACACATTCACCCAGGGCTTCACATGCTCAGGGCTGTCTCTGTTCTACACAAGCTACCTCACCTGGCCCGGAGGGTTCCTGTTTAGGAACTCTTTACGGACCATTTGCTCTGAGCCAGATATTCACACGAGTACTTACAATGTCACCGGCATTTAATATGAACAGTTTGGAAGCATTTCAGTGCCCCGAACAGCTCTAATGGCATAAAGAATACAGATGGTCCTGAGTTCAAAGCTGACTTCCTGCTGGCTGTGTGGCCATCAGCCAGTTGCTTACCTTCTCTGAGCTGCTTTCCATATCTATGAAATGGCACAATGATACTGTCCCATGGACCTGTGGTCCTGGCTATTTCTGACTACGTGGTCAAGTGTACAGTTCATCTTCCTCAGTGACCTGATGAAATCAGGCAGCCAGGGGCTACCCAGGAGCAGGCCAATTGTCAGAGCACCTTAGGCCTGCATACCTAGTGCATCTTGCATTCACTACTGGGAGACAGACACAGGATGCTCCCTACTCACTGTCTGAGTCCAGGATGGCTGAGGGAATGGGCTCTGTGCTGGGGGCTTGGTGCGGTTTCAAGTTTCATTAAGTAGCATTCCTGGGAGGGGAGCCCTGAAATAGAAGGGAAAAACTACAGGCAGAAAAGTCAGGCCAAAATGTGGATGTTGAGCCCCACCTGGGGGCATACGCTTTTGATCTCAGCTACTCCAGAAGTTAAAGTAAATATTTTAAATTAAAGGCCAGCCTAAGGCATACGTAAGTTCAAGGCTGGGCTGGCAGCTTAAGAAGACCATCTTGAGGACAAAAGAGAGAAGTCATAGTAGGATGTAGTGATGCATGCCTTAGATCCCAGCACTTGGGTGTCAAAGGCAGACAGGTTTCTGTGAGTTCAAAACCAGGGTAGTCTACATAATGAATTCCAGAAACAACCAGAGCTACATAGTGAAACCCTGTCTTAAAAACAAAATACAAGAAAGGAAAAAGAAAACAACAGCAAAAACAAAAAACAAACAAAAGGAACCAGGGATGTAGCTCAGGGCTTGCCTAACATATAGATACCCCTGAACCACATAATACACCCATCATCCCAGCATTCAGAAGGTAGAGGCAGGAGGATCATAAGTTCAAGGGCATCTTGGAAGACATACGACCCTGTCTTGGAAAATAAAAAAAGTAAAGTCTAGAGCTGGCAGGACAGAGCGGTGCACACCTTTAATTCTAGCATATGGGAGGCAGAGGCAGGCGGGTCTCTGAGTTTGAGGCCAGCCTGGTCTTCAGAGCTAGTTTCAGGACAGCCAGGGCTACATAGAGAAACCCTGTCTTAATAAACAAAATAACAAATGCTAGAGAGAGGGCTCAGCAGTTGAGAACATTCGACTTTACAGAAGCCCTGAGTTTGATTCCAGCGCCCACATCAGGTGGCTCGTAACCTACTTCCAGCTCTAGAGACACTAACACCTGTGACACCTACGCTCATGCTCACACACACCTTCAATAGACACATAGTTAAAAAATAGCAATAAGTCTTTTTAAGAGTCTTAGGGGCTGGAGAGAGGGTTTAGTGAGCAAGAGAATTTGCTGCTCTTACGGAGGACCTGGATTCAATTCCCAGAACCTACATGGTGCTTTCTGGCCATTCCTAACTCCAGTTCCAGGAGGTCCTATGTGTTCATCTGACGTCTGTGGACACCAGGCATGTGTATGCTATATGTACACAGATGCAGGCAAAATACTCACACATAAAATACAATGAGTACATTTCCTAAAGTTTTTTTTTTTTTTTTTTAAACGTCTAGGGCCAAGGATATAGCTCCCTGATAGAGCACTTGCTTAGGAAAATGAAAAGAAAAAAAAATCTTCGATGCAGGTGAAGGGGGTAGAGTTTCCATATATAGTCAAGATGTCCTTGAACTCATGGTAAGCCTCCTGTCTCAGCCACCTGTGAACTAGAGTTGTACCACCATGTACACTGAGAACAGAAGTATACCACCATGCTTGGCAAAAAACCTAACCCCACAATTTTATTTCTAAGGTTTTATCCTGAGAAATGTATCATGGATATGATGTGGGCAGATACTGAGGCTTTTCACCATCTTTTAAGAGGATATAATTAGAAATAACCTGGGGCTGGAGAGATGGCTCAGTGGTTAAGAATTCTGACCGTTCTTCCAGAGGTCCTGAGTTCAATTCCCAGCAACCACATGGTGGCTCACAACCATCTGTAATGGAATCCGATGCTGTCTTCTTGTGTGTCCGAAGACAGCTACAGTGGACTCACATACGAATTAAATAAATCTAAAAAATAAAAAACTAGGAATAACCCCAGTGTACACTGACAGGCAGCCAGATTGAAGCAGCCTGTGGTGGGTGTGAGTGGCCACTGAGATCCAAGTGGGAAGGGAAAGTGTTCACAGACAGAGGAGACAGTTTTAACCACGTGTTCAGCATGATCCTATTTTATGTAGAAAATCAAGGCATAAATTCTGAACTTTAAATCTAAAAACTGCTCCAAGAACTCCAGAGTCAACAGCGACTCTTTCCACACAGGGGATTATCGTTTCCTCTTTGCTGAATTGTAGGAACCACGGCGAGCATGTCACTGCCTTTGTAGTAAGGGCGGAAAAGCCATGTAAGGTATTTAAAAGAAATAGAGTCCAGCATGAAGCCAGCCTTTCCCAAAACAAGGAACAAGGGTTGCCCTACAAATGAGCTTCCAGTCTTCTGAGGGCGGTCGGAAATCAATGCATTGTAAGTGTCTGAGCGATGGCAAAGTCAGGGTGGAATACAAATTCCATGGATGAGTCAAGTCGGAGGAAGCGGCTGAAGTGCTGAACATGCTGCACAGGGAGCTACTAGGATGATCTCTCTCTCTCACACACACACTCTCACAGAGACACACACACTCACAGAGACACACACACTCACAGAGACACACACACTCACAGAGACAGACACACAGACACATACACACTCACACACAGACATACACACACTCACACATACACAGAGACACACACACTTACACACACAGACATACACACACACACATACACAGAGACACACACACTTACACACACAGACATGCACACACACTCACACAGACACACACACTCAGACACACTCTCAGACACAGACAGGCAGACACACACACAAACACACAGATACACACGCACGTGCACATACACACATAAAATGCTGGCTTCTTTGGTCTCCCCATGGCCAGGCTTTGGGCAGCTGTTGAAAATCCATGTTTGGAGAAAGGCCGTGCTCTCTAAGTTCATTAATAGAAGTGAGAGGCAGGCAGTTGGCTACAGAGGGGAAGTTCATGTCTACTATTCTTCTCCCCCCACCCCACGCTTCCTCCTCTCTCCCTCTCCTCTTCCTTTCTGAGACAGGGTTTCTGGCTGTCCTGGAACTTGCTCTGTAGACCAGCCTGGCCTTAAACTCAGAGATCTGCCTAACTTTGCTTCTCAAGTGTTGTGACTAAAGGCATGTGCCACCACTGCCCAGCAGCCTAGCTACTATTCTAAGCCATGGAAAACTCATTTTTCTCTTTTCATTGGGGCCTTGGCCTGGTATGATTGAATTTATATACAGACTGAATGCCAAGGGCAGATGCCAGCTGGCTTCAAGGGCAGAGCAATGATGGAGAGTAGACAGAGTGCTGGCCAGGAGCCTCTCAGTAGCCCTCGCTGACAGCCTTTCTGCTGTTTCCTGTCCTTGCTTTGTTTCCAGACTCTTGCAAAGAGTCTTCTCAGACCATTCTGGCCCCTTACATCCTTGTGACTGATATTTCCTGGTCAACTCTAGAGCTCAAATACATTCCAAATCTGCTCACTGCCTGCAAGATTAAGTGCCTATTCTTTAGCTTGTGTAGATCCAGGCTTCCTCATACTAGTCTTGTGGACCGGTAAACCAGCACCCTTGATGAACTGGGTGGTCTGTGCCTGGTCATAGGTTATGGGAACAGGGAATGACTGAATTAAGATCCTAACCCTGTAGACCAGAGAATTGGCTCAGCAGGTAAGAGCCCTAGCCACACAGACCTGATGATTCAAATTCAATCTCAGAAGCCAAGTAAGAAGCTAGATGTGGGGGACTAGAGAAGATACAGCTCAGCCATTAAAAATACTGGCTGTTCTTCCAGAAGACCTAGGTTCAAGTCCCAGCACCCAGATGGCAGATCATAACTGTCTATCCAGTCCCAGCGGATTCAATACTCTCTTCTGGTCCCTTTGGGAACTAGGCATGCATGTTGTGCAGAGAGATGGGCAGCTAGTCTGGAGAACTGTCCAAGGCAGAATCAAGAAGAAAGGTCCTACCTCAGTAGGGAAGAAAGAAGCAACCTGTAGGCATGTTTTATGCTCACCCTACAGGTTATTTTTGTGTTATTCAAATGCTGGTTTCTCTTCCCTCAAATCTGGTTTCAGTCCAGACACAGCATTGCCATGCTTATGTCAAGAATCTCTAGTCTCAAGTCTGTGTAAACAGTTCTTACCATGTATTCTCTGCCTTGTCAATCAAAGCTGACCACCCAATGGCTGGGTAGAAGAGAGAATAATAGGGCGGGACATCTGCTGGTAAGCAGGAGGAGGGAGTGAGAGATGAGGGAGGGAGATTCAGATGTGATTTAAGGATGAAGGGTCCAAGAAGACAGCATGAGAAAACACATCTGAAGCCTGAAGAGTCTGATCAATAATACCATGTCTCATGGATTCATGGCTGGGAGGTAGCCAGGATTAGCATAAGGGTTGTTATAGATCATTTAACTGCTCAGCTATTGAAATGTAGCCTGAAATAAATCTTGGTTTCTCTGTGTGGTTATTGGGGACCAGTATAAGAAATACAGCTGCTGAATTAATTCACTGCTTATATTTATATTAAAGATAATTCATTTTATACCAACTCTTGAAAGTTATCCTTTGATCTTCACATACGCGCGCACACACACACACACACACACACACACACACACACACACACACACGTTCCAAAACCAACCAACCAACCAATCAACCAACCCCTAGCCTTTTCAGTTTCCATTTGGGAGACCTGGCAGGCTGCTTCCCCTTTGAGGTCTGTTTCCTCTCATGTGGGAGATGGAGCCTTAAGAACTGCATTGCCTCCCACAGTGGTAGATCAGTGATACCAGAGTTTACGGTATTGCCTAGTTTAGGCCTACTAGGTTGCTCCTGCTATATTGCAACAGCAAAGAAATTAACAGGCACAGGATGGAGAGATGGCTTAGCCATTAAAAACTCTTACTGCTCTTGCAGAGGACTCAGGTTTGAGTTCAGCACCCACATGGTGCCTCACAAACATCTGGAACTCCAAGGGATCCAACATCCTCTTTTGGCATCTGTGGGTACCAGGTGTACATGGGGAGGACAGACATACATGCAAGCAAAAACACTTATAAAGAAGTGTAAACAGATTTAAAAAATAAATGGGGGCACCTTGTCCAGTCTCCAGGGAGCAGCATGAATTAGCATATTTGATCTACTTGGTGGGGGCTGAGAGCTGTGGCGACTGTGCAGTTGAATCGTCTAAGTGTCTCTTGTGTGCTGTTCCCTCTGAGGCCTGATCTCATTCATTCTCTTGGTGGCCACCTGGGTCCCTGGCAATCTTGCATCTCCAACACTATTTGAACCGCAGGCACTCCTGGGTAGCCCTTCTCTCCCCCCACACCTTATCCTGAGCATCGGAATCCTCTCTGCTTCCCTGTCCTTGGTGTCTGCACAGATCTGTCTCCCTCTTGTGCAGGCCTCCAGCAGTAGAAGCCACTACCAGCCGGAGGCAATTCCATGTGATGTCTGATTGCTTAGTGAAACCTTTCCAACTGGGCCCTCTGAGGAGACCCCTCTCTCCATGGACAGAGGCTGTAGGAAAGCAGAAACTGTAAAGCTGAATTTCGCCCAGCTTCCTATTTTTTCCTTCCTCTGGCCCTCTGTTTACAGAATGATTTTGATTATGAATCGAATCAGCAGAAGAACCGTGTTTAGAATCAAGGAGGTAATGAACTTCCCTAGTTCATGTTAAGCAAACACTTCTGTTTTCCCAGCTCAGCCTAGTAAATGAGGCTAACCTGGAACTCACAGAGATCTCACAGTCTCTGCCTCCCAAGTGCTTAGACTAAAGGTAGGTGCCACCACTCCTGGCCTATTGGTTCTACTTGTGTGTTGAGGTTCATAAGTCAGACCTTGTTGTTGTTGCTTTTAAAGATTTATTTATTTATTATATGTAAGTACACTGTAGCTGTCTTTAGACACACCAGATCCCATTACAGATGGTTGTGAGCCACCATGTGGTTGCTGGGATTTGAACTCAGGACCTCTGGAAGAACACTCAGTGCTCTTAACTGCTGAGTCATCTCTCCAGCTCCAGAGCTCAGGTTTTTATGTTTAGGCAGCCTCCACTTTACCAGCTAGTGTACCTCTCCACCTCTTGGCTCCTGACCTTTCCCCACCCCCATCCTCCTTTATGGACGGATTAATAATAAAAAGAACAGGTACGAGCAGGCCTGAGAATCTGGGTGGAAGAACGCTGAGCAAGTGAACCAGAGTGTGAGCCTGTGCACAAACATTAAAAAAGACCATGCTGGAGTCTACAGGAATCAGGGTTCAGCCCCCAAGAGGCTCCTTTTCTGTTTGGCTCTTGTGTGAAAACCACTTTTATGGAGGGGTGGGGGTGGGGAGCCATAATTACCTCCTCGGAGTGGCAGAACGCTTTAAGAGACATGTCGGGGTAATGGGTGGTAAATGTCTTGCAACTGGGAAAAATTGGTGTCATAACGTCCTTTTTGGAAAACTAGAACTTAGAGTCTGTCACTTTAGTCATTCAGTTCACAGCAAGTAAACTGATGGAAACCGTGTCTGGGAGAGCCCCACGGAAATTCAACTCACATCTTCACGACAATTTGCTAGAGGGTCAGGGAAAGACGTTGGTCGGCTTGGGGTTTAATAAGCAGAGTGTGCTGAGGACCGCTTGACACCTGTGCAGAACCCTCTCACTAGTTGGTGGTAGAGATTTTTTTCTGTGATAGGAAGGCAAGACTCTGATGGCAGTTCCAGGAACTCATCTCTTACATCCTGCTCATAACACAGGTCTGCAGACGGTCCTGTCATCTGCACCAACCTTTAAAAAATATCATGTAGGTGTTTTGCCTGCATGTATGTCTGTACAGATGCACCCCATGCATGCAGTGTACACTGGAGGCAGATAGGGCTTCTGAGACCCAAGGCTGGAGCTACAGAACCCCAGCATATGGGTCCTTTAGAACAGCTGGTGCTTTTGATGGCCAAGCTACTCTGGTCCCAGAATCAACTTTTCATCCTTGGTTAGGGCTGCAGAATTGCAGCCCACACCTTTGGCCGCTGCCAGGACCCTCTTGTTATAGCCAAGAATCTTGGTAGGAGGGGAGGCGGGGGATGGTTATGGACTGTAGACCACCCTTCCTCCCATGGGTCCTTGGAACCCTGGCTCCTTCTAGAACGTTAAGGGTGGGGCTGTTCCAACCTACCTTGAGCCTCTTCTTCCTCTTCATTGCTGTGTTCTGGACCAGCTCTCCTGCAGCCTGACTCCTCTCCTATCCCCCACCACTGTTGCTGAGCCCCAGTCTCTGGTGACCTCTTGCTGCTGCTCAATGCACACACAAACAGCCTTGGCTTCTTCAGTCCTTCTGCTATTGGCTTCTTTCTGCTTTTCCCTTACTGTCCAACGTGCGCTTTGTACTGTGACTTCCAGGAGGGCAGAGGTGGGTCTTATGCACATATACTGGCACTAAGAGGGGCTTTGGAATGCATGCTCTAAATAGGGGTACTAGTCCCCACTCTTGGCTGCAGTAGTGGATGTTGGCTATTTGGGGCTGGTCCCTGGGACAGGCTGAGCGTATGGTCAGAGCTCTCCCAGGCTTCAGTGCCATTCAGACTCTGATCAGGACACCACAGTCTTTTAACAAGAGGTTTCATACCTACTACCTCAGCATCTAAGGCAGGAGGATCTCAATATAAGGGTCTGGAGAGATGGTTCAGAAGTTAGGAACCATCTCTCCAGAACTATCTTGCAGATGACCCAAGTCCATCTGCTAGCACCCAAGCCAGGTAGTTTTTAATTACATTTAATTCCAGTCCAGGGGCTCTTAACTTCCTCTGGTCTGCACAGGCACATGCACACATGTGGCACATATGAATTCTCTCTCACATACACACACACACACCAACTAAAAACATACATACACACAAAGTGTTTTCAGTAGGCTGAACAGTAGACTAGACAAACCTCTTGGAAGTGGAAACAGAGAGGGGGTAGTGGAGAGCAGCTCTAGCTCTGTGGGACAAAAGCCATGTTCTCGGGAATTCCAGCAGCCTAGTGTGTCCAAGCACCCTGTGCTGTAAGTACCAGCCTGTCTTCTTTGATTGCAGTGAGAAGAGATAGTATGGCTTGAAGTGAAGAGTCAGGCTTCAGGAGACATCCCTGGGACTGATCCTAACTGTGGTCCCTTGCTGTATGACCTTGGGCCTCTCTACCTCAATCTCATCTGATCCGACACTGCAAGACTAAGCAAGGGAATGGACTCCAGGCAGACAACACAGGAAACTGTGGCACGAACGAGACTCAGGAAACCTGTTTATTTACAACAGTAGGGATGGGGTCCGGATACCACCATCACCCATGCAGTTTCTTCCACACTTGGTCTGTGTGCAAAAAGAGTGTTAACGTTCTCACAAACAATGCCTTACACGACGTTCATTGTAGTCCTCCAAGTGACTGAATGAATAGATGGCCACGAGCAGATGTGGGCTGCTCTATTTGGTTTTTATTTATTTACAGACAGGGTCTCATATAGCTTGGGCTATCCTTGAACTGTCTCTACCTCCCAAGAAATAAGTGTGTACCACCATGTCTAGCTGATTTTATTTTTCTGCACTGTCATTGAATCTGACCTCCCGGTAGGGCAGTGACATGCAGGCTTGAGCCAATTGTTCCCTCCTCCAGCCTCGGCTGGGGCAGCTTGACAAGGACATGCCTCCACTACTAAGACACTGGGCAGACGGCCTGCTCTGCTCCTCCTCTCCTCAGGCTCTTAGGTCTCTTATAATCCATTCCTGGTTCTGCCTCACACGAGCACAAAAGCCCTGGCGGCTGACCATTCATAGATACAAAACAATGACACTTGGGTCCTGTAGCCAAGGTTTTAAAAGTTTCCTCAGGGGCAGGTGTGGTGGTGCATGCCTTTAATCCCAACAGAGGCAGGTGGATCTCTGTGAGTTCGAGGCCAGCCTAGTCTACAAAGCCCAGGACAGCCAGGGCTATTACACAGAGAAACCCTGTGTAAAAAAAAAAAAAAAAAAAAGTTTCTCCAGAAACATCTATGATGGTCACATTCTCTGTAGGGCACAGAAAAGGCACTTGGAAAATACATAGGACATCAGGGGGTTGGGAGTAGGGTGGGTCTAGGGACCAAATGGTTTACCCACTTAACACTCTTGGGCTGTTAATCTTAATTTGGGATCCCTTGGGGGCTTCTTTTATGTAAATGTAAATAGTTTGTAAATACCTTGTGCATATTAGGCACATCCTCTCCTACTGAGCAACAGCCCCCCTCCCCCCATCTTTAAGGACTTCACCAACATTGAGGCTGAAGGAATGGGGTAACAGGAATGCTTCTGGCTGGTTTCGAAGCACCCTGAAAGGGTGGCCTGGAGGGCTAAAAAATACAAGCAGCAGCTCCTCAGAGGGCATTGTTTGATCTGGCCCAACATGCAAAATCAGAAGAGATGGTGATGTCCTTTCAGCCAGACTGTTCCCAGGAAACATGGGTGGTCCTCCAGGTGGCTGAAGGAAGATATGGCCAAGAGCAGATGTGGGCTGCTCCAGGGAAGAGCAGCAGGCAAGGCAGACGAAGACCAAGAGCTCCCAAGCTCATTAGCCTTGTGTGAGTTTAGTCAGGAGGAAAGAAATGACTGGGCCACTGGTAAGTGTTTCTAAGAGGAAACAGTTTTCCCGCTGTCTGTCAGAATGGCTAACTCTGCCAGATCGCAGCTAATTCAGCAGCCCTTGGGGGGAGGATCACATCCTCTACCTGCTCTGTATCTCAAATGCTCCCAGAGGCCAGCAAGGCGCAGAGGGAATGGCATTTAGTTTCACTCGTGCAGGCTGGCCTAATAAAACAATCCATCAAGTATCTGTCTGCCTGCTAGTCCTAACTACAAGCAAATCAATGTTCCTGGCGTCTAAAAGACCTGTTGGTAAGACTCTAGGATCAGGATCAGCCTAGCAAAGACCCCACTATAGATCCCCTGCACAGTAGTTAAACCCAGGAGGCCCGTTAGCTGATTCCCACTGCAGAGTGGGCCATGGGGAAAGGGCTCTGGAAGCCAGCCTAGTCCTTTGTCAACAGGCTTTGGCAGCACACCTTCACTTTTTTCCAGAGGCTTCCATCTCTACATTGGGAGTAGGGCTAACAGTACATTCATGACTGTGACACACGGAAACTGGCCAAGTGTCCTTGTGCCAGTTGTGATACACAGGTTGACATAATATACACAAATCTAAAGCCCGTACTGCCAGGGGTCAGAGCGAGCTTCCAAGACCTGCTCTGACGCTTCCTTCCTGTGGCCTAGGAGCACACTCTCGGCCCTCACATCTCACTCCCCTCACGTGTCGCTGACAACAGCAGCTACCTCCTGAGGACTTAGGCTTCACACTGACCACTTCCTTCCACAGGCACAGAGGTGACACAGCAAGGAAGAACGGCATTAGGAGGTGCAGCGAGAGGGCAAGCATGAAAAGTCAACAGTGTGGGGACCACTATGCCTTCCTGTCTCTCGGGTGTTGGTGGCCCTGAGGAAGGACGGAGGGAAATGGCTGGAGCATGTCACGGTGCACTGTTGAAGGTCAGGAACTTTATTCATGGGCCTTTTGCTGCTTCTGAATATACAAGTCTCCTGCCATCCAGGACTACCAGGAGTGGTGCCCTGCTGCACAAGATGAGAGGCAGGTTCTGCACCCCCATCTTTTCCCGCCAGCACAGCTGGGAGAGCCTGCTTGATGGCACTGGGTTCCTACACCAAGGGATAAGGCACTGTGTGACAAGAAGGCGCTCACGGCTGGCTGGTAGGTGAGGTGTGGTGGTGGTCATGAGGGGCTCCTGAAGGCAGAACTGCCTTGAGGGACCTCCCTCATCCAGGCAGCTTGTGGCCTCAGGATGGGATCATGCCTTTGCTTCTTTTTCGGTCAGCCATGGTTCTACGGCTGTGGTTGGCTCTGGCTGCCTTGTTGGTTTCTTTCTTCCTGCGTTCTTGGGTTGTTTCTCGGCTTTGCCCATGGCCCCGGGGGTTTCCTGTCACTGCAGTGGAGTTCTCAGGCCGATACCTAAGGGAGGTAACATCCACCCCATGATAAAAGGGAAATCTGCTGGAAGAGGCTCTGATAAGGAGACCCCCACAGCCCACCCTGATGGCTTCTATTGAGGACACACCCTAGCCAGGTCTAGATAGGAAGGGAAATGGAACCCAGTCCCAGGCCTGATTTTCTCCTGAGCCTTACCTCCAGATGGGCCCACCACAATCTGTGGGTATGGACTGTTGTTAGTGGGCTGAATGGTAGGTCCCTTCCCTCTGCCACACAGGCACCTCCCCCTTGTCCCTGCCCAAATTAGGTAATGTTCATATTTTACACACCAGGTCCTAACTTGGTGGTCCCCAATGGCCAAATGTGCTTACAGAGTTGACTGAGGGTCTCTTCAGCCCATCAGTTTCTGGGATCTACTCAGAGCATTAATGTCAAGAAGCTGAATGGAAGAAGTCAGAACAGCTTTGCTCTCTGACCAACGACCTGTGACTACCTGGTGCCTTCAGAATGAAATCAAATGTCTCTTGGGGAGGTCTCACTTATATCCAGAGCATAGGTTGCATTTACCCTTGGCCCATTTGGCAAGTTTACCCACTAAGAAAAAGAGGGAGCCTGAGTCATGTCAGACCCTCTCTGGCAGACTTGTGCTTCCTGGGCTTAGCTCAAGTGCCCAGTGTCCCTACCATGACTCTATGCCACTAAGGTGTGTTATCCGCCTAGACTCTTTTCATTCTGCGCATGAGATAACCTTGCGTACACTCCAATGCTGAGCGATGGACTCGCTCAACCCTCTTTATTTACTTGTTTTTGACACCGGCTTTTACTATGTGCCCTCTGAACCAGAGACACTCTTGTCTTTGCCATGTGTACACCGAGATCACAGACTTATACTGTGATCTTGGCTGTATCCATGTCTGAGTTTTGCTACATTACCCACGTTGGTTTTGAAATCCTGGTTTTAAATGATTCTCTTGCTTAGACTATAGGCACACCCTTGACCTTTAGGTACTACTTAATGCTGTGTGACCTTTACTAAGTTATTTAATGTGTCTGGGCCAATAGAGAGAATGATACTATATTAATAGTTACTTCCTAGAGCCAGATGTTAGCTAACTACCCAAAAATGGCCCCATGGTTTTCCCGAATGGCCAGCTGTGCTCTCCTGATGGGTCTCTTCCAGGTGAATAAGCCCTTCCAATGCTCACCCCTTCCTGGCGAGGAAGGCCATGCGCCTGGCTTCAGCCTTTTCCCTCAGCACTGCAGGATCCTGAATGAAATGGTCTGGCTGTGGAAAGAAGACAAGACAAAATTTGCAATCATGAGCTTTTCTATTTTCCTAGGCTGTGTGGGCCATGCTGGAAGGGATCCTGATGTACCCACAAGGGGGTAAGGATTGCAGGCAGGGCAGGCACTTGGGATGGAGCTGGTTGCCATCTGAAGCTTTCTTTAAGGAAGGAGCTGGAGGGATGTGGGATAGGCTGTTGGGGTGAAAGGACTACAGAGATACATTGATGGGAGCATGTGGTGTTGGCTGAGAAGGCCATCAGGAAAGGACACAAAGGGCCAGAAAGCCAAGAAGACCCTTAAAAGCATGCTTGTTCTGATCCTTGGGAGCTCAGAGCTCACTCTGATGCCACAGCAGAGGGCTGTGTGAGAGTTCCCCTTGAGCTCTCTAAGCCCAGAATCCATGGTGGTGGGCCTGCGAAGGGGTAAGCTGGGACCCGGGGAAACCTTAACAACCACAACAAAATTCTAATAGGAATAGAATTAGTGCCTTGGAAAGATGGGGACTTCATATCAAACATGGATTTAAGCCCAGGATGGGCAGAGGAGGTGTGGCAGTAGAGGGCTGAGGCCCGAGGCAGGCTGTGTGCTTTTCATCACTCATGCCGGTTCCCCCCAGGCCCTCTGCACAGCCCATAAACAAAGCATCTCACTTTGTTCCCATACACAACGCCTGGATACTGCCTCAACTGGATCAAGATCATTTCACCTGTTTCCTGTGTTGAGTTTCAAGTTAAAAGTTCAACAGAAGAATAAATTTAGCTGCTGAAACTGAGTTGTCAACCTACAGGAGCTAGCTGGCTCCAGAGCCTCAGGACTCTAAAGTCTTTTCTGATTTTTAAGAACTGCAGCCTGGGCTGCACAGCCAACAGCTACCCTTCCCTTTCCTAGACCATAACAGCTAATGAATTCAGCTGCTCAAAGATCCAGTCTCTAATTTGTCCTCAGAGAGCCCCCTGGGCAGTGGAGGAGATCAAAGCCAGCAGCTCTCCAAATGATCTGTGCTTAAAAGGACCCTCCCCAACCAGCAGTGGTGTTAGGATGCTCAGAGTCAGAGGCAGGGAGAGACAGGGAGAGACAAGGGGCGCAGCACTGCCAAGCTGCCCTTCAGACTGCACTTTTATCTGCCATCTGTCTATGACATACCTTGGGGCCCTCTTCTTCAACCTCATCCTCTTCATCACACTCCTCCTCCTGCCCTTCCCCGGGCATTTTGGTTCTCAGCACCTGAGGGATTGTGAAGGGCCTGAGGGTTGGAAAAGAAAGAGATCAAAGACTGAGTCTGCTTGGAGAGTGGCCTCAGGGAGAAGGCTGGGGAGGCCCTGCACTGGAAGCCAGGGACCCCACGAGGCTTTTCAAGCAGGCTTCTTTTTAGTTTCCAGATTCTTTAAAGAAAGGTCCCTGTGGTGTAATGTAGAGAGAGCAGGGGGTAGCTGAGCTTGAGCCCTAGGGATCTCCAGTCTTTGTTCATCAGGGAAGCCCTGCTTTCATCAGCAATGGGGGAATCTCTACAAGATTCTGCTGAGAAAAATGTTCGGTGATTTGGAAAAAACATGCAAAATGACTTGCCAAGACCAAATAAAGGCTTCTTGATTTAGTGTGGGCTGAGCTGAAGGAGCAGGGGGTGGGGGTGGCGGTGGGAGCCTGGCTGTGGTTTGGGTCCTGGTGATCTCGGCTCTATGCTGGTCAGCTTTACAGCTCACCTGCGGCTGATGAGCTCATCATCAGAGTCGGCGTCGTTGGCGCCCACCTGGTTGCCATCATATGTGTCATCATACTCGTCCTCATAGTCGTCAGCCTGGTACTCTCCTGGCTGCAGTGGAACCTACAACAGCAGACTGCTGGGTCAGAGAAGTGGGGCGGACTGCTGGGTTCCTCACACCCAGCAGAGGCCCAGGCTGGGCAACGTACCTCCTCCACTACCACACTGTACTTCTGGTATCGCTGCCTCTGTGCCACCACAGCCTGCTTGTCATTCACCAGGCTCCTCACGTTCTCCTCCTTTCTGGAAGCCAAAAACAACAGGGAGGGAGGGAGGACACCATCAGGTCAGGAAGATTGTGGAGGGCAAAAGGCTCAGAGAGTCATACCTTGGAACATGCTGAGGTTTCATGCAGTTTTGTACTAAGACCAGGAAAGGCCCAAGGTCTCTTGGGCAAGGCAAGAGAGGTTCTGCCTTCTTCTCTCACCCCCTCACTATGGCAGCTCCTAAATCTCTGTTCTACAGTGCCAGCTACCAAGTAAGAGTACCGTGGGAGGAGGAAAGTCTGGCAGTTCAACTGTCGTGAGGACAGATGGGGCAGTGGAGGGGGAAGGGATAAACCTGGGTCACACTGAACTGTACATCAGTGTCAGCAGGGTCTCAGGTCTCTTGATGGTGGCTTTGCAAACCTGTAGAGAAACTTGGCTTGTCAACCACATACACAGGCCTGTGGAATGTGGTTTTTGGCCCTGCAGGGGAAAATCAATTAGAGATGCCAAGCATGAAATTCAGCTTAGCAATGAGATCTGGTCTCTGGAATGTATCAAGAGGAGAGGGTCCAACAAAAAAATGAGACACACAGCCATGCAGATTCTGCATAGACTTCCTATGGGTAGATGGCAGGCATCTGAGTCTATAGGGATGTCTGGGAGCCTAGAACAGGGTGGGACTGTGTAGCCTCAGTGTGGTCAGCAAAGCTTTGCAATCCCGTAACAATCTTTTTTTTTAAAAGAGCATTTTGGAATAAAACTATATGAATATATTTTTGTTAGTACTTGATTTTTTTAAAGGTTTGATAGTATGCATTGAAATCTTACTAGCTACCATAAGCAAAAAGTACATGTAAAACAAAATGTAACATGGGAATAGTCAAAGTTTTCTTCGTATGTATAGATTGAACATAGTGATTTTTAAATACCAAAAAATTGCCACAAGGCTATATTCTTGGCTCTTGAGTTATATTAATGATTTAAGGTCTAGGTGTACCCCACTCTGACTGAGTGGGTGCTATTTTATTTAAATGTGGGAGCCTCAGTCCTTCTTCTTCTTTTTTAAATTTACTTTAATAGTATATGAGTGCACTGTAGCTGTCTTCAGACACACCAGAAGACAGCATCAGATCCCATCACAGATGGTTGTGAGCCACCATGTGGTTGCTGGGAATTGAACTCAGGACCTCTGGAAGAGCTGTCAGTGCTGTCAACCACTGAGCCATCTCTCCAGCCCCTCGTAACAATCTTTATTAAAGGCCTACTATGTACTAGGTAGCATTCTAAGGCTAAGAAGGGAGGAAATTCAGAAATAGGTAAGATATGTATCTGTACTCAGTGAAGTTGTAGGTGAAAGGCACAAAACATGCTGAATGGAGGTGGGCCTACCTTCTGAAAGAGACAGAAGTGAGCCCCGACTCTGGTGCCCAGCATGGGTTTGGAGGCAGAAATGAGGAAACTCCATGACAAAGGGTATTTGGTTATATCTGGAACCCCACAATGGGACAGAAAGGATGCTGTATTTGATTTATATCTGATAAAAACCTTAGGTAAACAGGAATCTTAGCTGGCAATAGTGACTCATGCCTATAATCCTGTCATTATAGAGGCTGAGGCAGGAGAAAGGTCAAGAGTTAAAGGCCAGCCTAGGCTACAGAGATCCCTATCTCAAATACACAAAACCTAAGTTGGGCATGGTGGCACATGCCTACATTGTAGAATGAAAGGAAGCAGCAAGAGGACCAGGAGTTCAAGGTCATCCACAGCTACAGGCCATCTTAGGCTACATAAGCCCTTGTCTTAAAATAACTAAAACCAAACAGACAAACAGACCACTCTAGGAATCTTTTTCAGCTATCAGGATTGGGACCATGGACCTGTGACAGTGGCTTTGGCACCGTACCTGGCTCTCTTTGCAAGGCTGGTAAAGGAGTAAAAAAATGAAAGGGATCTAAGCTTATCCAGGTAGTTGGTGAGAACACAGTCATGCACTCAGCCATGCATCCTGAGAGGACAGGTTCTATGCTGGGCCAGGGCCAACAAAGAACCAGAGGAGTCCCCGAGGCTTCTGATTTCTCTCACCCCAGTAAGGCAGTGCTTGGGACACAGGAGGGAGAAAATGAGGTCAGGTCAGTTTTGGCTACTGAGTGAGTTTAAAGCTCCCTGAGTTACAATAGACTGCCTCAAACAGAAAAAAACAAAAACAAACAAAGAGGATGTAAGAGACACAGGGACCTGCATTTGCTGCACTCAACACAATGAATCCATTTCTTCTGTTTCAGTTTTGCATGCTAGTATACTCTGATTCTCCAAGAAGCGGACAATCTGGCCATAGAACCTTTGTTGGAGGTGGGGGAAGGGACAACTCTTGTTATCTTCCAGGTTTTTATAGAACAGTTTGAAGGAGTTGGAGGACCACATGTTGTATACACAGCTTCCTTCACTGGCTGTGATATACTGGTGGTAAGGTGCTTGGTGTTTAACCCAAGTACCCTCTAGTCTGGATATTTTCTAACAGACTCCATCTTCTTTTTATCATTGTTGTTGTTTAGTTATTATTTGCTTATTTTGAAACAAGACCTTACAGTGTAGCCCAGGCTGGCCTCAAGCTCTAAAGCCTCCCATGTGCTGGAATTGTGAGGCCCAATTCAGGTTTAGATCATCCATTTTTACACTCCATATGAGAGGGCCAAATGCTGGCCCAGTTCTGTTGATGACACATGTGAAAAATATGGAAGCTTCTGGGTAACTTTTGCTAGTCTCTAAGAGATAAAAGCTGGAGATGTGGTCTATTGGTAAAGCACTCCCAGCATGTGAAAGGTCCTGGGTTTGATCCCAAACATCACCAAAAATCAAACAAATACAAGATAAAAGAGAAAAGAAGGCCTGTCTGGACTCCCTCTTGGCACTATGGTTTCTAGTAGCCAGAGTCCAAATAGCTGAATCTCCCCCACATGCCCTAAGAACCCCTAAGCCAGAGTCCAAGGAGACAGAAAAGATCTACCTAGTGCTTATTACCAAATAAAGGCCACAGGGCAACCAAGCCTCACCTCTGCCTCTCTTTAGCTGTGTAAGGAACAGTTTGGACCCACTTGTCATCAAAGCTGTCCATGCATATGTACACAGGTGTGATGTGCTTTGTGCTACTTGATTCTCCACTTGCCA
Organism: Micromys minutus; assembly: GCF_963924665.1. Taxonomy (NCBI): domain Eukaryota; kingdom Metazoa; phylum Chordata; class Mammalia; order Rodentia; family Muridae; genus Micromys; species Micromys minutus. The sequence goes on along the minus strand of NC_137969.1, from coordinate 29,451,061 downwards.
CCTGAGTGAAAGGCCCTCGCCCTCCTACCTTGCCTTGACTAGGACAGCTGTCCCTGCTGAACTCCAAGTGCACCTGTATTTAATGATCTGTATTTCCCACGGTCTCTGCCCTTTGTTGGAAAAGCCAGGGTACCCTGTTCACCTTGTTTTCCTGGTGCCTCACACAGGATCTCGTGCTAGTAAAGCACTTAATAAATATTTGCTGAGTGGATAAATACTGAACACATGAACGAAGGTTTCGCCTCTTTACAATCCTTGCCCCTGGGCTGCCCAACAGAGCACGACTGGTAAACACCCATCATCCAGTCATTGCTGGCAGCCAGAGTGCCAGCCACAGAATTAGGGCACAGCCTTCAGGACACCTGGCTGCTTCAGTCCTTCTGATGACCCTGACAGCTGAGAGCAATCCACTTGCAAATGCTCATAGGTGACCTATGGACTGATTGGGTGGGGATGAAGGGTGACTTAGGTGAATCTACAAATGAACATCAAAGGGAAAAACCTGTGTCCAGAGATGCTTAGTGATGTAGAGAACCTGACTAGTTAGTTCCCTGTGCCTTTTGTTAGTCTTGGAGACCATCTGACTCTTCCACACAGCAGCCACCAAGAGGGATCTGCTGGAGGAGGGGAGAGATCTAGGTATGTCACAATTTGAGTGACTAAGCAATGTGCCAGGGCTTCCTGTCCAGCAAGCTAGATGGTTTCGGAGTGGCCCTGGGCCTGCTGAGGCGTTGTCATCCACAAGCTTCGGGCAGCACATAGTCCCAGGGCACAAGACTGACAGCCTCCTTCCCTTCTGCACTCTGTTGCCTCTAACACATGCTGGGGACAGCACGGCTGCACTAGAGCAGAACTCCTGGATGTCTGGTTCTATGAGTCAATGTGGCTATGGAACTTTGAAGTGGAATGATTAACTCTTCTTGCCCCCATTCTTTACCTGGCTGTCATTCTTTCTGCCATCACCATTGATTTTAGTTTCTTCCCAGGAAAACAGTCCCTAAGCCCAGTATTTCATTTGTTCATTTTTGAGATAGGGTCTCACTTAGATTGACATGGAACTCACTAGGCAGCCATGAAACCCTCTCCTTAATTTCTGAATTAGAGGTAAGAGTGACCATGCCCAGCTTGGGCGACTTTTATAAAATGTAACACTCACGAGCTCATAGCACCTTTAGCACGCTCGCACTGGCCCCGAAGCCACTGTTCCTGTTGCTTACTTGCCGGGAAGTTTCCCTCCTGGAGTAGAGCCACTGCCCTCCAGCTGTCTGTCATTCTCTCAGGAGCCTTCCTTTCTGGGCTGACACCACTAGCAGGAGCCCAGGAGGCTGCCCACAATAATGCAACAAGCTGAACAATGCAAATCTCACATGGACGTAGGCAGTGTCGGCTTCCTCCCTACTACAGCTACAGCTCTAAATCAACCCAGGGTGAGAAGCACAGGGCAAATATTTGGTGAATTAATGAATAGGTCATGAATGGACTTTTAATACTGAGAAAGTAGGAAGAAGCTAAGCTACAAATAAAAGCCTTAAAACAGAATTTTTTTCATCATTGGAAAAAACTAACATGACTCAATTTTCTTGTTTTGTCACAGCCTGGAGACAAATCAGGTTAAAAAGTGGCTTCTAGGAAGCACTGTCTAGCTCTGTACCCACATATCAAAGGATAAGAGGGACAAGGGACAGATTTGGCCTTCTGGCCCTTATCACTAATAGTCCCCCCCCCCCCCACACACACACGGCTGGATCTAGAGAACACTGTTAAGGAACCTGCTCTTGTAGGCTGGCAGTGTATAGGGCCAGGCTTCAGAGGGACCCAAGGTGCTAAAGAGCACCTGCTGCTCTTGCAGAGAACCCAGGTTTGGTTCCCAGCACCCAGATGGCAGCTCACAGTTGTCTGTAATTCCAGTCCTGGGTACCTTTCTAAGTGCATGTATGGGCACATCCATACAGGGAAAGCATTCATACAAATAAAAGAAAAAGCATTAGGAAGAAGAGCGGTGGCGTTCTCCAAGTGAAAGACCCATGGGTAGTTCTGTTGAGAAGGGCTCGCTTTCTCTCCGTACCTCCAGGGCTGGAGCGCAAGGCCCATGAACTACCACACTCACCTCCTGCCCTTGTGCACTCGGCTCAGGTCCACTGAGTCCCTGCTGAACACATCAAACTCATCGTTCTGGAAGACGTTGTGTCTCGATGACAACAGGGGTGTAGGGTCCGGCTTTGCCTGTCTGGGGGCCACAGCACAGAAATCAGCTGGAAAAACCCTGCTGGCTAACAGCTGCCTGTCTCATGCCCCACTGTATCTTCCCGTCATATTGTTCACTCCATTTTAAAAGCTGTGCCTAGGACATGGGGAGCCTTTAATTAGGTTAACCTGGCCCCTCAAGAACCTACAGCCACACCTCACCCTCATTCCCTGCATACCAGCTCCCATTACATAAAAGCTCTGTTCTACATTCAAATGCCCACAATGGACCTAGGACAGGGAGTTATTTGGTCATTCAACTCTTAATTTTGGGGTAGCAGCACTTGCTTTTGGTACTAGGGATGCAATGTACATCCTCACATAAGCTAAGCCTGTGCTCTACACTGAGCTATACCCTTAGCTCCTAATCTATCTCCTTGTATCTGTAAAACGGAACACATACAGGCTGTGGAATATGTCCAAAGGCGCAAAGTAAACTTCATTCATTCAAGTGGCAAACATCATTTGTTCATGGAAGAAACATCCACCTGCATCCTTGTTCTTGCTGTCTCCTGAGGCTTTTGGGATAGCAGTGGGCCCAAACCACGAGGTTCAGTGCTAGGAAAATGAGTGGTTTGGCTGACCTAATTCAGAATCTGGGAATGTGCTAAGGATGGTGCAGATCAAGAGCTGGGGTGCATCACTGTCCTTTGCCACACTGCTAGTCTCTAGTAAATCCTCCTATAAACTCTGGCAGCGTCAGCCAGCTGTGTGCTGAGAACCTTGAGGGCTCCAGGTTTGTTTTCTTTAAACCGTTGGAGACACTGCTGTGTAAAAGATGGAAAGTGAGCCCCCAGTCTAGGGAAGAGTGGGAGGCAGGGGAAGGGGACTCCTGCCCGAGGACCTCTTCCCATCTGACTCTCCCACCTTTCTAGGCTTCGGTCCAGCTGACTGAGCTCAGGGGCCAGCCGATCCTCCAGGACGTTGTTGATCACCTGCTCTGAGTCATAGCTGTAGTGCTCCAGGCAGGCCAGAATGAAGCCCTCCCCGAGGTCTGGCAGCAAGTCCTTCACTTGGGAGATGAGTGAGTCCAGTTCCACACCACTCATGGTAGGGCCCAGGGCAGCTGCTGCACCCATGCACTGCAACGAAGAGCCAGAGTGATGCAGGGAAAGACCAAGCTGGGTGAGAAAAGGGGTAAGAGTCTCCAAACAGCATTGGATTTAGCGTCATGGGTCCTGGACTTGCCTCTCCCTAGTTGTAGGACTTTTCCCAATTGAGCCCCTGTTCTTCTCATCTGTGGAGGAAAGGGCTCTATGACTCCCTAGCTGAGTTACCTCTGCTTACATACTTTGGGATGCCGCATATCTCCTGTGTTCCAGAGAACCATTGATCCTCTGGACAGATAGGTGCAGTGCCTACTTCCATAAGATTCCTGGGGTTTCTGGGGACGCTATATGGAACACCTGAGAGACAGCTAGTCCTTAGTGCCTCATTAGCAAATGCTACAGTTCTTCCGGTTAGACTCCGGATCCTTTCTTCGATGTTTGGTGGCTTCTCTCAGCGGAGGTCTTTATCATCATTCTGATCATCACGACTTTTCTAATGCTGGGATTGAGCCAGGGTCTTACTAATAATGCTGTGCAAGCATTTTACCACTAGTTAGATCTCTAGCCCTTATTTTCCTATCTTCTTAAAAAGCATTGTAAAGTGAAGCCACATATGGGCAGTATCTGCAATGAAGTGTCCTTACTGAAAAGAATGCTACTTAAGGGGAGTGTCTCACACAGCCTCACTAGTAGTTGCTGTTGTCCTTCCAAGTCAGTAGAGTTGGGCTAGGACCTTGATGACTAACTAGCACACGATTATCTATGGAGGCCCTCCTGCACACCAGGCACTCTTCCCTGTGGGTGATGTGCCTGTCTTCATTGAACCACTGGAAATAACTCTGAGTTAATGACACTTTGTCTATTTCATAAGGAGGAAATGGTTCAGACAGAGAACGTACAGTTCGTGCCCTGAGACTGTGTGGTCTCCATGCTTGTACTGCACAGGGAGAAGCCCTTCCATATAGGCTTGGCTGACCTTGAAAATGCTGGGAGAGGAAGGACTAGATCCAAGCCTTCCCACTGTGTTCAGTTCACCTCCTGGGAGGTGGGCCAGGCATCACTCTCAGCTGCCACCAAAGGAGCTCTGCCTTACGCAGTACGTGGGGGAGCTAGAGGAGCACAAGCAAAAGCTTCCCTTCTTCATTTTACAGAGGGAAACAGGGCTGGGCACGGCAGTGCATGGTTGTAGTCCCAGCAGTTAGAGGTAAACTCTGGAGATTCCTGTGAGTTCAAGGCTAGCCTGGACCAAGTAAGATGCCTTGTTTCAAAAGGGATGAGGTCTCTTTTGTCCAGAGGTAGTACAAACAGCCCTAGTCATGGAAGCTACCAAACTTAAAGGACTGTCTTCCCTAAAGGCAGAACAAGTAAGGGCACCTGGCTACTTGCCTACCAAGAAGTAGCTAGGTCTATGGAATCAAGGGCAGGGTCTTCCAGATACATACCTCCTCATCCTCTTCTGAGTTCTCCAGCTGTGATGGCATTTCACTGACTGGCTCTGCTGTCATTGTGACTCCATTATTAGAATCCTTGGCCCTTGATGGATCTTTAATGTCCTTGATTTTCTGTCTGTCCACCCCTTCCCACGCACTTTCCACAGCCTGGAGGATGTAGGCAGTCCGGGTCTCATCTCTAGGAGGTAGTAGTGTTAAGGGTTCTGTGCTCAGGATCCACTTCTCCAGCCTTGGGGTAGTATGACTTAGCTCTCCCCATCCAGGATCTGACCATGAGGCTTTTCTCAAGGCTCTTCTGGTTTGCCCAGTAAGTGTCATGTGGAACAGCATGCCAAAATACTGCCATGCATGCCTCAAACCCTAGTGCCTGCTGCTCAGCAGAGCAGCACTGGGCAGAGAGGGCTAGGGATTGCTATCCGTGTCCTGGACTCTTAGATGGCCAGTTCCTCCCTAGCCTCTTCTCTCTCTGCTACTCTGGACACTGGGCCAGAAATTCGAGGTGCTCCCACACCTCTCTGCTTTTATTCCAAACCCACATGATCCATGTAAGGAGGCCTGTAGCAGCCACCTCAGCCTCTGGTGGTCCCAGGCCAGCCACTGTCTTCCCAGAGCCAGATGAACCTTTTCAGAGTATACACAGCCCACGTCACTCGGCTTCTTAGCACCTGTAGCATGTAGCTCAAACTTCTTCATACATGTCACACAAGGGCCTTGAATGTTGGTCAACCCCAGATTACTTGCTACATCCTCACCAGACACTCCCCCCACCCCCACATACACAGTCACACATGACACACAAGGACTCTTCAAAGAGCCAGTTATCTTTGTCCTCCAACCACTGGGAACACTCACTCTGTCCTCCACTTGAGCTTGGGCCAGGCCATTTTCTATCTGCCCCATCTTTGGCTTTGCTGTTTTCCTCTGATCCCACCATGAGCTATGTGATCTGCAATCCAGTGCCTTCTCATGTGACATTTCCTAAATACACATTTACCTGTCCTCATCTCCTTCTAGACATGATCACACAGGCCCAGACCCTCAGAACACACTTGGAGAGGAGGCTTCCCCCTGTTCCTGTATCTGAGCAGGTGCTGCTTGCAGAAAGAGGAACTGGGGCCTTGTTAGACTTCTTGATGTGAGTATGTCCCAGCATGTCATGTCTGACCTAGACAGGCCTTGCCCAGTTGGCTATAGTAGGATACAAGGCTGATGAAGCCTGTTGCAGCAAGCTGATGTCTTCAGCTACAGGGAAGAATGTGTCATAGTCACGGAGGAATCTGTAGGGCAGAGCACAGAAAGGGTCAGGGATGGGACCATAAGGACAATGTCCTCTGAGAGGTCACAGGTCTCCCTGTACTGCTACCCAACCACAGGCTCCAGAGCCTCCTGCTTGGTAAGTATATATTAATGGCTCCACTGAGCAAGGCCTCATGGGACAGGAGGGAAAGACATAGGCCTGTCTCAGAGCTGGTCCCAGCTCAGTTCCACTCACCTCTTTTCCTGCAGCAAAGAGCTGAAGATCTGAAGGAATTCTTCAATGAAGCCTTGAATGTTGTCACAGCTAGAATAGAACACAAGGGACGACGAGCTCATGCAATGTAGGTTCCATGGATGTTTACCCTACCCCTCTGCAGTCTCTTATCAACTGGAGAAAAGCATTTTTCTGGGTTTCTCTTTATGTTTGGCAGAGAGAAAGGAATCACTGGAGGAGTAATGAGAAGCACCTGCTATGTGTAGAGGTTCCCTGGAGCTTACCTGCTCTCTAGAATGGGAAGGAGGCAAATCTGGTTCAGGATGGTGTGAAACACCTCCATTAGCTTCTTCTTGGAATGGGAAAGCCTCTGCCACATGTCACCCAGGAGCCTTTGATGGACAGAGATAGAAGTAGACTTAAGAGATGAAAGGTACCATGGGAACTTCTTCCCCCCAGTTACAGGCACTTCCTCAGAGCTGAAGTAGTCTTAAAGATCACTGATGGGAGGAGCTGACAAAAGCTTACAATACTGAGTAGCCAGGTCACTTCTTAGTTAAACTGAGGGTCAGGAACAGCAAGGTCAGTTACTAAGGGCTTGAAGCAATAGCTGAGCTTACATGCAGGGACCTGCCATTATCTGCTAGGATTTTGGGGGTCTGGGGGAGGGTACTGAATCAATAGACTTGGGAGCCAAGAAGAACTCTCAAAAAATTCTTACAGGATGGCCTATAGGAAGATAGTGTATCATCACTATTAACAGACTAATTAGTCTGTGGGCAGAGAATGACGTTAGGCTGTAAATGGTACATCTATACCAAACCCCCCTCTTCCAAAAGTCAGAGGTCACTGCAGAAGGGGTGGCAGATTGTACGAGCCGGAGGCTGCGGGTGGTTACAAGGACTCAACAGGGCAGCTGCACATACAAATGCCCAGAGACTGGAACAAAATACACAAGATATGTACAAACTCAAGCCAGGCCAAACCCTAGTTAAAGGGGGAGGTGAGCAGAGAGTCCCACCCCTAGCGGATGGGACGGACAGCTGCTGGGAGAGGGAGAGTTAGTTTTCTTTAAAGGTGTGGCCCTGTGAAGTTGACCACGCTTCAGTGGAAGGCCACACGCATCTAAGCGTATGTGGGCAGCACTTCATATGTTAGAAAAAAGAAGGAAAAAATGAAAAGAAAAAGAGGACATCAAGCTGGGTAAGTAGGAAAGGGGGAGTGGAGCAGGGAGGGGCTGGGGGAGGGGTGAAGAGGATCAAAATACAAAAGAACTTCTCAAAGAGCTACATAAAAGTTAAAAACAAAAAATCTCTACTTGCCAAAGGGTTTCGTTTTAGGTCTCACACAAGTCCTCACAAAGCAGGTAAAAAAAAAAAAGTCTTCTTTAAGGGCTGAGGGTGTAGTTCTGTGGCAGAACACGTGCTTAGCATGCATAAGGTCCAGGGTATAATCCTTAGCACACAAAATCAAAAGTAAAGCCTCAGGGATTGTTAAAAACAAACAAACAAACCAGGGCTAGAAGGCCACTAAGTAAAGGACTAGGAGCCCAACAGCAGTCTCTGGTCCCCTCCCCACGCAGGACTCCCAGTGCTGTCCCTGCCTCACTTGCTGTCCTCGAGCCTCCTCTTCTTAACTGCGGACTCTATTTCCGGAATTGCCATCTCATAAAAGGAAGCTAGTCTGCAGACAAAAACACAAGAAAAAGAAGATTAATTCATAAATACCACATTTTGGTGGAAAATCAAGCCAACCCAATGGAACAGAAAGGTTCATTTAGTTCTTCCTTAAGCCTACAGTGTGTCCCCATGTGTGTGAAAACCACAGGATAACCTCAGGGGCTGCGCTCAGGAAAGCAGTTCCTCCTCAGAGACCAGGCCTCTCATTGGCCTCATGCTCAACAACTACGTCAGGCTGACTGGCCCGAGCTCCAGGATCTTGTCCCTGTCTCCCAGCAGGTTCTGAAGAGATCAAGCTCAGATCCTCATTTTACTGAGTCCACTCCTCCCTGCCCAGAACCAGTTTCTGGGGATACCCAGGGGCTTTCCTGTGCTACTCCAACAGCCTCATGGGAAGTGACCATAACTTTGCCTATTCTAACAAAGTGACAAGAGGGTCTACACAGGACTCCTGGGTTTGAAAAAGGCATAGGATTGATTACCTTTCTTCTTGCTCAAAATCTGCCAATTCTATGAGCCCTGAAGTGCAGTTAGTTACCAATACTTTCTTCTCACTTTGTCTGAAGATGTGAACTAATTTTGTTTGTTTTTGGCATGATTTGAAATTTTGAAAAGTTGTTTACACATGACAAGGCCTTGTATTTACTGAGAACAGGCTAAATATGCTAAGATAGTTCATACATAACTTTTTTTAAAAAAGATTTATTTTAGTTGTGTGTGTGTATGTCTGTCAGTATGTGCAAATGAGTACAGTTTTTAGACTTTCTACAGCTTTTTGACTGTTTTGTTTTTTCAGACAGGGTCTTACTATGTAGCCCTGGCTGTCCAGGAACTCTCTCTGTAGACCAGGCTGGACTTGAACTCACAAAGATCTGCCTGCCTCTGCCTCCTGAGTTTTGAGATGAAGGGCATGCACCACCACTGCCTGTGCTATGACAGTACAGAGTTACAGGCTAGATGTGGTGGTTCATGCAGGAGGATCAAAAGCTGGAAGCCAGCCTGGACTATACAGCAAGACACTGTCTTAATAGCAGAACAATTAAAAAGCACACACACAACAGGCCTGGAGGGGTGGCTCAGGAGTCAGAGTACCTGCTGCTCTTCCAGAGGACCTGGGTCTCGTTTCTAAGACCCACACAGTGATTCACTAAGTCTGCAATTCCAGTTCCAGGAACTCTGATGCCTTCTGTACTCCACAGGCACTAGGCATGCACATGGTATACAAGCATGCATTCAGACAAAACACACTCATAACAAAATAAATTTATAGTTTCCTCAAAAAATTATATACACATTATGAGTCTGGCATAGTTACAAATGACTATGATTCCAGCTACTTGGGAAGCTGAGGCAGGAAGACTGCTTGAGCCTCGGAGTCCGAGACTAGCGTAGGTGGGTGGCACGGCAAAGCAGGTGTCCTTTTCCTGACCCTGCAGCATTCCAGGCCTACCTCCTCACTGTGTACTTAGCCACAAGAGTCTTCCTTCCAGGGACCAGATTTGCTGCACACAGGACATGCTGCCCTGAAAACTGACAGAATAGTTCTTTTCTTTGGTCTAATTCTTCCAAGCATCTTACGTTTCCCAGAGTCAGAGGTGTAGTGAATTCACGTGGGTGCTCTGCAAGCGTGTCCTGTCCTGTCCTATCCTGTAGCAGTCTCTCTGCAATGTCCATCTCACTGCGGCACTGCACGTGGCCGAGAACAGCTAAGCCAAATGGAAGAAGCCCTGCTAGACAGAGCATCAGCCGAGACCAGAGCGGGCAGCCGGGCCCACGCTGGTTCACCTCTTGCCAGGTTATGCTGTTGGTGGGAGGGTAAAACTAGAACCACCCCTATGGAGGGTGATTTGGCAAGATGTGTGAGAATTAAAGACGCACATACCATCTGTTCCTGAATTTCTATTTCTAGGAATTAATCCTCAAATATGCTTGCAAAGGTATGAAGTGGTGTTTGTACAATGTTATGCATTTTGAAACAGCAAACAACTGAAAAAAAAAGCCATAAGAAATAAAAAAATCTGCCTCTGGTGTCTCAAATGCCAGATGCATAGGGCTGCTCAGTCACCCTGAAGACACTGGGCCATCTCCCCCAGCCACAGTCTTCAATCTTCAAAAGGGGAGGGGATCAGTGGTAGAATTCCTGCCAAGCACTTATAAAGCCCGGGTTTCATCCCATTATTGCAAAAGGAGTGATAATATGCACATCTCCCTGCTCTGTACGTCTCTGGAGAATCCCACCCAAACTAATGACACTGTTGGATTGGGAGGAAAGTAGAAACGGGGAGGAAAACAGTTCAGATATTTTACATTGTTAAGCGGTTTTTTAATTGCGTACATGTGTTTGTTTCTGTGTGTGTCACATGTATAAGGGTGCTCTCAGAAGCCAGGAGACCCGGAGCTGACATTACAGGCAGCTGTGAGTTAGACACGGGTGCAGGGAAGTGGACTCTCTCTGCAGACAGACCCTGCTCCTAACTGCTGAGTCGTTGCTCTTTTGAGTCTGTCAAAGTGAAAGCACTGCGGATTCATGACCAAGAGCAGACACTGCACACTCGGAGTGGATGGGAGAGGAAAGTGAAGCAAGCTCTTTGGGTAAGTGTGACTGCTAACCCGGTGCTGTGGAAACTGGGGTTCCGTGAATGTGTGGGTGTAGCTAGCAAAGGGCTTTCATGTCTGCAGCACAGGCTGGAACAGGTTGGGCCAGCTGCAGGCTGTAGATGAGTCAAAGTCAGTCACTTCTAAAGTACGTCCTTTCTTCCCTATACCCGACATGGGTGGGGATCTTCTGCTTCCACCAGCTCTTGCAGGAGAAATCTGCTTGTCCAGAGCTTCCTCCACAGAAGCCATCTGTGCTTATTTGGGGAGATGCTTGGGCAAAATGAGAAAACTGCTTAAAGTAAATGAAAATAGGCAGAGTATAAAATGCTGAGAGCAATGTAATTTCTCAGGGTGATTTCAGCTTCTGCCTTTCTATCTTTTTCACATTTCCACATGCTCTTTTATTATCAAAAATATCTTTTCTCTCCCAAGTGGACAGCTACAGTCCTATCCGAAGCCCTTTCTTACCTGGAGAATGCTGGTCAGTATTTTATTCTAATGATTCCTGGGAAGCAGATCAACCCTAGTGTCTGACTCTCACAGCAGAGAACAGAGGAGTCAGAGGACCAGCTGCCATCTCTGGCACATGTCAGAGCTAGACAAATGTTTTGTTGAATGGCTGGGTAAATGTCGAATGGACGTGTAGATGGGGGGGAATAAATGGCAAATGGATGTATAGATGGGGGGGTAAATGGCGAATGGATGTATAGATGGGGAGGTAAGTGGCGAATGGATGTATAGATGGAGGTAAGTGGTGAATGGATGTGTAGCTGGGGGGGTAAGTGGTGAATGGATGTGTAGATGGGGGTAAGTGGTGAATGGATGTGTAGATGGGGGGGTAAATGGCGAATGGATGTGTAGATGGGGGGTAAGTGGCGAATGGATGTATAGATGGGGAGGTAAATGGTGAATGGATGTATAGATGGGGAGGTAAGTGGCGAATGGATGTGTAGATGGGGGGGTAAATGGCGAATGGATGTGTAGATGGGGGGTAAGTGGCGAATGGATGTATAGATGGGGAGGTAAATGGCGAATGGATGTATAGATGGGGAGGTAAGTGGCGAATGGATGTGTAGATGGGGGTAAGTGGTGAATGGATGTGTAGATGGGGGGGTAAATGGCGAATGGATGTGTAGATGGGGGGTAAGTGGCGAATGGATGTATAGATGGGGAGGTAAATGGTGAATGGATGTATAGATGGGGGTAAGTGGCGAATGGATGTGTAGATGGGGGTAAGTGGTGAATGGATGTGTAGATGGAGGGGTAAATGGCGAATGGATGTGTAGATGGAGGGGTAAGTGGCGAATGGATGTGTAGATGGGGGGGTAAATGGCGAATGGATGTGTAGATGGAGGGGTAAATGGCGAATGGATGTGTAGATGGGGGGTAAGTGGCGAATGGATGTGTAGATGGGGGTAAGTGGTGAATGGATGTGTAGATGGGGGGGTAAATGGCAAATGGATGTGTAGATAGGGGGTAAATGGCAAATGGATGTATAGATGGGGGGTAAATGGGGAATGGATGTGTAGATGGGAGGCAAATGGGGAATGGATGTGTAGATGGGGGGGTGTAAATGGAGAATGGACGGATATACTTGGAGGGTAAGTGCAGTTGGACTGCTCCCAGAAGCTGCTGCAAATGGCTGGGAGTTGCCTGGCAAGAGCCATAGGTATAGGCCACTGGGACTAGGCCGGCACTTTTTGTTGCCAGGCAATGAGCAGGCTGCTGGTCCTTTCACCCTAGCCTGGGAATGCCCAAGACCATCCTCTCCACCTTCTCACGACACAGAAAGATCTCATGATGCTAACAGGGCAAAGGTTCCCTTGCCATAGACTCCTCTGAGCCCTTGTCCATCTCAGCATACTGGCTTTTCACCAGGACTCCCCAGATTGAAGCCTCCCCTGGTGTCCAGTGCATACGAATAAACGGCCACTCTCGCCAGAGTTCTATCGCTCTCCATAACCTGTCACCAAGTAGTAACACTTCATTTTTATTATCAACTCCTTTATCTGGAGTCCTGAACCAATTTATCAGGCTACATTTCACTCCTTGGTTCTCTCTGGAACAGTCTAGGTGTTTTGTTGTTTGTTCTATTTTGAGACAGGGTCTTTTATGTAGCCCTGGAGATCCTAGAACTCTCTATGAAGATCATGGTCTCAAACTCAGAGGTCTGCCTGCCTCTCCCTTCCAAGGGCTGGGATTAGAGGCCTGGGCCACCACACCTGGCAGTTAGTCTAGGCTTTTTATGCATTTCACATCTGCTTAACACCCTTCCTGTCACCAGAACCTTTCTATCTCGAACACTTGGATCTTTCTTCTTCATCTTAGAGACCAGGTCTAGTTATGTTGATGAGGCTATAGTTTCAAATCCTGGGACTCAAGTGACTTTCTTGCTTTTGCTTCCTGAGGAGCTGGGATGGCAGGAATAGCCAGTGCCCCAGGCTTTCTGCTCATTGTTCAAGGCTGTTTTTAGAAGCCATTCTCCGTTTGCACACCCCTGTGCCAAAGAAGAAACACCTCTGCTGTCTCATTATGCTGGTTCTTATTGGCTGTCACTGTGTCCCCTGATAAGGCACACAAAACAAACAAGGCAGACTTGAAACTGTCATCTTGCCGTATTTTTTTCCCTTCCCTTATTCCATTCTTGGCTACAATTGGGAGGGCTTCTCTCAGCAGACGTTTACCTATGTTTCTCATTGTGTCCCCAGGTTGGAGGACGAGCTGGTATCTTCTTATAATCATTTATTCATTTTAACTGTATGTATATTGGCATTTTGCCTGCATGTGTGTCTGAGTAAGGGTGTCAGGTTCTCTGGAACTAAGGTTACAGACAGCTGTGAGCTGCCATGCAGGTCCTGGGAACTGAACCTCCGTCCTCTGCAAGAGCAGCAAGTTCTCTTAACTACTGGGCCATCTCTCCAGCCCTGGTCTGGTATATTTTAAGGACTGCATCAATATGTATTTGAGTGATGTATGGACCAGAGCCCTTACTTTAACCAGAAGTCCCACTGTACCTGTAACAAAAGTCATGTTTCTGGAAGGTTTGGCAGGCCAAAGGGAAGATGTCCAGAAAGGCCCAGAGTGTGGTGGAGGTGTCACACAGGTAGAGAACAATGTCCTTTAATTCCTGTTATCAAGAAAAGACAGTATTATTCTTTCTAGCCCCACAGACAGCTCTGCAGAGGGTCTGAATCATAACTGACAAAGCCAGAGAACAGGGCAGTGGAAGCAGCCTAAACAGTCCATCTCTGGGAGGGTAACCTGGGCCACCTAATCATTCTAAGTCTCAGAGTTTGCTACTGTAGCTTAGTGGCCTACATTCAATGATAGCTAAGGTCACCTGTAATTCTAATATAGTCTCTTCTACCCATAGGAAAATGAATCCGGAATCTGAACACTGGGCCCAGAGAGAGGTCACCCAGCCTGGTGAAGACAGGAGTGGCAAGCTCACTGTTCCTTGCTCACGTTAAAGAGAACCCACAGGACATAAAGTGCTTGCTTATCTGCTTGGCTGAGGTTTCATACCAACTTGAAGGAGCAGGTTGGGTGGCTCCTGGGCTCTCCACATTACAGGTAAAGAAACGAAGGCTCAGAGTGCTAAGATGATTTGCTCCCACAGCTCCTGGCATGTATGCTTCTGAAACACTTGCTCAACGGATATTTTCTCACCAGATGGCAAATGCCAAGAAGGTTAACTCACAATTGCCTCATTCCAGCTGCCTGTAGTGATCAACACAGCACCCAGGCTCCTTAAATGTCCACTTTCTGTACGTCATTCTCAGTAAAGCTATAAGTGCCAAAAGATGGGTACCACGTCTACATCTGCTTGCTGCTTTATCCCCCAGGCCAAGGAATGAGCCTGCTGAGCAGACCTGAGGACTAGACCCAGTCCTCAAATCCTCATACCTTGTTCTGTTGGGTGTTCCATAAAGGTTTCCCAGGGAGGAACAAGACCTACCAAAGAGCCTCTTAGCCCACAGGAAGAAACACAGATTAAATGCTGTGCCTACGGCACTGGTGATTTTCTCAGCCCAGGGCAGCCAGGCTTTGGCTGAAGGTCCCAGTTAGAAGAAGCTGGGTTCAGGGGCAACCTTACCAAGAGAGGCATGTCACTGGGGGTCAACCGACCCCTCTCCCCAAGTTTCTGAGGTGTGGTGCTGGTTCCATCCCCTTGCAAACCACAGTGTTGAAGGATATTGCTGAAGACCTAAGAAAGGCATAAAGGGCTCTCATCCACATCCTATTGAAGAAGCACCTAGGATTTCTACCCCACAACTAGAGACATGTGACTAAGAACTGCCTTAGAACTGAGAGACAGAGCATCCAATGGGATAGTGGACAGGATTAAATGTAAACCATCCATGTAGGGTTGAGGGTGTGGCTCAGTGACAGACTGCAGGCCAAGTACATGTAAGGCCTTAGGTCCCAGGCTGGGTATGGTACTGCATACCTTTAATCGTAGCACTCAGAAGGTAGAAAGAGGTAGGTGAAATCTCTGAGTTCAAAGTCAGCCTGGTCTACACAGACTGTTCTAGGCCACAGTGAAAGCCTATCTCAAAAAACAAAACCCTGAGTTCCATTTTTAGTAACCATACATGAAGCACATATAAAATATAACCCCCCAAGAATTTTCCATCTATGATTTGACTGGATAGACTCAGCAAATATATAATATCTGAGAAACACCTTCCCCAATATTTAAGAGATTTTTTAAAATATTTCTTTATAGATGAGTATAGGGTAATTTTTATATATGTGTGGATGTATGTGTATATGCATACACACTATCTGTCTGTCTGTCTATCTATCTATCGTTTGTTTTGTTTTGAGTAGGGTATCATGTAGGTGAGAATGCCTTTGACCTCACAATACAGACAAAGATGACCAACTTGAAGTCCTAATCTTCTTGTCTCTACTTCCCAAATCAGAAATTATAGACATGAGCCACAAAACTCAGTGATTATCCGAGTTTTGTTAAAACAAAAAACAAATTAACAGACTTGAAAATAGAATCTATCATAAAATCAATCAAGACTGAATTGGCAGTATTATCTGTCTGCCTTTCCTTCCTTCCTTCCTTCCTTCCTTCCCCACTTATTTGCCTGTGTGTTTATAGGCATGTGTGTGAAAATCAGGGGGCAACTTGTGGGAGTCCATTGTCTTCTTCCACTGTTTAGGTTCCAGAGATCAATCAGGTACTCGGGCTTGCTGGCAGGCATTTTGACATACTAAGCCGTTTTGCCAGGGCATATAATCTTGATTTTTGTAATTAAAATCTTAATTTTGAAACTGGGCATGGTGGCGTATACCTTTAATACCAGAGTTTGAAGCCAGCCTGGTCACAGAGTGAATTCCAGGACAGCAAGAGCTACACTGAAAAACTCTATTTCAAAAAATAAAAAACAAAACAAACACCAAAGCGACCCCCCTCACACACACACACAAAACAAACACGAAAAACAAACTTGGCTGGCCTAGGAACTGAAGACAATTTCCTGCCTTAGGCCCCCAAGAGCTGGGACTACAGGCATGAGCCTCCACCCCCAGCTCCTTTCAGCTTTTGAACATTTCTCTTATTTTCTACAATATACATTAATCTTTCACAAAATGGTTTTATAAACCCTCACAGCTCCAATCTGAGAAACCCAGGTCTCTGAAAGGAATAACTATTGGCTGTTGGAAAAGGAGACAAAATACAAACCAAATCCTTTTGTACGAGGGCCAGAGAATCTTTAGAGGTCAGTCTTGTTCAAGAATGACAAAGGGTAAACTGAAAGGGATGTAGCCAAGGGTAGGACAAAGACAGTCTGGGAGATAAGTTCTCCCCCCTCACCCTTTCCCTCCCCTGCTAAGGATAGAATCCAGGGCTTTTCACATGTTAGGTAAATGCCCTACGCTGTGCTACACTTCAAGATGAGTCTGAATAAGGAATGAAAAGCAAACATTTCTCCCAGGTTCCTCAAGAAAAATCCCAAGACTCTCCCCTACCTAGCTTGCTCTCCCCAGGGCAGCGGTAAGAGACGGTACCTGAAGTATGGTGGGAATGGTCTCATCCAGGTCATTATAGTAACTTGGCTGCTGGGTAAATATATTTCCTAAAAAGAGAAGAGAAAGGGAAGAAGTGGGGAGAGGTCAAGGAGTCAAGGACGGAAAGGATGTTGGTTATCAGTATGTTTTATGACCTTTCTCCCTTCCTAAGCCTGCATGTGGGAGGATCCAGGATGAGTCTTGGTCTCAGGCCCAGCTAGCACTGAGCTTTGTCCTCACTGAGAAACTTCCTAGGGCTGAGAATTACTTAAAACAATAAGCAGCCCTGTCAAACCAGCTACTCCTGATGTCCTCAGGGAGTGACCAAACTTGGGCACCATGCCTATCCTATGACAGCACTAGCTGTAGAATTGGGACTTGTATTATGCAGCCAATTTAGTGTCTATGATTGCTTTATTCAATAAATCTACAATAACTCATTATTTTTGCCAAGCCACACCTCAAAAAATCCGAGGAGATGCCAGGGGTACATGTCTCTGGAAATCTCTGCTTTTGAACTGCTACCATCTCAATCTACCCTCCTGCAAACCGGAGGCAGGAATGATACACAGATGGACTTGACACACATTGATTGTCGTTGGGTTCAGATAAAGCCCATCTCTGATGTTTACTCTGCTCTACCCTTACAGCATATGGCAGCTAGGACAGAACCCGATGTTTCTCTGTCCCAGTGGTGAGGGAGGAAGACAAGGGAAGAATCATAGCTGAAGGACATGGTGATGAGAAATGCCAAGAGCTTACGGCCTGCGCTGTCTCATCTCACCATGTGTGCCTCTCAGGCTGGTGGCCAGCTTTGAGCCCCTCTGTCTCTAAAGAGGTCTGGGTTTTATGTAAGTACCCGACCAACAGTGTTTACATTTCAGTCCTGTTTGAGAAGGGCACAGGGTGAATTCAAAGAGGTTTAGTCATGAGTAAGACAAACCATCTGGGGAGAAAGGAGTCTTTATCTCTGCCTTTGTCTTTCTCTCCTGCAGAGCTCGAGGGACAGAGCACACAATGACAACCCTGCAGCCCTAGTCCAGTTCCAGGGAAGGTAAACATGAAGGGATAAAATGCCAGGTAAGGCTGATGAGTTAGCAAGTAGCTAGGCTTCTCATCTGCAGGCCTAGATGCCATTTACTCCTGATTCCTAAAACCTGAGTTTTCTAGCCCAGCCTCCTCCTCAATGCTCCTACCTCCCTGTAATCTATGAAGGTATGCCCGTGCCATCTCCACCGAGGCAAGGAATGTTCTGATCCTACAGGCTAGTCTAAACTGATTTTGATACAAAAAGCCCTAAGAAATCTAACCCCTGCTGGCATCCAAGACCACTCGGCTTCCACTCCCTGCAGCAGAGCCTCCCTTGGACCTAATCAGAGACATCCTTAACCTCAGACAACAGCCCTGTCTCTTCTGCCAAATCCCAGAATTGATCCTATCTTTTATGTGTCACCTCCTCTAGGCAGTGCTTCTGAAGTCGGCACTCCCAGGACTATGGCACATCCTTCTTGCCATCCTAACCACCCAGAATGAGGTAGACATTCCCTGCCAGAAAAAAAATGTATTTTTTTCAAGCATCAAAATAACTCAAATTTCTTTTTTTTTTCCTTTGTTTTTTCTGTGTAACAGCCCTGGCTGTCTTAAAACTTGCTTTGTAGACTAGGATGGCCTCGAACTCACAGAGATCTACCTGCCTCTGCCTTCTAAGCACTCGAAGGTGTATGCCACCACTTCTGGCAAGGTAACTCAAATTTCACAATCCAAAGACCCTTGGGGTCTTCAGAGCCTCTTTTCTTCTTTATCTGATTCCAATGAGAATGAAGACTTTCTTGCTTTTGATCAAAAAAACAAAACAACAAAAACCCAACACACACACACACACACACACACAGACACACACACACACACACACACAGACACACACACACACACACACACACACACACACACAGATGGCTCAGCAGTTAAGATCACTTGCTGCTCTTGCAGAGGACTCAGATTCAGTTCTCAGGATCTAGAGGGTTGCTCACACTCATCTTTAACTCCAGTTTCAGGGACCTGATGCCTCCATGGGCATCAGGAGCACACGCGGTGCACATATATATATGTGGCAAAACACACACACAAAGCAAGACTGGTGAATGATGTGAAATTCACAGGGAATAAAAAGTTAAAAAACACATCTTGAGGTGGGAGAGATGGTTCACTGATTAAGAGCACTGGTTGCTCTTCCAGAGGACGTGGGTTAGCGTTTCAGAACCCATATAGTGTCTAACAACCACTTGTAACTATAGTGCTAGGGGATCTGATGGCCTCTTCTGGCTTTTACAGGCATTGCATAAACATATGCACACGTGCATGCAGGCAAAGCAGCCACACATATAAATAAATAAGTGAATGTTGAAAACTGCTTGTTATCTTGAGGTAGGCCAATTTCTCTTAAAGAAGAAGCAGGGCATCCTCAGGCTCCTTCCTCCCTGACGAGGCAGGGTGAGCAGGAGACATGGTCACACACATCACTAACCTATGAAGGATCCAGGGCCTCATTTTCTTCTCATGTGCAAAAAAACTTTTAGAGAGAATGACTGAGGAGCCCTGCTTGGGAAGCTGCTGGCTGACACCCAATGCCAACCTTGCCAGTTTATCACGCAGGGAAAAGGACCCTGCTTGTCCCCACAGGGCAGCTTACTCTCTTCATTTTTTCTTCCTCATCATTCTTACAGTGTTTGTGGCACTGGGAGAGGAGGTACCCGTGTCTCCTATTCAAGGACTGAAAAGAGCTGCTCTGAGAAGGAGGGAAAGAGAGAAGCACCTCTGTGGGCCACTTTACATCTGCTGCCACATACAGGCTCCAGGTCACTGCCTGCTCTGTAGCTTTTTTGGACCAACCACCTTCAAGGAGCCAAAATTGAGATTCTCCTTAATAAGTCAGTTTAGAATCCCCAACCTGGTGATCCAAGAACAGTTTAAAAGTACGTGGAGCTAGGCACAGTGATGTACATCTAACACCCCAGCATTTGGGAGGCAGAGGCAGGAGGAGCCTATGTTCAAGTGTAAGGCCAGCTAGGACTATATAACAACTTCTAGACTGATCTTGGCTATATAGTAAGATCAGTCCCAAAACAAAACAAATCCCCCCAAAAACGTAAGAAAAGCCAGGTATGATGGCCCACATCTATAATTTTAGTCCTTGTGAAGCAGAGGCAGAAGAGTTGCCTGGGCTTCACATCATTAGTAAGGGGGAAAAAAGTCAGTGTGTACTGTGCTGGCTGCAAGCTAGAGTAATTTGAGAAGGACTCTCAACTGAGAAAATGCCCACCAGAATGGCCTGTATGTAGGCAAGTCCACAGGACATTCTTGGTTGATGTAAGAGGTACCAGGCAATTGTAGGTGGTACAACCTCCAGGCAGGTGGTCCCTGCCTGGTATGGTAAAGAAAGCAGGCTGATCAAGCCATGGAGAGAAGCCAGTAAGCAGCACCCAGTTTCTGCCTTCGCTTCTTCAGTATCAATGTACTCTGGTATAGAACTGTAAGTTGGACATTCTTGCCTCCCGCAGTTACTTTTGGTCATTGGGTTTGTCACAGCAATAGAAATATAAGACAGTAAGATGGCTCAGCAGGAAAGAAGATGCACCTTTCATCATGTTTATGACCTTAGTTTCATGTCCAGGATCCACTAAGTGGAAGGACAGAACCTACTCCTGTGCAAGATAAAAGTTTGAAACGTAACTTAAAATTTTTTAAATTAAAAAGAAATAACTCTCAAATCTATGACATCTTTCATCTGATTCTTGAAGGCACCAGTGGCCTAATGATGAAAGCCTAGGCAGCAGGAAAAGCTCTCGTGGTCTGTCCTTGATACTTCATCTCCCAGCAACTCCTCACAGCAATCTCGTACCAACACAGCAATCAAAGGCGTCCTTGCTTCTAACTCACAATGTACACCACCAAGCCATGAAGGCCAGTTTTCTTCTGCCCTATTCCCCGCACCCTCGTCTCTCCGTTTTCTTCAAAATTTTTCATTTTTTCTACAATCTGCTGCATTGCATCTTTTTCTGTTCCAGTTCCACCCAGGTACTTGCCTTACTCCCACTATGTGCCTATTTCCAATAGCTGCCTTAACAGATTAACTTTGTCACCAGATGGCTCCCCACCTTGCTCCAAACTCCTAGAGGCTCCACAGCCTCATCACAATAAGGGCTCACACTTGCCAAGGGCTTTTGTCTTGCCAGACCCAGTGTTAAGTGAGTTGCTCACTTTTTCCTATTTAATCCCCCCCAAGCAGGCAGACCATCAGCCTTTCCATTCTCTAAAATTGAGGCTTCAAAAGGCTCACTGACTTGGTGAAGCTGATATACCCAAACAGAGAGCTGGGTGTGAGATAGGGAGTTAAGTAGAGGACCTATCGTCTTTGCCACTGGGCAATGCCACTCCTCGGAAAGCTGAATGGAGCCTTTCCAGTGTCTCTCTCTCTGGCTCCTGACACTGCTCCCTTGTAACTTTCCACTCTAACCAAACTGGCCTGGTGACTGTTTCCCTAACTTACTATGCTTTCTGTTGCTTACTCACCTCATCCTTTAAGTCTATAGTGAATTTATATTGTCTCTCTGGGAAAATAAACAAGATTACCCATACACAGGCAACAATTAGACTCAAACAAGAAACTGAGAATGTAAAAAAAAAAAAAAAAAAAAAAAAAAAAGCCAAGCACTGACACAGTTGTATTTGTATACATTTATGCAAAAATGTTTAAAATTTTTTTTATCTTTGTTTTTTAACAAAAAAAAAAAAAAAGAAACTGAGAATGTTTCAATGAAATTGACAGGCAAAAATTTTATGTATATTATGATTAATATATTTAAAATATATACAGAGAAATGTCCTAAAGTGAATAATAAATAAATAAGACTCATAAATATCTACTAATGGTTTTCCTGCTTCTTTATTTTTCATCTATAGGTTGTGGATGTAGCTCTGTTAAGAGTACTTGCCTAGCTGATCTGAGTTTGAGGCCAGCATGGTCTATAGAGTGAGTTCCAGGATAGACAGAGACACACAGAGAAACCCTGTCTCAAAAACAAAAACAAAACAAACCTCTCAAAAACCAGTTATAGATTTCAACAGTTACATATAAAATTTAGATGGTTATAAGTGGCTTTATAAACACATAACTATTTGTATTTGTTTTTATATACTTATAAAGATATATAAACTTTATATATACAACTATATGTGTGTGTGTGTGTGTGTGTGTGCGCGCGTGCACGCGCGTGCGAGAGCATGCATAAATACAACATCAGTTAGGAGAAAAAAGAAGGGAGAGAGAAGACTATTCTAAGGGTAGTCGTCTGTTTGGGTTTTGTCTTTAAAGCCAGGATCCACTATGTAGAGTCGGCTAGACTTAAAACTCATGAGCCTCTCTTACTTCAGGCTTCCCAAGTGCTATGCCCTACAGTCTGAGGATGGGGAAGCCAGCAGGAGTGCTCAAATGAGCATTGCCAGCTCCAGACTCAATATTATGAACTACAATTCAAGAAGGAATCAGATGAGGCGTACCCTTTGCACAACCCCCACCACTTTCATTTCTGAACCTTCCAGCCCATTTTTGCCTTAGGAAATCCAACCTAGTGTCTCCTCTTTGCACAGAGCCTCCACACTATGGTCCCACCCACTCTCAGCAATGCTGAATATGTGCTATATTGGAGGCAGCTCCATTATCCTTGAAGCAGAGAGCAGAGAGAGCAAGAGTTCCAGGGCCAATTCTTCATAGCTAAGTTCCAAATTGGCTACCTGAATAGTAAAGGCTTTCAGTCAAGTCCCTTAAAATTCTCCTTGCCTTTTTATCCGTAAATGGGGACAATGACAGCGCTGACCCCAGCAACCCCTGTGTGCATCCAGTGGAGATAACAAGTAAGATGTGCATGCCATGACAAGAACCCAGGCCACATTCCAATGAAGGCCTGCAATCTGACTTTCACTGCCAAAGCAATTTCTCATTCCTGCCACTGACTGACACCTGTCCTAACACTAAGACATCCAGATATTTTGTTGGTTTGGTCCCTATAGCCCAGCATGGCATAGACTCACTATGTAAGCCCAAGCTGGCCTCAAACTCACAACCCTCTTACCTCAACCTCCTGAGTGCTGGGATTATAGGTATGCATCATCCAGCAAGACTCAGATTCTTGAGACATTGCCTGCCACATTGCTTTGGTATTGTTTTGATTCCCCAGTCATTTATTTCAGAGTTGGCACATCTTTGTGTGTATTATATATGCATGCATGTATTACATCTCTGTGTGTGTATGTATGACATCTCCCACCACTACCTGTCAACACTCTTGTGCTATCTAAGACCAGCATGCATGGCCTCTGGTTTGGCATGTGGGGCCACTCCTGAACATCCCCTGGTCCCCCATCCCACTTACCTATCATTTTCTGGAGCAGTGGTGAGTTGCCTTTTCCAAAGAGCACACAGAGGTCCAGGATCTTTGGGATGTCAAAGAGGAAGTTGTTGTAGAGGATTTCTCCAAATGCAGATGGAGAAATGAAGTGGTCCTAAAGGGAAAGTTCGGAGAAAGGATGAAGGCTGAGTGTGCAGATGCTCCAACAGCAAACTCATAAGAAAACACTTGATGTTCATCAGCTGGGTAGAGGCTAATCTGTGGTAGCATGCTCAAATTGTATATATGTCTGAGCTTTTTGAAAAGACCTAAAATTATAGTGAGTCTGCATTTTCAAGTAAATAGAAACACACTAGGAAAGAGTCATTGTTCTATATACATGAAACTATCAAGTATATGTATATATTTGGAATTTAACTATAATGAAAATGTAGTTTAAAAATCCATTGGGTTTGCTGGTAAATGCCTGTAAAAATCAGTACTCAGAGGGGCTGGAAGGATGGCTCAGCAGAAAGCACTTTCTGCTCTGCAGAGGCACCATGTTTGCTTTTCAATATCCACATGGTAGTTCACAACCACCTGTGAGTCCAGTTCTAAAAGATCTGATATCTTCTCTTCTGACATCCAAGGGCTCTCTGTCTCTCTGTCTCTGTCTCTGTCTGTCTCTATCTCTGTCTCTCTCTCTCTGTCTCTCTGTCTCTCTCTCACACACACACACACATACACACACACACAAGAGTACATACATATTAAAAATATGCGTATCAGTATTTAGATGCTAAGACAGGACAATGATGAGTTGGAGGTCAGTCTAGCCTACACTGGGAGATCCTGTCTCCAAATAAAGAAACAAAACAAGCTTTTCCACCCCTACAAAACAGAGAAAAAAAAAAAAAAAAAACCAAAAACCAAGATCCAATCTTTAAATTCTCTGTTCCCTGCCACACAAAACTTCCCTGAAGGAGGGGCCAGAGAAATGGCTCAGTAGTTCACTTTTGCTGCTCTTACAGAGGACAGGGATTTGGTTCCCAGCATCCACATTGGGCAGCTCACAACTGCATGTAACTCCAGCTCCAAGGGATCAAATATCCTCTTTTGGCCTCCGTGGATACTGGCACACACGAGCATATACACATGCAGTCATATGCATACATAAGTAAAAATTAACAAATCTTAAAAATAGGCACCTGTACATACCAACACAGAGATACACATACAATTATAAATAATAAAAATAACATTTTTTTGAGACTGGGTCTCACTAAATAGACCAGGCTGGACTTGAACTCACAGAAATCCTTCCGTCTTTACTTCCTAAGTTACTGGGATTAAAGGCATGTGTCACTATGCCTCACAAAACAAATCTTTTAAAAAAGTGTTAGATTCCATGAAGAAACATGAAATTAACATTATAACATTAACAGTAGTGACTTTGAAGGCTGATGAGCTGGCTCAGTATGTAAAGGTACTTGCTGATAAGTCTGATGACCTGAGTTCAATCCCCAGGACCTACAGGGTAGAAATAAAGGCCACTCCCACAAGTTGACACTTGACCTTCCTACATGTGTTGTGGCACATGTGCACACACACTCAAAGGACAACAAGACCATGAAGGAACATGTACATTAAAAGAAGTGATGCTGAGTGCTGACAAGGTGGCTCAGTAGGCAAGGGAACTTGCAGCCAAGTCTGATGACCTGGAGAATTCCATCTTCAGGACTTACATGGTAGAGAACCAACTCCTGCAAGTTGTCCTCTGACAACGCACCTATACACACACTCACACATAAAGAAATTTTTTTTTACAATTATAGTAACTAAGGCCAGGGGATTTTTGTGAGTAGCACTCATTATCTTTCTAATATTTCTATAACATTGAGTTATTTGAAAACAGCAGTAATTGCTTTTTTTAGTATTGGAGATGAATCTTCCTTCATGTCAGGGTCTATCACAGCCAAACTCCTAGTTCAAAATGATTTTTTTACATGTGTATGAGGAGCTAGAGAGAAGATTTAGTAAAGACTGAGTTCCCTGCAACCCCTTGGTTTGCTCATGACTACCTACGACTACAGCTCCTGGAGATCTGACGCTCTCTTCTGGTTCCTTTGGCATATGCATGATACATATGCACATACATATATGAAGACATATGTGCATATATAAATTAATTAATAAAATAAATATTTTTTAAAGTACACATATTTGAGTTCTTCCAAAAGTCAGAATCAGTGTCCTTACTCTTTGTCACATGAGTAAAGTCACAGTCACAAGTCAACTGCGACAAGGACCCTGGAGTTCCTGCTGATGAAAACACTGGGAGCACTGTGGACAGGCTGGTGGACTAGAGGACAAGGGAAGTTAAGTGACACAGATTTTCCCCAAAAGGCAGGAATAAAGAGGGGAGACAAAGAGGAAACCTGAACCTCCAGTGCCTTCTTTCCCAGGGGTAGAGTCTGGCACAGAGGTGTTGGGTGTCAACTGGACACTTGTCACAGGATGG
Organism: Micromys minutus; assembly: GCF_963924665.1. Taxonomy (NCBI): domain Eukaryota; kingdom Metazoa; phylum Chordata; class Mammalia; order Rodentia; family Muridae; genus Micromys; species Micromys minutus. Next base: position 29,425,638 of record NC_137969.1, on the reverse strand, counting down.
CAGGCTTACTTTGGATTCCTTGTGAGTGGACATTCGAAGGAAGGTGAGGAAAACACTTCGGTGCAGGTGCTTCTGCATGTCAGCAACCTCAGGGGTCGGGGCCACCCACTCATCAAACTTTCGGGGTACATAGTGCAGGTAGGAGTCCAGGCACTTCTGCAGGGTCTCATCAAAAATTACCTAAGCCAGGTGAGAGAGGAGAGCAAGGACTGATTCCTGAGGCTCAAAGGTTTGTGGGTAAACTACACAGGTGCTTATGGCCCGTCCGCCCTGACTTACTGCAAACACTCCAACCCCAAGGGACCAAACAGGTATGAATGAGCCCAGGGGTAAATATAAGTTTCTTAAAATGACACCCGGAAGGACAGTGGGTAAACATCAGGAAAGCTGCAATGTGAGACAGCAATCCAAACCACAATTTGCTGTTAAGGATCCAAGGAAAGTAGACAAAAAAGCAATTCCCAGGGAAGAGAAAAACAACAGCAACCAACCAAGAATATGGCATGTGCTTTGGCTTTGTGTGATTTTTGATAGAATGTTACCTGGCACCAGAATTTATCGTGAGGCAAGGCCAGGAGCCAGTCGAGGTCATTGGCTATGAAGCTGGCGCGTTCCAGGTACTCCTCCACTAGGGCAGGAATGTTGTCTTTAGGGGGCGGTTTGTACGACACAAAATTCCGGTCTGTCTTCTGCTCAGGGTGCTACAGATCCAAAAACCACGTGTTAAGGTGGCAGAGGTTAGTCAGCAAAGACCCATTTGCCAACCCACAGCAATGACAGTACTTGGCTGTTCCAACCAGAGACCCTCCAGGAGCTTCTAAGTATAAAGAACCCAGTGTATCTAACAAAGGAGCCATGGTTGTACCCAGGGAATACAAGATGGTTGTTAAAAAAAACATGTTTTTAGAACATGTTTAGTGCTGAGGGGACAGGTTAAAGGGAGAGAAAGAAGGAAACAAAATACTAATATAACCAAGGTTTGTAAAAAAGTCAATACAGTCATATACTGGTACAGATTTCTAAAAAAGGGAACAATTCCCAAAACTTATTATACTGCTTATCTTGGGGCCAGGGAATACAGCTTCATTATATTTTTCTGTATTTTCTCTTGAGACAAAGGCTCGCACTCTGTAGACCAGCTGGTACCAAACTCAAAGATCTGCCTGCCTCTGCCTCCCAAAGGCATGGGCCACCATGTTTGACCTTATTTTCTCATATTTAAACATTTAATTATCCAAGTAACACATAAGCAAGCATCTCTTCAAGCACTATGTGGGCTCAGTGGCAGTGTGTACTCAGTGTATGTGAGGCCCGGCTTTAATCCCCAGTACGGAGGAGCGTGTGGAAGCGGAGACTGGAAGGAAAAAAAGGAGAGAACATGGGGAGGGGAAGCACACTCTTAGTCTCCAGGACCTCTCAGGACGCCACGGAGCATGCGTGTCCTAGGGACCTTCCTAGGTATTTACATTAGAATATAGTCATATGCATATCAAGTACTTTTTAAAGTCTGCTTTAACATTCTGATACAAAGAGCAGCATATTCTATATATCATTTTCTTTTTTTATAAGAAAAAAAGCTCAACCAATTTTTAAAAAAGATTCTAATCAGATAGCTGCAGATCTCAGCTTAGAGTCACAAGTTCTCTTTCCCAGCCCTGACCACGCCATGAACAAACCCCACTTTGTTCACCATAAGAAGAGAAGATAGGCTCAGTTTTCACCCCAGTCTACATGAGAGTGGCTTTCTCAGGGAGAAGTTGTAATAAGAGGAGGGCCAGGCACGGCCTCAGCTGTTATCAACCACAGCCTTCCACTTCCAGAGCCGACTCTAGAACAATCAAGACCGAGGATCAGTCTTCCTAAGAACCCTGTGGGCCTTTGCAGGAGTATGCAGGCTCCATGGGATTCACTGCAGTCCTTTAGCGTATGGCTCTGTGAACCCTTCCTATTTAAATCCCTTTATACAGTGGCAGCATTCCAGGCACTGACCTCATCTCCTTGCCTTCCAAGCTTCCTTCCTTCCTCTGACCTGATGACTCTCTTTACAGGGCCCCTAGTGTGCCAGGATTGGGGGCATAGGAATAAAAGCATCTAGTGATGCAGGTCTCAGCTTAGAGGCTCAAGTTCTCTCCAGATCACAAGGTTCATGTTCCACTGGGGAAGATGAACATCTAAGCCACCAAGGGAGCCCTAAATGGATGAAGTGACAACTCAGGCCTAAAGGGTCACAGGAGTGCAGGAGAGAACAGCCTGTGGAAAAGGGATACCTCTCAGGCTAGGCAGTGCCTACACTGAGCCTAGCAGGAGAAAAAGGATTTTTAAGTGATAGAAAGTTAGCTTGCTTGTCCTCCTTCTTTTTCTTCCTTCCTTCCCTCCCTCCCTCCCTTCTCACACATTCTTACTATATAGCCCTGGCTGACCTGGAACTTGCTATGTAGACTAGGCTGGCATCAGATTTAATAGCGTTCTTTCTGCCTGCCCCGGGATCAAAGGCAGTGCTACAATTAATGGAAGAAATCACCCCTCCACACCCAAGACAGGGTTTCTCTTTGTAGCCTTGGCTGTCCTGGAACTCATTCTGTAGAGACAGGCTGGCCTAGAACCCAGACACCCACCTGGCTCTGCCTCTTGAGTGCTAGAATTAAAAGGTGTGCACCATCTGAAGAAATCATTCCTATAGAGGCATGAAAACAGTCATATACTGTTTACAGATAGAGCTGGGCACAGAGACAAGGGTTTAGAGGGTGGCAGAATGACAACACACCCACCACCCATGAGGACCGCCTTTCACCAGCCCTGGAACAGGCATGTCAAACTCCCTATTGCTTTTCTTACATCCTGTCTAGCAGGAGACAATAAAGACTCAGTAGGGCCCAGAATTTCAGATTTTTCCTAAAGGCCCTGAGGTTAAGTAAGAGGGAGCTGAGGCAGGATTAAAGCAAAGCTTACAATGCAGACCAAATATGAGCTGCAGCACACACCTGCACGACCCTATCTCACTGCTTTTCCTTCTGACCTCACAGCCCCCTAGAAACAAGCTCACTTAGCACTCTGCAGAGGCACTGCTCCTTGGGCAGAGATCTTTTTGTCCCAAACTGAGACTCAAAACACAAAATCCTACACATATCTCAAGACAATGTTTCAGGAGCTCCCTGCATTGTATAAGTTAATGTTCTTCAGTATGACTAACAAGACCTGTCTCTAACTAGGCAAGTGTCTTTCAGCTGATCCATCTTCCCACCCCAGCTCCCAGTCAATGTCGTCAGCATAACTACAGTCTACTGAACTCTGCTCAGGCACAGTAGTAATCCACAGACATTCCATTAGATCCCCACCACGCCTGGCCCATTACTATCTTTTTTGGATCCTGAGGTTTTGTTAGTGGTTAAACAACTTACCAAGTAGGCACAAAGCCTGTGTTCTGCCATAGTGCCACCCCACAGTCAGATTCCCTCAAGCCTCCCTGAGTTTTCTAACCAGGACCTTGTTCTGCTCTGCCCAGATAAAGCTAATGCACCTTTCCCCACCCAGTGCAGGACTTCTCTCCTCCAGGAAGCCATCCTTGGCTAAACATCCCTCCTATAAGTCCAAGATCTTCCTCCTATGCACTTCAAACCCTGGTCCTTACCAGTTCTGCATGTGCGTCAGAAGCCAGCCTTCCCCTTCTCCTACTTTTATCATACTGCTAGAAGCTACTGGTGGCAGGCTGTGGACCCCACAAGCACAGGGCTAGATGTCTTCTCTTTGAAGCTCTAGCATCAGGCACTAGGTCTCACTGTGGTTTCTGACTTAAAGAACGTTTCCAGAGAGCTTACTGTGCTTGTTACTGAGAAGCCAGTCGTGAAGGCAAGGGACCAGACCTCTGCCCGCCCAGTCCCACAACTAACAACCCAGGAGCTCATTCAGCATATGGGGAAGGACTGAGGTTTAAAACCAGGCACAACCACTCATGTCTCCACAGCACTGTCCAGCAGAACATTCTGTGACAGAGGAACTGCATTATCCACCTGAAGGACACAGCAGGCGCTCACCACACAGCTAAAGGAATATTTCATTTAGATAGTCCACACTTCAAGCACGAGACACACTGCAACTGTTATTCACACATAGGGCATGCTACCTATTAGATGGCTACTGAATGAAACAGTACAGTTTTAGCTTTCCTACAAACATCCTCAATATGAAAAATTATGGATCGGAAGCAAGCAGCTTTACAGAAGAAAGGCTGAGCAGGGGATGCTCTGGGACTGGATGGGCTGACATATCACCCAGCTCTCCTCATTCTCTGATTTTGTGACCCTGAAGTCTGTAAAATAGTGACAATCACAACATCCACAGGTAGCGCTATGATGCAGCTTAAATAAGAGCCTGGGGAGATGGGCATGAAGCCCCACCTCTAACTAGGTAACTAATGGTAATGGAGAGCCGACAGAAGGGAAAGTCAGTTTTCTCTAAGGGAACAGTTGCTGGTCGGCTGGCCACCTTTCAAGTAAGGACACACATCCAAGAGCGTATGGACAGCAGCAACTGGACTTGTTGGGCTTGAAAAAGGGACACAAGGTTGGGTGGGTGGGAAGGGGGCTATCTGCACAAAATTCTCAAAGAACTAACTTAAAGGGAGAAAGGAAGAAGAAAATTAATTTGGATGACTTGTTCAGAATAGGTTGACACATATGGGGGGACTATGTATGTTAAGTTCTATATTTAGAAACCGAATAGGAAATAATAAATGCCAACCAAAATCCAGGAAATAAAACACCTAGCTCCCATTTCCCACAACTTCACTCAAGCCACTAGAAACTACTTCTTCCCACCTTGTGCAAGTAAGCTCATATTCTTGGGAAATCTACAAGTGGGTGCATAAACTCAAATCCCTACTTCTGTGCCTTTCTTTAGCAGCCTGGCACCTCTCCATGGCTCTAATCTCTCTCTGATGCTGGGAACTGGCAGGTTCACAGCCTCCTTAGTTTTCAGTTTCACAGGCCTTGTCAGAGTCTCTGCATGTCTCACTTCTTGTACCAGATTAAAGAGAAGACAAGCCCAACCCCAGAAACCAGTGATCCTACAGAAGTCTGGGGAGCAGCTTAGATCTACACACACACACAAAACCTTAAACCCCCAACAAAAAGAAATCACCAAACCAGAATGTGGAACCGTTTCCATCCTAGCTCAGGCTAACTCAGAATTGCCTTCAGAATGACTGAAAATAAATACTGGGGATGGGGACGGGGGTGAGGGTACGGTGGGGGATGGGGGTGGGCTGGGGGTGAGGGTTGGGTGGGGAATGGGGGTGAGAGTCGGGGTGGTGTTTGGAAGGGCCTAGTAGTGTCTAGTAGTGTCTTAAGTACTGATCAGTAGCCACAGCCCTTGGGTCATTCTTGGAACAGGAAAGGAAGGAATTGCAAGGCTGATCCTGCCAGGCTGAGCAGCATCAAGGCTTTGGCTCACCAGTGCTGCTGAAGTCCTCAGCTTTCCTGTCTTCGGGTCTTTGTGGGTGATCTGAAGTTGGTCCAGGGGCAGAGCTGGCATTGCGCTGCTGCGTGACCCTCCTGAAAGGAATATGGATGGGAAGACGAGAGCACACACAGATTCCTAGGGGTAGGGCTACTCTGGGTGTTCCCAGCACCAGCATCAACCCCTGGCCACAGTGGGCTCCTAATGTGAGCTTTCAAGATCTCGTTGCATTTGCTATCCTAAAAGGATCATTTTTTGCCTAGAACAGTTCTCAGTTTCGAAAAGTACCTTCCAGATAACTCCTACCTACTATAAGAAAGAAGTCCTGTTAGGCATGGTGGTGCATGCCTTTAATCTCCACATGGTCGGGACAGAGGCAGGCAGATCTCTATGAATTTGAGGCCAGCCTGGTCTACAGAGCAAGTTCTAGGACAGCCAGGGCTACACAGAAAAACCCTGTCTCAAGAAACAAAAGTCCTGACTAAAAGAACCTAGATTGTTTTTCATTTTTAAAGTGCTGAAACCCACAGCCTCAAATCCTGTGGACACTGTGAAGATACTGCCCACAGTTTTTTCTTGCTATCTTCCCTATACCCAGCACCAACCTAGCAGATGCAGCCTCACCAAATGTCTGATGAATGACTGTGAGAAATGTTCCTTGTTGCAACAGGAACCAAACTCATCACAAATGCTAAGCTAGCTCTACCTCTGAGCTACATTCCTCAGAACACTCTACTCATAACTTTCACTAGAGCTGGGGTCTTTAAGGGTTGGAACAATGAACTTTTCCTCATATGTAGACTGTATCAAGACTTTACAGTTTCTCCAGACTTCAAAGAAGGGCACGGCAAACAGAAGAGAAAATCATTAGAAACCTGCCAATATAAGATCCCTTCCACAGAGGGGCCAAATTGGTTTCAAAGCCAGAAGTTGGTCAGCTGGGAATAGCTCAGTGATAGAGAATTTGTGCTTACCACATGCAAGTCCCCTGGGTTCAATCTTAAATAAATAAACAGGAAAGACAGGCACAGAGTAGACTGGGAGACAGCTTAGTCAGCACTACCCAGGCTGCACAAGCATAAGAATCTGAGTTCAATTCCCAAAGGCACATTAAAAAGTGGGAGGTGATGGTATAGGCTTGTGATCTCAGCACTGGCAAAGTAGAAGGCAAATGCCTCCTTGGCCAGTCAGGACAGTCCATTAGGCCAACGAGAGACCCTGTCTCAAAAGAATAAAGAAAAGGGAATGAGTTCTGAGGGACAACTACAACTCCTGAGGTTGACCTTTGACTTCCTCACATATGCATTTGTACCCACATATATGTGAACATGGGCTACAAAACTCAATTAGCAAAGCAGCTCTTCTGTGTTCCCATCCAGTGTCCTTTCTTTTTCTTTCTTTCTTTCTTTCTTTTTTTTTTTTTTTTTTATAACACCTTGGCCTTATCCACAGGAAGGACATGTGTATTGGGTGAATCATGCAATGGAGATTAATTAACCCTTTCAAAAGGCAGGCCAGCAAAAGAGCATTGTGACATAAAATGCGAAAACATCAAGGCTAAAAGAAGGAAATCACTATGTCCTTACACGAAAGTTGAGGATATAATCAGCTATTTCTTACCTGATGATATAAAACATACGGACAGGACCACAGCAGCACGCTTATTAGATACCGAGTGCTCTTCTAAGTGCTTTTCTTGTCATTAACATAATTTAGCTTTTAAAATATCTAGGAAACAAGGTCTTGTAATATAAACTGGCTCTTAACTCCAGCAATCTCCTGCCTCAGTCTCCTGAGTGCTGGTATACACCACTATATGCAACAGCACACCCAGCTCTTTGTTTTCATGTGTGTGTGTGCACGTGTATTTATAAATTAATTTCCATACATTGTAGACAGGGTCTCATGTAGCCTATGTTGTTTTTGAACCAATTCTTCTGACTCAACCTCCTGAGTGCTGAGATTACAAGTATGTGTCACCACACTTGATTGACTCTAGATGTTTCGGTCCCAACTATGTAGCAGGCAATGATGTCCAGAAAATATCAGCATGATCAAAAACAAAATAAAACAAAAAAACCAAAACAAAAAAACCCCAAAACCTGATCGGAGGGTGCCATTCTCGAAGCTTAGTCTTTATGAGAATGACAGATACAAATCCAATTGGCAGTCAAATAATAACCAGTGCCATGTTCACCACATACGCAAAGCTCATGAAGCATTTAACCAAGACTTAGAGAATTTACAGAAGAGGATTTAGGTTTTCATGTAACATGTGGGTAGAAAATAAAGCAAAGACTAGGCTTTGAGTTGTAAAAGGACCAGGACAGGGCAAGGCAGAAGAGGCCAATAGTTATAAGTGTTTTAGGGTGGAGAGTCGTGATATAATCAACAACTGTAATATGCTAGAGAGAATCTGGGTACTACTGTTGCCTCAGTTCCTGTCATCCATCACTTTTCTGGTCTCGGTTCACTCTACTTAGAAACCTCAGTTCTTCTCTCTTAAGTAGCCGCTCTCCTTGTTACTGTCATATCTTTAGTTGCTTTATACATTTATTTGTCAACTGTCTCCTTCCTCTAGACTGTAAGCTCTACGAGTGCAAGAGCCTTGTCTGTTCTGCTGTTTGTACCCTCGGCGCCTAGGTCTGTTCCAGGCACGTGGGAGCCAGTCAACAAATACATGCTTAACGAACGAATGAATGAACACGGAGGAAACTGAAGCTTGGGAGAATGTGAGGGGGATCGGGGTTCGTCCCAGGTCACTCTGGGACCAAGCCTTAAAATGAACCGGAACTCCAGGCTCTGGTTCTCCTGATGGGGTGACTCACTGCCCTGGGGCAGTGGAAGCCTGGCTCCGCCGCAAAGCCCGTAGACTGGGGGGGGGTTGCCAAGGGCGCCCGAAGCGCGGTCCTGGCTCCTCCTGAGCACCACAGGTGGGGCCCGGGCACGTACTTACCTCCCCGGCTTCACACCCGAGACGTTCAGCAGCAATTCACCGCGACACCTTCCACAGATCCAGCACTTCCGGGGTCAAACTGCGATTCCGTAGGCGCATAAAGGAAGCCCCGCCCTGCTCTGCCTGGCCCCGCCCCCGGCGCCAACTGTGGCAGGGAAAGCCACGGCAGGGCCACGCCCCCAAAAAGACGACCCAGTCCCCTTGAGGTTCAGGAATGTGACCCTGACCCCTACCGTCTTGATGGCCACCCTATGGATTAAGGCAATACAGTTTGGGAAGCTCTCAGAAGTCCAGGCTTCCACCTCTTTAGTTACCATTTTTCAATAATCCAGAGAAGTTTTAATCAGTCAAAATCACAAATGTGACGTTGAGAGAGTAGAAGGCAGATGAGCCTGTATAGTTCACTTACTGAACGCTCTAAAACACTTAAAAATGCATAATAATGGTTTTTGATGGTGTTTACTTCTTAGGTTGGTGAATAGGAAAGTCCCACAAATGAAGATGAAGGTCTTCATCCTGGGGGTTGGCCACATACACAGATGGATTTACTTAGGAGGACTTAGCAAACTGTACGCTTAAGATTTGTCCAGGTTCCTATATGTATACAATGTAAAACTATTTCGATGGGTACATTGTAGGCAGGCTGACACAAACCTCACTATGCAACTCCCTGTAGCTTGGAATTGATGACTATCCTCCTGCTTTGGCCTCCCAGGTGCTGGAATTAAAAGCGTCTACCACAAGCACAACATGTTGTTTAGATCAGAAAGGCTGAGTATAGCTATTTTAAGAGCAGGATGCATTTTTCCCCCCAAAGAAATGTCTCAGATGTGAAGAGCTAGTGGCTCCCAAGATAAGAATCATCATAGAAAACTATTGAATAATATCCATCTGCTGCTGCTGGTGCAGCCTGTAATTCTAGCCCTCGGGAGGCTGAGGAACGACTGAGGATTCCAGGCCAGCCAGGGCTATACTCTGGAAGAGCTCACACTGTAGGGAAAACAAGAAAATAGTTGTGAAGTAATGTGTTAGATGTTCAGTGGCTGAAGAAGTGGGTAGATACACTCTGAACCAGAAATGGGAGGAGTGGGCTGACTGGTTGTATTTCACTAAGAAACACATTCTCATCGACTTTGCAACTTATTACAAAACAGCCCACTTTTTTTTTTTTGATTAAAATCTAATCTGGTGGTGGTAGAACAAGCCTTTAATCCCAGCATTGGGGAGGCAGAGGCAGGCTGCTCTCTGTGAGTTTGAGGTTAGGCTGGTCTACAAAGTTAGTTCCAAGACAGCCAGGGCTGTTACACAGAAACTCTGTTTTGAAGAAAAATAAACAAAGAATGGTTCTAGGCATGGCTTAGCAAGTCCTGTTACTTCTGAGTGTCCTACAAGACTTTAATCAAGGTATCAGACAGGATTGGAGTCCCAGCTTAAGATCCAAAAAAAATTTGCTTCCAAGTTCACAAGGCTCAGGCTGGGGTTATAGTTCTTTTGTGGAGTGAAGTCTACTCAGACATGGGTTTAAGTCAATAAAAATTTTTATTATCTGGTCATTGAGTACATTGTATATTCTATATCTCAGTGTAGCACCGGGTCTTTCTCAGGGCAAGCTTTTACCAAAAAAAGCCATGTTCTGGGTTGACACACTTCAGTTAACAGGAACAGTTAGCCAGAAGCAGAACTGCTGAAGACAAAAACAAAGCTAGAACTTTTTGGATTAGTCTTTGGTTCTATTTTGGCAGGTGGTGCTGTCTACGCACTGAGTTTTATGGCCTGAAGGATACTTTAATCAGAGAATCACTTGCGCTGAGGTCTGGGGCCCTGTTACAGTTCAGCAACAACACACCTGTTTAGCACATACAAGGTTTATTTTCCAACAATCCCCCCCCCCCCAAATTCCAAGTTCACATGCCTCCAAATTCTATTACTGGCAGGGAGTTAGCCTAAAGTGTCCCCCCAACTCATCTAAAATTCTCTTAGCAGCCTGTTTCAAAGAATGCAAACTGAGAAGACAGTAGGGAGCTTCTAGGAAGACAGAAGTAATGTCACCATGTCACAAAAGTGATTTCCCTTTTGCTGTGTTCTGTTGGCTAGAAACAAGTCACAATTCCTGCCCGAGGGCATGAGAACCAGGATCTGGGTATCAGAAGGAACCATCTTAGAGCTGGCCTGCCAAGTAGCAATTATCCATCTGCCCTTGGTCTGAGGATGTAGTAGAGGCAGTTGTGGTTTAATGAATATATTTGCATTCACCCAGATAATGGATTACGAATTTCACACATATTATTTTCTTGACGATAAACATAGTCAGAGCAGTAGTAGAAGGCAGCCATAAGTTGTAGTGATACATACCTATAATCCCAGCTCTTGTGTGCCTGAGACAAGAGGAAAACCAGCTCAAGGCTAGCTGGCTTATTATATAGGACGTATCAGGTCATTTAGCAGAGAAGTTTAGAGACCAAATCTGGGCCCTAGAGCCCATAAGACAGTAAGATGGGGGATATGGTCATCCCTGCCCTTCACAACCCATCTTCATGGCCTTCTTGCCAAGACCTTCCTAAGGCTCAAGAATCAAGCTTAGAGGAATCTTAAGCTAGTAAAAATTCTCTGTGGCCAAATGCCACAGAGTGTGTCAGGACAGTGATACTCCCTCTACTGCTGTCCTAGTTTACTCTTCTGTTGACATGGAAAGGACTGTCTTGTTTTGATTTGTCCACATACATATCGGGCACAAAGGAATTACAGTTTGTATCTTGGCGAGAAAATCATTTTGGGACTAAATTATATACATCAGCCTTTGGTACCAGAAACATTTAAGTTAGAACTTGTCAGGGAAATTAATGTACTGTTTTCATCATTTCTATGAATACAAGGATTCTCATAGAGAATCTCTTTGAGGTCTTAGAGCTACATATCATAATAACAGAGAGACAAAATACATCCAATGAAACACCCAACTTGGGACTGTGGATATGACTCAGAGACAGAGTACATAGTCTAGGTTCAAGGTCTCAACACAACAGCAGCATCAACAACAAAAGGAGTGGGGGAATCACCTAACTTCTCCAAACATACTCTCTGACAGGGTTTCTGTGTAGCTCTGGCCATCCTGGAACTAACTCTGAAGACCAGGTTGACCTTGAACCCAGAGATTCGCCTGCCTCTGTCTCCCAAATGCCGGGATTAAAGGTGTATTCCACCACTGTCTAGCTTTCTTTCTTCCTTTCTTTCTTCCTTCCTTCTTTCTTTCATTCTTTCTTCCTTCTGATGGGGTTTTATTATACTTATTATCAAGGCTGGGCTTTAATTCATAATCTTCCTGCCTTAGCCAACTAAGTATATGTTAGCATTATAGGCTTGAATCACCAAGTCAGATTTTGTTGAGGTAGGGTCTCTCTTATTTCTTGATCTTTAAAAAGTATTTCTATGGGACTTGTGGGGTGATTCAGGGGTAAAGTTACTTTCTGTCAAGTCCACATGGTAGAAGGAGATAGCACAAGGACCCATGTGGGTGGAACAAGAGAACTGGCTCCCGTGAGTTGTGCACACCACATAATGTAACTGTGCAAATACCAATACTAAAGAAATGTAAAACAATGTTTTAAATAAAAATAAAAAGAATCCCTAAGTCCCTCAGTTCTTACTTCATCATTATAAGACTTCAATAATATAGAAAATTTCATCACATATAGGGTGCTATGGTTTGGATCAGAAATGTTCCTGTATCAGTCAGGGTTCTCTAGAGTCACAGAATTTATGGGTAGTCTCTATATAGTAAGAGAATTTGCTGGTGACTTACAGTCTGTAGTCCAACCCCCCAACAATGGTCGGCAGCAGCTGTGAATGGAAGTCCAAAGATCTAGCAGATGCTCAGTCCCGTAAGGCAAGAAGGCAAAGAGAGAGGGCCTTCCTTCTTCCTATGTCTTTGTGCTGGTCTCCAACAGAAGGTGTGTCCCGGATTAAAGGTGTGTATCCCCACCCTGGTATCTAGGATTTGCTTTGTCCCACATGACAATGAGCTCAGAGATCTCCTTGCCTTAGTCTCCTGGGATTCATAGCCACTAAGCCTCAAGATCTCCATACCAAGATCCAGGTCAGGGGAGCTGCAGTGAGCTGGTTGTCACCCGTGTTGTGTGTGGGTGAGTTTGTTGTTCCCCTTTCCCTTCACCCCTTTCCTCCCGCAGGCGCTGCTGCAGTGGCTGCTCCCTGGGCCGTAGGAAATGAGTGATAACGAAGAAGACATAGTTGACATCGAGGTGGAGAGCGACAAAGAGGAACCGAGGTTTCAATCTGCGACTGACAAACGGGCTCACCATAATGCACTGGAGCGAAAACGTAGGGACCACATTAAAAACAGCTTTCGCAGTTTGCGGGACTCAGTCCCATCACTCCAAGGAGAGAATGCATCCCGGGTCCAAATCCTAGACAAAGCAGCAGAGTATATCCAGTATATGCGAAGGAAAAACTATACGCACCAGCAAGACATTGATGACCTCAAGCGTCAGAATGCTCTTCTAGAGCAACAAGTCCGTGCACTGGAGAAGGCAAGATCATGTGCCCAACTGCAGACCAACTGTCCCTCCTCGGACAACAGCCTCTACACCAACGCCAAGGGCGGCACCATCTCTGCCTTCGATGGGGGTTCAGACTCCAACTCAGAGTCAGAGCCTGAAGAGCCCCAGAACAGGAAGAAACTCCGGATGGAGGCCAGCTAAGCCACGCGGAGCAGGCCAGCAATAAAACTGTCGACTCTCCGTTGGTTGTATCCTCCTTCAGTTCATCATTAGAACCCTCAAAACCAATGAGAAGTCTCTTTATTTCCCTTTTCTCTTTATTCATTGTTATTTTACATAGAAGCTCTTAGACAACAACTCATCCCCTGCCCCGTGTCCACTATTTTTGAATGTATGCCCTTCAGGGGTTCCTGTCCCCACCAGAAAATTTAAACCAAAACACCCTAACTTGGCAGCTCTTTCTGTGGAGGACACACGGCCGGCCGGACCTCTGAGTACACGGTGTCCTGCCCACCCTACCAGCCCCTCCAGCCCTCAGAGCGCGAGCCTCGAGGACGCCTGCTCTGCTCGGCTCTCCTCCCAGCCCCCTCACCTCTGCTTGGTGGACCTTGTGAGTCTAAGCTGCTCTACTTAGACAAGATGACCAGATTGGAGCAATCAGAACTAACCCCCTTTCCTTTGTAAGGATTGCTTTTTGGAAAAGCTGTCTGTCCTGTTGAAAGACCAGATTCTTGAAGAAGTTTGTGTGGTAGAAAAGGAAAGGTGGGACAGCAATGCAGCACCCTTGGCGACGGTTACTCTTCAGCTGTGTAAGCCTGCCTGGCCAGCCTTCCAGAAGGCCACACGACTGGTATGTATATGCAGTGGAACGGCTCCCAGGACTGGGGGTGGCTACTGTGGGTAGGGCTGGGAGGGAGTTCTAGGTGGGGTAGAGGTTTTGTATTAAGAGCCCGTGATGGAGTTGTGATATTTATTTCCTGCTGCTGAAATTTGAATCTGAATGAAATGCCCCTATTTCTGAAGATGTCGATATTGTAAAGGGACAGATCATGAAGTAATGATCAAATCTCTTTCTGTGTGTATTTCTAAGAAACAGAACCAACTATTTTGTATGTAAATACCAAGAGCAACTTAACCGGTGTTAAACCCACAGCCCAGTCCAACCTCCCTCCCCATTTCTTTCCTCTTGGCCTGGAACTTGTCGCCACTGTGTGATCCTACCCCGGCTCTGGCTGTGGTCAGCAGATCCCAGTGAAGGGTTTCTTGTCATTAGGCTTCATTTCTTTGTCTTTTTCCTACTCTGTTGCCAGCATTTGCCAATTTCAAGACTTTGTAGTCTCAGTCTGTGTTTGATTCCATTCCATGGAAATAAAAAGTATGTTGTACATACTGCCCAAGAATTGTCTTGCAAATTAAGGCTTCCCCCTTTACTATAAGGATATAAATAAAGACTTATTTTATCCTTAAAAAAAAAAAAAAAAAAAGATCCAGGTCAGAAACTTGTATCTCCAAGCCTCAAGATCAGATCACAGGTGATCCTTCCAATTCTGGATTGTGGTTCATTCCAGTTATAGTCAAGTTGACAACCAGGAATAGCCACTTAGAATCCATCCCTTCTCAACTTGACACAAATAATATCTCATGTCCATATGAAACAATGACAAGGTCATGAATATGCCTAACATGATATAATTATTCCTCGTACAATCACAAATGCATTTGTAAATTACAATGGGGCAATGTCCCTTGGGAACATTCTTTTAGCATCTCAACTTAGATACCAATTGATGTTACAAATGTATTCTTAACAAAATAATACAGAAGCATTCATATAATTGCTTTCATAATTCATATAAAAGCATTCTGCAACTGGTTACTCAGCCTTAGCTGGTATTTATAACTACCTTCCTCTACTACCCATTCTGTATTTCCTCTACCCTCTGCAGGCACCTCAGCAGAGGTCTTGGCTTTTTTCCTGGTGGAGTGACTCCATGACTCTTCATTCCTGATGGGTCTGTGTCCTTTGTCATCCTGCTTGGATCAGGCTGTTGTAGTTTCCCATTGATTTTAATCAGAGGACATGGTAGTACTAAGAGATGTCCTAAGGGCTCTGCACTCCAGACATAATTCTTCTTACCTCCATTCTGGAGAGGCACTTCAACCCCCCCCCCCCCACCGTGTGGAGAGGTAATCTGGATCTATCACCCCTCCTAACACTGTTATTCCTTTCTTAGCCTATTGGTTTAAGGGTATTAGACACCTAAAATGACCAGGAAGGAAGTCTGAGCTTCCAGTTCAATGCAATGTTTGTTGTGGCTCCTGGTAGGAGCACTCCCACCTCTGGAACCAAAATTTCTGGGCCAACAGAACCTAGAGTTGTGGGAGCAGGAAGCAAAAATTTTCCTAGAGGGTCACTAGAAGTGATAGTGAGTGGAACTATTCCCTTTCCCACCCCTTGATTCCTGGACCCATGGATCCTGGTTAAGGGAGAAACTGTACCATATATTGGATGCTGATTCAAAGCATATACTGCCTTCTGAAGAACTCTGCCCCAGCCCTCCATGCTGCTGCCACCTAATTGGCACTGTAACTGCGTCTTCAAAAGGCCATTCCATCTTACTATCAGACCAGCTGCTTCAGAATGATGGGGAACATGGTAAGATCAGTGAATCCCATGATCATGGACCCACTATTGCACTTCTCTGGCTGTGAAATTAGTTCCTTGGTCCAAAGCAATACTGTGTGGAATAGCATGATGATGGATAAGGCATTCTGTAAGTCCACAGATGGCGGTTTTGACAGAAGCATTACATACAGGAAAGACAAATCCATACAGTAAGAACAAAATGTTGTCCTTTCCACAGAAGAAGTGGTCCAATGTAGCCAACCTGCCACCAGGTTGCTGGCTGGTCACCTTGAAGAATGGTGCCATATCTGGGGCTCGGTGTTGGCCTCTGATGTTAGCAGATCTGGCATTCAGCAGCAGCCTTGGTGAGTGGGTGTCCATGTTGCTGAGCTCAAGCAAAACCTCCATCTCGGCCACCATGGCCACTTTGTTCATGTGCCCATTGAGTAATGACAGGGATGGCTGGGGAAAGAGGTTGGCCATCTACAGAACAGGTCATCTTACCCACTTGATTATTGAACTCCTCCTCAGCTGAAGTCACCTTTTGGTGAGCATTTACATTGGACACAAATATCTTCACATCCTTTGCCCATTTTGAGAGATCTATCCTCATACTTCTTCCCCAGATGTCCTTCTCACCAATTTTCCAGACATGATCTTTCCAAGTCCCTGACCATCCAGCCAATTCATTGGCTACAGCCCACGAGTCAGTGAACAATCGTACATCTGGCCATGTCTTCTTCCAAACTGTAATACCATATGTACTGCTCGAAGTTCTGCCCACTGTGAAGATTTGCCTTCACCTGTATCTTTCAGGGTTGTCCCTGAAAAGGGTTGTAATGCAGCAGCTGTCAACTTCTGGGTGGTACCTGCATAATGTGCAGAGCCGTCAGTAAACCAGGTCCTAGTCTTCTCTTCTTCAGTCAGCTGGTCATAAAGAACACCCCCTGAGGCTATAGGCGCATGCTTGGCAGCAGATGGCATTGCAGCAGGAGTAGAAGACAGGAATTTGAGCATCTTCTTCATGTAACTTGTTTGTGCATTCAGGATCTGCCTGGGCCCGATCACATATGTACCACTTCCATTTGATAATAGACTGCTGCTGTGCATGTCCTACTTTATGACTTGCAGGGTCTGATAGCACCCGGCTCATAATGGGCAGTTCAGGTCGAGTGGTAACTAACTTGGTGTTCTATTGTCAAACATTTAGTTTCCACTAAAGCCCAATAGCAGGCCAAGAGCTGTTTTTCAAATGGAGAATAGTTGTCTGTAGATAATAGTAGAGCTTTGCTCCAAAATCCCAAACGTCTCTTCTGTGATTCACCTACAGGTATCTGTCCGAGGCTCCAAACAGCATCCCTATCTGCCACCGACAACTCAAGGACTGTCGGGTCTGCTAGATCGTAATGGTCGAAAGGGTAGAGCGGTCTGCACAGCAGCCTGGACTTGTTGAAGAGCCTTCTCTTGTTCCAGGCCCCACACAAAGCTGTCAGTTTCAAGGTCATCTGGGACAAACCCCAAAGGCCATGTGCTAGAATCATGGATGCCATGATGATATATTGGCAGGGGTGCGGTGGGAGGGGAAACCTTAGGGCATGAGGCATAGTGGGTATGTCCTGAAGACATGCATCTTGCTTCCAGTGACATAACCCTTCTTCCTGTCCTCCTGTTCTTTCCTCTTCTATTCTCTCCTCTCTCTCTCTCTCTCTCTCTCTCTCTCTCTCTCTCTCTCTCTCTCTCTCTCTCTTCCTACTTCCTGGCTTTTGCAAGCTGACTATTTCTCTTCCACAAGTGCACCTCACTTTATCCTCAACACAAAGCCAGAAATGGAACCAAATAACGATGCCCTGCCCTCTAGTAAATTGATATTCTCAGACCGTTTGTCACAGTGACAGAATGCAGGCAACCAACAGGTGCCCAAAAATGTTAGTGGAGAGGAAGGAGAGGGAGAAAGAAAGAAAAGAATAAAGGGGGAAGGGAGAAAGGGAAGAAAAAGAGAAAGGTATAAGGAAGTTTCAAGCAAATGAGGGAGGAAGAAAGCAAGGGGTGGAGGACAGTATCCATGCATTCCTTTTATCTGTCCCCTTTTCTAAATCAGAACAATAAGGAATGTGAGATCCCACAGGAGGCATCTTTGAGATAACACACATCCAACTGAAAAATAATTAAAAAGCCAATTTAACAGGTGAAGCCTCAAGCCAGGTACCAACTGCACACAAATACAGAGGAATTTCTTGGGCTGTATTTTCTCCAAATGAGAACAGCAGCTAACATAACTGAAAGGGCAAATATTTCAGTTGACAAAGGAGGGGGGCACCCAAGACCAAGTGTAAGGGTAATTAGCTGTCAAGTTGGGGTGAGAAAATCAGCATAGCACAAGGTGTGGGGGCCTGAGTCCTGCCTGGCTTGGAAGATTGACTCACCACAGTGAATCACTTTTTCTTTCCTTTGCTCTTCTTCCAGCAAGTTTGTACAGAGCACTAACTGTTACTGAGGTTAACTCCTGTGTGGCTCACTCCATTTTTCATGTTTTTCCCTCTAGTTCACCATACATAGTTCCTTGCTCAGTGCTATCCTTTGGATCTGGAAGCCCAACCCCTGCCAAGGACCTATGTATTGTAGATTTTGTGCTCAGCTAATGTCACTATTGAGAGGTGGTAAGCCTCTAAGATTGACAGCCTACTAGGAGGTGTGGATGTCATTTAGAATGGGTCTTAAAGGGGATTATGGAATTTCATGGCCACAAGGACCTTTTGCTCTGTATATACGCCTACAAAGATATGTTACCATATGCTCAAAGCAAAAAGGTAAATTAGCTTTGACCAAAACTATGGGTTGAAACAAGTTTTTTCTCTATATAAGTAGATTTGTATTTTGGATAATAGCTGAAACCGGACTAATGCATTTACAGTTTAGGTATTTGAATAGTATTTATTAGTCCTCTAGTGATAGAAGCAAGTCATTATAAAACATAGGGGATTAAGCACTAATAGTAACTTGTTACAACGTCAATGGGTTCCAGTTAGATGGTTCAGGCTTAGGATCTTTCAGATAGATACAATCAGATAGATGACAATTGTGAATACAGTCATCTGGAAGTGTTCTCCTTTGATTTATGTTATTGTGATAAAATACTTTGACCAAAAACAACTTGGAGAGGAAAGGGTAGATTTGGATTACACTTCCAGGACATAAACCATCATTGAGTGAAGTCAGGTCAAGGAGTTCAAGCAGGAACTAAAGAAAAAACCATGAAGGAATGCTACTTACTGGCTTGCTCTCTGGCTTTTGCTCATCTAGCTTTCTCATTGCACAGGCCTACCTGTCTAGGGATGGACCCTCCCACATTAATCATTATTAAAGACAATTTCTCATATATATGGCCATAGGCCAGTTTGATTGCATCTTCAGTTCAAGTGATTTGCCAAGTGATTCTAGATTGTATTAGGTTGACAGTGATGACTACCCAGAACAGAACTTGACTGGAATGAGATCTTGTATAAAACAAAGAAATAATTTTTTTAAAAAAGAGGGTAAAAGAAGAAGAGTGGGGGTTGGGGGGAGAGAAGAGGGGAAGAAGTGTGTGTGTGGGGGGGTGGTAATGGTGAAGAACAAGGAGGGTTAAAAAGAGCAGAAGAATTCCAGAGACATGGTTTAGGTAACATCTGTATTACTTACTTTCCTCATCACTGTGATAAAAATATCTCCCAGAACTTAAAGAAGAAAATACTTATTTTGGTTCATGGTTTGGCTCCGGTTTCTTGACTACACACACTTGGGCAGATGTCATGAAAGACACAACCCTGGTGACCCACTTCTTTAACTAGGTTCAACTTACTCAAGTTTTGGAATCTTCCAAAAATAATGGCATCTGTAGATTTTCCTGAAGCTGGGCGGGGCGAGGGAGGTAGAGAAGACGGAGAGGTCGGTGGTGACTTGGAGCTTCCCAAGGACCAGCTAGATCCAGGTGGGATTGATTGGTGTTAAAAAGCTATGAACATTAAGGATTTTATAGGTCTAATATCTCATGTAGAAGGGCAGTTTGTATCTTTGTCTATTTGATGTAATCTTGTTGTGTAGAGGGTTTGTGGATTGAGAGTTGGATAAATAAACCTGTATGAAAAGCTATCGGGCTGTAGAGTTGTGTTTGTGGGATTTTGGGGTAGAGAAACACCCTGGGACAGGGGCAGAGAACAGGCGGTAGAAAACCACCAAGGGAAGGGAGTTGTGCAGACAAATTGGGCTGTGGAGACTCAGACAGGGCGCCAGACGTGCGCGAGGCTCTGTGTCAGGGAAAACCTCAGGGCTGGTAAAGAGATAAGCATTTTTATTTTTTAATATTTACTGCAACAGGCATCAGATGGAAATGAAGCACCAACACAAGAGCCTGTGAGGCATTTAATTGAAAAAACTTTTTTTTTTTTTAGTGGTTTTATTTGTTTGTTTTACTTATTGGGGAATGTGTCTCTAGGATGGTCAGGGGCCATCACTACACAACATGGTTTTTAACACAGTTCTCAGAATTGTTCATCACGCCTGGGGGTAGTGGAGGAGTAGAAAAGGGGCAGATATGCAGGCCTTCCAAGACATGTCCTGTTTGGAAGGCCAGGCCCACTGTAGCTGGGGAGTGTGGCTTTGCTACCTGGCTAGTACAGCTACATTCAGCCATAGTTCTTGTCTCGTCAAGGAGCTCATTGTTCTTGAATAATAGCTGCTCATCTGGAGGCCTCTTCAGGATGCCCTCAACTATGTGCTTGAGCTCCAAAACTGTCCTTGACTCCTTGGCCTCAGTGAAGATGGTGGTCTTCTTGTACCAGATCATGCGAAACACATATCCCGTGGCTGCTCCTGCCATGGTCCTCCAGACCATATCTGATGGCTTCTCTGGTTGTCCTCAGCAGAAATGATCTCTCAGTGTCCTTGGGGCCTTGGCACAAGTTGGAGTGCCTAAATGTTTTAAAATGAAAAAGTCCAGCTATTTGACCAATGAAGACTCAGGAGGTAGATGCTGGAGGGAGGGGGGACCCTGCTAGCTCAGAGAGGCAGAGAGAACATGCAGCTGACCTCCTACACCACTGATGTCCTGAAAAGACTTTTTAAAACTTGTATTATGTGCATGGATGTTTTGCCATCCATTTTCATTCCTGGTACCCACTGGGGCAAGAAGAGGCCATCAGATCCCCTGCAACTGGAGTTACAGACAATTGGGATCCACCCTGTGGGTTCCAGAAGTCAAAGTGAGGCCTCTGGAAGAGCAGCCCAAGCTCTTAACCTCTGAGCCATCTTCCCAGCTCACAGCAAGGCATGTTGATCATTGCGCTGGAATGTCTAGTGTACAGAGGTCAGGGTGCTGTTAAATATCCTAGAACACGCAGCCCAGCCTCTACCATGGAGCTGTCTGTCTAATAAATCTGAACAGTGTTAAGAGTGAAGAGCCTTAGGACCCTCTGAGTTTTGACATGGTGGCTGAGGTGGCTTGGGCCTGTGGCAGTCAGTTTTAGCATCATTATACTCTGTTCACTTGCCAATAGCAACTTAAAGGAAGGAGAATTCATTTCATTTCCCGGTTTTAGAGCTTTCAGATCATAGTCTTGGCTTCCTGGGCGAGGCAGAATGTCCCGGCAGCAGTAGTGTGTGGTGGGAGTAAAGCAGACCTGGGGACCAGATGTAGCCCTCAAAACCATCCTCCTAGTAGCCTGCTTCCTCACACCAGACCACAGCTCTCTTTGCAAAGTTTCCACCACATCCACAAATAGCCTTACCAGCTGGGGACAAAGCATCCAACCCCTGAACCTGTGGGGAACATTTTATATCCAAACTACCAGACCCCAAAAGGGTAAAAGTGGGTACTGCCAGACTTCTCAAGCAGTAGGCTCTAGAACTCATACGGTATCACTTCTTCCATGTTTTAGACCGAAGTAAGTTAAAGCAGGGTATGGCGATACATGCCTGTAGTTCTAGAACATGGGAAGCAGATGCAGGAGGATTGACATAAGTTCAAGACCAATGTGGTTCATATAGCAAGCTCCAGACCAAGACTAATAAGACCTTGTCGCAAAACACACCAACACACACACACACACACACACACACACACACACACACACCAACACACACACACACCAACACACACACACACACACACACACACACACCAACACACCAACACACACACACACCAACACACACACACACACACACACACACACACACACACACCAACACACCAACACACACACACACACACACACCAACACACACACACACACACACCAACACACACACATATACATAGTGAATGTGGGCATTTGTGCAGGTCAAAACATGTCTCCCTTTACTATGTGGGCTTCAGGACTGAACACAGGCTCTCTCTCAGGTTTGGTAGCAGATACAATTACCCTCTGAGCCATCTCCCTGGCTCCACATCCAGATTTCTACATGGGCACTTGGGATCGAACTCAGGTCCTCATGCTTCCTAGCAAGCACATTTCTACCGAAGTAATTTCCCAAACCACATAAGGCCAGTCATGATTCAAAGGAGAGGGGAATTAGCTCTCTTCCCCACACCATCTCTTTTCTCTCTCTATGAATGCTTGGCGGCATTTTTATTTGCAATCTAGCAAAGCCAGGGAGACTACTGAGGGAGGGGGGTTCATGTGAGAGGTGACAAGTGTAAAGAAGTCCCCCTCAGGAGGAGTAA
The DNA here is from genome assembly GCF_963924665.1 of Micromys minutus. Lineage (NCBI taxonomy): Eukaryota > Metazoa > Chordata > Mammalia > Rodentia > Muridae > Micromys > Micromys minutus. The sequence goes on along the minus strand of NC_137969.1, from coordinate 29,403,388 downwards.
CTAATTGTAAAGTGTTACATAAAGACGGGGTTTCATAATCCACTCCGTCCCTGGTCAGCAACTGTTGTCCCCAGCAGTTTTCCATCAAGCCAGGCTTTCTGTCAATAGGCCTCTGATCAGCATCTCCCCAACCTCCCCCCTGCCCTCTGCTGAGTCCATCAAAGCTTTTGCTGATTCTAGAAGAATCCAGAGAATGAACACTGAGCCTCTAACAGCAAAGCAGCTGCTCCACATTCTCTGATGCTCTCCCAACCCCTGGCTTTAGCGAGAAGACCGAGTTCAACGATTAAGAAGGCCAGGCTTCCCGGCTTCTGGTAGAAGGCTTGATTTGAAGGCAGCTGGTTATCCTCTCATTCAAATCCACAAAGAGCAGTTGCCTTGTTTCCTGTCGCTGGTCTGTGAACAGCACAGAGGTTAAAACTGAGCCATTGGAGTTACCATGTGTTAGGAATCAGAGGGCAGCAGCATGAGGCAATGAGGAATCTTAATAAACAGGAAATCCAAGTCTCTCATTTATGAACGAAGAAACTGACCTGCAGGGAGAGGATGGGACTTGCTCAGGGTGGCCTGGCTGCTGAGTGGGCATTGACGGTGAAGTCTCCCTTCCACGGGTCCCTGTCTGCTGCGTGCAGCCTGGAAGTGCTGTTCAGACCACCCATCAGAGTGACAGCTGGCGCATTCTATTCTCTCCATAACTATTAGTGTGGGGCAACAGAAGCAAGAAGGGGAGACAGTAGGCAGGGGCAGGAAGAGCCATGTGAAGACAAGATAAACATTTAACTTTGGTTTTCAAATTCGCTATCATTGTGCATTTTCCACACAGGCTGTGAGAAGAGGGACTTTCAAGGCATCTCCAACAGACAGACAGGATGATGAGAAACTTGATAGTTTGTATGTTCATGTTTTCCGTAGTGTATGTGTGTGTGTATGCATGTGTGCACATGTGTTAGAGAGAGAGCACCTGTGCTCAGAAGACAGTTTTGGTCGCTGGTCTTGCCTTTGAGTTATTTAGGACATGATCCTTCTGTTGTTCTCCCACGTGTGAAGCCGGCTAGCTGCCACTCAAACTTCCTGGGGCGCTCCTGCCTATTCTCCCACATTCCTGTAGGAGCGTTGGGATTTCATACATACTTGCTAGCGCACTCGGAATTTATGTGGGTTCTGAGGATCTAAACTCAGCTCCTCCCTAGTGTGCAGCAAGCACTTTACTTTCAGGGCCACTGCTTCAGCCTTGGGGTCTTGTGCAGTTGTTTACTGTTTGTTTGTTTGTTATTGAGACAGTGTCTCGGCTGCTTTATTAGTTAGGTTAGCGTAAATTCCCGACTCTCTAGCCTCTACCTCCAAATGCTAGGATTAAAGCGTGTGTCTCCAGGCCTAGCCGGACTTGATGTTTTAAGGCAGTCACTAGGAAGTTTCAATCCAGTGGGGGTATTGCTAGCTCATTAGATTTCTTGGGAGAAGAAAAGATTCCAGAAGATGTGCCATGGCAATTTATAAATAGAGGAGACCTACTTTCTCTTATATCTAGTATCTACAGTCATGGTCTACTCAGGGCCCAAAGGACTCCAGTAGGTAGCAACTCCAGTTTTGTACGTATGGTTAGGGCACTAGCTCAAGCTGCTCTCCTGAAACAGTCCCCAGCTGTCTTTGTTGAGGGCCAGCAATCACACTTTGTTTTCAGTTCTAGGATTCAAACCCAGGGCCTCAAATACAATAGACAAGAACCACAAAACCCCAGCTCCAACCCCTCCTTTTATCCAGGTCTGATCCATACATCCCTGTTTTCTGCACTTCCTGGGCACTGGGTGGTTTGTTCTTCTGCACTGATTACATTATGTCATGATTTAGTCCAAGTCTCCCTTGTAAGGCTCTGTGTTCAGACACTTGAGGAATTCATCTGTTTTAGTCACTGGCCTTTTCTTCAGTTCTTATCTTGGTTCCCAGCACCTAAAATTTCACAAGAAATACTTGTTGAATGTGGGAATGTGGCTCAGCGGTAGACTATTTGCCCAGGATGCACAAGGCCCTGGATTTGGTCCCAGTATGGCAATTTAATACACAAATAAGATGCCTGTTTTGTAAGGAGGGCGTTTTGAGTTAGGGTCTCACTCTGTAATCCAGACTGGTCTTGAACTTGTAACATCCTGCCTCCCTCAGGCCTCTCAAGTGCTGGGATTATATTCATGTGTCAGTGATTTGATTGCCAGTATACTCTTTTGATTGCCTTATGGTTTCTTTGTGTGTGTTCTCTCAGAGTGGAGAACTAAACCCAGGGACATGCTTGCTAGACACGTGCTCTGTCACTGAGCTAGATCCCCAATCCCAGTCTAATCTTTTATACCAAACCTCCCAATTACAAATCAAGAAACTGTGACCTAGAGATAGGCAGCTTGCCCAGGGCCGTGCAACTGCATTAGACAGCTCCTTGCTGATTATTCGATTCCTTAGACTATACCAGGCGAGACAAGACTGTGTCAAGGATGGTAAAAGGCTGAAAGATGATGCTGTCTTTAACCACCTGTGCAGACATAATAGAATTTCTGAGGCTGGACAATTTATAAAGAACGAGTACTTATTTTTCACTGTTCCTTTTTGTATAGAGGGGGTGGGGAATGTATGTACATGTGTGTATACATGTTCATGTGTGTGCACATATGCATGTAGATGCCAGAAGTTGGCATCCAATGGGCTCCTCACTTGCTCTCCATCTTGGGTTTGTTTATTTTTTTGTTTTTTAATGAGGCAGTATCTCTCATTAAATCTTGAGCTCACTGCTTCCGTTAGGGTATTTGGCTACTGAGCTCCAGGGATCCCCTTGGCTTTGTGTCTAGCCCAGGGCTGGAATTAGTAATGCACACTGTTGCATTTGGCTTTTATGTAGGTGTTGGGGATTTGAACTCAGCTCCTGAGGCTTGGATGGCAAGCTTTTGGTTGACTGAGTCATCTCCTCAGCTCCCCTCAAGGTCATTAAGTATCTGTAAAGTCTAAGTCCAAGGCGCCAACAGGCTTGGTTGTCTTATAAGGGCTTCTTCCTGCTTCTAAGATGATAGGCTGATGCTCTGTCTCTTGGAGAAGTCAAGAGCAGTGTACCTGGCAAGAAGCTGAAGTACCCTTCAAGTAAGGGCTGGAAACCTTCATTAAGCTCCTTTTTACGGGCATCAAGTCCCATTCATGAGGGTGGAACCTCAAACAGAGCCTGTAGGCGTTTTTTTTTTTTTTTTTTTTTTTTTGTTTTGTTCTTTTATTTCTTGTAGACAGAATTTCTTTGTGTGGTCCTGCCTGTCCTGGAACTCACTATGCAGACCGGGCTGTCCTGGAACTCAGACATTCACCTACTTCTGCCTCCTGAGTGTTGAAGTTAAAGGCATGAACCCCCACATTTGGCTTATAGTCTGTTTATTCAACAAGAGACTCCCCCACAAAACAGGGATTCTAAACCTGGGTTCACAAAGAGATACTGAGATCTATGTACCCTTTGAATTGTACAAAAAGGTGCAGGGGAGCACAGCTCAGTAGAGAGGCTCACTCAGGACTCTCATCCAGTCCTGAAAGGAATGTCCCCATTAAAACCCCAGTCCTTCAGGGCTAAGGCAGAAAGATTGAGATTTGGAAACCAGACTGGGTTGTATAACAAGAACCAATCTCAAAGAAAGAAAAGAGTCTTTCCTGAAATGCTAAAAGATACTCATGGCACCTTGCAGAAACTCCTCTTCCCTTTCAGCTAAAAAAGCCCAAGAACCTCTAATGGTAGACAGTTTATTTTGAGACAGGTTGGGAGCAGCAAGATGTACATCTCATAGCATGAGGTAGAAATTCATTTTCTGTTGCAGCTTGTTGGGGTGAGACGAGAGCATCCTGCAAACGATGCCATTTAAGTTGACTTATGATGGACTGGAGGGTCTGAGCTTAGCAAAGATGTGGAGGAAGGTATAGAAGGTAGAGCCAGGTTTCCTCAACTCTTCTGCCTGAAGGGAAAGCCTGTTTACTGCAGTCAGCACTGACTCACTCTCATTAGCCTGGTTGTTGACTTTTTTTTTTCCCCTTCTCTCTCCGGATCAGATTCAGGGAGAGGGGAGGAGACTGGGAGGGAGGAGAGAATGAACTGGGTTTGTGACGTCAACCCTCACCAGCAGTTCCTTGTCCCCTCTGTTGAATTATTCATCCTGCAAGATAAATTATTAATTTTCAATTTCGTACAGCAAATGCCAGGCAAACAGGTAGAAATGGAGTTTGAGACCCTGGGCTCGGAGCCATAGACCTCCCAGGGTTCCCTGAAGCAAAGGCTACTGGGGCCAAAAAATTATGCAGGAATCCACAAGGGGCTTGCATTGGAATGTACTGTGGATGAAGTTGGTGTAAGGTTAGGGCGTCCCTGAGGTGGCTGGCCTCCATTATCTGCTGTCTTTTGGGTCCCATTCTCTCTCCTGTCTTAGCCAGGCACCCTGGTGGGCATTGTGCATCAAGTGTGGGCTCAAGAGGCAGTCACTAGAAATCTTTAGGTTCAGTTTAGGGTCCTGACTTGAAGTGACCCTGACTTAAGGTGTCTGTCTTCTCAGCTTCAGCTCTATTAATAGGGACCACTGTAAAAACTTACTTTATTTTTACATTTTTCTGTGGATTGGTGGTCTGCTTACATGTATGTCTGTACGTCTCTTGCGTTTGGTGTCTATAAAGGCCAGAAGAAGGCCTTGGATGGCCTGGAGCTGGAACCACATATGGTTGTGAGCCACCAGGTGGGTGCTGGGAATCCAAGTTGAGTCCTCTAGAAGATTGGCAGTCAGTGTGATCTTACCTGCTGAGTCCCTGCCCAGTCCCCCATCCCTCTTCCTGGGACACCTGTCTAGGCACTGCTGCTTGTTGGTAAGGAGTTTGGCTTCTACCCACACCATGACGTAGCCAGCCCTCTCTCTCTTGTTCCAGCAACAACCATCAAAAACATCCCGAGATATTTGAGAATGGCCCTGGTCTCCTGGTGGGGTCCCGTGTGAGAATGAGTAAACACTTCCATTTGCTTGCTTTTTGTCTTTTTGTTTCTTTAATCAATTTTTAAAAAATTTTATGGACACATGGGCTTTCCCTGGAGGGGTGTCTATACACACATGTCTAGTACACTCAGGATCGGAAGAAGATTTCAGAACCCCTGGAACTGGAGTTGTAGACAGTTGGGAGTCTGCATGTGGGTGCTGGGAACTGAACCCACATGCTCTACAAGAACAGTCTGTGCTCTTAACCACACAGCCATCTCTCCAGCCCTCTGTTTGGGTTTTTTGAGACAGGGTCTCTCACTTTGTAGTCCAAGCTGGCCTCAGACTTAAGTTCCTGCTGCTGAAATCTGGGGATTATAAAAGAGAGGTTCAACACTCAGCTCTTTGACTTTCTTTTTATAATCTTTTGTTTTTGTTTTGTTTTTCTAGACATGGTTTCTCTCTGTGTACCCCTGTCCTGGAACTCAGTATGTAGGCCAGGCTGGCCTCAAACTCACAGTGATCCACCTGCCTCTGCCTCCTAAACGCTGGAATTAAAAGGTGTGCCCTACCATTCATTGCGTGACATCTTTTTATAATCCTTTTGATGGGGAATCAGGATACTGGTGACTAGGCTGAGGTGTTATCCAGACAAGATCAGGGGTCTTGGAGGGCTCCTGGGTAGGTCATGAGTGCTCAATCCCCTGCTGTAGCCTCTTATGATGCCCAACTTACTCTGAGACTTTTCTTTTGCTCTGTTTTGTTGTTGTTTTGTTTTTCCTGGTTTTATTTTTATCTGAAATAGGGTCTCAGTATGTAAACCTGACTGCCCTGGAACTCATTATGTAGGCCAGGCTGGCCTCACACTCACAGAGATCCTCCTGCCTCTGCCTCCCAAAGGCCATGATTAAAGGCATGCAACATCACACTCAGCTGTTTTTCCTGTGTATGTTTGCGTGTGCATGAGTGTGTATATGAAGGTGAAGGTAGTACCCACGGAGGCCTGATGCTTTGGATCCCTTGGTAGTGTAGTCACAGGCAGTTTGGGAACTTACTGTGGGCACTTGGGGGAGCTCTGAGATATCTCTCTAGTGTCCTGCCACACCCCATTTTAAAAATAAAATTCAAGCCAACGAGTCTCATGTAGGCAGAGGCTGGACTTGAACTTTCAGTTCTTTCTGTTTGGGATTGAAAACCATCCATACACTGGGATGACAGGCTTGTACCAGCATAACCTGCTTACATTGAGATTTTCTTTTCCTTTTCCTAACGCATGAAGTAATGGTTCTCTTGGGTGTTTAGCTTTGTGTTTTGGTTCAGAAAACCCATCTTAAATTCCTTTGGACAGCAAGAGGGAACAATTGCTTTCCTTAGCTGGATGTCCAAGGAATATGTTGAGTTTCAGGCTTGATTGAGCCAACCAGTCACCTGTGTCCCCAAAGACCAGTTCTGTGACTTTGCTCTGGCAAAGGCAGTGAGTGACATGGCCACTTCACTGTTGCATCTTAGAAAGCCTTCTGTACTGATGGGAGCATGCTCTTCTCTTCAGGGTAGAAGGAACACATTTGTTCTCAGATTCCAAGTTAGAATCCTGAGAGTCACAGGATGGGCCGTGTAGGTCACATACCTGCTCCACAATTAATGCGGCTCGCCAGTAAAATGGATGTGCCGATTGGTGTTTAACCCTGGGACTTTGGATGTTCCATCCCTGGGACTTAGGTTGGAATTATATCTAAGATGCACACAACTCTGCAAGCAAATGAAGGTCTAAGTACCATTGGTGTCCATTGACTGTTTCAAAACCAATTTCCAGTGGGGAACAGGCTATGTTGATTGGCTGGACCTGGGACCTAGCTTACCCTTGGAGTTAGTGGCATGCAAAAATTGTGGCTGCCTCACCCAGCCACAGGGATTGGAAGCTGGGGAGAGCTGGATTCCCTATCCCAAAACAGAGATGCTGACAAAACAGAGGAAATAATGCCAGATAAGCAGGAATGGAGGGTGGATGTCCACTGCATGAGGCTGAGAGAGGCAGTGAGGACTGGTGCTAGGGTATCTGTTACATGAACCAGATGCTTCCTGTGCACCCCTCTGACCTCTCCTTTATTCCGATCAGAGATTGGTGCTCTCAGGTACAGCTTGACAGCACTTTGCCTCTCTCATCCTATGCCACAGGGGTGTGGAACACCTGCCAAGCTAAATACTCATCCATATGTAAGTAGGAAAGGCTAGACAATGGACAATCAGTACCCTGTGAAGCCACCCTTGCCCAACAGGGCTAGGGATTGATGGATAAATGTGTTACCCTTTATTACTTACAGGGAGTGTTTCCAAGGCTGTTCAGAAGGTCTTCAAGGGTTGAGCCATTAGTTATCATATTAGGACCATTGTTTAGCTTAGCTTTTCTTAAGTGTGTGTGTGTGTGTGTGTGTGTGTGTGTGTGTGTGTGAGTGTGTGTGTATGTGTAAGAGGGTATGTGGAGTTCAGAAGACAATGTCAAGTGTTATCTTCAGGAATGTCATCCATCTCCTTTGCAACAGGATTGTTCACTGGCCTGGAGCTCACAATTAGACGAGGTTGGCTGGTCAACAAGCCCCAGGGATCTGCTTGTCTCTACCTTCCCAGAGCTGGGATTACAAGTGTGTATATCAGCCCTGCCTTTTTACATGGGTGCTGCAGATAGAACCTAGTTTCTCACATTTGCAAAGCAAACACTTTGTAGCCTGAACTATTATGTTAGCCCCCTGGCTTTTTAAAGTTCTGTCTCATTTTATACGGGGCCATAAGTTTGATTTTCCTCAAACTTACTCAGTAGTGTCGAGGTGATCTTAAACTTTTCTTTCTATTTTTGTTTATTTATTTATTTTTGAGGCAGGGTTTCACTATGTAGACCTGGCTGTTCTGTAACTTACTATGTAGACCAGTCTGACCTCTGACCCACAGAGATCCTCTTGCTTCCACCTCCCAATGCTGGGATCTATGCTGGTTAATATGCTGCTGGAGACTAAACCTAAGCTTTGCGCATACTAGGCATGCACGCTACCAACTGAGCTACATTCCTTTCTCCCATATTTTTGTTTTATTTTGTTTTCAAGACAGAGTCTTACTATGTTGGCATTGGTTTTTCTGGCACTCACTGTATAGACCAGGCTGGCCTTGAACTCACAGAGATTCTCTTTCCTCTGCCTCCTGAGTGCTGGATTAAAGGCTTGCACCACGGCACCCTCCTCCTTATTCCTGCTCTTATTCTTTGCCTGTCCTGTCCTTCTGTTCCCTGGAGTTACTTCTTAGTAACAACTGTCTACTCAGAAGCCTTATATTAGACCTGCATTCTGGGTAACCATAAACAATCAAGATTCTGATACTCTGAGGTTTATTTATTCACATTTGTTTGCTGTGTGTGTGTGTGTGTGTGTGTGTGTGTGTGTGTATCAGAGAATAACTTTTGTGAATTTGGCTCTCTTCTTCCTCGGTGTGAGTCCTGTGGTGTCAGACTTGGTGGCAAGCACCTTTACTTGCTAATCCATCTGGCTGGCCTGTCTTTAAATGTATAGATAACATATAAAACATATGTTTGGGAGTCTGAGAATATAGGTAACTGGTAGATTATTTATTATGCATAAGATCCTTGGTTTAATCCCCAGCACACACATGAAGGTCTTATGCCTTCAAATTAGACCCTGGCTGCTGGATCTCAGGGTCTGAAAGTCAAGAGTTTGGAATCCTTCCTGGAAGGAGGCAACGACTTACCAGTTCTTACAGTTTTTGTATCTGGAAAGACCAGACAGATGGCAGAAGTGTCCCAAGATGAACTGCTGTCCTGAGTGGTTGTCAAGGACTGATTTTTGGCCTTGCAGGCTTTATCAAGATGCCACTAGGCAAACAGGGAAGGCTGCCCTGACTCCAGTTAGTTCCTGTAATTCAGATGTCTGAGGACATCATTATGTCCCTGAGCATGTTGTACTTGCTTAGGGTAGCTTGCCAGCAAAGGCAGAAACCAGCTTTTGTGGAGATCCCGAGGGAGGGACTGAGGAACAGATTGCCACCTTGTCTATAGGAGCCTCTCCTCCACTGACCACAAACATATTACAATACATCTTTGCTTCTTTCTTCTCTGGACTCAGGCTCTTTTCCTGGTGCCTGCTGATAATCCCTGACACTGTTTGGAGGAATGCGTCACTCTCTCAGCTGTCTGGCTCTTGTCGTGCTGAGCTACTGAGCCTCCTTTGGGATAAGGTTGTTGGTCACTTATCCAGAATAAAAATCCTCTCTGTTCTTGCTGATGGCCAAAGCAGCTTCTTCCGTTTCTTCACAATAGAAAACCACACAGCATCTACAAGGCATCGAGGTGCCTGCTTTTTACATGTCTAGCAGACTGTCCACTTGTGATAGAGGCAGGGTTACGTTATACAGATTATCCCAGACTGATGGTTTTCAGTGGCTTCCCCACATCAGTTGAAGGGTTTGTGTTTCAGAACTTCTTTAACTTCCCCCAGCCAATTGCTCTGTACTCCAGGAAGTCTTTGCCATCTCCAACTGAGCAATGTTCCTTCTCTAAGTTCCCAGGTTGCCTAAAATAAACCGTCGCACATTGCCTGTGCCCATCTGCTTGTGTTTGTCTCCTGAAGTAGGTGATAAATTCCTAGACACTCAGGCCCCATTTGAGCTCACTCATCAGGCCCTCAGAGCCACAAAGAGAAGGTGTTTGGTTGAGTGGCTGAATAAGTAGAGTTCAGTTGTTCAGCACATAACAGAATTAGGTTCAATTCTTGACACTGTCCCTACCCTCCACCCACCCCAAAGACTTATCAGGATGCCTTAATGGGTAAAGTCACCCGATGACCTGAGTTTGATTCCTGGGACCCATATGATGGTCGGAGAGAACCAACTTTTGCAAGTAGCCCTTGGACCTCTACGCACCTTCCTTCCCCCCTCCCAAATAGATACATAAAATAAATAAAATTTTAAAAACTGCAGCCAGCCTGGTCTACAGTGTAAGTTCCAGGACAGCCAGGGCTATACAGAGAAACCCTATCTCGGGGGAAAAAAAAAAAAAAAAAACAAACTAAACCAACCAAACAAAATACTACATGTGTGTTATGGCATATGCTTCTGTGTGTCTGTGTGAATTTGTGTACATGCACATGTAAATACATACAGTTTTTTTCAGGTGTGGTGGCATATACCTTTAATTTCTTCCCTCAAGAGGATTTGTGTGAGTGCCTGAATACAGAATGAATCTCAGGTCAGCCAGTGTTATGTTGAGGCACTGCCTCAGAAACAAACAAAAAATTTCTAAGAAGTCTAATTGAGGGTGTACCTAAAGGAAGTGATATCTCAGGCCTCATAATTTTTAAAAAAGGAATATAATTCACATGTTAATATGGTATATTGGTATTATCAAGTTATGTTAACATGAAATACATATTTGCATAGACAAATATCTTAAAAGTCACACAAACACAAATTGAAAAGCTATTATTAAACACAGATAGAGAAGAATTGCAGAATAAAAGAGAACACATAAGTGTGTGTTCCCACAGCCCTTGCCTTGGGGCAGTGATGTTTTTCTAGGCAGCAGCACATGTCTTTTCTATCCTTTCACTTAGCATTACAACATCAACATTTTTTCAAATTGGAATGATGACCTTTGAAGTTAAAAGGAACTTTAGAAATGGTCCCATCCGCCTTCTTTATTTTTAGAGACAAGAAAAACTGAGGCTCAATAAAGTGACTGGTTCCAAATCTCCCAATAAAATGACAACCCTAAGTTTCTTAACTTTCTGACCTATGATGTCATCTTCCTGCCCCATAGCATTTGAGATTTCTTTTGTGATTTCTCCATTATTGGCTCCAAATAAGAAAACACTTGGAAACAAGGATTCTGAGGTTAAGACTGATTAAAATATGACTTGTGCGTAACCATTTATTAGAGTTTGATGATGCAAAATTGTATATTGGATGTCTCACACACTGCTGGTTAGGAAGTAAATGAGTAAAAAAAATTTAAAGATTTAAAAAATCAAAACTGTTGTAAAAGCCAGGTGGGGGCGGAGGTGGAGTTGGAGGAAGTGCTCGGCCTTTAATTCTGGCAGTAGGGAGGCAGAGTTAGACACATGTCAGTGAGTTTGAGGCCAGCCTGGTCTACAAAGAGAGTTCCAAGACAGCCAGGGCTACACAGAGAAACCCTGTCCTGGAAAACAAAACCAACCAAACAAGACTAAGCTATTTTAGAATCTGAAAGTCACTTCCAGCTTATTTGTCTATCAGAAATGCAGAGGACATTGAGATCGCTGAGTTGGGTAAGGTAGGGCTCGTGCCGCCAAGCCTGCCGACCTAAGTTCCAGGCCTGGAGTCCATATGGAAGAAGGAAAAAACTGACTCATGCAAATTGTCATCCTCTTCAACGTGTGTGCACACGCCTCCCTCAGAAATAAATGTATGTAAAAGAGATGCGCCTTTAGGTTGAACAAACATCACACATGTACAAGGATACTCAGTACTTTCTTATTCGTGGTGCCAGAAATTGGATACAATGCACAAATAATTTTGGTCTGTTCATAAAAAACAACAGAGCAACTGCTTGGGACTGGAGAGCTGGCTCAGCAGTTTAGAGCACTGGCTGTTCTTCCAGAGGACCCAGGCTTGCTTCCCAGCACCCACACGGTGCCTTACAACCTTCTTAAATCTAGTTCCAGATGGGATCCAACACTCTGTTCTGACCTCCAGGAGCACCAGCCACACATAAGTTCCACATCCACCCATCCATCCATGCAACATACCATACATATAAAATAAGATAAAACTTAAAGGTTATGGAAAAGTACTACACCACAAGGAAAAAATAATGAACCACTGCTCCATGCCAGGGCACAGGTCCCATGAACATAGGATTGATTGACAGAAACCAGGTAAAGGGAGGAAGGAAGGAAGGAAGGAAGGAAGGGAGGGGGGAAGAAAGGAAGGAAGGAACATGGCTTGATTTATTAAGGTTGAAGATGGAACGATAATAATAGAAGAGTGTTTGGCAGCTGGCACTGTGACCCAGTGGCAGAGAGTCCATCTCTGCATTCACAAGGTCCTGGCTTCCAACCCCAGCACTGTAAAGCAAAAGTAAAAAAAAAAGAGCGTGGTGGTAATGTTCCATAGCAATTAAAAATAAGTATTTTGAGACAGAGTCTTCCTGTGGCCCACCTGGCTTGGAACTCACTCTATAGACTGGGTTGGCCTCGAACTCATAGAGACCAGCCTCCTCATCCTCCAGAGATTTGGAGTTAAAGGAGTGTGCCATCACACCCGGTGAAAACACTTAGGGCTGGAGGCATAGATTAGTAGTGAAGTATTTTCCGTAGTGGGCAAGGCTCTGGTTCCTATCCCTAGCCCCACAAAATAAACAAATGACCTCCAAAATCACATGCAATTTTCAAAAACAAAAAGATACACTTGAAACAAAGAAAAATAGTGTAGATATAGGTGTCTCCATACATCAGGTCAACTTGTAAAGAGAAGGGTCAGAGGTGTCAGCGCAGCATACACGGGATCCATTGTTTTGGTGTTCAGTGGGGTAGCACATTAGGTCAGGAGGACATGGCAGATTAAAACCATTTGCCTCATTACCAGGAAGCTAAGGAGAGTAAAAGGGAAGAGATGTGGTTCCATAGTCTCCTTCAAGTGAATAGTCATCATGGTTTAAGCACCTTCCAGTAGACACTGCATCTTAAATATGCCCCCATTAGGCTGCTGAGACGGCTCTGTAGGTAAAGGTGCTTGTCCCCAAGCCTGACCACCACCTGAGTTAGATCCCTGGGGTTCACCTGGAAGAAGGAGAGAACTCCTGCACATTCCTGGACCTCCACACATCTGCTATGTAATCCTCCTACAATCAACAAATTGAGGTAGTTTAAAATGCATACTGACTTACCTTATGTGTATGGATGTTTTGTCTGCACATAGGTCGGTGCCTCCCTTGGAAGCTATGAGAGTGTTGGATCCTTTAGAACTGGTGCTACAGACAGATGTGGGCCACCTTGTGGGTGCTGGGCACTGAACCTGAGTCCTCGCAAGAGCAAGAAGGGCTCTTCACTGCTGAGCCATCTCTCCAGCCTCAGTAAGTATCATTTTTATAATTAAAAACAGAAAAAGATACCATGGTCTCCCAATAGCACCATTCTGGGGATTATGCCTTGGGATTCCAGCATATTCAAAATCTGTATAGTTCATGTATGGGATGAAAACTTGAAACAGAGTTTGTGCTTCCCAGACTGGAATCTGATTATAATTTATAGTCTTATTAACTATGTTCTGACAGCTTCGTAGCTTTGATCATGCACTAGAGTTGTGAGGGAAGTTGTTGCGGGCGGGGGCAGGGTGGCAAGTATTGAGTGATGGGAATGCAAGACCTTTTTCTATGATTTTTTTTTTTTTTTGCAGTTTCTCATGAGTCCATAGTTCCAAATTTAGAAATAAACTCCCTAGTCTACATTTTAAAATTAGGAGGTCTAAACACAGGATTCTTTTAGTCATGCTAACCCTACCTTCAACCAAAGTAAAACACGTTTTTTTGTGAATCCTTTGGGGATTTCATACAATACATTTTGAACATATTTTTACCCTTCGCTTCCTTCCCTTCTCATCTCTTGCCACCTAACTTTAGACGTATTTTTTTTTTCTTTTTTCCCCATCGAGCCCAACTCATGCTGCCCGGATGTTTGTGGGGTTCAGGTCTGCTCTGGTGTACGAGGGTGCAAGGAGGGTCACATTTTTTTAAAACTGACTTTCCCTCTCCCGGCGCTACTGAATGCTGATAGCTCTTCAGCTGATGGTGAGACTGTGTGTCCTTCTCTGTGCCTCTGGTTTGTCTGGCTGGAGCTCGTGCAGGTGCTGTGCACACAGTCACAATCACTGTAAATTCATATGTACATTGGTCCTGCCGTGTCTGGAAAACATTGTTTGCTGGACGTTGTTCACTGCCTTTGGCTCTTACAGTCTTTTGTTGCAGAAAGATCTTTGAGCCTTGGGGTGAGCTTTCATCCAAATTAAAAAAATAAATATGGGGCTGGAGAGATGGCTCAGCGGTTAAGAGCACTGACTGCTCTTCCAGAGGTCCTGAGTTCAATTCCCAGCAACCACATGGTGGCTCACAACCATCTGTAATGAGATCTGATGCCCTCGTCTGGTGTGTCTGAGGACAGCTACAGTGGACTCATATACATAAAATAAATAAATTGTTAAAAAATAAATAAATGTTTCTGGTATTTTTAAAGCCCTCCCTCCTATTCCTGTCAATCACCTGTGTATCCACTCATCTACATATCAATGTTTTCCTCATATATTTATCCCTCTCCCTCTTTTCTTCCTTCTTTTCTTGTACTATTATGATAAAGCCTTTTTCTCTTTCCAACTCTCTGAATTGCCGCATATGCTTTAACCAGCTCTGAGGGGGACATTCCCACTTTGCTTCTTATGGTCTTATTACCCAACACCTTGGTGAATGCAGGAGCTGGTAAATCTAGAATCTTTCTGCTTCATCATGTTTTCTTGGCAGCGTTTTGGGTAGCTCAGGATATCCTCATATTTGATAGGTAGCTGAGCACGAACCCCTAATCCTCTGCCTCTACTCTCCCAGTGTTGGTATTACAGGTGTGAGCCACCATGCCTGGCTTCTAAGTCTAGAATAATTCCCACTCTCCTCCCAGCTCCAACCCCTGGTGACCCATGGACAGGCCTTTAATTTGTAAGTCTGGGTTTACCTGTTTGGAAATGTGTTGAATAATATATACCTCCTCCCTCATCAGGGAGCTTTAATTACTGTTTGCAATGTTGCTTAAGATGTGGGGATGAAAGGTACTTTTAAAAGCCCACTTTACTGGCACTAGTAATAAAGCAGAGGAATTTGTTTGTGAATTTGCAAGGTTGTCTGTCATAGCTGGGAAAGCGGGGCTGGGGGGGGGGGAGGTCTTTTTATGTGGAAAAACTTTGTCCCAAAACCAGCCCACGGGTCCTGGCTGGTATAGATAGCAAGGGTTTCTTGTACCTTAACGTGCTCTACAAATTCCACATTGTTGTGTGCTCCTGAAAAGACAGAGCCCACAGTTGCAAAACTGAAAACAAGGAGTTACCTGGGGTTATAAAACAGGTAACCCAGGAGCCAATTTCTTGCTAAGACCATCCTCTGTTCTCTTCACAGTTTATGAGAAAAATTTGGTTTAGGGCACAAGGCTTTTTATTTATTTATTTATTTATTTATTTATTTATTTATATCATCAATACCTTTCTTTATGCTTTCTGATCACATTTCTATTAAGATCATAGCTAACCAGAACCTTTGGAAACCTATTTTAGGGGATATTTAGGTGTTAAGAGAAAATAAAGGTCTAAAACGTAGCCTCAAAGCATTCCCCATCAAACCAGAGGATAAATAGGACTGAGTGGCCTATATTTAGACTTTACTTCATCGTGCCCTGTTATTAATAATAACTGCCCCTTTGGTGTGTCCAGAGCCCTTTGAAATGCATTGCTTCATCTGGTCCACTGACAGTGCTGGAATTTCAAGCTCTGATTTAGGGACTGAAGCTCCGAGAAGTGACTGTGACAGCCCTGGGATGTGAACCTGTTCTGGGAACTGGAAGGATCTAAGGGAAGCTCAAGGAATTATAGAGGAGAGCCCTGGTTAGTCTTAGCCACAGATCTAAGGCAGCGTCTGACAGGGAGGAGGCGCAGTGTAAAGGATGTGGGTGTGGAGGCTCTAGATCGCTCTTGCCTCCTAAGCTCCAGGTGGACTGCAGGATGACTTCACACTTTGAGCTTCCATTTCCTCCTTAAATGGAGATGTCATAACTGTGTCCTTTCTTCCCTGGCTCTGTTAAAGAGATAATGTATGGAGGGCACCAATTGTTAGAGGAGAGCTGAATGACAAATGAATGGCAAACTCACTGAGAGCCATGCAGCAGCCATTTTGGAGGTTATGAAGAACAGCAGAACCCTCCTGAGATAACCATAGATTTGAATGTAGTTACAAGAAGTCACTCCAAGGAAGTGGTCTCTTATCTTCCTGCTTCTGATGCCCTGGCTATCACTTGCTGACATCCCTACATAGCATGGCAGATTCTGACTCTTCTGGAACTGTAGCCAAAATAAGCTGTTTCATAAGAGGAAGAGGGGGAGGAGGACGAAGAAGAGAAAGAGAAAGAAGCTAAAGAAGAAGAAGAAGAAAGTAACAGCAGCAGCAGCAGCAGCAGCAGCAGCAGCAGCAGCAGCACAGCCAGGGCTACAAAGAGAAACCCTGTCTTGAAACACCAACCCCCTTCCAATTAATGGATGGATGAATGAACAAGTATATACAATGTTTAACACAATTTATCCATCTTTGGATTTTACCAGTTTTACAGCTTTTGTTTATGTGTTTGTACTTTGTATCTTTGTGTGTGTGTATATTCACTTTTATACAACTTAATTACATGTGTAAAATTGTTTGGCTACCATGAGTCAAAATTCAGAACATTTTCATTGAAAGGATGCCTTGTGTATCTTTTTTACAGCCACACACATCCCTCTCCTTTTCTCCCTAATTACTAGTAACCACTAATCAATTTACTGCCTCTACAATCTTCTCATATAAAGAATGTCTTATAAATAGAATCACACAGTGTATTGGTTATTTTTCTGGTTGTCACAACAAAATGTCTGACAAGAGTGACTCAAGGATTGAAGGGTTTACTTTGGCCCCTAGTTCCAGGATATAGTTTATCACAGTGGCAGAGGGATGAGGAGGCTGGTCACGTGTCTGTAACTGGGCACGTCAGGAGCCAGGAAGCAGAGAAAGGCAAACACTGGTCTTAGTCCATTCCCTCCTTTAAAAATTTTTTATGTGTGTATGTGTATTTTCGAAACAGGATTTCTCTGTGTAGCACTGGCTGTCCTGGACTTGTTCTGTAGACCAGACTGGCCTGAAAAGCACTGGAGAAGCTCCTGCCTCTGCCTCTTGAGTGCGCATGCGCCACCACTCTCAGCCACTCCCTCCTTTTTATTCAGCCTGGTGCCCTGGCTTACAGCACAGCACGGCCTGTCTCTGTTTAGGATAGACTTTCCCATCTCGATCAACTCAACCTAGAAACTTTCTCACAGACATGGCCCGAACTTACTTTTCTAGGTGATTTGAGATCCTATAAGTTGAAAATCAAAATTAACCACCACACAGAGTATGTATGCTTTTGAGATAGTGGGATTTTTTTTATTGGTCTCATCATAATTTTCTCAAATATGAAACGATTTGTGAATTTGTGCCATTCTTGCGCAGTGGCCATGCTAATCTCTTCATTGTTCCAATTTTAGTCTGTGTGTTGCTGGAGTGAGCATGCTTTCATTTTTAAAAAGGTTTATTTTTATTTGTGTGTGTGTGTGTGTGTGTGTGTGTGTGTGTGTGTGTGTCACATTTATGTGGATGCATGCATGTAGAGGTTAACTTTCCCAGGTTGGCTCTTTCCTTCCATGAGTCTTAGGGATCAAACTCAGATGGTCAGTCAGGCTGGCAACGAGTGTCTTTACCCGCATAGCCACCTCTCCAGCCTGGATTTTTATTCATTCAACATGATTTCCTTGAAAACAGACCAACATGCCACAAGTAGCGAAAGCTTTTTTACTGCGTAGTATCCATGTTAGAGATTTACCAATGTGTTTAAAGCGTATCCACTAGAGGACATGTTGGAGGCGGTTTCCCAGTCGGGCTGTTATAAATGAAGCCTCTGTGAACACGCATGAAGAATTTTTGTCCGATAATAGTTTATTTCTCTAGGATAACTGCCCAAGACCACAGTTTCGGAGTATCGGTTAACTGTTGAGCTGTGGAAGAAACCGTCATGTTTTTCTCCATGGCGACCTTGCACGTGGTACCCATGTATACTCAGGGCTGGTCTTTGCAGCCGTCAACACCGCCATTCACTTTTACTTCTGACGGATGATGTCTTATTTTGGTTTTGCGTTGCGTCTCCCTAAAGACCAGCGGTACCGAATATCTTTTCAAATGCTAGCTTGTCACCCGTGCATTGCATTTAGAACAATATCTGCTCATGCCTCTTGCCAATTTTCCAACTTGTCTGATGTTTGTTTGTGTGTCTTTTATTTTTCTGAGACAATGTCTGATTACATAATCCAGGCTAGTCTGGAACTTACTACATAGTGCGAACTGGCCTCGAACTCACAATCCTGGCTCAGGCTTCTGAGTGGGGTTGCAAGCCTGGGCTACCATATTTAGCTAGATGTTGGAGTTTTAACTGCTTAGTTTTGTGATCCTTTGCTGGGTATATAGCTTACAAATATTTTCTTCCAGTCTGTAATGGTTTTCATTGTTGTCCTAGAGTTTTTAATTTGATATGACCCAGTTTACTCCTTTTATGGGTTGTATTTTTGGTGTTGAATCTAAAAGCTTCTTGCCTAGCCCTAGGTTTCAAAGATTTTTCTCTTAGTTTTCTTCCTAAGAATTGCATAGTTTTATATTTTGCATTTAATCCATAAATCCACTTTGAGGGTTTTTTTTAATGTAATACAAGTTAATTTATTTGCCTGTGGGTAGTAACTACTTAGATACCATTTTTGAAAAGTCTATTTTTTCCCTCTACTGGATTACTTTGGCATCTGTCAGAAATCGATAGAGTATATTTATGTAAATCTATTTCTAAGCCAAGAACCCATTGGAATTTTAATTCAAATATTGAAATGGGTGAAGAGAATGTAAGAAATCAATTCATACAGAGACTGAATGAAGACTAACATGAGAAACAGTTATCAATCTAATGTTTCATGTAACTAAATATGACACTGTAAGAAACTGTGAGTACCCTGATCATGAGCTCTAAGTGTGTGTGTGTGTGTGTGTGTATGTGTGTGTATGTGTGTGTGTATGTGTGTGTGTGTATGTGTGTGTGTGTATGTGTGTGTGTGTGTGTGTGTGTAGAAGTAATATATCATGAGCTCTAAGTGTATGTGTGTGTGTGTGTATGTGTGTGTGTGTGTGTGTATGTGTGTGTGTGTATGTGTGTGTGTGTGTGTATGTGTGTGTGTGTGTGTGTATGTGTGTGTGTGTGTGTGTGTGTAGAAGTAATATATCATGAGCTCTAAACAGGGTCGTTAACTAGCCTCTTGGAACATCCCTTCACTCATTCAGGAGAGATTGCATTAACTCGCCTCCTAGAACGAGTTTGAGGTCCAATGATACGGTGACCTACAAAGTGGTTGACATTAATTTTCTATTATTGTTTTCTTATTTTACGTGTATGGGTGTTTTTCCTGAAGCTATGTCTGTGTACCACCCGTGTGCCTGGTGTCCAAGGATGGCGGAGGAAGGCACTGGATTTCCTGGGACTGGAATTACTATTGTTCATGAGCTACTATGAAAGTGTTGGGAACTTGAACCAGGTCCTCCAGAAGAGCAGCCAGTGCTCCAGCTCCTGACACTGTGTACAGTAACCGTAGCATAGCGGGTCTAAGAAACAGCATCTGCAAAGTGGATGTGCTATTCTTTCAATAAGGTAGAGCTCTCATGTGTGTGTGTGTGCGTGTGTGTGTATGTATGAGTGTCTGTGTATGTGCCTGTGTATGTGTGTGTGAGTATATGTGTGTGTGCGTGTGTATGTGTTAGAGTGTGCAAGTGTGCATGCGTGTGTGTGTGTGTGTGTGTGTGTGTGTAGGAGAACTGGGTACTGAACCAAGCGACTTAGGTATTAAGCATGTACTCTACCACTGAGCCAGCCCCAAAACTACAGCTTTGACTCTTTATTTCATAGAAATAGCAGAGATACTACTGTTCTACACAGTGGTTCAATGTCTTCTCTCTTAAGTATTAGGTTCTAGTGTGTCCTTTGCAGGCCTGGGCATTTAAAAATCCCTATTTTTTTTTTTTTTAAAGAAACCCGTTCCAAACAAAACAAAAATATCTCTATTTTAGCTTTCTCTAGCTACTAAGTCACCTTGCAAATGAGATTCTTTCTTGGGACATCCACTTTTACTTAGAAAAGAGAGGTAGCTTAGTGGCCACCTTCTAATTGTGGTTTAGAAGGACCAACAAAAAACAAAATGCAGAAAAACTGGTAAATTTCTGCACACCATTCATAGATATCGTGAGCATAGCTGAACATGAGTCAGCAATCCATGGTTCAGTCCACATGAGTCAGCAATCCATGGTTCAAGCCAAAAACCTGCTCTGCCCTTCCCACTAGCCTGTTTTCTTGACCAGAGAGCTAAGAATAGTTTTTACACTTTAGAAAGAAGAAGGAGTGAAGGAAAATATGTGGGAAGGGAGGAAGGAAGAAGGAAGGGAGAGATACTCTATAGAGCTTACCAAGGCTAAAATACTTACTGTCTGGTCCTTTATGGAAATACTTTGCTATATTGTTGTAGAAGATAAATACAAGGCTCCAAAAGCAGAAGCTAGCCAAGTATGGTGGCATATTTTTCTTTACTCCCAGCACTGAGAAGACAAAGGTGGATGGATTTGTAAGTTTGAGGCCAGCCTGACCCACATAGCAAGGTCCAAGTCAGTCAGGGTTACACAGTGAGAGCAACTAAACAAACAACCAAACAAAACTCTCTGGAGATCACCATCTGGCTGGAGGTCACACAGTAAGGAGCTAGAAATCCATTCTTTCACCCAAAATGCAGATTGAGTTCATTCTGTATATAAGAATATTTGCTTACCAAATTACAAAAACAGGATGTGACAATTCCAAAGTGGGTTATAAGAACTTTGCTCTGCAAACTTTACAACATCCTTCTTCTCGTTGTTGTTTGAGTCGGGGGCTATCATTCTGCAGCCCAGGCTGGCCTAGAACTCACTGTGTAATCTGGCATTAAATCTGTGGCACTATTATTGCCTCTGATTCCAAGTGCTGGGATTACAGGTCTGAGCTACAATATGCCTGGCTATAATTTTATTTTGTAAGATTAGTAGGTACATTAGTGTAACAAGGCTCTGATCCCCCCCCCACACCCCCCCCCACACACACCTACCCCCACCCCCAAGGCCTCACTATGCACCCCTGGCTGTCCTAGAACTCACGGTGTACACCAGACTGACCTTAAAATTCACAGAGATCACCTTTCTCTGCGTCCCGCATATCATGGCCAGCACGCCAGCTTCCTGTTCTCTTTAGTTTCAAGACTAACTATATAATATTACACCTCATAATGTGGGAAATTCAGAAATCACAAGCTGGGTTGGCTACCTTTCTGCCTAAGACAGAATCTGTCAGTTCCTCTGGGTCTTTGATGAAAACTAGAGAGTAATTTCTGGATACATGTTGACTCTCTTGCTTTGGGCCTTTAAAGCCTAATCATTTCCCAGGCCTTTGGGCTGAGAGTCAGAACGACTCTGGTTGAATATTGTTCCATGATTTTCTGGAAAGCCAGAGGCCTCTCTGTCACAGTAGCTGCCCTTTTGTGCTATGTGTACCCTGATAAGGGAGAATGTACATCAGTTTGTAGAAACGCACATGTCAGAAATGTAGGACACGGGGAGACAGATGGAATGAATACAGTAACCGTCACCACCCAGAGACTTGCTGGGACAGGGCTATTCCTAGAGGTGCTGATGAGGCATTTGTCATAGTGAAAGAATGTAATTGTATGGAACCCAGCCTGTGCCTTATGACTAACACCACACTAAATCACACAATTTCAGCATTGTTCTCCTCTTGGGACCACAGTAAGATGCCTAAATAAAGCGATACCTGTTTCAGCACATTGGTTCAATAGTTCAAAGATCAAAGAATAGACCAGCAATGTTTTGCCTTTGGATCTTTGTGCTGTGTCCTTCTCTTCTCTCACGTTTTACCCAGTGTGCATCTGTTTCATTAGCTTTTTTTTTTTTTTTTTTTTTTTTTTTGACAGTGTCTTGAGATTGCTATGTGGGGTGACCTTGAGCTCCTGACCCTCCAGTCTCTATTTTCTTTTCTTTGTTCTTCCTTCCATTCTTCCTTTCTTTCTTTATCTGATACAGGGCTTCTCTGTGTAGCCTTGGCTGTCCTGGAACTCACTCTGTAGACCAGGCTGGCCTTGAACTCACAGAGATCTGCCTGCCTCTACCTCCTGAGTACTGGGGTTAAGGGTGTGTGCCGCCACTGCCCAGCCTCTGCCTTGAGTTTCTGAAGGCTGGTATTACAGATGTGAACCACCATTCCTGGTTGGTCAGTGTACAACTGATCCCACTTTTGGTCTCTAACTAAATGTCATCTGGGCTTTGGTGAGCCTAGGGTGGCTTCCTCCACATCTTCACTGCCACGAGTCCTTGACTTCTCTGCCTGAGTGCTGAATTGGGCTTATTTGCTACCCCAGCTAGGCTGTGAGTCTCAGGAAAGCAGGGCCTGTGCTTGTGTTCTTCATTGTCACATGAGCAGACTTGTCCCTGTGCTCAATCAAGGGAATGGTCAACCAATACTGGCAGCAAAGGGACAGACTGAGAGCTGGATGTGTAGTCAAACAAGCTTGTAGCACGAAGCTCCACCTCAACATTTGGGGGACGGGGTGGGGAGAGAGAGAGAGAGAGAGAGAGAGAGAGAGAGAGAGAGAGAGAGACAGAGACAGAGACAGAGAGACAGAGAGAGAGATTGACTTTGAGGATGTAGCTTAGTTAGTCGAGGTCCTGCCTTACATGTACAAAGCCCTGGGTTATATCAGGATATAGTGACACATCCCTGTTATCCCAGCTTTTGGGGAGATGGAGGTAGAGGAAACAGAAGTTCAAAGTTATCCTTGATTTCACAGTAGGTTTGAAGCCATCCTAGATTTCATGAGACTCCATCTAAAAAAGAAAAGGTATGATTGCCTTTAATTTCATTAAGACAGAGGGCAGAGGGCAGGGGTACAGGACACAGGGCAGAAGATCAAGACAAAAATCAAAGCCAACTTGGGCAACATAGTAGGCCAGCTGAGAGTACGTATAGATCCCCTGTCAAAACATAATACAAATTTTTAAAAAGAAATAGGAAAGAAGAAAGGATTGAGCGAGTTTGTGTATCTCGCCTGGCTCCTGAGCTCAATCCAAATCCTGGGAAAAGCCTGGCAGACTCCAGAGAGAGCTGGAAATGGAATCGAGAATCTCTGACACTCTGGCTGTCTTCAAACCTCTAAAACATTCTTAAACAACTTAATTTCCCGCAACAGAGTTCCCCTGGCCCCTTGCTCTTCTCTCTTGCCATCACCGCAGAGGTTAAGACTGTTTAGAGAATTATTTGATAGCAGATGGGATCCTGGGCAGAGAAAATATATCTACCTCTCAAGAGTAGAAGCAATGCGCGCAGGTGGACCTTGGATTTAAACGAGCCAGCAAATTCCTGCAAATTTTCTTTCCTTGCTGGGTCCTGTCGCTTCACCTTCAGCAAAGGAGAAAGCCAGCCTGTGTCACCCATGATTTATGTCCTGCAGTTTGCTCTCTTCCCCTAGAACACTTAACACCGTGAGCAGAGCGGGAAGAAGAGGTAACCTCAGGATGCCTGGCTGCCAGACATGGTGTCTGGGTGCCAGAGGAATGGGGGAGGAGCTCTTTGCTCTGCTGAGACCCAAAAGTTAAAAAAAAATAAGTAAATAAAAAGACCCGTGGGGTTTTGGGATTGCTATATGTAGGAAACAAGGAGATTCTGTTTGCTTCAGTTCTGCAAAAACAACTGGCCCCTGGACCAAGAGACCTGGATGCTTGATTTATTCGCTTGCCAAGAGCCTGCTTTGAGAAGAGTCTTCTCTTATTGTGTCCCTCAGTTTCTCTAGCTGTCAAAGGTTGGCCTGGATGATCTGGTTGTAACTGGCATGGATGGAAGGAATGGGAACATTCTTAAGCTGGTGCTATCTGAATTATTGAAACAAGCTGACCTAAGGTATTGAAATTGCTTCTGAAAGGACTTCTGGAAGAAGGAAGATGCCGACCCTGGTGCCAACCAGAAGGAAACTTGGAGTGCTGACATCTTTTTAACCATCTTTCTTGCAGGAGCCTTGGAGCCTGTGACAATGGAGGGGTAAGGCTCTGCCCCTTGACCAGGACTTGATATATATTCTTATCTTTTGCTCTCTGTTTAACCTGACTCTCGTCTTCGGACCCTTAAGATGGACTTGGAAGTCGCCTGATCTTTTTGTCTCTTTCCAATGGAGTCACAGTGAATGAATCTTTTAAAATTATTAATTGGGTACTTTACATTGCTTATCAGGGACGAGTAACATGGGCCCTGACTTTAACTATGGTGACATTTCAGCCTTAAGGATCTGGAGCCATATGGCTTTGAATGGAAAGGAGTGTATTGCAGTGGCTCACCTATGGGGAAGGAGAGCATTCATACTCTCTACCTCCAATTGGTTGTGTGGTTTTGCAGGAAGCTCCTCCCCCATCTAAGCTCTAAGCTGCAAGTACACTATTGAGTCAGGGACCCTCTTTCTTTCTCTCTCTCTTTCTTCCTTTCTTTGTTTTTTGTTGGTTGGTTTGATTTGTTTTCAAGACAGATTTCTCTGTGTAGCCCTAGCTATCCTGGAACTCACTCCATGGACCAGGCTGGCCTGGAACTCAGAGATCCACCTGCCTCTGCCTCTTGAGACTGGGATTAAAGGCTTGCATACCCCCCGACCCCCACCTCCACCCTCTGTCTAGGGACCTTCTTTTTTGACTTTCTGAGAACTATAGCCCGGAGGAGACCATGATGCTGGCACCGAGCCAGCAATTCAAGAGTCAGCTAATACTGTCGCTCCTGCTCCTGAGTTGTTGGCCCAATAACCCTGAGGGGGCTTGGGGCCCCCATCTCTGAGTTTTTGGCTTGTGGCCTGCTCAGTGGGGGCAGGGTGTCCTGATGAGCTCTTGAAAGTCCTGGGCAGGAGGAAAGAGGAGCTATTTTCAGTGGGTTCTGGTTCTATTTGTAGCAGGCAAGTTGGCCTGGGCTGCAGGGAAGCTTGCTGTAGAGCAAATTGGGTGCTGAGAGGGATGTGTATCATTACTCTCGGGAGAGGAGGGGGAGAAACTGGCCCCATCAGCACCCCCCTCCCCTTGCCCCAACTTCTTGCCAATTTCATTTACTCTACCTTTCCTGAGAGAATTTAGAAGGGGTGCCGGATCTTTGAAAGGTGGATTTAGTTTGTGACATGAAGCATTCATCAAGCTTGCTGACCTAGTGAAGGCCGCACACTATTGATTCTCTCAGGCTCAAGTGAGATTTGTATCCCCGCTGGAACTGCAGTGCTTGTGAACGCACATAGTGGCTAAACTGCCAAACTTCGAGTCATTTCTCAAAGAACAGACGGTGTCCTTTCATTTCCCCGAGGGGTTCTAATAAGGAGCTGCTATTTTCTCTCCCAACTCTTGGCAACGTGGCTAAACAAACTGTTTAACTTCTCTAGGCCTCAGTTTATTCATTTGAGAAACGGGATGTGGGTGCCAGGGAGACATCTTGCTCTTGAGTCCTTTCCAGGAGTGAATCCGTGATCAAAGTTAGGACTCTCCCTTAATGGGAAGACGGAGGGAAGGCCTGGCAGGCTCCAGAGGCTATGGCATCCTACCCTGCCATTTACCGGATGAGAAAACTGAGTCTCTACTGGCAAGGTCAGATCAGTCCGTGAGTGAGTCAGTGAGCCAGCCTTCTACCTCCCACAGTCTCTGTGAGTCCACTCTGATGCTAGGCCGCAGGTACCTCTCTCCAGAGGACAACAGAAATCATGTGCACATGCACTAACTTGTTTGACAACTTCAGTTCCTTTAGCTCTCTGTTTTCCCGATGAAGGTCACACACAGTAAGGAGGGGTACAGATGTGCTTGATGCAAAAGCTTTGTCATGAGCATTTTAGTTATTTGGGCTCCATATATAAGCATTTTTTGACACAATCTGCTTTTTACAGCTATTGACTTATTTTTCTTTAGGCTAATGTTTTGTTTTTGTTTTTTGTTTTTTTCCATCTCCCAACCTTTGCCCTCAAGTGCTGAGATCAGAGATTTTTGACACCATGTTTAGTTTTTGGGGTTTTTGTTTGTTTGTTTGTTTGTTTGTTTGTTTTTGAGACAGTTTGTTTGTTTGTTTGTTTGTTTTTGAGACAGAGTCTCATAGACTTTCTGGTCCTCTTGGGTCTACCTTCCAGATGCTGGGCTAGGAGTGTGCTACTGCACCCAGTTTAGACTTTCTTCTGATAATTTTACTTACTTTTTATTATATAGTTTTTGAGGCAGGGTTTCATATTGTCTAGTTGGCCTTGAACTTGTGAAGAGCCTGAAATCATGAGCCTTCTGCCTCTACCTCCAAATGTTGGGGTTACATAAGCCACCACTAGTGGCAGATAATTTTATATTTTTTTCTCTTTTCAAATTGACAATTAAAACTTGTAGCTATTTCTGAGATCTAACGTGGTTATTTAATATGTCTGAGCACTGTGAAATGAGTAAATTAAACTGTTTAGCATATGCATTACCTCAAGTCTCTTTTTTGTGAGGACATTCTAAAACCCACTCTCTTACAGAATCCATTGTTAAAATATAGTATGCACTATAACTATACAGACGTATGCTGTGTAACTAGAATTCTTTTTGTCTAATGTCTTGTGTCCTTTGACACATAGTTTCCCAGGTAGCCTCAGTCACAGCCTCTTGTGACTACCATTTTACTCAGTTCCTCTAGGACTGACTCTTCTTAGATTCCATGTAGATGTGAGTGTATTCTCTATATACCTGCATCTGGCTTATTTCACTTAGCGTAATATTCTCCAAGTCATTTATTGTATTGGAAGTAATGGGGCTTTCTTCTTTTTTGAGCTGACCAGCATTCCATAGTATAGAGGCCGAATTTTCTTTATCCATTCATCTACTGTTGGGATCTGCGCGTGCATTCTTTCCACTGCTTGGCTATTGTGGATGATGTTACAATGAATATAACTGTAGATATGTATTAGTTCTACACATGGCAACATCATTTTTTTTGGATATGTACCCATTACTCAGATTGCTGGATCCTGTTCTGCTTCTATTTTTAGTTTTTTTCGGACATGGTATGACGTTGTCCAGGTTGGTTTCAAACTCACGTTGTAGCCAAGGATGACCTTGACCTTCTGATCCTGCTGTCTCCTTCCTCCAAGTGCTGGGATTACAAGTTTATGTGGTCATGGGTGGGGGTCAAACCCAGAGTTGCATGCATGCTAGGTAGCACTCTGATAACGGAGTTACATCATGGTTTGACTTTAATTTTTTTGAAGTATCTTCATTTGTGGTCCATAAGGCTTTACTGATGGACATTCCAGTCAACACTGACATTCCCCTTTTCTCTGTATTTTCATCAGCATTTGTCTGTCTTGTCCATAATGGCCGTTCTCAAAGGCGTTGTATTCTTTCTTATTTAGGCATGTGGTGGCCTTGTTTGGTTGAGGTCTTGCTCATGCTAAGCATGCAAGCATACATTTAATATTGAGCCATATACCTTGACCCTTCTTTGTGAATTCTGTGTGTGTGTGTGTGTGTGTGTGTGTGTGTGTGTAGTGTATATGTTTGGAGGCCAGAGGTCAATGTTTGAGGTCTATCTACTGTGCATCCCTTACTTTTTGAGACAGCATCTCCTGCTGAACCTGGAGCTTACTGATTGGCTGGACTGCTTGCTCAATAAGCGCCTGGATCCTCCTGTCCTGTCATTCTTTGCCGTGCCTGGCTTTTTACATGGATATTAGAGTCCAAATTAAGTTCCTCATTCTTGTGCAGTGAGCACTTTTATCTACTAAGCCATCTCCACAGAGTGTACACTTTTGTTTTAATATACGTTTCCTGAATGATTAGTGAGGTTGGAATCCCCCCCCCCCCCCCCCCCCCCCGTCTGGTCTGGCTATTTGTAAGTATGTCTCCTTTGGTTTTACTTTGTTTTGGTTTGAGACAATGACTCATTGTGCAGCCTTAGCTGGCCTAGAATTTTCTGTGTAGACCATGCTGGTCTTGAATGCATAGAGATCTGCCTGCCTCTGCTTTTCAAGTGCTAGGATTAAAGGTGACGTCACTGCAGCTAGCCATGTCTTCTTTTGGGAAATGCCTGTTTACATCTTCAATTTATTTCTCATTTGGGTTAGTTGTTTGCTTATTTTTAAGTTGAACTCCTTGAAGATTTTGTATTTTTCCTAGGTACATGGTTTGCAAATATAGTCTGTTATTCTCTAAATTATTCACTAATACTCGTTGCTTTACTGAATACATTGAAGTTTTTTAGTTTGATGTAATCTCTTTGGTTTATTATATTTATGCTTTGGGGGCCATATTTAAAAAAAAAACAGGCTTGGTATGGTGACACATACCTTTAATCCCAGTACTTGGGAGATAGAGGCAGGTGGATCTCTGTTAGTTTTTAGCCAGCCTGATCTACATAGTGAGTTCCAGGACAGTCAGAGATCTGTATAGAGACCCTCTCTCAAAATAAAATACATTCATTGTTTAGAGCAATGTTATAGAGCTTTTGTTCCTTTGGTAGTGTTTGTTGTTGCTGTTTATTCTATTTTACATTTATTTCTTTGTTTACTTTTCATTACTTGAAAATTTTATACTTGTATGCAATAGAATAGGGTCATTATCTACCCCTGTCTCCCCCTTCAACGTCTCCTGAATACCACTATACATCCTTCTCCCAATGCCAATGGTTTTTATCCTTTAAAAAAAATCAGAATGTATTTTTGCTTATGCGTACATGTGTGCACCTGTTTGTCTGTGACACCTGCACTGCTATATCTGCCTCTGCATTTGGTTTGTGGCAGTCTGCTCTGGAGAAAGTACTAAAGAAAATCTTGTCTCATACAAATAAGATATTTGTGGATTGTTTTTCTCAATGTACTAAGACTTGCCAGAGTCTAACATTTTTCGTTGGGTAATTTGTACCAATGAACTTCTAGCATTGTGCTGCACTGTAGTTTGCTGGTCTATCTTTCACTTGGAAAGGTACCATCTGGTAACATAATGAGTTGATCCTATGTAAAATATTAGTTTACTGGTTTATGTGGCTCTCTTGGCTCATTTCAATCTGTGTTGTGAAATATCCATTTTTGCTACTAGTACCACTGATCTCAGTATAAAACTCTTTTGTTTCGTTTTGAGACAGAGTTTCTCTGCATGCTGGAACTTGCTCTGAAGACAAGGCTGACCCTGAACTCAGAAATCCACCTGACTCTGCCTTCCAAGGACTGGGAATAAAGGTGTTCCCTACCTTGCCCAACCTTTAATAGAAAAGGCTATGTCTCATGAAGCATTCAGGCTTATGGTAGGTCATTCAAGTTAATTAGGCTTTAATTTTACCACTGGTAACAAATACAATAATTGTATTTGTCACAAGCATAAAGATGTTTTGAGATAAGCCAACTAATCAAATATGAGAAACTGGATGCTGCATGTTAGCCGTTCTTTCTTGTAAAAGTAGTGTTCCTTAAAATAAGAGACTAAGGGCTGGAGAGATGGCTCAGTGCTTAAGAGCACTGACTGCTCTTCCAGAGGTCCTGAGTTCAATTCCCAGCAACCACACGGTGGCTCACAGCCATCTATAATGGGATCTGATGCCCTCTTCTAGTGTGTCTGAAGACAGCAACAGTGTACTTACATATAAAATAAATAAATCTTAAAAAAAATAAAATAAGGGACTAGTTCAACTACAACCCATATAGTGGCAGAAGGATTTTCTTCAAGATAATTTAGGGGATTTGAGAGTTCTGAAACATTGGGATGGGAGAAAGGGGTGTGTGTGTGTGTGTGTGTGTGTGTGTGTGTATGTATGTTGCAGAACACTAGGATGGTATTAAATGCCAATGGTTTGTTTGCTTTAACATGATTAATTGACCTGTGAATTTCAGCTCAATAACCTTTGAAAAAAAGTGTTTTATATGGACTGTCCATATCATCGTCTCAAAGAGAGAAAAACTCTCCATCAAAGAGCCAATAAAATTAGCTCCCCCCCCCAATACAGGACATTCTTAAGTGAAATTGACATATTGTTTAGTACCAGTCTATTTTGTAAAGAATACAATGGCCAGTGGAACACACTGTACCCTTTCCTTGACTGGGACAAAGTGCCAGCAATGAAACCAGTCTTTTTGAGCCATTGGTATAAATACCAACATCGTAAAAAGACAAGTGATTAATTGGTATGATTATGAAAAGAGTTTGAGGCCAAACAGACCCCCAAGAATTTCAGGTTACCTGAAGAACCTCTGGGCCATGCTTTGAAACCCATTGTTCTACACTGAATCAGAACTGAAATCAAACTTTTCCATTTCCATCAGGAGGGGTACCATGTGCTGTCGAAAAAATCCTGGGAGATATTTTTATACTTACTGGAAATTTTAATTCAAGTGCACACACAGTGCTATGTTTGCCTTGTTTTTAGATTCCTGCCACTGGATACAGAATAAAAGTAATCATTCTGATAATGGCATATACTTTATATTGTTTTTAAAAGGTACCACTTTCAGGTTTTTTTCTGTCGAAGTAACTATATTCTCATCAATGTTATTAATGTCACTGTAATCTTTCTTTGAATATAGAAAGTTTTTTTCCTGCTTGTTAAAAATAGGCTTTGATATGTGCATGTGTGTGTGTGTGTGTGTGTGTATGTGTGTGTGTGTGTGTGTGTGTGTGTGTGTAGATGTAATTCTGGAAGCTTTTCTTTGCCCCTTTTGTTTCCAAGCAATGACGGAGCATTTTTATGCCTGCTCTAGCCTGTCTTAGGTCCCCATATAAATGACATGGAGATCTAACAAGCTGCAGGCACTATGCTGGGCAGATACTCATCTATTCCAACCTCTGCTAACTTCCCAGACACAAGGTCCTTTACCTGCAATCTGCCCTGGCTAGTTTGCTCTGCTCCATCTGCCCTCTTTTCATGGCACATTTTTTCTGGTCCTTTTCCTCCTCCTGGTCCTTCTACCTCTTCTTCTCTCCTCTTTCTTTTTGCTTGGGCCCCCCAGACTAAGAATTGGAAGTCCTGTTCTATTCTCTTCTCCCAAGCTATAAGTTCAATCAGCTCTTTACTAACCAATCAAAAGTGATGGAGAAGAATTTTTACACATTATTGAGACAGGAGATGCTCCAAATATTCTGACGATGCCAACGTTCAGACTGCAGACTGCATTCAGATCCCTGGGCACAGCAATCAGCATCTGAAATACACACTGCACAAAACTGTCCATATGTATATACATATATAGCACAACAATTAAAGGAAATGTGATAATAAATTTGAAAGGAGGGTGGTTGTTCATGGGAGGGTTTGAAGGAAAAAAAGGGAAGGGAAAAATGAGGTAATTATCTATAATCACACAAAAAAAATCCTAGAAAAATAGGTACATAAACAAACCTACATAATTGATATTTCAACCCAGTGTTAACCTCGTTTGGTTGTACCATATATGGTGAGAATGACTATGCTGTAGTTAATGCAACTCAAACTAGGGGCTATGTAAAATAAAATTGGATATGACAGGAAGCGGTAAAACTTTGATATATGTCCCGAATTCTCAACTTAAAGATTTAGAGTCAGGAACTATGACTTTATTTCAATTTCTATCTGCTTTTTTTGGACCCGTTGTTTTCAGCAGCTAGAAACTTCATTGCCATGGTAGTGAGCTGGATTGGCAGGTAAACTCATCAACTCATGAACTTTGTGAGGACTGGGGTCTAAGCTACTCAGAGCTTCACAGGTGTGAATAACTTTTATCTGGACCTAGTGTTGGGAAGTCTGCATTTGTGAGCCTGGGGTTGAGTCTCCCAGGGGCACTGTGAGACTCTGAGAAGCCCCCATTCTCCAGCAGTCAACCTTTGCATCTTTGTGCTACTTCAAAGTCTTCAAGAAGCTGGGAGAACATTTTTTCACCTTTGAATATACTGGGAAGCCGAAGCTGAAGGATAGCAGGAAGGAGAGAGGAGGGTCAGGTGGGCAGAAGAAGCCCCATACGTAAAACTGTACAGTGACGAGAACCCTCCTGAGCTAGCTTTCCTGTGACTCTCTATTGGGTTTTGACTTCTGCTTGCAAGGATCGTTATCCTCTGGTTTAGTTTGTCTGTAAGATATAGAATGTCCTCAAATCTTGAGACTGGACAGATAGCTTGCTGGTTAAGAGTACTAGCTGCTCTTGCAGAGGTTTAGTTCCCAGTATCTACCTAGTATCTCACAACCGTTTGTAACTGCAGTTCCAGGGCATCTGATGTCCTCATCTGACCTCCACGGGCACCAGGCGCACACACAAGGTACATAGACATACGTGCAGGCAAAACATTCATACACATAAAATAAACAAATCTGAGAGAGAGAGAGAGAGAAAAAACCCAAAACCAAACCCTTCAAATGTACTACATCAGAGGGCTGTTACACACTTTTGTGTGGTAGGCACAGTGGTCATGTGACATGGGAAATGAGGAAACTGGAGCACAGAAAAGGGAAACAAGAAACAAGCAAACGTGTCTAAGTACCAGGATTCAGATTTACATGAGCTCTCTTCACTTTTGTCTTCTTAGGCCCTTGTTCTGGAAGTTTAATTTTCAGTGGGGAAATGGACCCTAGGACCTGGTGTAAGCTCAGTGCACACTCTGTATCCTCAGTCCCTAGAAATCGAGTTTTCCAGGCTATGCCGAGTTTGCTCTTTTGTATTTAGAGAAACTTCCCTAATATCTGCCATAATAGGCTCCCAGTAGTGGGGAGAAAGGGTATGATGTTCACAGATGTCCCTCAACATCAGATTGCTTGAGTTCAAACTCTGGCTTTCTCCTTTTCATCTATATCATAAGGTCGAGGTGGTTTGGTGCACACTGAAAGCTTCGCTGCACACAGCAATTCATGGGAAAATCCCTTCAAACGTGTTAAATACTGGTTGAAGATTCAGTCAAAGATTCCCCCTCACTCCAGATCAAAAAAGAAACTGCTATTCTTGATACGCAGAGAGAAAAGCGACAAGCCAAGCCATTTGCTCTTTCCACTTGCACTGTGGGAACTGTGGGACTGGCGGAGTAGGTATGGATTTTCTATTGCTTGAATTGTCTACCCAGAGCCACTTTAGTGTCTAGCTATCCGACAGGGGATCGGCCTGGCAGTCTGTACTGCACAGGGACGGCACTCTATTACTCTTTATCTTGTCATTCATCCATTTCGTGTTCTATTTCTTTTCCTGTCCCACAAAGGCCATGGTAATATACACAAGGGCAAATCAGGACAGTAGATTATAAATGAAAGTGTAGAGTTTGTTTTTATCACTACCA
Source organism: Micromys minutus (assembly GCF_963924665.1). Lineage (NCBI taxonomy): Eukaryota > Metazoa > Chordata > Mammalia > Rodentia > Muridae > Micromys > Micromys minutus. The sequence goes on along the minus strand of NC_137969.1, from coordinate 29,370,220 downwards.
AGAGATTTTTATTTTTTTGTTGAGGTCCAAGAGGTAGGTAGAGTCACTGTACTTCGAAGTTAGCCTTGTGCTTTTCTAGTGAAGGTGAAAATGGAGGCGGGATCAGCTACATTGAAGAGGAGGAAGACTGGGTTCTCGGAGAGCGATGGGAAGTCTGTGCTAACTGCTCTGTGATGTAATACTTCCCTTGAGATTCTGTGATGTGGGGGGCAGCATAACCCAGAGAGGAATAAGACAGTTTTATTGTTGGCTGGGTCTGGGTTTGAAGTTTTAGTTAAATTCAGTTTATTCTGAGTTTTACTTTGTTTTATTTGTAAAATAAAGATAGCCTGACCATTTATGAAGAGTCAACTAGATATATAAACACTTGCTATTCCATAATTAGGTTATTGTCTTGCACAATTTTAGGTGCTGGAGACCTAATGAGGCGGCATCCTTTTTTCTAATTATTCTTAAACTCCAGTGGGGGCAGAAAGGCAACAATGTTGAATACAAAGAAACAAATAATTGCTAGGTGGTGGTGGGTGACAACAGACAGCGTGACAAATACAGGGGTAAATTTTACTTACTTGTCTTCTGGAAAAATCAAGGTCATGTTAAAAGTTCATCCGAGAAAGGGAAAGAAACACATCTGAGGGTTTGTTAGGACCTAAGACAGTAGTTCTCAATCTTTTAAATGCAGTGGCCCTTTAACACAGTTCCTCATGTGTGGTGACACCCAAGTATAACATTCTTTTCCTTGCTGTTTTCTAACTGTAACTTTGCTACTGCTATGAATTGTCATGCAAATATCTGATGTGCAGGATGTCTGAGACCCCCAGGTTGAGAACTGTTGATCTAAGATAAGGTCTTGCAGTGTTAGACTATGGGGTTCTTCTGGAAGCCAGTGTTAAGTAGGTTTTTTCTTTCTTTTCCCTAAGCACTGAGATTTTTTTTTTTTTCCCCGGAGGTGAGGTTGAGGCAGTTTAAACTTGTATTCTGGGCAGAACTTACAGCACACTATATATACATGCACCGTATTAAGTTAGTTTTATATCGACTATACTTGCTGGGGAAATAATATCACTACTGTTAGTTTTAATAGAGAGTAGAGTCAGCCAAAGAGCTGTCTTGCTCCATTAAGTTGGAAAAGCAGCCTCCCGAAAATCTTTCTAATCTTTGTTTTTCTTTTTCTTATTTTGTAACGGTTTATCTATTCATTTTTCTATTCTTTTTTTAGTCTGTCTCCTCTGGACGCTTCTCTGCAGCCACATTCCAGAGACCTGCAGCCCCGCCCACATCCTGGGGCGTGACTAACGCGCCAGGCCCCGCCCTCGTCCATCCCGTGACGGCCAACCCACTCCGCCCCCCCTTCCCGACCTCGGACTGCGCGCCGGAGCGTGCGCGCGCGCCCCCGCTCTCAGCTCCGATCTGTCTCGGGAGCGCGCTCTGTGTGGCCGCTGCCGCCATGTTGTTGTGGTTGTGAGAAGGCGGCGGCGGCGGCGGCGGCGGCGGCGGCAGCGGAGCAGCCGGCGGAGACGCTCCAGCGGCCCAGGCGCTGCCCCCCGCCGACCCTGGCTGGTAGCCTCCTGGGGTGGCGGAGGAGGCCGTGCGGTGGCGGGCCTCGCCATGTCCTGCCTCCTGGTAAGAAGCCCACCCTCCGGCTCCGGTGGCGAGGAGGTGCTGGAGGAGGGGCGGGCCTGGGCCGGGTGCGGCGGCTGTCACTGGCCCGGGAGGCAGCGGCGGGCCGAGGGCTGGGTGGCCGCGGCCTCCTTGGGCAAGCTCTCGGAATGGAGCACTGAGGCCCAGCCTGGCAAGTCGGGGGAGGCGGGGTCGCCGAGCTCGGCAGCCATTCTGAACCTGGCAGTGAGGCTCTATCTCTTGGGTGCCCTGGAAAATGATCCCGGACCTTCGGGAGGTGAGCGTGTGGCCTGAGGCCCTGGCCAAGACTGTGGGAGTCCTTAGTGGCGAGAGGCCGGAGGTCGTGCTTTTGGAAACCATGGGTGAACTGTTCGGGCCTCAGCCTAACTGCAGCAGGGCATCCTCCTGACCTGGTAGTACTTGAAGGGGAACGAAGGTCCAGGGGTGGTTGAAGGAGCTCAGGGAACACTGCTCAAGTAGCTCTGCAAAAGACTAGTGTTATTTTTTTTGGGTTGAAATTGTACTGGATGTATTGCATTTCATGATCCAAGATGATAGTGTTGGGGCCAGAAAACTTATTTCAAAAATTTGAAGTAGAATTTGAGCACTCTGTTAGTCCACCTGGAGTCTGATCATCTCACTTGAGAGTTTCACACACAGGTTTGCAAAGTATTAATGTTCAGTCATCGTCAAAATGAAGCTTACATTTTTTACTCTTTTTACTATCTTGGCATCCACTTGGCTTTTTGACATGTAGGTTTCTTTTTGTATTAAAAGTGCATATGCTCTTGTGGAGGCTTTGCTTCGTTTCTCATGTGAACAGTGAGCCATCAGAGGTTATGACTGAATGATAGATGGTTCTTTATTAAGTGATTTTGTTTGTGGGGACGTGAAGGAGTCCTTTGAGATTCTGCAGTGTTTCTGGTGTTTTTACTTGGAATAACGTGCGTTGGTGGCCAGTGAAAGACTTCTATGACTTGAGTGAGTAGAAGAGTTTACAGAATGACACCGTTTTTTGGGTAAACGCTATGCAGTGTGTTATTAAACTAACTTTGGAAGCTTCTAGAAGGTTAGAGTGATTGCCTATGAAGACATATTTTACTCCTACGATTTTTACATTTTAGGTAACTGTGAGCAGCATAATGAATTTGTTTACAAGGCATTAGAACACATTTTATCAAATTAAATGTTGCTTAGCTGAAGGTATCTCCAGAGATACACAAATGACCTAGAGGAAAATAAAGGAAGCAAGGCATAAAGTCTGCTTCTGGCTCTCAGAGGGGTCCTAAAGGTGCTTTCTAACATGCCAACATTGTATTTACTTCTAAACCATCTGACTCAGGTTTCCAGTAAAGTGGAGGGTGGCAGGGTGTGTTACAGTCATTTGAGACCAGGGTTGTGAACCTGGAAGGTGTACTGTAGGGTGTTAAAAGTTCTTGAAATTTTGCTTCAGGCTGTGAGGTATGGTAAAATTAGTTTCAAAACACTCTGAACAGTCCTAGTTTATACTTTGTGTGCTAAGATGGAATTCGGAGTTATCAAGAGATAGATTCATTTTTCAAAGGTGTGTTGAGGATTGTTACAATTTTGGAAGAAGTGTTAAGAAAGTGTTAACAATTGCATAGGGTTGTATTTTGATGTATCATTAGAGAGGCCTACTCAGTTGTTCACTAAGACCAGAAATCTTATCTTGTTTTGTTTTCTGATATTCCCACTACTTATCATAGTTCTTAGCAGAATTTTCTTTCTACATTTTTTTTAGCAGATGTTTTTAGTATGAAGTGTGAGAAGCACTAGTGTTAGTTATTAAGAGTTACTTGATGTCTTTCATTGAAGAGGGAGTTTTCATCCTCTGTTAAGAGATTCTGTTTTCTGTAGACTGTGAAGTCTTAATGTATTTAAAACTTTGGATATTCACACGTTTTATTGATTTTAGAGATGGTATAGACTGATGGGACATTCTGCATTGCTGGACAGATCTGGATAATTTGTGGCATTAATGGCTGTTGGGATATCACTTCTCTGGACTTGAGTTTCCTCATCTACATAACCTAGACCTCATACTGAGGCCAGGGTTTTACACATTAAAAAGAATTTTTTTTAAATATAGGAAAATGTATATTTTTATTTAAAGAAACAACTTAGGCTAAAATTGCCAAGAGTTTGAGAGGACTGTGGACCAGCCACATAAGCAAGTACCACATTAGTCAGGGCTTCATAGTAAGATCCTGTCTTAAAAAATGAAAACAGAAGCAGGAGAGATGGCTTATTGGGTAAAGACACACACTGGAAGGCCTGACTGATCCCCTGGACCCATGTGATGGGAGGAAAGAACAAAACTCTTTAATTGTCTGACCTCCACATTTGTGCATTGACACACATATGCATACATACACAAAAAAAAGAAATTAAAAAAGAAACTCATGAATTTGTCCTAAAATCCTGGAAACAATATTCTGTCTTGTGTTTTGTTTTTAGCTTATGGATTTTATACATTTCCCAAAAGTGCTCAGGAAATTGAGTGCATGTTGCAAGAATGCAGAAACAGCAAGCTTACGCTGTTGTAATTCTCTTTATGTTGAAATCAAGTCAAGTTTCACAGAGGGCACTTTATAATCTGGTATGAAGGCACAATACTAAAAATGTTTGGGAGAAGTTTGCATGCTTTATGGCTAGTTGTTTCTTACAGATTACACAGTCATGTAATTTTAAGTGGTGAATTTGTTTTTAAGTTTTAGAAAATTTATCTATTTTTGAGTATGAGTGTGGGTACATTCATGCAATGGTGCACATCATACAGTGGTGCACATGTGTAGGTTGGAGCGTAGCTTATAGAGTTGATTCTCGCCACTCATCATGTGGGTCCTGGGGGTTGAAACTCAGGTTGCAGGTTTGGTTGTTAGTGCCTCTATCTCCTAAGCCAGCTCCCTAGACCATTGATGGTGAATTTCTATGTAATTTCATAATCAGTGAAACTGATTTAAAATTGAGTATGAGGTTACATCCATATTTATTGAACTAGTGTTCCCAGTAATTCAAGACTACTACTATATGTCATTGCTATTTTTAATCTTAATTTTGTAATCTTGATACTGGTGTGCTTTCATTTTCATTTTTGTACTGTATGAAGAAACTAGAAAACCTTTTAAGGTTGATATTTGTATCCTACACTAAAAATGAGAATTGTTTTAGTGTGATAGTGGATAGCTCAGTAAGTCTTGAGTCTATCTAGTGCCCTTGAGTCTACCGTAGCCCTTTTGTTTCTGGCAAGCCATATAACATTCCCTCATTATTAAAAGGAAGAACAGTGTCTACTTATTTCACAGGTTGTGAGGGAAGAGCAAGTGCAATGGCACATGAAAAACAAGCTAAAAAATGTAATGATAGAATTCTATTGCATCAGGACTCTTTTTTAAAAAGTTTTTATGGAAGATTTGAATTGTCTAGCCAGGCAGCAGTGGTGGCTCATGCCTTTAATCCCAGCACTCAGGGTGCAGAGGCAGGTGCATCTCTGAGTTCGAGGACAGCCATGGATACACTGAGAAACCCTGTCTCACCCTTGACCTCTCCAATAAACAGAGTTGGCTAGTGGGCAGAGGTAAACAGGAACATGTTAAACGCAGAATTTCCTGATAGCACTGAGAAGGCAACTGAAGTGAAGAAACACGTGTATCTGTTACAGAGATAGTCATGGGATTGCAGGGGTTCCAGCAGAGTGGATCTCATCTTGCAGGGTGAACCCTGGTTGGGAATTGGAACTGAAGTAAGGCCCATCAATTCAAATGCCCAGAAGGATCAAGTGGAACACACTTAACTGTATTTGATGTGTTTTCTTATTTTGGAGCTGTGGTGGTAGATGGTTGGAGCAAAGAGCTTAGCGTGTTCTGTGTAAAAGTTTTAGGAGTGTGTTTTTGTTTCTTTTTTAAAATATTTTTTCTTTGTTTTATGTGCATGTGTGTATACCATGAATGTGCAGGAGCCTGCAGAGGTCAGAGAGATGTCAGATCCCCTGGAGCTGGAGTTACAGATGATTATGAGCCTTCATGTGGTTTCTGGGAACCAAACCCAGGTCCTCTGCAATTTCTGCAACCCCAGAACTGTGTTTTCTAAGTGGCAAGTGGCATATTGCAGGGTAATGAAGTCAGTGTGGTTACTGAAAAAAAAGCATTAAAAGGAATAATTCAGTACATTGCTAATGGTAAAACGGTTGATTTGGGAACTGTGTTTATTATTCTTATCTAAGTTTATACTGGGCATGGCATACACCTTTAATCCTCGCACTCTGGAAGCAGAGGCATGAGGATTTCTGAGTTTGAGGGCTGCCTAGCCTACATAGTGAGCTCCAGGCCAGCTCTGGGGCTGCAATGATAAATGCCGGTATATGTGTTTATGTATGTGTATTTGAGCAGGGGCTAAAAGTTAACCTTTGGTGCCAGTCTTTGAGGACTGCTCATTTTGTAATTTGAGACAGACTCTCATTGGGACCAGTGCTCTGTAGTTGGATTTGTCCAACCTGACCAGATGGCCTTCCAACTCCAAAGATCTACCTGTTTATGCCTCTTCCCCAAAGATGGGATTACAGTCACGAGCCACCAATACACAAAGTTGTATTTGGAGGTTGAACTCAGGTTCTCATGACTGAGTAGTAGGCACTCTCCCTTGTAGCTTTTTTTAGGTTTAATTTTTTTAAACTATATTTTTATTTATTGTCTGTGTATGTTCATGTATAGGTATGGGTGTGTAGGTGGGCATATAGAGGTCAGGGGACCACTTGTTGAGGTAGTTCTCTCTACCTTGTTGGTCTCAAGGATTCAACTAAGGTTGTCACTCTTGGCAGTAGGTATCTTCAGCAGCTGAACCATCTTGCTGTCTTTAAAGTGTCTTTTTTTAGTGTAGAATAATTTCATTCATGTATAACATTGTACTTTGCATGTAAATTCATTTGCCCATTGCCCTTTGCTCCCTTCTTCCTCTGGTGGCTGTTTCTCACCTCTTCTGATTTCACACACACACACACACACACACACACACACACACACACACACACACATGCATACACACATGCATACATGCATACACACACACACCTATATATGTATGATAAGTATAATGTTAAATTTAGATTCCACATAGGACGGAAGATATTATTTACCTTTGTTCCCCTTTTTACCCTTTTTCTTTCTTCCCCCAATCTTCACATCTCTTCTTCTCATATAGTTTGTTTTTAAAGTAAATTTATTTCTGATTCAGAATGTTATAGTACATGTTTATTGTAAAAATCCTACAAGATGTGCTGGGTGTGGCAGTGCACATGTGAAATCTCAGCACTTGGGAGGTGGATGCAAGAGGATCAGTTAAGGCTAACTCTATCTACATAGTGAATTTAGAACCTGCTTGGGCTACAGAAGGTTCTTCTGTCAGAAAAAGTCAACAAACAAAACACATTCCCAAGCCCAAGCAACCATCCCAATGTGAAGCCAGTTTAATCATCCCAGGAGAATACATAAAAGTAGAGGTGGTCTGTCTGACTTGAATTTAACAGTTATTAACTCTTTCATTATATGTTATCAACTGGAATACTTACAAGAAAAGCTTTCCATGTAAAATTTATATTCTCACGTGGGAGAGTATTCTGTAATCATAGTTTACAACTATTTTTTGTTAATTTACGTTGCCTTAAATTTTTTTTTTTTTTAAAACAGTGCTGTGATGAACTTGTGCTGACGTTTTCCTGCAGTATTGCTGTTTTCTTATTCTTGTAAGTTTGCTTCTCAGGTCGAAGGGCATTTTTTGTTGTTCTTGTTTTTGTTTTTCTGGCTATTGAATCAAGAACCTTGAACAAAGCTTAGATCCTCCATTTCTTGAAATGGAGGTGTTTTAAAATTTGGATATATTGAAGGTATGTTGTAGGATAGATGTATTAATTTTCCATCAATATGTTAGACCCTACTTCCATACATTCAACTAGCAGTGTACCACTTATAGCTTGTAATTCTGACATTAAAGTGGGTTAGTTTTTATATTTTCTTTTCAGCACTAAGACTTAATCTCTATAGTTTAATTCTATGGAGGGGTAAAAATGAGTTAAATAATATAGCAGTACTTTCGGGCTCTGGTGTTGAGGCTTTTTGGTTGCCTGTACCATCAGTATAATGAGTGCTAATCTTTAATACCTTGGTGTTTAATTTACAAACTATGTTATTTGTGCTTTATGTGCTTATGGAAGACACAAAACGAACAAGAATGAGAATTAGAAATGAAGCTTAAATCTATTTTTCTTGCCCAGTGGGACATCTCTTGAGGTTTATTGTATTCTGCTCTGGCTGCCAATGCTTAAGATTTCTAAGGTGGAAAATTACTCTTTTCTTTTTTTGAGACTGGGATTCACCATGTGACTGGCCAGGCTGGAAAAGGCTATGAAGAGTACTCTGGACTGGAACTCACAGAGATCCACCTGCTTCTGCCTCTCATTGGGCAGTGCCCCATGCTCTTGAGAGTCATATTTGTAATCAGGATAATGTACACCTAAATTATCAACTTAGTAATAAGGATAATGTATACCTAAATCATCAACTTAATACTTTTTGTGATTGCTGACTAATTGAATTAGAAAGAGACAAAAAGATAAGGAACAGCATAAACAGTCTCCTCTTAGGAAGAATTGAGACCATATGGAGCAGTATATGGTTTGTGAAAGCAGTTCTCCTGTAAAACATCTTGTTCTTTTACGGAGTTTGGTTTTTGGAGACTGAGTGAAGAAGTGTAATTGCTGTTTGCTTTCTTTTGCTTGCAAAGAACCACAGTGACCTGTTGTTTTGACTCTCCATTTGGAAGGGCCAGGTCTACACCATTTTTAAAATGCTTTATTGGGTTGTGGTGGTGACGACTGCTCCTCCTCCTTGTTTTTGGCCTGGAAATTGAGCTCAAGGCCTTACTCATCCAGGCAAGCACTCAACACTGAGGTGTAACCCTAGCCTTCTTGATGCTTTTTATTTTGAGACAGGATCTCACTAAGTTTCTCAGGCTAACTTCAGTCTTACTTTGTAGCCCAAGCTGGCCTTGAATTCGAGATTCTCCTGCTTATACCCCTTAAATACCAGGTCTAGAAGAAGCACATGCCTCCATTCCCCTTGATAACTTTTAAGATTCAGAAGTTGGTTTTGACTTGGTGTTCTTTCAACCATAAGTTATGAAGTTAGGAAACATTTTCTTTTCTTTCTTTCTTTCTTTCTTTTTTTTTTTTTAGAAAACATTTCCTTGAGTTAGAAAAAAATAAAGGCTCCCCCTCTTCTTCATTTTAGGGACTTATTTCTTGTTTTGTATGATTATTGTCAAAGAAAAATAAATAAAATCTTAGAGATTGTGAAAGATATTCTAATTAAGCAGCTTGAGTGTGTGTGTGTGTGTTTTGTTTGTTTTGTTTTTTGTTCAACTAAAGGAATGAGATACTTAATGTTGAAGGTGGTTGCTTTGTAAAGTACCTTGGACACATACCAAATATCTTTTCTTACCTTGTGCAGTTTGATATAGGAGGTTCTTTCAGCTGGGCAGTGGTGGCATACACCTTTAATCCCAGAACTCAGGAGGCAGAGACAGGCCTGAGTTCTGAGTTCCAGGCCAGTCTGGTCTGTAGAACAAGTTCCAGGACAGCCAGGGTACACAGAGAAACCCTTTCTCTTTCTAAATACAAGAAAGAAAAAAGGAAGAAAGGAAGGAAGGAAGAAAAGAAGGAAGGAAGGAAGGAAGAAAGAAAATGAAAAAGGTTCTTTCTTGGACATCTTAGATCCCACAGGATTTGAGACCACTGTTGTTGGAGATGTTGTAACTTAGAGGGTTTGACATCAGGCTTAGATAAAACTGCAGTAAGGTGGGGCAGCTGTTTTCACCAGCACTGTTTGGTATATAAATTTAAGCATTCATAGGCTGACTAAATTGTCAACTGTTTTTTTGTTTTTGTTTTTGTTTTTTGTTTTGACAACATCTTATAGAACTTAGGCTAACCTTAAATTTGTGTAGCCAAGGCTAGACTTGAACAACCTGATTTTACCTCAGCCTCTTAGGTTATTGGGATTGTAGCCATATGTCATCATGCCTGACCAGCTCATATTTACTTACCCACATGTACGTAAATTAAATTGTTCTTTTAAAAACATTGTTTATGATTTTATTTATTATTATCATGTATTTCTGTATACCATGGCATACATGTGGAGGTCAGGATTTGGGAGTTGAACCCTGGGTTTCTGGGATCAAGCTCAGGTAGCCAGGACTGCATGGGAAGCATTTTGACCTGCTGAACTATTTTACTAACTCAGATTATTGTTTTATGTAATGTGTAGAGAAGATATTTTTGTAAGGTCAGTAATTGTAGATCAAAACTTTTGGGTATCCCATTACCTCTCAAAGTATTTTCAAGGGTTGAAAAAAAATTCATCTCTTAAAAGTCCTTTTACTAAGTATATAAAGCAAAATGCTTTGCCTTGTGTAAGGTTCTTAAACTGCTTTTCTACTGGATTCTCTACAGTTGGAGTTACAGACTCTTGTGAACTGCAATGTAAGTGCTCAGAACCAAGTGTCTGGAAGAGCAGCAAGGGCTCTTAACCACTGGGCCATCTCTCAGCCTCTTGAAGGATTTTACAAACATTCTTTAGATTTCTAGGCAAAGTATATAATGGAAAAAAAGTTTTTTGTTCTTGTGGGTCCCCCCAATATCTTGTTCTGTAATTGGAAATAATTAAGATTCTATCACATTTATGGTTTAAAATTATTTTTTACTAAGATATACTTTACATATAGCAGTGTTGAGTTTTAGACACATAAACACTCTTCTTCCAGTTCTTTGTGTAGTCTGGTCTCTCTGGCTATTTGTTTTCTCTTTATGGCTTTGCCTATTTTAGAATTCTATGTATAGATCACACAGCATGATGTTTTTTAAAATTGTGGGATGGTGTCTCACTATATGTCGTTCTGGCTGTCCTGAAACTTCCTATGTATACTAGGCTGGCCTTGAACTTGCAGTGATTCTGCCTTTGACTGGCATATTGTACTTGATAGAGTTTAATTTGATGTTCATCTTGTTTTGGATATTAGTAATCAGTTTTTATTTCAGAATAGTATTTCGTTGTATGAATATGCCATAGTTTATTCCTTAGCTTGTTTATATTGTTTTCAGTTTTTGATAATTATAGATAAAGGTGCTAGAAAGCTACTTATATATACACATGTATGTATATGCCCATGTATCTATTGCTTTATGATGAAAAGAGTGGAGATGGCTGAGTTGGGAGAGTGCTTGATAGAACGTATGCAAGCCTGAAGATAAGAGTTTGTACCCTGTCACCACAGAAAAAAAGCAGGTGTGGTGTGTGTCTATAACCAGTGTTGGTTAGTGCAAGGGACTTCACTGTACAGCAAGCGTAGTGGAATCATGGGTTCTGGGTTCAGTGAGAGAGCCTGGCTCAGCAAATAAAGTGGAGAGTGACTGAGGGAGACTCCTGATACTGATCTCTGACCTGAATGCGTGTACACTCAAATACAATATCTAGCTGATGCAGCTTTTTGTTTGTTTTAAAGTTTTATTAATTTTTATTTATGAGTACATTTGTAGCTGGCTTCAGACATGGTATCAGATTAGTGGTTGCTGGGAATTGAACCCAGGTCCTCTGGAAGATTAGCCAGTGCTCTTAACCACTCAGCCATCTCTCCAGCCCCTGTTTGTTTGTTTGTTTGAAGACAGAGGTTCTCTGTTTAGCTGTCCTGGAGTTCACTCTGTAGTTCAGGTTGACCTTGAACTCAAGAGACTCTCCTGCTTCTGCCTCCTGAGTGCTGGGATTAAACTGTATACCATCACTGCCTAGCTCTGATCCAACATTTTGATGTTGTAATGTAACATTGACTATAAGGGAACCTCAGGTTAAACATGCCAGGACACTAGACCTTTTGTAACTTTACTGTAGAATTTGAAAAAGCTGGTAATTTTCATAGAATATTGTCAGTTGTTTAGCAAACTTCACTCCCAGGAATAAATGAGAATAATCTATTTATATGAGTGTTCTTAAACTGTTAACTGTAAATCAAATTGTTTCCTTTTTCAAAAAAAAAGTTTATTGGGGTTGGAGAGCTCTTCCAAAGAACTCAGATTTTGTTCTCAGCACCCATACAGCGCTGATGCTCAGAGTTGTTCTTCTGGACTCCAAAAGCATCAGACACATTTGGTACATAAGATATATACACAGCCAAATGCACATAAAATAGTACTAAAATATTTTTAAAATTATGTTTTTATTGTGTTGTTTGTTTGTGTTCTGTGGCATGCCCCTGGAGGTCAGGGGACCACTTGTAGGAGTAAGCTCAGTTTCACCCTGTGGATTCTAGGCATAGGGCTCAGGTCATCGTATTTGCTAGCAGGCACCTTTATGCATTGAGCCAGCTTGTCAGCCTCAGAACTTAATAAATTAAAGAAGTTAATTCATACATACTTATTAATGGATACATAGACTGCCTCAGTGTTAAAGTCATATTTTGTTTTTAGTGGCTCTTAAATTGTCAATAGGATGAGTTGTAGTAGGATGGTTATCAAAGTCTGTCAGTAAAAATTTCCTGTGATTTTAGGGCAACTTCCTTAACTTCTCTATTTTCTTTTTAGAAATGTAATGACAGCACTTCTGTGAGGATTTAGCAAGTGTTTATTGTGGTGACTAGCCAGCGGTGAGGGCTGTGCTCTTGCTGTTTGAGGTGATGCTGTTGTCATTAATGATACTGTAATGGTCTTCTTTCAACTAGGGAACAACTAGGGCTACAGAAGGAAATGCAAGAATCAAAGATATTGAAAAATGACAGGTATTTATTCCAGGAGAATAAGTAGCAGGGGAAGCTTTAGGCAGGAGTACATAATAATATAATTAATAATATAATAAAGATTTTCTTAGCGTTTTAGCTGTGTCAGTCTTTCTTGTGTATATAACTGTGTTGAGGGTTGAACTCAGGATTGTGACCATGCTAAGCAAGTGTTATATTTGTATGTTAGAGGGTTGTGCTTGGGCCCTTTTTTGCATAAAATAGTTTAAAATAATGTTCTTTTAAGTATTCTAACTTAATGTAAGCTGTTTAAATCTATTTCTTAGGTAATATATTGGTTTTATTATTTAAACTGAATTATATAATATATCCTAATTACATAATGTATTCTAAAAATGTCTAGAATTTTTTATTTTTTATATATATAACTTACTCATTTTGGATATTAAATCATCTTTTACATGTTTTTGATGAGGGCTTTATTTACTAAAACTGCATAAGCTTTTCTCTTTCTCTCTCATATATACATACATACACACACACACACACACACACACACACACACACACACACATATATATATTTGTTTTTGCTTTTTTGAGATGGGATTTCTCTATGCAGTCCTTGCTGTCCTAAAACTATCTATGTAGAGTAGGATGGCTTTGAACTCACAGACTCACATACCTTCTTTTGCTGCCTGAGTGCTGGAATTAAAGTCATGTGCCACCACTGCCTGGCAAGACCATAATCTTTTCTTGAGACAGGGTTTTTCTGTAGCCGTTGCTGTCCTGGAACTCACTTTGTACACCAGGCTGCCTGGCTCTTTTTTTTTTTTTTTTTTTTTTTTTTTTAACTTTCTCTAAGAATTACTGTTTCATTCTTTTTTTCTTTTCTTTTTTTCTTTTTTTTAAAGAAAATTAATAACATTCTCTTATAAGGTATGGGAACTAGACTTTCCTCCACTTAAGTGATATTCTTGCCTGATATGAAAAGTTAATTTTACTTTTCTGTCTTCAGAGTTACACAAATTTAAATGTGCTTATTTGTATAAAATTTACTCAAAATCAGAAAACTTTACAGGACAGTTTTGGACACATGTGTACAAGGAACTCTTGTAAAATTCTCCTGCCCGCTGTATTACTAAATTTTTCTTTTAATTCATACTTTTTATTTGTGTATGAGAGGAGGTTGTATGTTGTTCACACATTTGAGTGGCTTGCTTTGATGTGTATTTGTATCCCTTGCTTGGTAAGTACTTTAGGGAGTCTTGAAATGTGTTGTTTTACTCACTCTTTCTATTTAACCAAAATATGTTTTCATGCTAAATTCAGTAGAAAGCATGCTGGCAATAGTCCAGAAGCTGACTCACTAAGGAGCAGTGGTAGACACTGAAGGGAATGACCTATCCCAGGATTCTGTTTCAAAGCTTAATGCTGTGATTACATCAGTAAAAGGCAGCCAAGAAATCAAGATGAGATCTTACTTGTACCTCCTGGGAGTAATGCTACACATAGGAAGGACCTTTTACAGAAGTAGGCACCACTATCCTATCATATATAGATTACATTTTTTTTGTTTTTTGCTAGCCATCTTACATAATTTTAGGGTGAGCAATAAATCGAGGGTTCATATGGTAGTGCCGTTGTGGGACTGAAGTGCTTTCCTCTTTTCTGGGCCTGGACAAGAATAGGCTTATGGGGACCAAGGGTTAGCTCAAGAAGCTCCATGCAGATCAGTTTTCTAGAGCTAAAGGAATACACTTAGCTCAGAGTAAGCACGCTATCATGTTCATGCCAGCACTGTTGCCTCTGTCTCCTGGTTAAACAGACTGCAAGAAACCAAAGCAAGACCATGTAGGAGTAAAAATGATTAGAAAATGAGCTTGCTCTAGTACCGTGAACTAGATACTACTAAATATGATGGTTTGTGGATTGGAGAGATTGTAGTTTTATCTTTAAATTTGATTTCCTAGCCATAATTGGTTTTTGGTGGCCAACTAAACTTATAATCACTAAAAAAGTTGCCAGTTGGAATGGAAAGTGCAGAACCCTACAAGTTTTCTGTCTAAAGGTGTCTTAGAGATGAGAAAAACACATAAATTACCTCAAAATATTTTTTCAGAGATAAGCTGGAGTATACTTCGATTTTGATTATGGTAGAACTACTTCTCAGTAAAATATGTTAATCCTAAAAATAGTGTTAAGCATGATAGTATTTTGCTATAAATAAGATGGGTTGTTTAGCTGTTTGATGTATTTCAAATATACTCTTTAGAAATTAAAAAGTTAGTTTTCAACTGTTTTCTCTAGAGTATGCTTCTCAAAAGTTAAAATTACTTTGCTTTATTTAAGGAATATGTTATATCCATCTATCTATCCATCTATCTTTCTTTTCCTTCCTTCCGTCCATCCATCCATCATCCATCTGTTCATCCATCTAATTTGGTACCACAGATTGCCATCTTTCATGTCATTTGGACCTGGTCATTGCATTGAAAAAAAATTCTTAGTTTCCTTTTCTCTATTCTTTTTTTTTATCTTTAGTCTTTTCTATATGTAGTGCTTTGACAATGGCGTTAAAAAAAATAAGTGTGGCTAGAGAGAAGGTTCAGTGGTTAAAAGCACTTGTTTTTGCAGAAGGGACCTGGGTTTAGGTTACCTGGCACTCATATGATAGCTTACAACCATCCATGACTCCAGTTCCAGGGGAACCAGTTCCTTCTTATCTCTCCAGGCACCAGGCTTACACATGGCACACATACATACATTCAGTTAAGCACTTACACATTTAAAATAAATCTCAAAAAAACAAAACAAAGCAACAAACCCTAAACAATTCATTCACTTAGTTACAGCATGCAGGGTATTGAACCTTGGCACTCTGGTACTGGACCTAGCCCTCAGCTCACCTTTGTTTTTGAATTGGCTCTGCCTGTACTGGTTCTACTTAATTTACTACATGATTTAAACCTGCATCTCTAAAATATTTATTGGTTAACCTTATCATTTGAGAAAGTAATTTCTTTGTATCTTAATTTCCCTCTTTTTAAAACAAGGGCAATATTACCTGCCTTATAGAATCTTAAGACTGATTAATAAATGGTGAAGCACTTAAAAGAATGTACTGTATGTTGTGGCTGTAATAAGCCAAGAATCTTGACTCATATATTTTCTTCAATGCTTCATTTTTATTGACTCTGATTTTTAGAACTTAACAAAACTTTGTGTTAATAAATAATAAATTTTACCTTTATTTAATTCAACATAAGTCAATTTACTGCTTATTAAAAATATAATATTTTGTTGCTCTAGATTAAATTTAAAAGATAACATGTTAGTAGAAAGTTGTTGGGTTTTTTTTTTTTTTTGTAACTTTA
Source organism: Micromys minutus (assembly GCF_963924665.1). Classification (NCBI taxonomy): domain Eukaryota; kingdom Metazoa; phylum Chordata; class Mammalia; order Rodentia; family Muridae; genus Micromys; species Micromys minutus. The sequence continues at coordinate 29,354,427 of NC_137969.1, read as the reverse complement.
TAGGTCTTTATATACTTTTGAATGAGTGTAGTATTGTGATGTTGAGCGAAGTGCTATGCATGGGACTGGAAGTGCTGTAAAGATAAACTATAGCAGACAGCCAACTGCTGTAGGGCCAGCAGAGGATTTGAAGTTGCCAGCTTCTAGGTATTACTCAGTTGTTTTGGATTTGTTCTGAACCAAAGTAATTTAAAACCTAGATATGCGGGGTAATTTTGGATTTCTTTCCAGTTACAAATCCATCTTCTTTCTTTCTTTAAAAGGGAGACCCATTTTTCTAGAGATAACTTAGAACCTTGAAAGCTTTATAAATTTTAGTCTTTGCTGTGATGACTATGTGATCATCAGTAGTATGAATCTATACTCTACTTTTAAAATTGGACCATTATTAAATATATTGAAAGATGAGATTACTAAACTACCATGTTGACTTTTATGAATCTTTCCCTTTTTCCCTGTAGTAGTACTTTTTCAGTGACTTTTTTTTTGGTGAGAGTTAGATTGTTTTTTTACATTTAATAGAATTATTGTTAATTCCTAGACTTAACTTAGATTTTTTAAAAGCATATAAAAGTTATCCTACAGTACTTAATTATATTAGTAAAAGGAATAGGGTATTTGCTGGAGTTCTAAATTTTTGATATCTTTTACATTTAATTTATGACATCAAAATAAATCAGCATGGGGTTAGAGAGCTGGCTCAGTAGCTGTGTCCTTGTTGTTGTTACAGAGGACTTGGGTTTCATTCCAGCACCCATGTGGCAGCTCACAAGTATCTGTAATTCCAATTTGGCCCTCTTCTGGCCTCTGTGGCTACCAGGTATGCATATGACACACACACATAGGCTCAACAATTAAAAACAAACAATCATTTTTTTAAAAAAAGCAAATTAGAAGAATAAGTCAGCCAATACATATGTGGCTAAACTATTACATTGTAAAGGATTTCAGAATTCCACTTCTTTATATTTTCTTTGTTGGCTCAAGGGTAGATCATGTCTACTAGGCTAGAACAGTTTTTTACTAGTTCATCCTGTGCTGATTGGTTATAAGGCATTGGGCGTTTGCCATGAAGGGACAATATATAGTAATATATTATCTGTAATATATAATTGATTATATATTATTCATTATGTTATATGTAAAACATGAATAGAAATGCACATTTATTACTGTATTGATAACAGAAATGATAAGAACAAGCTGTCAGTTTTCTTTTGGGTTTGTGAAGCTGGGACTGCCTCCAGCTGCGTCATCTCTCCTCTTGCTCTGTCAAAGGTAGATGGTGTAGCTGCAGAGGGACAGAACGAGGCCAGGAAAGTAAAGAGTAGAATGAAATGAAGAAATGGCTTTTGGCACTGAGCTTTTGAGGGCCTGCTATCTCTAGTTCTTTACCTCAGTATCCTGTGAGCCAGTAAATTCTGCTTTTGTTGGTTTGCTTGATTTGGGTTTCTTTCACATGTACATACCTCATGTTGGACATGCCTGGATGTTAGACCTTTTGCAACTTTACTATAAAATTTAAATTCAGTTATTTAACCAACTTTACTCCTAGGAAAACCCACTTGGAATAAGTGAGAATATAAGTATTCCTGTACTGCTAACTAACTGTAAATCAAAGTTTTTTATTTTTTTAAAAAATCTTAGGGTGCTGGAAGACACTCAAGTGTCACTACCATGAATAAATATGTAATGAAGAGGTGGGAGAGAAAGAAAGAGAAAAAATGAGTGGTGCCTGTGTTAGCGAGGTAGACCTGGAACTGTGATGGTGGTGACAAGTGAGGGCTGAGGTCTACATGCTGTCATTCCCCAGTAGGACCAGCAGGATGGTGTACTACAGCTTGTGCTGATACAGACCCAGTCCTCCAACATGCCTTTGGGCTACAGGATCCCACTGGCTCTTGGCAGTGGCAGAGGCCTGAAATGAGGAAAGGTTCACTTTCTGGATTGGACCTTCTTGAAGGACCACTGTGGTCTGCAGTACCACCAGAAGTTGGTATCAGTAGTTCATGCTGCTGCCCCAAACTGTGATGAAGCCTTCAGATCCATGTGGATGTGTGCAGTTTTGGTGATATCTTCAGGCTTTGCTGCCTCAGGAGCCATGCTGGTGTGAGTGACATGACTAACCACCTGAGACCATGATGAGACTCCTGGTCTGAGCAGCCTCTGAGGGTAATGAATGAGTGGATCAGTGGTCCTGATACAGCCAAATATTGGTGCCCCATATGGGTGTGGTGGTCAGGGCTGCAGAGACCACTGCATAGCTCTCCTTAGCTGATGATCTCTGGCATGGATGTAGGTGGAGAAAACTCATCCTACCTTGGGGGTTGCCCACTAGGAATTTGATCATGCCCCAGTGAATATATGGAATACACAAAATGGACTTTCTTTTTTCTTTTCTGCGGGGCAGGGACTTACTGGAGAGATGGCTCAGTGGTTAAGAGCACTGGCTGCTCTTCCAGGGGTCCTGAGTTCAATTCCCAGCAACCACATGGTAGCTCACAACCATCTGTAAAGGGATCTGATGCCCTCTTCTGGCGTGTCTGAAGACAGCTACAGTGTACTCACATACATAAAATAAAAATAAATCTTTTTTCTGGGGGTGGGAGAGGTCATGGGTGGGGGGATAAAATAAAAATAAAAAGTGTAAAACGGCACCATACCACACTATCGTTGGCTACTCTCTGACCCTGGCAGTGACCGCCTAACTCGAGGCTCTTTTGCTGCAGACTCTGCCCAGTCACCATTCTCATTAACCTGGTAAAAATCAAAACTCTTGAGACTTGTAATTTATCAATCAGATTTATATCAGTAAATTATCACCTCACAAAATCTCTGTCCACACTGTAAACTCAGAGCCAATTTATATTGATATAAACTGCCCACCTAGATAAGACAAATGATCCTGTAATTATCCATCCCGTATAAGATATTCATAGCTGCCTCTGGCTATTTAAAGCCACATGGGTCTGTTTTGTCCTTTTTCTCCTCCATCTTTCTCCTTCTCTCCCGCCTCTCAAAAGCTCTGTACCCACCCTCATTTTTTACTGTCCAGTCACAGGCTTTGCCTTATATTGTGCCTGCCACCTGAATATAGACATCAATCTACAGACCTGGATATTGGTTCCCAACATGGTGGCTTACAGCTATCTGTAACTCCAGTTTCAAGGTCTGATGCTTGCTATGACCTCTGTCATGAGGTTTATTTTATGTACACTAGTGCATACACGATACAGTCATGTTCATAAAATAAAAATAATTTTTAAAAAGGATGGCAGTCTATAGGGGAAGAGACATTTTGCCCTTTTCACAAGCACACAAATGTGCACTTACACTCACAGGCATATACTGCAGCATGCTCCTTGTGAGTGTACACACCCAGAAGAAAAATAAAATCACAAGTTATGACTATTGATTATTCTTGTGTATGTGTGCGCGCGTGCGTGTGCATGCATGTGTTTTCCCACCCCCTCTTCTTACATATTTAAAATTTTTGATTTTAGTGCATACCTATTTTGGAATCTGTTTACCATCTACTTCACTCTTTCATCATAATGACTTGTCTCATTTACCTTGATCTGACTGCTTGTTGCATGGTGAGCCAGTAAAGCTGAGAGAGAAATTGTTGAAGCAAGAAAGGCAGCTTTTATTTGGACACTTGGCTGGATGAGAAGGTGGCAGACTTTCCCAAACTCTGTCTTGCTTAGAAATTAATTTAGTAATGGCTTACATGATGATAGGTATTCCCAGACTTCATGGGAGATGGACAGGATGGGAGAGCAGGCAGATGGATGGAGAACATCTGATTCTACTTGCTGAGTCATGAGATGCATTCATTCTGCCGATCCCAAGATTGAAGATTCTTGTCATGGATTAGTTTGCCAATTATGTAGTTACATATTGCACAATGTATAGACTAGAGAAGGAGCTTCTGTAGGATCTCTCCAATTCTAAACAAAGGTGTATATATGCCTTATATTTGGGTCACTGTTTATGATTGCACACTTCAATTTTGTGTAATAGTGTTTGTTTGTCACTACTCTTCATTCCCAGCAAAGGTCCCTTCCTGTAAAGTTCTGCTTATAGGCCTGGCTGCCTTCCTCTTTTCTTCCCATCCTTCTTTTATCAATCTGTGTTGCCCAGGCTGACTTCTAGTTCTGGGTTTAAGTGGTCCTCTGTTAAACCTTAGCATAGCTGCACAGACTAGCAGCCTGGCTATTTATGTAAAAGATAAAAAAATGGAAATTGCGTTACAAGTTGCAGTATAGACTTATTTTGTTATAGACTTTATTTTGTTTTTAAATAAGTTAATTTTTTTTTTTGGGTGCATGGGCGGTCTGCCTACATGTATGTCCATGTATCACTTGTGTGCATGGTGTCCTCTGAGGCTAGAAGGGGGCATTGTATTACTTGGTACAGGAGTTTTTGATTGTGAGCCACCATGTGGGTGCTGGACATAGAACCTGGGCCTTCTGGAAGAGCAGTGTCCTGAGTCATCTCCCCTTCCCCATGAGGCTTTATAGTCATACAGAGTATGATTTTTAGTTGACTACAAGTCAAACTGTTTTCATTTATCTTTTGTTTCACTAGGATGAGTCTGCCAGGCAGCAGCATTTAAATATTTGTCAATGAGGATGAATAATTTCTCATTTTATTATCAGTACTTCTAGATAAATAATAGTGGGTTAGTTGTGTAGGTAAATTGATACAATATCCATGTTATATATGGATAGGGTTTATAGCTTGAAGATTGTACGGGTAAATATTATTTACTAACTATTGAGTTGAATCTGAATAAATGGTCAGGGGATCACTAGACAGGGAGAAGTTGCATATGAACTTTAAAAATTTTAAATAATTTTTGCCTTGGAACTTTTGCAAGTTTGAATTTAGGAAACGTTAGCTGCTGGTGTTGGCATTTGGCATGAGATGAATTTAAAATATTATTGAGTGTGACTTGTCCTTGTGCTGTTGAGACTTTGTCTAGAAATTTGTAGTTCTTAGCATGGGTCTCTAAACTGGCCACCTGATATAAATGGCTTCTATGACTTCCAGTTAAAGTTGACCCTAATTTTTTCTTTTTGATTAGCAAGTAGCAGTTCTCTGAAAGTCATACTCTTTTTGCAAAATGAAATCTCTCTCACTCCTGCACATGTTAGACAGATGTTCTGCCCTGGGGTGTATCTCTAGTCCCTTGAAGTCTCTTTGGGTAGATGCTTGGCTTCTGATCTCACTCAGTTCCTACTCTGAGGAAAAAGCAATGAGGACTGGAGACTTACTCATGCCTTTTTTTTTTTTCTCTGTGTAACAGCCCTAGCAGCCTTGAGGTCATTGTTTCTTCATTTTATTATCACTGGAAGTGTTTCTAGGCCCTACAACGCTTCTAAGAGCATGGCCACATTTTCTCTTTCTTGAAGTTTATAAAAGATTTTTTATTACATTTATTTATTTTGTGCTATGTGTGGTCATGCCATGTCATGTCATGTGGAAGTCAGTCACCTTTTATTGTGTGTAGATTCTGGGAATTCAAGTTGTCACTCTCAGTGGTATTTGCCTTTATTAGTTGAATCATCTTGCTGGCCCTATTTTCTGTCTGTCCTTCCTTCCTACCTACCTATCTTTTTTTCTTTTTGAAGTAGAATCTGTCAGTACAGCTGAGCCTGGCCTTGAACTAGTGATTATTTGCCTCTGCCTCCTTAGTGCTAGAATTACAGGACTGAACTATTTTGCTTGGTAGATAATTTTAATTCTTAATTGTTGGGATAATCTTCTTGTGGATTGTGTGTAGGTTCTCTTTGTATTATTCAAATTTTGATTTCAGTACTGGGCAGGCCAGGACTTTGGTATTGTTATTTTTATGAAGCATCTTCCGTCTCAATGTTTCGTAAACATTCTTTTCCACTTGCTGATTGGTTTAATAAAGAGCTGATTAGCTAATAGCTAGGCAGGAGGAGATAGGCGGGACTTCCTGGCAGAGATAGGAACCCTGGGAGAGATTCGGGTTAGGGAGATTCATCTGATGGTTGCTGAGGAAGAAACAAGAAGCAAGTAGGGACTGCGAAGAGAGATAATGAGCTAGTTGGGAAGTAGCTTAAGCTATAAGGCCTAAATATTCATAAGTATAAGTCTCTGTGTCATTATTTGGAAGCTGGTGGTTGTGACAGTCTGGTGCTACTTAATAATGGTATAGATTGTAGACATAGTTAAAAGTAATGGTTTGGAGCCTGGTGGTGCACAGCTTTAATCCCAGCACTCGAGAGGCAAACATAGGTGGATCTTTGAGTTTGAGGCCAGTGTGGTTTACAGAGCGAGTTCTAGGATAGACAGAGCTGCATAGAGAAACCCTGTCTTGAAAAATCATGAAAAAAACAAAACAAAACAAAACAAAACAAAAAACAGTCTTGCTGTGGCTTTCTCACGGATGTATTTGGTGAAATGGTTTATAAACTGTCCAGTTTTATATATGCAGAACAAAGGTTGTCAAGGAAGGACAAAGAAAGTTTCCTCTTGTCAGGATTAATAAAATTATAGTTTTGAAATAGTGATATCTAACAAGACTTATTAATAAACATCTGAATAAATTTATATTCATTCAGCAAGTTTCTAGTCCTGATTTTAATCTTGCGGAAATACTTTTCTAGATTAAACTTAATCCAGTAAAATTATACTTACAATGCACTTCAGATATGACTTTATTAGGCAATTGGGTGAGGCTATATAGGCATTTTATTTTATTAGTGCTTTTGTTATAGAGTTAGGCAATTCGATGTAAGAATTTAATCAGATAAATCCTGAGTTCATTAGTTTTTTGTTAGTAGCAAAAAAGTTATTAAGTCATTCATTGCATATTGTACTAATTAAAGTGATTTACTTTGGCTAATTAAGCCATCCATGGTTGGCTAGATAAATAATCAAACTCCAGTTTCCTATTTGCTGCTCCTACTGGTACTGGTAATCAGCCTTCCATTTTCTGTTTCTATGAAATTTGACTATTTTAAGTACTTCCATATATGTGGAAACATACAATATTTCTCTTTGGGGGAGTACTTGATTTTTTTTCAAAACAGTGTTTCAAAGTTCATCATGTGGCATGTGTCTAAATTATCTTCCATTTAAATAGTGAATAATACTCCATTGTATGTAAGTGTCATGTTTACATATATTGATAGACAGTTGGTTTGCTTTTGTTTTAAGGGTGTTGTAAATAATGCTTCTGTGCATATTGATATACAAGTGTCTATTCAAGTTAACTTGTTCTGTTTCTTCTAAGTGCATATCCAGAAGTGCATTTTTTAAGATCATGTTGTTATTTTGTGCTTACTATTTATAAGAAATCTTCATACTATCATAATTGCTATATCTTAAATCCCACAATTGCCCCATATCCTAAACAACACTTAAGGAAGAAAAATTTAAAAAGTAAAAAGCTTGATGAGTGGGTGGAGGGGCTGGAGAGATGGCTCAGTGGTTGAGAGCACTGACTGCTCTTCCAGAGGTCCTGAGTTCAATTCCCAGCGACCACATGGTGGCTCTCAACCACTAATCTGATGACACAACCACATCTCATGGTGTGTCTAAAGAGAGCAACAGTTATACTCACATACATAAAATAAATCTTAAAAAAAAAAGCTCTGATTAACGAGACATGTGGTAAATATCAATAATCTTAGCATTTAGGAGCTGGAGGCAGGATGATTAAGAGTTCAAGGTCAGTCTTAGCTAAATAGTGAGTTCAAGACTGGCTTGACATATATGATACTCTGTCTCAAAACAAAAATGAAGACATTAAAGATTAAATAGCAGTTCTAAGAAATAAAATAATTATAGTTTAATTGTGGTGTTTTGATTTTTATGTTTTTAATTACTAGTGATGTTGGGAGTGTTTTATTGTCTTTTTATAGACATTCTTTGGAACAGTGTATATTTTAAGTCTCTGTTTGAGGTTCTGGCATGGTTTAACTTTTGCCTAGGGCTGACTTCTGGATAATGAATACTGGTACACTCATAAGCATGGTGCTCCTTTAGGACTGGGCCTTACTTGTACAACTTCAATTAATTTATTGCAGCAGTAAAGAAAGGCCTTACCTTCATAGTGACATTGTAGGTCAGTGCATACCATTTGAAGCTTGAGGAGCCTTAAAGAGCATAACAAAGTCCTTTGCCCTCTTTATAATAGGTTTGCTTAGATTTTTATTTGTTGACTTGTAGAAGTTTAAGATATTTTCTGGTTATTAATCTCTTTGGTCCGGTTTGGTGTTTGAGGATATCTCAACCACTCTAGAGGTTTCCTTTGTATTGTGTTGATAGTGCTCTTTAATGCACAAAAGGTTCTCATCTTGATGTGGCTGGCACAGGTTGGTTTTTCTTTTTGGTGCCTGTGTCTTTGATAACAAATGCAATGTCATGAAGCTTTTTCTTTTTTCTTCTAAGAGTTTTATAGTTTAGTTTTTACTTCATTTTGATCTAGTTTTTTTACATTTTATGTAAACTAAGTGACTAACTTTATTCTTTCACATGTGGGAATCTAAAATATCTAGTGCCATTCATTGAGAAAATTGTCCTTTCCCTCTTAATGGCTATAGTTTCCTTGCTGAAATAGTTTGACTGAACAATATAGTCTTGCAACCCTGGGTGAAACTCTGAATGCCTAGAAAGCTGTACATAGCACCTTCAAACTCTCCATACGCATGTTTTTTCGTGTGTGTGTGTGTGTGTGTGTGTGTGTTCAAGTGTGCATGCTTGTGCATGTGCATGATAATTTGTAAAGTAAGTATGAGGTTTTGTTGTTGCTTTTTGCTCGTTTGTTTTATTATTATTTTTTGAGACAGGATTTCTCTGCATAGCCCTGGCTATCCTGGAACTCACTTTGTAGACCAGGCTGGCCTCGAACTCCCGAGATCTGCCTGCCTCTATCTCCCAATGCTGGGATTAAAGGTGTGTGCCACTACAAGTAGCTGTATGGTAAGATTAATAGCAATAACAAAGAACAATGATCCAGTATGATGAGTTATGAGAGTATGGCCTCAGACATTTTGTACTGTGCTCATTCTTATGATAATGGCACCTGCAGGATGAGATGAAGTGAGGTAGGCATTGTGATATAGCAGTAAACTACAGTATGAGGGTTCCTTGATGCAAACATTACTATGCTGGCAGAGTCATAGCAGAGATACTTATTAAGTGATTAATGGAAAGAACACGGGGCATACTCATAGGACATAGGCATGATTTCAGGTCCTAGGATATATTGAAATTTCATCATATATTGTATTCAGAACAACATCCAGCTTAAAAATTAAGAATTATTTATTTCTAGAATTTTAATATTCATTATTTTTGGATTATGGTTGATCTAGAGTAAATAAAACCATAGAAGCTGAACTACAGATATACGGTTATGGAAGGGTTTATCTCAAGGCTCTTTTGTTTTGTTCCATTGGTGTTTGTATTTGTTGTGTATGTCTGTTTCTACAGTTTGGTATGTGCTTTTTACATTTTTATTTATTTATTAGTTTTAAAAATTCTTCTACTTTTTTACTTTACATCCCATCCACTACTCCTCTCCCAGTCACCTCCTCCCAAAATCCTTCCCCATCCCCATTTTTAATTCTTTTTAAAACAAGGTTTCACTGTGGAGTCCTGGCTGTCTGTAACTAAACAGTGTAGGCTAGGACAGCTTGGGCTCAGCAGAGACCCTCCTGCCTCTGCTGCTGCCTCTGGAGTTAAGAGGAAGATGTCGCCATGCCCTGCTAGTTTTGAATTTTAAAAAAAGTTTTTGTTTTTCATTTCCTCTAGATTTCGAGTTGTATATAATGGTCACTTGTAGTTTTCTAGAGCCAGTAGTAGTTAACAAAAGAGAAAGACTTGGGTATTGATGCTTTTCCAAAGCATTGTGCAACTTGTGCAAGTGCAGAAGGCAAAATTACACTTGTACAAATGATACAAATGTTTCCTATGTGTTTTTATCAACTGCTTTGCATCAGTTCCTTCCAACACTTATTTTCAATACATGAACAATAGGGTCTCTGTAAAGAATTAAAACATAAGGCTAACGCCCCTTTATCTTCCTTCTTCCTTTTTTTCCTTTTTCTCTTTATCATTGACAGTCTCCTAGTATAGCTCAGGCTGACCTGGGACTTACTATGTTGCCCAGGTGAGTCTCAAACTTTCCCAAGAGCTGAGATTGTAGGTGTGAGGTAACATGTATGCAGCTACTTTTACCTATCTTCAATCCGGTTCTTTTTTGTTGTTGTTGTCTGTCAATCCTTATATTGAGTTTTTATTTTTATTTTCTGCTTGTCCCTTCAGCCCTAATATATGTACCCCTAACTAATACATAACTTTCTTTTTAAAACACTATTTCTTCGATGTATTTTTCTTCTATTAATGGATAATAGACTATTTCTAGTTTCTGTTCTTCTCACTTGTTACAATGATGTTTTGTTTTGTTTTTAAATGTACTTTCAGTGAACATTGGCTGAAAACTTTGTTGCAGTGTTTATGTTTACAAAGTATTAGTTACTTGGTCATTGAGCTGGTTAAGAGAACTTACTCAAGTGTGATCCCCAGCACCCACATTAGGACGTGTTCAGGTAGCCATGCTGGTGAGACTTGATGGCGATAGCTTCTGACACTGCTGGGACACGGCGTCTTACAGCAAGTGTCCTGTCCTTTGTCCCATCTCTCACAATGATCTCTGAACCTTAGGTGTGGAAGTTGTGTTGTAGAAGTATCCGGTAGAACTGGACTTCATGACTGACTCCACACTTTGAACATTTGTGGTTTTTTTTTTTTTTTTTTTTTTTTTTGTAATGGTTAGATTCATCATTTTAAATGGTAGTCTTGTACTAAAGGAGGGTTTATTTTTTTGACTGAAATGTTTGTGTTTAGCATTGAGCAAATGTTTGGGTGACAGGAGTATTATGTGAAGGCTGCAGTCGCTAAGGGTTGGGGGATTCTGGGAGGCTCACTGATTGGGTTCTATACAGATAGCCTGATTTGAACCAGGTGTAGGATTTGTAGTCTCAGTACATTGGAGGTGGAAGCAGGAGGATTATAACTTAAGGCTAACTGTGCTATACAGTAATACCCCCTGGAATCAAAATAAAGCAGAATTCGAAATAGCCTAACGTGGTTTTAAGTTAAATTAACATGCTTGTTTGTTTATGGTGACAGGATTTCTTTGTGTGGTCCTGGCTGTTCTGGAACTCCTCTGTAGACCAGGCTGGCCTGGAATCCAAAGAAATCCTGCCTGCCTTTGCCTTTTCAATACTGAGATTAAAGTGAGTGCCACCACTGTTTCAGCTTTAGTGAGTTTTTTTAATACTTAATTTCCCAATAGTTTCCCAAAGCTTGAATTGTATCCACTTTAAAATATTTTATTGCATTTATGTATCTATGCACATGCGTGTACATGCATGTACAGTGTACACATTGCTTAGCATTCTTGAGGAAGTTGAGAACAGCTTTAGGAGTCAGTTCTCTCTTTCTACCCTGTAGGTCTCAAGGATCAAACTCAAGGTGTCTGGCCTGGACGCAGGTACTTTTACCCATTGAAGCATCTCACCAGCCCTTATTTCTATATATTTTTAAAGATTTATTTTATTTAAAATTATGTGTTTGTGTCTTTGTGGGAATATGTGCCATAAGTGCTGATGCCCTTGGAGGCTAGAGACATCAGATCCATCTAGTACTGGAGTTACAGGCGGTTTGTGCATCACTTGTGTGGTTTGGTGGGAAAGGAACTCAGGTTGTCTGCAAAAGCAAATGCTCTTAACTTAGAGTCATTTTTGTTCAGCCCCTCCATGTTTCTGTTTTTTTTTTTTTTAAATATTGAGGTAAATTTGTCTGTGTGGACATTTACTTAGTGCATTTTTGACAAATATATATTACCACCCTATGATGGTATCATTCCTCGTTTTTCTCTGCTACCCTAGCAAATGACTAATCTGACTACTGTCGTTAGAGGCAAGTTTGGACTCATAATTTAATAGACATGTTCACACTCAGACCTTTTAATAGGACTTCTGAGCTTACGATTATTAAAAAAAATGAACAAAAGAAACTCTGTCTGAAAAGCCCCTCAAAAAAAAAAACCCAAACAAACAAAATAACTCAAATGAACTAAAAATGATTAATTTTAAGAACTGTCAGTTAAAAATGTTGTTTCCCTAGAGCTGTGGCATGCTTCTGAGTGGTGATTTGGGAACTTTACATCACTATTTAATAAGCAACAATTTTTTTTGCATGTAAAATTCTGCAGTGGAAATACTGACACAACCAAGTTAGTAGAACTTTCATCTCTAAAATGAGATATAACACAGTGGGAAGAAAATAGTAATAGCTGAGCTACCTTTCTTTATCACCATACTTACCTCTTAGATGCTAGCCTTACTGCTCTGTTGACTGTTACATGCATGGACATTTGCTTTGTGTTGTCTTGTGCCTGTAGTCATTGCTTTGAACAGAAAATATATAAAGTGATACAATAATTAATACAATAATTAATTCTTAATATTTGCTTTAAAAAAAAAGTTGTCTTCTCAGAAGGGAGACTGAACCAACAATACCATCCCTCTGACTTTTTGGGGGGGAGGATTATCTATCGATCTATCTATCTATCTATCTATTTATTTATTCATTTATCAAGATAAGGTTTCACATGCTATGTAGACTACTTTCTAGAGACCACTTTCTTCTGTCTTCTGAGTGCTGGGATTAAGGCTGTGTCACTATCTTGGTTCTTCTTTTAAAAGCAGATGTGGGGTGTGTGTATGTGTATCTGTGTGTGTGCGTTTCTGTCTGTCTGTCTAGAATTTGTAGTATGTCTAGCCTGATTTCTATCTTCTTACCTCAAAATGGCTTTATTGGGAATTAGGGATACAGCTCAGTCAGTAGAATGCTCACTGTGCAAGCATGAGGACTTGAGATTGGATTGGTAATACCCATGTAGAAAGCTGGGTGTGGCAGCATGCACCTGTGGTCCCAGCTGGAGAGGTGGAGACAGGAGCATTTCTGGGGCTTCCTGGTTAGCTAGTCTAGCTGAATTGGCAAGCTCCAGGTTTGATGAGAATTCTGCCTCAAAAAATATTGAGGAGAATGTTGGAGAAAGAGCCTATTTGTTGACCTGTGATCACCACACATACACACACACACACACACACATATATATGTGTACTTGCACCACATATAAACAAAGAAAATAACCTTTTTGACATGTAATTCACATATATTATCTATTTGGATTATATAAGCTAGTGATTTTTGTCTTTGTTTAGAGAATTACACAACCATCACCACAATTTTATAACCTCTTCATTATCTAAAAAAGAAATTGTATTTTCTTCCCTGCAATCTTCTTTCTAACCAACCAAGTCTCCTCATAACATATGTTTCTGTTAGATTAACTCCCCTGCCCAGGTTTTTTTGTTTTGTGTGTATATGTGTGTGTGGTGTGTGTGCCTGTACTTGGTGAATCTGTGTGTGTATATGTGTGCAAGTGTTCGTGCATATGTGTATGTGTGTGTATGCAGGCATGTCTGCATTAATATATGGAAGTCAAGGGTAGGTTCTAGTCTTTTGCTTTTTTTTTTGTTTTGTTTTTTTGTTTTTGAGATAGAGTCTTTTTGTTTTTATGCTGATTATGCCTCTGAGTTTCCAACGATTCTCCTATTTCAGCTTTCTGTTTCCCAGTAGGAGCCCTGGGATTACAGACACTTGCACTGTGTGTGTATTTTATGTGGGTTCTGAGGCTTTGATCTCAGGTCCTTATGCTTGCGTGGTACAGCTCCCTCCCTCCACCCCCATTATAATAGTGCTACTTCCTGGGTTGGGCACATACAAACTATCCCAGGTGTCAAAGGACCTTTTCACAAGTATTGCCTAAGACCATCAGAAAACACAGATGTTTACATTATGGTTCATAACAATAGCAAAAAGTTACAGTTAGGAAGTAACTACAAAATAATTTTATGGTTGGGGGTGTTGCTGGATTAAACAGATTGAGAACCACTGATGTAGTATCATTAAATCAAAACTTAATAAGATCTCATCTATATGTAGACCCATGCTTTATATATAAATATGCTGCACAGCATTTACAAGAATTTCCTTAGGTTTCCTCCTGTTCCTTCTCAGTTCACATTTGAGATAATATTTCTGTCATTTATTGCTTTTGTTTTTGATTCATGCTAGAAAGTTCTTTTCAGAATGTTCTTTTTAGATTTGTAAAGTTTATAGAACACTGGATTGGCATACCTAAACAATTAGCAACATTAAGAGCAAAGGGAGGTAAGGACCTGAGGCCAATGATATGACTTAGCTGATATAACAGCATTCTAAGGACCCTTTGCTGGGATTAGAGAATAAAGTTCTTTTTCATTTTTAACCTTACGAAAACAAATGATATAGTAGATGTCCATATACCTACCTATGGGCTAATTAAATATTTATCTTGTCTCATTGTTCTATGCTTTTACAAAAAGAGCATTTTCTGACTGTTGATTTCCTTTCAAAGGCTTTTCGCAAAATAGGAGCTGGAATGTAACTTGTGTTCAGAGTGTTTGTGTATTCACCTAGGCTTCTGAAATATTCTTCACTGGACTGTGTGTGCATGTAAAATCAGATTCTAACTTGGAATTACTCTGGCCATGAGGAAAAAATTAAATTGTAGTGTTTTACATATACAAGTTTTTGCTCTTACAGAGACACTGATTTAATTTGAAAAAGAACAGTCATTCTTCTTCCTTGGCACATGAGCATCAAATTAGTGTCTCTTTGTATTGCATTATATTATAATGTTTGATTTTTGTTTTTAATTTTTGTTTGAGACACTAACTTAAGTTGTTCAATAAATTTTGGCTTTCTAAAATTTCTGAAATGGCCCTAAAAATACTGTTGCTTTTTGTACTGTGCATATAAGTGAAAATGTTCTCAATACTGACTACTATAAAAGCAAAATATCAATTAACTCTAAAAAAATGTTTAAGAGGCTCTACATATTCTGTTATTAAATATTTGGCCATTGTATTTCTTTATGTAAAAGTAATCAAACACGCTATCAGTATGCAAATTTCCTTTTTACCTTTAATGAGTTATGTGCTTTCCAAATAAGGTCTTTATGATTATTAGTAAATGTTTTGCTTGTATGCATGCTTTCTATATGTAAATACCTGGGCACACAGAAACATTTCTTGGGTGAAAGGGTTGCAAGTAGAGAATGCTTTAGGAAGCTTTGGTTTAGAAGACAGATAAAGATAACTCATGGGCTGGAGAGATATCTCAGTGGTTCAGAGCACTGACTGCTCTTCCAGAGGTCCTGAGTTCAATTCCCAGCAACCACATGGTGGCTCACAACCATCTGTAATGAGATCGGATGCCCTCTTTTGCTGTGCCTGGAGACAGCAATAATGTACTCACCTACACAAAATAAATAAATCTTAAAAAAAAGATAACTCACCACTTCTAAGTCCTTTTTATCTGTACCCAGCAGGTATAATATATACCAAAATTATTTCATATTGTTATGTTACTGAACATGACTTCATAATTAATTTTGGAAGAAAACCTGGTGTTCTGCATATGCTGGGAACCCTTAGGCAGTTACAGTCTAATACATACACTGAGTCCATGGACCAAATAGTCTCTAGTCAGCTTCTCTCCTCCTGGCTCCTGTGTTTGCTTTGGTCCAGCTCTACAACAATATAAATGCACAGTGCAAAAATACTGGGCAAGGAGACTTTCTTTCTACCTTGGAGCTTTTTCCTAAGCTGATGCCAGCTCTGAGGATGGTGAGCCTCGGAATTTAATGGAAAACCAGTTTTCCTGACTTTCCCTCCATTAGATCACACTGTCTCAGTGTTGAGATAAAGGATGGGAATGGCAGGGTCTAAGAGAGGAGTACAAAGTAGTGCCTGGCTTGAAGATATTTTAATAAATGTTTGACTTTTGAATGCATAGGTTATTCACTGTTAATTTTCAAAAATGCCATTAGCGTTAGCACATCTAGAACAATATTTAATGCTGCCAGGTCTTAAATTCAGTGGCCACTTAACCTGTTTTGGTAAAATTGAAGTCATTTATAGAAAAAAATTACTGAAAAAAAATGGAAGACAAAGAAAATATTTCTCAAACAATTCAAGATGTATGTAGAAAATTATTACTTAGGACAATTGTGAAAAAGTTACTGTGGACATTTGGGTTACAGTTGTCTTGTGATTATGTTTCTATTTCTCTTGGGTTAATACCTAGAAGTAGAACTGTCAGTTCTACTTTAGTAGGTGTTAGCATATATGTGTGCTGAGCTTTCTAAGGATACTGCTCAAACTTTTCTAGAGTGTTAATGTCAAGTTGTAGTTATATACTCCAGTGATAATAAAAATGAACAAACTATAGCAGTATACAATATCAGCAGAAATATATTTTAAAAGCAAGACAAAACTAATTGTACAGAATGATTCTATTCAAAAGACAAACATAGCCAGACAGTAGCAGTGTACTAGGATAATGGAATGAAATAAAGAATGGATGGCAGTGACCTTGCATTTACTTGTCACTTCCATTTTATTCCAATGATCTAAGATGTTAATATACCATGATGTGTTTGGCAGCTTTTGGCTTCACTCAAGTTAGGTAGAAAATCAAAATGACATCAGAATTCTAAAGAGACATGGAAGGACTCCGATCTCTCTACTGGGTAGCAAAATAATAATGTAGGAAACAGGTTGTTAAAACATGAAGCTTAAAGCTTTTGTAAAGAGTTCTGGAGAGACAACGGTAGCTCAAAGCACTTACTGCTCTTGTAAAGAACCTGATTTCAGCTCCCAACACTCATATGGTGGCTCACAACTGTCTGTAATTCCAGCTCCAGAGGATCTGACATACTTTCTGACCTCAGACTCCTGTAGGCATGTGCTATACATGTACATGCAGGCAAAACACATACACATAAATGAAACAAGCACAAAAATATATAAAGTAGATCAGTAGTAACAGATTTACAATGCATGGGGAAGATTAAAAACCATATGTATTAGATAAACTAGGAAACAAATAGTTAACATTGGGAGAGAAAGCTATTAATCTAGTTATTAATAAGTTGATTATAACTTCATTTCTGGAAGCCTAGTTTTTCCTCTTCCTTTAATTTTTTTCTCATTTCTTCTTTTAAGGCACCCCCTCCCCCATTGCTATTTTGAATTTTATGTTTATGTTTCTTTAGGCCTCAGGAAACTTCTACAATTTTAGTCTTGACTCCCTCTTGGGGGAGGCTTAAATGCTTTAAAACACTTCATATATTTTACTCAAAATTCCTGGCAACCTCACCAGATCAGTTATATCCACGGAGAAGCCACTGTAGTAAATAATGCAGCATTGAAAGTGAATGTTTATTTGGAGGGGGATAAACAAGTCAGAAAACAAGTAATATGAAAAAATATTTATGCTTAAGTCTAAATATCTTCACTATAGGCACACGGAAAGAGGGAGGGGAGAAAGTGAATGAATGTGTGTTTATGTGCGCTCACATTCTAGTAATGTGGGTATGTGCATGCCACAGTGCACTTGTGGAGGTCAGAAGTTTATGACAGGGTCTCTTGTTTGCCTTGGGTCTGCCAGGCTAGCTGACCTGTGAGCTTCTGGGGATTCTTAGGTCTCTTCCTCCAGCCATCAATCAGCACATCTCATCAGGAGTACAGACTCTGTCGAAGATCTAGTGTATGGCTTGTACATGGGTCCTCAGGCTTGCAGGAAAGCACTTGTAGCTACTTGGCATATCCTTAGCCTCCAACTTTTGTTTTTCAGAATGGACAAAGAACATGAACATACAGGATGAAAATGAGTATGGATACACTAGACAAGAAATTAACAATATTTTATTCTTCATATAATTAGAAAGTAACATGAAATTGTTGACTCTTAAGGCTTCTTAGCTGGTGAGACCAGAAAGAGTACCAAATAAGTAGAAAATTTGTGGCATTCTTTTCATTCTCATAAATCTTTATTTGCAGTAAATATGTAAAAACCATATTTACACATAGTTATTTTTCTTTTTGTTGATAATAGTGGTTGAGGCCTTTGGGTATGCTATGTTATCATTCTGATCACTGACTTTTAATTTCTTTTTTAATTTTTAACTAAACTTTAGAAATGTTTATGTTTATAGTTGTTAAGTCTTTTTATTCCAATCATCAGTTACAAAGGGTGATTGATTACAGTGAATGAATTACATATTGTACTTTGCTAGAGTTTTCACTGTTTATTTCTAAAATAACAGTGTATCTCCATATATTGAATACAATATCTACATCAGTATATTTCTGGAGAATGTTTAACTTACAGTTTATTATATTTAATGAATGTTTAAATATAATAAATAAAATTTTTGATGACTTTAATATAAATAATATAAATAAAGCAGTAGAATTTTTCTTGTTTTAAACTAAGTTTTAAAGTATATTAGAATTCTGGATTGCTTAGAATATTGTTAACTTTCCTTCTCCCCTTACTTACTCAATCTCTTCATATCTTTTTTTTGTTCTCTTTTGATTCTTGAGATTAAACCCGGTGCTTTGCATATGCTATGTGGGTACCTTACTACTTGAATGAGCTACATTCCTAACTCTAATGTTTCATGTTAGTGTGAATGAGAAGTTAAAAAGAATGAACTCAAATGAGTATTTTTGTCAATAAACTATGATAAGACTTTGTTGTTGTTAAATGTTCAGTAGCTCATGGGCATTAACTGACAGTTATTAGGAAAAGTGTTTTGTGTTCAGTTGATACAATAGTGAACAGAAGTATTTCTCATCTAGGTCCCAATAATCTTTGTCTTTGTTCTTTTTAAACTTGTCACACCATAATTATGATTTATTTTTCAGGACTCTGTTACTGGTAACTCAGAGACTCAATTAAAGCTTAAACAAATAAACAGAGAGGGGGAGGGGGAGGGAGAGAGTGGGAGAAGGGGAAAGAGGGAGGTAGGTAGGTAGAGAGGTAGGTGGTGGTGGTATGGAGGCTTCAGCAGATTACTGCAGTGTTTTACATAATTGAAGGAAGAGCGTAGCAGGCAACTTGTGGATCTTGAGGACTAGAAGTTGGAGTGTACTGTCCTTAGTTTTGAAAGATCTCTGACCATTGGTATATTCTCCTAGGATTTTCCTGATTCATGGCTCCATGGTTCATATTCTCTTTTTCCTCCTAATTCTCTCTAAATTACTTCTGTATCATTTCCTAGGCCAAATGAAGTAACTGTTCTATTTAAGTAATTAGGTGGAATCAAATATTTCTATTCTAATAGCCATTTAAAAAATTAATACGAGGGGTTTGATGAGTTTATTTGAGCTACCTAGAAAAGCAGCTCTATAAAAACAAAGTAATAGTGAGTATAGAGACCTAGGGGAGGAAGCAGTGAATTCCAAGAGCATGGGGAGAGATTCAGTTTAATTGGATGAAAGATTCTGGAATATGGATAGTGATTTTTCTAGATACTGATTGTACAGTAGTACGAATGTTTGTTGAACTGTGTACTTAAATATGTATTTTCAGCTAAAAATACATATTTTTAAAATAAAACAATGAAAAGGTTCACTTTAAATGTACATGGTGGGTCAGTTATATGCTGATAGAAATTTTTTTTTCTTTTTCTTTTGAAACAGGGGTCTCACTATGTAGACCAGGCTAACTCTGTATGTAGAGATCTACTTGCCTTTGCCTGAGTATTGGGATTAAAGTCGTGGTGGACCACAGTGTAGGACTTCTGATTACATTTTAACACAAAGATATTCAGGATAGATAGATAAATATATTTTAAAACTTTTTAAAAAAGGTTTTATTTATTTTATGTATATGAATACACTGTAACTGTCTTCAGACATCCCAGAAGAGGGCATTGGATCCCATTACAGATGGTTGCGAGCCACATTGTGGTTGCTGGGGATTGAACTCGGGATGAACTTCACTGAGCCATCTCTCCAGCCTGATATCTTTTAAAACTTTAAAGATAAAACAGGTTGCCTAGTTTTGAAAAGCAGTTTGTTTTTACAATATGACAAATGATAACAGGCAAGAAATGTTTTTATTTTCTTTGAACTTTAGAGAAGTTAGTAAATAGTCACTGTGGCACTTTAATGTGCTACTGCTAAATAGTGTAAGACATATTGGAGGGCCATCTTTATTAGTAATTGGAGTTTGACAACTGGAAGAATGCATGGGACAAGAGCAAGACCAGTGGTTAGCTTAATGTCAATGGGACTTGACATTATTGAAACAGGACGTGACATATTCAAAATGTATTTTCAAAAAGCAACTTGATAGGCATGAAATCTTAACTGGCTTTGAATGACATGTGTACTGCATGTTATGGTGTGTTGTGCATGTGCATGTATGTGTGTATACATGTCTGTCTTTCTAAGTGTGGGGACAGCTTCATATGGGTACTTCACATTCACATGCCCTGTGTCTATTGGACATTTTTTTCCCTGAATGAGCATTATTTATTTAGTGGTGGAAGTCATTGCCTAGGTTTGCCTCAATCTGAAATCTTTCTGTGTTAGCTTCCCCACTGCACCTGGCTAGCCTTTGTTTTTGATATGTGATCATTATCTTTAGATTACTCTATATTGTATGTAGAATAGGTTTCTGTTCGGCTGTTTATTCATCTTCAGACTATTGCACCAATATTTGTATGAATATAAGTTTATGTCTTGAAGGAACCTCTGATTTTTTTCCAATTTCATAATATCTGAAGAAGTTTTTAAAGCCATGATTCTGGATCTTGTCTTTTGTGTGAACTCAAGATTATTTAAATTTTCCTGAATTGCTGACTTAAATGTAGTTATTTAAAAGCACAAGAGAGAATTCCTTTTACTTAACAACTTTTATTAGCCCTTATTTGATACTTTTGATTTCGTTTTCATAAATAAAACATAGTGATGAACTCTTTGGCATTAGTTAAAAAGTTCTGCTTTTCCCCCGTAGGTGTTAGGACGGCAGTCACATGTACTCTTGTGCTTCCACGATATAAATATTGTGAAGAGTGGTTGGTTTTGGTTTTTTTTCTTTTTTTTTCTTTTCTGAGTATGTGTTGAATATGCTGATTTCTGGTCTCTTGGCTTTAAATGTTCTAAGGAGGACTGTTTAGAAAGGCTAGGTCTTTGAGTTTGCTTCATAAACAGAGACCTTATTGTGGTATGTGGTTATTGGAGGTTATTGGAGTTTTTATTGGCTTGTTTTCAGAAATATGAGTAGCCCCCTACTTAATTGCCAGAATATAAATTTTAACTAGGCCAGTAGAAGAGTAGGCTCTTTTTACTGCACACAGCCTTTACCTTGTGTGTTTTATTTCTTTGAATGTGCTCTTTTTTGAATGCATTTACAGACTGGAGAGGTATACAGTTTGTTTTGAATGTGCTAGGTAAGTATAGCAGGTTTAAAGAAACTTTTAAAGATTCATTTATTTTTATTTTATATGTGTATTGGTTTGCTTGCCTTTCTGTCTATACACCACATGTGTGCCTGGTTCCTGTAGAGGATAGAAGAAGGCATCCTATCCCCAGAACTGGAGTTACAGAGTTTCAAGGCACAGTATGGGGGGTGACAATTGAATCCAGGTCATGGGCAAGAGTGAGAAGTGCTTTTAACCACTGAGCTATCTGTTTAGCCTCGAGCACAGCAGTTTTTAATTGTGATGACATAAGTTCAAGATTTATTTATTTACTTGTTTATTTGTTTGTTTTGGTTTCTCTACATAGCTCTGGCTGCCCTGAAACTCTGTAGACTAGTCTGGCCTTGAACTCAGAGATCTGCCTGCCTCTGCGTCACAAGTGCTGGGATCGAAGGTGTGTGCTACCACCAATAGGCTCAAAGTTTAAATTTTTATTTTTAATTTGTGGGCTGAAAGGATGGGTATGCATTTTCCTTGAGCTTTTTGGTCCTTTTCTATTTTAGATTGATGTGGCTTCATTCAGATAGGGCAAGCACTTTACCGGCTGAACTGAATCCCTGTCTTGACCATTTTGATACCTGTTACTGTACATAAAACTCTAGACTCAATTCACAAAAGGGGTGTGCAACTTTATCACTCCTAATAAAATACTTGGACATGATAGCTAGTGTACATATCAGCTTGGTTTAGGGTAACTAGCATATTGTTTTGAGTCTGGTTTACTTTCATACTTTTCCTAGAATTCATGTTTAATATGTCAAGTGTCTAAAGAAGATAGGAAAATAAGACATGTTATTTAACATGGACGTAGTTTTGGGGTTCCTTTAGCAAGCTGACCGACAGATTAGGCTATTTTTTTTTCTTCCTTTTATTAGGCAACTTCGTGGTGAGAGGGTTAGGGAATAGCGCTGGACATTTGCTCTGTGGGAAGATTCAGGAGCAGAGTGTGCTGGTATAAACTGTCAATTGGCAGGTTCCAGAACTACATTGATGCTTTCATATTTTTTTTCTAGAGCTTTAGTGGCCTTTAAAACTGTTTGCCTTTGTGATATAACTTACAGATTTATTTTCTTTATTTTTTGACTAGTATATAAAAAACAGTTCTTATGATGTAAATTCAGTATCATGTAATTCTTTTAAAAAATTAAATGTTAAAAGATATAGGAGTCCTTAATTTTAACGTTATTGCAGAATTCTTTTGAGAATCTGTTTATTATATTTTAAGTCTTTTACCTAAGAAAATCTACTTCAGTTTTTTTTTTTTCCTGAATATTGGGAGCAGATTGGATAGGTTTTTGTGGTTTAATGTTAAGTAAGATGTTAAGGCAGGAGAAGTCATTATAAACTTACTATTAGGAGAATTTCAGTTTCCATGAATTTCTGGAATGTAAGTTGTCTTTCTGTGTCAGTATTTGATCAGTGCGTTGAAGTGGGATGAAAAACGTAGACAAATGTTCCAGCCGCTTCTGTTCCCAGCACCAGAAGGTAACAGAGAGCAAGTGCCAAGTTCGAGACTTTAGCATGTGTATAGGAAGGTTGCCTTCCCAGAGGTATGCCTTGAACTAATCAAAGGAACAAAAGTCAAGAGACTTTCCAGTGCTACATAGATAGTCTTTCTGATGTGTCCACGGAATTATACATAATAAACCAACTCTACATGGCTTTTAATTAAATTAATTTCTAGTAATTTTATGCTAGATCTCTTATAATTTTTTTTTTTAATAATTGAGACTTGACCGGTCTTAAAAAATAATTTTAGGGTCTGGAGAGGTGACTTAGGAAGTGAAGAACACTTGTTGCTTTTCTACAGGACCTGGGTTCATTTTCTAACAGCTATATGGCAGCTCACAACCATCTGTAACTCTAGTCCCAAAAGATCTGAAGTACTCTTCTGGCCTGCATGCACATGCTGTACAGACATACACACAGGAAAATATCCACACACATCAAATAAAAAGGGGAAAATTAAAACGGTTTTATTTGCTTAATCTCTCTCTCTCTCTCTTTCTCCCTCTCCTTCTTCCTCTCCCTCTCCCTCTTCCTCTCCTCCCACCCCCCATGTGTGTATGAACACACATATGTGTGGCTGCTTTCAGAGGCTGGCTGGAAGCAGGCTTGGTCTGTTGGCTGCCTGATGTGGGCACTGGGAGTTGACAGTCCTTGTTAACTGCTGAACTTTCTCCAGTCCCAGACATTTTTGTTCTCAGTAAATTATGCACCTCCCCTTTTAGGAAACAGGGAACATTTTTAATTTTAGATGTTAAGTCTGTCTAAGTGCTACCTTATATGTGTGTAGGTGTGTACTCTTGCTAGGATACATGTATTAGGAAGCCTAAGGTTGACATTGGGTGTCTTTTATTTCTACTTTATTTTTTACACAGAGCCACTGAACCTGGGCTTTGTCTCTACTTCCTCAGCACAAATTTATGATGTCATGTTAGATTTTATCTTCCTGACTCCAAAATTAGTTCTTAATTCTTAGTTTCAATAGTAAAGTGATACCTTCCCTTTTTATAGGGGAAGTCAGAAAATAACATAGATTGTGGACCTTCCTTATAATTCTGTTAATGGCTTAATATATCTGAGTCAAATAGGAGAAGACTATATCACAGAAGTAATTATAAAGAGCAAGTCAGAAAAATGTATTATCTTTACATTTTTGAAGGTTTAAATTTTAACTTTTTAAAAAGTAAATTGATGTGGTTGTTGTAGGTGTGTTTTATTTTGTTTGAGAGAGGGTTTCTCTGTGTAGCCCTGGCTGTCATGGAATGGTCTCTGTAGACCAGGCCAGTGCTGAACTCAGATATATGCCTGTTTCTGCTTCCTTCCCTTTGAAAGGTTTAAATTTTAAAGGAAAAATTCCTGTAAAATAAGTTATTTTTAACAGTTAGCAATCAGATTTGCTGTTGGTTTGAATATAGATAATCTTTTCTGTGACTATTCAGCTTTCTCATGGTGTGTTACTTCCTTGAGGCAGGAAAGTATTAAGGGGATTCTGAGATGTAGTCAAATCTTAGTGTCTAAAAACAGCAAAGAATACTTAACTTTGGTGTAGGTTTGTTACAGTTTGAAGTTCACAGTTAGAAAAGTTGCTGCCAGCATTTCAGCTACTTGTTGAAGACAAACGATCTTCAACATTGACCAGCAACTGAAATCCTGTTGTGAAGCACCCTTTGAAGAGTGTATTCAGAATCTCCCATGTTCAAAAAAAATTTTTGTATAACCCAGGAGCCACATCACTATATCACTTGTCTAATTCCAGAAGTATACATTTCCTTTTAGCTGTGACATTTGAGAATTGCTGTTTGAAGCAACTTGTTTCCAGTATCTGTTCTTTGATATGGAATTGTAACATGGGGTCTGGCTGTTTCTGACAATTCAGATGTTTGTTTTTTTGTTTTGTTTTGGTTTTTTTTCCCAAGAGGAGGATGGTTGTTTTTGTGCTGGGCATGATAACAGTTAGCTGTTATCTGTGTCCCACAGCTGGCAGAGAGATGCAGTAAACTAATCATGGAACTGCATCCAGGGCTCTGACTACAGCCAGTCATTAGTCATTAGTGTCTCCAGAAAGGTAGAAGACACACAGGGTCTGGTTTCGATTTTAAACATGGTGCTTAGTGGTCTTACTTCATTGGGCAATGACTTCTGTCTGTACCGTTGTTTGTCTTTACAAAGCATGATTGTAAATAAAATGTCACAATTTGAGAAAGTCATACTCAGACCAGATGGTGCTACACAAGGGTAGGAACTTTTATTTTACTTATTGCTTCGTCATGCCCCACCCACAAGTGCTGTTATGTGAGAGGCCCTCCATCACTTAGCATGGGGAATGCATACAGTCACTCTTTTGAACTGCCTTCTTGTTTTGGTTTTTATTTATTCTTGATTTCAGTAGTAAAGGCTTCAAAGAAAACTTTAGATTCAGGGAATAAGTTTTAATCATAGTCAGCTCATTAAATGCTTGGGTTTGGGTTAATTTTTGTGATTAAATAATTTTCCTATCATTGAATAATCCTAGTAAACATGCTACTGAAATCTAGTTTTAGTTGTCAGAAACATTAATACACATAGTAAGGAAACTCTTAAGGTGGAGATAGAAAAAGTCAACACAGTGCAGTGTCAGTTGTAAAATGCTCCTTAAAGTTTAACTACACTGAGTTTTTGTTTTTCTTTCTCTTTCTTTTTTTGTCTTTTCTGGGTTTGTTTTAAAACAGGGTCTCATGTAGCTCAGGCTTTCTTGGAACCTCCTTTTTAACCAAGAATAGCTTTGAATTTTGGATTCTTCTGCTTCTACTTCAGAGTGCTAGACTTAGAGGCATGTAACATGCTGGGTAGAGCTGAGTGGGCGTGAAGGGAGACAGAGGTTGCCTTTGCTAATTTTTCATGATTGCTTATTCAGTTTTTTTTTGAGAAGGTCTCTATCTAAATCTGGAGCTCACTGATTGGGTAGACTGGCAGGCCAGCAAGCCCCAAGGATCCCCCTGTCTCCACCTTCTCAATTCAGGAATTATAGACCTGTGCTGTCACATCTGTCATTTTACATGGATGTTGGGAAGCTAACTATAGGTGCTGACCTATGTCATTAGCCCCAGGACTAGTTCCTATAGTAAATAAAATTGCATTCACATGGCAGTTTGTTCGTACATGTGAATGTGTGTGTGTGTGTGTGTGTGTGTGTGTGTGTGTGTGTGTGTAACAGAAAATTTTATCTTATTGAGAGAGATTCAGAAAGATTGGTTTTTGTGTTTTGCCCCTCTAGAACTTAGTTATAGAATTTAGGGTAATACTTATACATAAGGATTAGCTTAAAGTTACTCTATCCCTATTTCATCCCCTGCTTTGATTTGTGCCTCATGTATTAAAAATATAACTATCCATTATAGTTAGATCTTTCAGTTAATTGTTTGGATTTAACATAATTACATTATATCCTATCTCAATGAACAGGAGAATATTGAAGGTTATTCAAGCATAACTATTGTTACTTTCTGAAGTATTTATGACCTCATGATATAGGAGAGCTTCTTTCAGACTCACCTTTACCTGGAATGCCCTTTTTTTTTGTTTTTTTTTTTTTTTTTTTTTTTTTTTTTACTTTGTTGGCACCATCACAGTGATGATCCACTCACTGAGGAAATGTTTGAGTGTGGTTACTGAGGAGTCATTGCTGGCACAAAGCTGTTCTGCTCTAGTCTTTTTTTTTTTTTTTTGTTTGAGTGTTGCTGTTGTCTGATTTATCTAGCACTATAAGCTGGTTGCTCTTTTTATTTTAGTTTTGAGATGGAGTCTTGGTATGTAGCCTAGGTTAGACATGAACCTGCAGCAGTACTGCAGCCTTAGTCACCTAAATGCTAGGATTACCAGTGTGCATTACTGCCGGGTTCATAGATTCATTTTTATCCATGGATTTGGCCTGTGTCCTGAGTTTACTCTGATACATTCCCAATTACTTAAGAAGTCACCAGCATACCATTGTATTGCTTCTTAAACTGTGCCCTTCATTTTCTAATTCTTTAGAGTTTTGGTACTCTTAGTTATGTTACTTCATATATTTTAGGTAATAATCTTGTGCCAGATATGGTTGCTCAGACCTATAATCCCAGTTCTCGGTAGGCTAAGGCAGGCGGAGTACCATGAGTTCTAGTCTAGCCTCTAATTACATGGTGATTACCAGACTAACCTGGGCTATATAGTGAGACCTAGACCTTGTTACAAACAAAGCCAACTAAGCAACACTGCCCCCCCAATACAAATGCAAAACTAAACTCCAAAAAACAGTTCGAAAGGATGTGTCTACAAGTACTAAGAAAATTTGCCACAATTGGGTAGATTTAGTTCTCTTATTTCTATGAAGCTCAGATTGTTGCCTAATAGCAGGAGCATTTTGTTTTGTGTAGCCTTGACTGTCTTGGAACTCTGTATGTAGACTGACCAGGCTGGCCTTGAACTTACAGAGATCTGCCTGCCTCCCAAGTGCACCACCATTGCCCAGCTAGGAATTCTTCATGATTGTAGTTATATATCCATTAATTTAATATTCTAAAAAGGTAAGTAAGATCCTTTGGTAGAAGTCAGTTCTATGCACAAAAGACCTTAAGCTAGAAGTCTAACCTAGGGTAGAATGGTGGTGACAGCAGCAAAGGATTCCCTGTCCAGCTGTGGGAGGTGACACTTGGTAAACTGAGGGACTCATTATGAGGACTCCCTCACATAGGAGCATCCATATAAGAAACAAATCTGCGTATCCACCAAGAATTCATACAATAGTTCTAGATGTTGGTATGGAGAGAGAAGTCTTAGAGGGGGCTTAAGTAGCCTAAGTTGACAGTGGGATATTTGTTTCTTTTGCAGATTTCCTTGTGAAACCTTGTAGAAGAAACAGTTCTCAGGACGATATTCATTTGGTAAGTTTTTCTCCTGCAGTCACTCTACTGATTTGAAGCAAGGAAAATGCAGTTACAGATTAGTTTTGTAACACCCTGTCCTTTTTCATTAAGACCCAGGTCAGATTACCTTTTCTGTATATATTTGTGGCATAATGTGATGTTCTTTATGCCTGAAAATGTATAAGATAGTTGTGGTTTTGAGATGTAGCATTAACTCTTTTGTTTTCTGAAACTTTTAAAGTTTGTGTGTGTGTGTGTGTGTGTGTGTGTGTGTGTGTGTGTGTGTGTCTGTCTGTCTGTCTGTCTGTCTGTCTGATATTTTGAAGCAGAGGCTGGCCTGAGATTTGCTGTGTAACAGATGGTGTCCATGAACTCTTGATCCTCCAGGGATTACAGACTTTGCACCATCAGCAAGTTTGGAGGACCAAACTTGGAGTTTTTTGCATGCTAGGAAAGCACTCTACCAACTAAGCCACATCTCCAGCTATTCATTTTACTTATTTTTAGAGACAGGATCTCAACTGTGTAGCCCTGGCTGCCCTTGAATTCCCAGAGATCTGCCTGTCTCTGCTGAGATTAAGTGTGTGTGCCACCAGACCCAGATCAGTTTTTTATTAGCATATATGAAGTATACATGACAATGGACTTACTATGACATTTTTATATATATTTTTGGGTGTTTTTATACCCAGAGCCTTTTTGTCCTTGTTCCTCTCTCATTGATTCTTGTGTCATGTCTTTCCTTCCCTTCATCTCTCTCCTTCTTTTTCCTTCCTTCCTCCTTTCACAACCCTTTGAGTTTATTTAGGGTTGCCTGAGTGAAATGTTATTTATGATCACTTTACTTGTGGTTGTACCACTGAAAAAAATGCCTCAAAATGCCTCTCTTGTCTCCAGCCCCATTACCTTTGTTTATATCGTCAGGAAAGGATGGGGCCTCTTGGCCCTGTGATCTGTACCTCCTGTCCTTCCTACACCCCACTCCTGACATAATGTTGACCAGCCTTTGTGTACAGTTACTGAGAGTTTGGGAGTGCAACAGCCTGGCTGGGGAAATGGCTCAGAGGATAAAGGGTTTTTGTGCAAACATGAGGTCCAGAGGTTAGATCTCCAGCACCTACATAAAAGCTGCTTTTCTCTAATTCTAGTGCTTCAGAGTCAGAGACTCGTGCAAGCTGGCTAGCTAAAGAACCAAATCAGTGAACCCCCAGTTCTACAGCAGATCCTGCCTTAGTAAGTAAAGTAGTGAGTGTTTAGATACCCACTGCAGATATTTGGCTTCCCCATTCATGTGTATATGTGCACACACATGTACCAACACATGTGAAAATGCATACAGACTTGAATACCACAAATACAGAGAGAGAGAGAGAGAGAGAGAGAGAGAGAGAGAGAGAGGGAGAGAGAGAGAGAGAAACAGAGCTATGCAATGTCTAGAAGAAAGTGACCCATAACACTCCACCTCTTCCTCCAGCTTATATATATTCCCTCCCCCCTTTACATTATTTCTTGGGTTTTGGAGCTGGTGGTGCAAAGCTTTCAACGCAGGGCTCAGTTTTCAACAGTTATTTAGACTTTTACCAGTTATGAGTTCATGCAATAACCTCTGCCCCCTGCAAAAATAAGCTTCCTAACCAGTGACAACAGCAGCACTGATCTATGGGGATAAACAAAAAGATTTAGAAGGCAATTTGATAGTTATGCCATGCTCACTTAACAAAAGGACCATAGTATATGACTTCCTAAGACATGGGATTTTTCTCTAGGTTTACAGTACCAGACAAGAATTCCCTTCAGTGGAATGGTAAATTCAACCAGAAAATTGTTACTCCTTTAACACAACTTGCCATTTTTGCTCTAGTGGGCATGTCTTGCCTGATCGGTTAGTAGTATAGCACAGATAGCTCACAGCTGAATAGGACTGCTAATAACAAAATAAAAAGTTCCAGACTTTCTGTTCTACCTCCCAAGTGCTGGGTTGTAAGTATGCATCACTGTACCCAGGTTTTTGGGGCCTGGGGATTGACCCTCAGGCCCTTGGGCATACTAGATTAGCACTCTACCATCCAAGCTGCATCTGTATCCATAGTCCTCAATCACATTTTTCTAGAGGAAGGACCATTGTCAAGTAGCTCTGTTCATTTTTCTGGTACATAGAAATGTACTTCATAGTAAATGCAGACATTGCTTATGTGTAATTTATCTTACTTTTAAAAGAATAGAACACTCACAAGTTTTACCAAGTTGAGGCCTGGAGTGGTGATATGCTCATAATCTCAAATTTCAGGAGACTCAGGAAGGAGAATGATAAGTTTGAGGTCAGCCTTGGTTTTATTTCCTGATCCTGCCTCAAGAGACAAAACATACAACAAGAGCAACCTTCCGAAAGTAATCCAGTAAAGTTGATCACTCTGTTGAAGATTGTAGAAGATGTATATGTATACAGCAGTGGTAACCCTTGTCATCCTTTATTTATAGTTTTTCATTTAATAACTTGTTTTAGGACCCAGTAGTAACAGAATAGTGACTTGCATAGAGATATCAGGATAGCTTTTGATGTTTATTTTAAAGATTTTTTTGGGTAGTAATAGAAAAATGGTAACAATTTAAATGTCTGACCAGGCAATTGGTAGATTATGGTAGATTGAGATGTAATAAAATGTTGAACTGTTGTCCAAACATATGCACCAATATAGGAAAGATTTGATTTATTTTTAGAATCAAATAAATTGGAGAATGGTAAATATCATTTGGTTCTCTTAACTTCCCCTTCACTTGTGGAGTTATCTGTGTTTTTATATGTGCAAAGGTAAGTTCTTGAAACAAAAGAATAAAGTAGTTAGTGGTGGCTGTGCTTCAGTGCATCAGAGGAAACTTAGTTATTAAAATGAGTTGCTAAGGTACAGTTCACTTGTTGCCTAGTTACCCATGTCTCAACTTCTCAGAAAGACATTCTACACCCTTAGCTATTACCACCCTTTCCCTTCCATCTCCACTAGCACGCAGCAACCACTAATCTGTTTTCTACTCCCTGGCAGCAGTCTTACCGGCCTTCACTGTTATGGAACCCTGTCATGTGTCTTTTGTGCTTGACTTTTTTCACTTAGTATAATGTGTCCAAGGTTCCTCCATTTCTTGAAAGACCACAACTGAGAAGTGTGCTGTTCAGCATGTGGCATCCTGCTCATCCATTCATCCATAGTGGTTGCTTGGATTGTTTCTCACTTTTTGGCTACTTTGAATAACTGCTGTAAATAAATATATATATATATACTTAATGTATGTTTTATTTTCTTGGTTAGATATGTGGGAAAGGACTTGCAGGGTCATGTGATGTGTTTTGTAATTTGAGGATGAAGCTAGCAGTTTTCAAAGAGGAAATGGACTACTATACACTCCTGCTAGCATTGTGAGCGACAGTTGTTTACTTTTTCATCGATATTTTAACAGTTTCTTAAAAGGAACATGTAGTACTATTACAGCTAAATCAGAAATGTTTTAAACAGCTTACTAAACTAAGTGTATTGACTCAGCTTCTTCCCTTGTGCTGAGAGTCTAATTGTTCATAGTTTTCATTGAGGCACTGCATTCACCACTGTTTCCTGAGATTGCTCCTATTTGGTCTTTATACCTTTAAAGGAAACTGTATGAGGAATATGGAATGGCTGAGAAACATCTAAGGAAGTGCTCCACATCCTTAGCCATCAGGGAAATGCAAATCAAAACAACCCTGAGATTCCACCTCACACCAGTCAGATTGGCCAAGATCCAAAACTCAGATGACAGCAGATGCTGGCGAGGTTGTGGAGAAAGAGGAACACTTCTCCACTGTTGGTGGGGTTGTAAACTGATACAACCACTCTGGAAATCAGTCTGGCGATTCCTCAGAAAATTGGACATAGTACTACCTGAAGATCCAGCTATTCCACTTCTGGGCATATACCCCAGAGACACTCCAATATACAACAAAGATACATGCACCACAATGTTCATAGCAGCTCTATTTATAATAGCCAGAAACTGGAAAGAACCCAGATGTCCTTCAGAAGATGAATGGATACAAAAATTGTGGTACATTTACACAATGGAGTACTACTCAGCCATCAGAAACAGTGACTTAACCAAATTCTTAAGAAAATGGCTGCATCTAGAGAATATCATCCTGAGTGAGATAACCCAGTCACAAAAGAACAGACATAATATGCAGTCAGTGATAGTGGGATGCTAACCCCAGAGGCTCGGACTGCCCCAGAAACAACTCACAGACTGTGTGAAGTTCAAGAAAAAAACAAAGCAAACAAACAAACAAACAAACAAAAAGACATTATGCTCAATCCTTACACACCAAGAAAACGTTGACTAATTCCGGGTTACATCCTGTTTTACATGTACTTTTTGCTCATTGTAACTAGTAAGACCTTAATGCAGAGTATCAAACCTTAAAAAAAAAAAAAAGAAAGAAAGAAAGAAAAAAAAAAAGCCAAGCATTGACAAAAATGTATTTGAATAAATTTATGCAAAAATGTTTAAAATTTTTTTCCTTTTATCTTTGTTTTGTAAATAAAGTTTAAACAATTAAAAAAACAGCAAGTATCTTAACCAGTGGAAAAAAACAGACAAACAAAAAAAAGGAAACTGTAAACAGTTGTTTAGTTTCTCCTGGTTACAAACTTATCCATGATCTTGGCTTATTATTTTGGAATTCCTATAGTAACTTTATTTTCTTGGTCAATTAAAACAGCACATATTTTGGGACCCCTCTTCTAGTGGTAGAGATAAAAACTGATGCCTCATACATGCTAAGCAAGTCGAGTGTTCTACCACAGAGCTACATTTTTGCGCCCTATTTTGAACTGTTTTTTAAATGTGTTTCATTATCTTCCATCCTGAATTAGAAACTCTCTAATCTTGTTTAGTTCTCATAGCCAAGTTTTTAATGTATACCTTTGTTACATTTCCAAATGCGGTTTCGATTCTTAATGTTTCCTTGTCTATACTGTCCTGCCTCTGCTCTAAATAGAAATACCATCCTTTTCCTGTAATTGTTTCCTGATAGTTTTTATTGTTTTCCTCCTCTAATCCATTTACCACACACCAGACAGAGGAATTTGAAAATCAGATTGGTCAATCTGCAGTTTGAATCTACTGGGCCATGGTTATTGTACTTGGAGTAGAGTCTTTACCCTATGCTGACATGGTTTTTTCTTTGTGCAAGTCTTCACCTTCAAGGTTTGAAACTTTGTGATCTAGTCATTACATTTTAGCCTCACTGCCTTCCTTTTAGTTTTTAAAATATGTTAAAGGTTGTTGTTGGGTCAAGAATGCATGAAGATACCTATGCCAGAAATTGCCCTTTCTGATTGGTTACCTTTATTTAAAGTAGGCTTCTTGCATTCTTATAGCTGTACTGTGTTTGAATGAATTGGATTACAACTTGTAATTACCTTTTCTGTCTTTTTTATTGGAGGAATAAGCTGCCTGGATGCAGGGTCCAACACACTGCCATTCTGTTGGATATTGGGGGAGTGTGGAAGAAGGGGAGGATTAAGGCCAGGGGTGCACACAAGCATGCATTACTGGGGATTGAACCTGGGGCTTTATGTGTGCTAGGCATTGAGCTGTTTTTATTGACTTGATTTTTTTTCCCAGGGGTATTTTTTGTTATAGAAGTGGAAGACACTATCTTCAAGTGAATACTTTAAATTGAGTACTACTTTCATAAGATTTTTGTACTTACTAAAATATTAGGCCAGGTATGGCCTTAAATCTTGAAATGAAAAGGCAGGAGGATTTCTGTGAGTTTAGTTTGAGGCCAGCCAGTGAATTCCAGAAAGACTCAGTCCTCCCCCCAAAAAAGAAAAGAAAAGGTTTGCTGGGAAATATTGTCTATGTGTATATGCTGTGACTGGGTCTTGATTTATAGTTCATTGTCATTGATGTTGACTGCACCTTATTTGTTCTTTCTAGCTCTGTGATACATGTGTGTTTTTCTAAATTTTCTTTGGAAATTTGGTTAAAAAATATTAACAAACATTAGATGAATTTTGAGAAGTATATTGTATTAATGCTAGCTTTATGATGGCTAAAACTTTGATTCTTTAAATTAGTCCTCCACTGTTTTTCTATATAGACACATTTATGTTTATATATAGACATATTTATGTTTAATTGGCACAGCATATATGCATATGTTTAATTATTATTGTGAATTTTGGAATATGTTGGCACGTTTCTCTATGTGAATACAATGCGTATGAGAAGTCACAGTGTCTTTGTGCGATATACATCTGGAATTCTGTACTAGCTGCATATGGCTCTTCTGTGTTATAGCCTATTAGACCTCGTCTGTCTTTTAGCCCCGGTACTCCTGTGCTCACTAGTGGTCTTCCATCTCCCTCCCCAACACCATTTCCAGCTTCTAGTGACAACTATTCTAATTCCATCACATTGTGAGAATGACAGAATTTTCTTATACTTTGTGACTGACTGGAATCCCATTGCATATATAGTTCCTCATCCTGTGGACATCGAGGTTAATTCCACATTTTGTTTATCAAGATATGGAAAGAAAGAGAGGAAATAAACATAGAAATGCAGTAAGAGCTTCAACATCCTCTTTTTAGTTTCTTTAAAAACTTGAAAGTATTGAGTTTGCCACATGGAATGTTTGAGGCTCCTGTGCTATGATAAGAAAATTTTATTATACAAAAAAATCACTTAATCTCTATTACCCATTCCACTGGTCTTGAAAAATTCTTAGTTCATGGCCCGTCATGTTTCACAGGTGCTCGCCATTCCACTGTGCCTTTGCTTATCACTTTATCAGAGTGTATTTCAGATACAGTCAAAAGATAGATCGCTTAAGAAAAAGCAAACCTAGAGTCATAATCACAACTATGTGTGTAGAACATAACTCATTTAATGTTAATTAAGTAATATGTAGTAAGAGTTCTCAAAATGTTTCAATTTGTTTTTATACTCTATTTGAATTAGGATCCAGATAATGTTCCTGCGTTGCAGTTGCTTCAAATGGTTACTTGAGTTTCTTAGAGCCATTTATTTTTTATTTTATGTATATGAGTTTTTAAATGTATGTTATACATCGTATGCATGCTTGGTGCCCATTCAGTTAGAAGAGGTGTCAAATCCCTTGGAACTGGAGTGACAGCAGATGGTTGTGAACATTGTGGGTGCTGGGAACAGCAGGTAACTGCGTTGTCATCTCTCCAGCTCTCACTGGAGTCTCTTGATTTGTAAGCTTCTCTTTCAACTCTGTTGTCTGGAAATGTACTCGAGAATCTGGGGTAATTTCTTTTATAGAAAGATCACTATTTGTATTCTAGATTTTACTGGCAGTTGTAAGGCTGGTGTCTGATTCTTCCCTTTATGTGCTAGGTAGACTATTTCTCTCTGAACTACTTGATTCCACATAGGTTTTATTTCTGTGTGAAAGACAGGGTGTCTATCTTACAATGATGGGAATTTAACTGAGGGCCTCACACTGTCATGCTAGGCAAACCCTATACACTGAGCTAGATTTCCAGCCTAGGCTGATTCTCAACCAATTTTAAAAACTAGACATTGTTTCTCTAGCATCTCCAGTTTGTATATATGAGAGAATATATTTTGTTATGAATTTAAAGATAGTGAAAGTTGGGCTGGAGAGATGGCTCAGTGGTTAAGAGCACTGACTGCTCTTCTAGAGGTCTTGAATTCAGATCCCAGCAACCACATGGTGGGTCACAACCATCTGTAATGAGACCTGATACCCTCTTCTGGTGTGTCTGAAGACAGCTACAGTGTACTTATAATAAATAAATAAAGACAATTTAAAAAAAGATAGTGAAAGTTTGTTCACGCCATTGACCAATGAATCTTTTGTTAACTCAGATCTTCTTCCTCCTTTTTTCTTTAATATTTTATTTTTTGAAAGTAAACATTTATTTTTAAATTTTATTTTATGTGTATGGGTGTTTTGACTGCATGTATGTTTGTGTGCATGCATATGACTGGTGTTCATAGAGGCCAGAAGAAGACATCAGATCTCCTGGAACTGGAGTTAACAGAGGGTTGTGAGTGATCATGTGGGCCTTGGGAATTGAACTCGGGTCCTCTAGAAGAACAGCCAGTGCTCTTAACCCCTGAGTCGTTTCTCTTCCCTGTTACTGTATTTCTTTTTATTATGTGCATTTGTATTTGTCTGTGTTAATGTATAGGTGCTCTTGGAGGCTAAGGACAGCAGATCCCCTGGAGGTGAAACAAGCCTGATAGGAATGCTGAGAATGGTCCTTAGGGCCTCTGGAAGAGTAATAACATGTTCTTAACCAGTGAGCCAGCTCTTGTCCCAAATCATTTTTAAAAAAATTAATTTATTCTTTCTTAATTTCATACCAATGTATGATTCTCCTGAGTCTTTTTGACATCCTGTTAGAGGTTTGATAGTTCCCTAGTTTTTGTATCTAATAAGGCATACAGAATAATAATTTATTCAGTTTTTGGCTCTAGACCTGAAAGTGGCGATTTTTTCCTCAGAAGGAAGTGGTAGTTTTTGAGCCAGTAGCCCGTGTGCTTAGAATTAAAGTCATTGCTGCTTAGTTCATTTTGTACTTTTCTTTGCAGTAAAATTGTTTATACTTAGTGTGAGTATATTCATGCCTTCTTATCTACCTTTTAATTGAGGTATAATTCAGATCACATAAAGTCCAATTTTAAAAAAAGTACGTAGCTCAGTGGTGTTTAGTATATTCATCATGTGCAAACCTCATTGTATAATTCTAGAAGATTTCCACCCTTCCCCCATAAATATAACCTTGAACCCACAAAAGTCACTCCATATTCCTCACTTAGTGCATGTACTAGCAACATTATTTTCTCGTTCTTTGTTTTTACCTCTTGATATTTGAATTTATAGTGTTTTTGTGCCCCAGATTTTTTGCTTAGCATGATGTTTTTTGTTCCATGCCTTCATATTTTCTTCTTCTTTATTGTTGAAAAGTATTTTATTCTATGTTGTTTACCTTTTTGTTTGCTACACATTTGAGTTATTTCTATTCTTTGAGTATTATGAATAATGCTGCATGAATGTTTATTTACAAGTGTTAAAATTAATTCCACCCTTCCTCCTTCCCTTCTTTCCCTCCCTTCTGGGTCTTTCAGCCTAGTCCTGGATGTCCTGGGACTCACTGCGAGGATCAGCTTGGTCTCTGACCTACAGAGATCTACCTGCTTCTCTATCCTAAGTGCTGAGATTAATGGCATATGCCACTGTGCCTGGCCTAGTTTTGTAAATTTTTTCAATTTCTGTTTTTCCTTTTTTGCTTTTGAGGTGGGTTTTTGCTGCATTGGTCTCCAACTCAAGTGATAGTTATATATATGGGACTTCAGATACACACTACTGAGCCCAGCTTCTCAGTGTACAAGTTTGTGTAGAAATATGATATGCTTTCTGTTCTGTTGAGTATTTGACCATGAGTAAAACTGATGGGAACTGTGACCATTTATCTCTTTTGGGAACAGCCAAACTGTTTTCACAGAGATGTACTCCTGAGAATTTCAGGTTCTTCATATTCCACCGACATTCTATACACAGGTAGTATTTTAAAATGCATGTCTGTACACGTATGTGTGCTGGTATACATCTGTGAGAATCTTCAGGAATGCCATTTATTTCTTTGGAGGCAGGATCTTTTCTGCTGTCATTAGCCTGAAGCTCACCAGCTAGGCTAGACTGGCACATAAGTGAGTGCCAACGATACTCCTATTTGTATCCATAGTGGTTTGATTGCAAGTGTGTGCCACTGTGCCCAGCTGTTTATATGGATACTGGGTATCGAACTCAGGTACTTAATGACTGAGCCATCTCCCTGGCTCCTCTGTCTATATTTTTGGCATTAATGTCTTGGCACTGGAGTTACATTTTTAGTTATCTAATAATATGAAAATGTATCAGATCTTTGTCTATGTTGGTTAAGATAGAGCAGTTTGAGTTCTAAGTATATAAGCTCAGTCATGGGAGACTCGCCTATCATGGGTTCAATTCACAACTGCATAAAACAGCAAAAAACAGTACAGTAGTTTAAATGTGTGGATTGTGCTGTTGTCTTCAGTTGGACAAGTATTAGTCATCTGAAACTAACTTGGCTTCTTTGTGTTGTTTCTGCCCATGGCTTATGGGGTAAGTAATCCACACTTTTCTTATGGGTGCCCATCAGTAAAATGGAAAGTACTTGCTTTTATTTGCTGAGGCAGAAAGCTTGAGGAACCTTTCTCTCACAGTTAGTGGAGTGTGTGTGTGTGTGTGTGTGTGTGTGTGTGTGTGTCCCTACTTGTGAGTCTAGTGTTTGTTGTTGGATTTGTCACTTCCAGTGGATTCCTTGCCCCTTGTCTCCCAGAGCATTCTGTTAAATTTAGCCTTCCCTCCCAGTCCAGCAGAGGTCCATAGCCTCGCCCCCTCCTTTGATGTTCTCTCTCACTGACTTAATGCTCTTCTCACAGTGGTTGTGCTTAAGGTTCAGACTCCCACAGACGTCAGCTTTTTTTTTTTAAGTCAAACTTCAGCAACCAAAAATACTAGGTGTGTCTAATCTATGCAGAGAAAGGCTCACTAAGGAAAGGTGACAGCACATTAGTGGACCATCTTTGCATTTCTAGTTGGGTGTTATTTAGTTCTTAGAGACACAGGTGAACTATTACATAACAGGTAAGCACAGGATGTGAAATAAGGTATTTCACCCAAGTCAGTTTGTTTCCATGGGGAAGACTCATTTTCTGAGATAAGCTACACAAACACCCTGAAACATTAGTAGAATACTGTGTTTGCTGATTTTAATTATTGTTTGTTTTATCTTTCTGCAAGGTTTGTAACATTTGAAAATTACCGTCAACACAGGAATTTCAGTGTTTTTATGTTTCTTACAGAATTAGTTAAAGTTAGTAATATTTTCACAAAGGTACTATTAAGTTTAGAACCAATGGTGAGAATTTAGCTGGCTGATACTCAACTTTTATTGGTTGACTCCAGTCAATTTTCATGTCTGTATATGCATTATGACCATTTAAGGTATAGCCAATTAGGGGGGAAACTATTGCTAATTTTACTCTTCTTTTTCTTCTTCCTAAAATAAAAGGTCTCAAGCAGAAGAGAAAGAAGAGCCTTATCAGAGACTGGAGAAGGACAGGATATCTCCTGACCTGGCCTGGTCATGGTAAGTACCAGAAATGAGGAAATTAGAGTCAGACTCTTGATAATAGCGAACGATAAACAGCTTTCTGTTTTATAAGAAATCATTTCATTTTTTCCTATTCACTAATTTATCTCTATTTCCTTTGTCAATTTCTCAGTACCAGTCTACTATGAATAGAACAGCTCTGTTTGCAGCAGTTTAATGGAGACAAGATTGAAATATAGACTTTTTGGACTCCAGAATTTTCATTTCTTCCTTTACTAGGAAATTGGTTTGGGGGTATAGCTCAGAGCTAAGCCACATGTCACATATGCAAGGCCCCCGGTTCACTTCCTCCCTTTTCCTAATATAATCATAGGAAGCAAGACATAGTGAGAATGGTTTCTGTGTGTGTATTTGGTGTGTAGAGAATTGTTAGATGGCCACTCACATATTTTCTTTATTTGATTGACAAAATTGCAAAACATTTATTGTAAAATGTATTACAAAATAAACATATACTTTAGAATGGTCACATTGAGCTAATAATGTACATGAGCATACATTCTATATGAATTTATTAGATTGAAGCAGTTGCCTTCCTTTCCTATTGTGTTTTCAAGACTCTTTTGACCCCATGGCAGATGAGGCAGCTGTGCACACCCTGCCCATACCTTTCACTTAAGAAAACAAAGGGCATTTCAGTGGCATCTGGGCCATAGGCAGAAAAGATGGGACACAGCGACATATAAGCAAAGCTTTGAGAACTAGAGAAGTTATTCTCTATAACATTGTCTCTCTCTCTCTCTCTCTCTCTCTCTCTCTCTCTCTCTCTCTCTGTGTGTGTGTGTGTGTGTGTGTGTGTGTGATTGTTTTGTTTTTAAACATGTGGTAGTTCTTAGACCTAAGGTGTTTCATGCTCGTACACAAAGAGGTAGTTGAAAATATCATGTTAATTTCAGGCTTCATTAGGGATGTGTGGAGAATGCTTTTCAAAATTAAAAACAAAGTAAAAAAGCACCCCAGGTGTGTAGTTACATCATATTAAAAGGAGGAGGAAGGTAATTTCTTCCTTCTTAAAGGTGGGCCAGTATACTCAAAATTTGTGGGCATCACAATTTTCTGATTTAGTCTTGTACCCAAAGCATGATGATGTTTTACTAGTTTTTTGTGGGGAGTGGGATGGGTGGGAGACAGTATATGAGACACGATTTTTCTGTATAGCCCTGGCTATCCTAGAACTCGCTGTAGATGTAGACCAAGCTGGCCTTTAACTATCAGAGATCTACCTGTCTGCCTCCTAACTGCTGAGATTAAAGGCATGTCCACAACCAACCAGCTACTATTTTTTTTAATCTAAAGCATGTTTTTATTTGCCCATAGTTTTCAGTAAGCCAGAAATGTGCTTGCCTCGTATTGTCATGGTATGTACACACCAGTGCCAGAAAGTGACAATCCGACATGAAGGCTGCTTTGCTCTGCTCTGCACTGAGTGCTTTCCCTTCACTGTGTGCCATGTGGCCAGCAATAGAGTCTTCTTTCTGGTACTACTGAGGTCTCTGGTCCCCAGCACGGTCCTCATGGGGTTCCTTCTGTCCCAAAGCTATGGAGCAGGGTGACCACACATCATAAAGGATATGTCTTAGTTACTGTTCTTTTGCTGGGAAGAGGTACCATGATGAAGGCAGCATATAAAAGACAACATTTAAGTGGGGATTTGCTAACAGCTCCAAAGGGACAGTTCTTCATGATCATGATGGGAACGTAGTGGCAGGTGGCAGGCATGGTGCCGGAATGGTAGTTGAGAGCTTTTGAAACCTCAAAGCCCACCCACCTCCAGTGCCACACCTGCTTCTTGTATTTTTTTCAAAATGTACCAGATATACCAGTAGCCTCTTGGTTCTGAGTTTGGTAATGCCTGATATGTTTGCATCAGTGTGTCCTCAGATTAGGGATACCTTTATCAGTCAGACTTGTGTTCTTATTGCAAATGCCCCAGAGAAGTTAACAAAACAGGAGAAGAGGTTCATTTTAGTTAACAGTATTAACCCCTGGCTTTTGGATGTTTGGTGAGGCAGTATAATCAAGGTGGGACAATGTGATGGAAAGAGACCACTTACCTGGTGGAGCACAGGGAACAGAGAAGAGGGTTTGCTGCTCGGAGTTTCTAACTCCCTGCTTGGCAGTCCTGTGTGATAGCACCAAAGCCTTCAACATGTAAGCCTTTGGAGAACCCTGCAACCATTGTAGTACCTAACGTATCAGATGAAACACTTGGAGAGAGGTTTTTGTTTTTTGTTTTTTTAACTTTTCTGCTTGTTTCAAAATGGACATTGGGTTATTATGATTATATAAGTAGACCTGGCAGAAGAACCAAACATGGGTGATTAGTTCTTTTAAATTATTAAACATTGTGGGATTTTTTTTCAGGATGAAGAGATGCGGCATAGCATTGAGTGCATCCAAGCCAATCAGATATTTCCCAGGAAGCAGCTGATACGGGAGGATGAGAATCTTCAGGTGAATATAGGCCATTTAAAAATATGTGTAATATGTGTTTAGCCTTATAGTAAAACTAGTAGATTGAAGTAATGTATAATAGACACAATCCTTAAACTGTACTTATAAAAATATAATCTGGAAAGCGTTTCCTTTTGCAGCTTATTTCTTAAAAGTTTATTGGTTGAGATGAATCATTTATCTCATTATTACTTAGAAGTCTATAACTTGGGTACATTAATTATAAGCCATCCTTTAGGTTTTTTTACTTTAACTTGTGTGGCAGAGGGTTTTGTCTGTTTGCTTACTGACAGTGTATTCACCAGGATTATTTTTCAAAACTTGGCTTTTCTGCTCTGGAACTCTGAAAGGTTTCTTCATCTGTTTTTCAGGTTCCTTTCCTTGAACTTCATGGAGAGAGCACAGAGTATGTGGGCCGTGCTGAGGATGCCATCATTGCCCTTTCTAATTACAGACTTCACATCAAGTTTAAGGAGTCTCTTGTTAATGTAAGTGATACCAGCCATTTTCCCTGTAAGGTAGACAGGAGAAGGAAGAGGTGAGAGTTATACAGGCTTAGGTGTATGAGAGCATTTTACGTCGTGCTTTCCTCTCAGCTAATTTCATGCTCAAGGATATCAGGTTAATAAGAAACTCTTATGCTTATTTAAAATAATGTATCTTGTCTATTGAGGTATGCATTCTTAGTTAATAATAAGTAGTCTATATCAGGCACTGCTGTATTATTAAGCTTTATAAATGTGTAAAGATTGTACAGGCCTTTCCCTAGCTTGCCCACTACTTAGTAGTTAGCAGTTGCTTCAGTTGAGATCATTTCTTGGGTCTTAACAATGAATGAAAAGATGCTCTTTGAGCTCACTACAGACCATCATATTGGATAAAGTTAGTCTGGTGGCTCTTGAAGCAGATAAGAATAGGTCTTAGTATACTGTTTATTGACATATTGGACTGTTTGTTATCTAAGGAAAAGGGCAGCTTGAAGTTGCCCTTTTTGGGTTATGAGAGTCCACCCAGCAGAACTGGTTCTTCCAATTCACCTCTATCCTTAGGAGTCATCAGTGAACCATCCCTGAAAGGCCCACAAGTTCACAGATTTCTGCCAGTGGGAAATGTTCTTCCTGTTTTACTTGCCAGTCTTGTAGCTTTCTGCATTTGAGTGTCTGTGCAGAAAAGTGTATTGTGGTGTGTGTCAGAGCTCAGGCCTACATTCAGATTATGTTTATTTAGGGGCATTCTTTGAAATCTGTTTCTTGCATTCATTTTATTTACCATTCTAGAAGTTACCTAACTATTCAAGCTGCATTCTTTATGAGAAGGTCAATGGCTGTCATTTTTGAGTTGGCATTTAGTATTTATTTATTTGTTTGTTTATTTATCATAGTTACACATTTATTCTGAACCATGACCTGAATTCGTCTACCCAACTACTAGATTTGAGTTATGCCTATATTCTGTTCATTAGTATACACCAAAGTCATCAAGGAAAAAGAAAATGTACTATGTTAACAGTGCTCTAGTGATCAAAAGCAGCTTGGGGAAGAAAAGGTTTATCTCAGATGGGTGTGGTTGAGCACTTCTTTAGTCCCACTCAGGAGGCAGAAGCAGGGGAATCTCTGAGCTGGAGGACAGCCACAGCTATATAGAGAAACCCTGTCTTGAAAAACCCAACAAACAAAAGGTTTATTTCATCTTACAGCTTACAGTCTATCATTGCGGGAAGCCAAAGCAGGAACTGAAGTAGTACGCAGGGGTTGTACTGCCCAATATAGACTTTGCTTTCCCACATCAAACATTAATCAAGAATATGTCCACTCGTCAATCTGATGGAGATAATTTCTCAATTCAGGTGGTCCTCTTCCCAGATGGCTCTAGTTTGTGTCAAGTTAACAAGAACCAACCAGTACAAGAGTTCATTTGGACTTGAGCCCTCATGACCAGTGGGTAAAGGTGGAAGGGATAAAATAATCAGCTTTGAAATTTTCCTACCATATTCTAGGGGAGTGAGTCAAAATACTAGTCAACTTAAACTTAACTTTTTCTTCTTTAAATAGTTAGAATCAGTGAGCTTGTAACTAAATTGTCTTTGAGAATAAGTATTCATCTTATTGTATTTTCCCATGTCCCATTTATCGTTTACTAGATTTGGCTAAGTATGTGAAGGTCTATTCTTAGATTTGTTTGGGAATCAGGTCTTTTGGAGAATCACATCATCCACTGTGTTAAAGCTTTCATTGTTTTCTTAATTTGTTCTGTGACAGTCAAATTATGCAGCATAATGTGAGGCTGTGGTCCTTGTCCCTGTCAGCTTTTTTGTCCACCATTTACTAGTAAAGCTAGCTTCCCTGGACCACTCAGGCCAACTTCATAGTTTTGCACATTCTCCCCTAGGGAATGTCTCCTCATCTCTCAGAACTCAGTTCAGGTGGTAGCTTCCTC
Organism: Micromys minutus; assembly: GCF_963924665.1. Classification (NCBI taxonomy): domain Eukaryota; kingdom Metazoa; phylum Chordata; class Mammalia; order Rodentia; family Muridae; genus Micromys; species Micromys minutus. Next base: position 29,310,484 of record NC_137969.1, on the reverse strand, counting down.
TGTGAAGCTTTGCTCAATCCCCTTCCCTTCCTGGCAGTAAGTGTACTCAGTGGCTGCTTCTATATCGTACATACTTTTACAACATTTATTAGACATGTTGTCACTCTTTGTTTTGTCTTGTCTCTGTATCTTCAGGATTCAACATGTCTCTTGATGCCATTCAATTCAGTAAATGGGCAATAAATTGAAGTTAGTATGAATCTGAAATGAATATAGATCATCTCTCCCCTTTCTGATTTGAAGTTCATTTTAAAACACTGTGCTTCTGTGAATAGGTCTATGCCATTGATGATCTATCTCTTACAGTAACTATCTGAATAGGATGTAGTCTGACACACACACACACACACACACACACACACACACACACACACACACACACACCCCGTTTAAGGAAACTGACTACTGCTCTTACTTTTAATCTCTCACACAAAGCATTTTCTCTAGCATTATAACTCTCCAAGTCTTAGAGCCTGTGTGTCACTTACAGAACCCCAGATGTTGTGTTTGTGCAGAACAAGATTGTGCAAAATTATCTTGACATTGTAGGGACTATGAACATTTCCTATTAAGAGACCTCACAATCAGTGCAAGGGTTCCTGAAGCCCGAGGTCACTCCAGGAAGTAAAGGAAAAAGGCTGCTTCCTCCTGCAGCAGATACTAGATGGAGACCAGAGGATTGATAGGGGTTGCCTCTCTCTGCATCCCTCTATTCTATTTTCAACAGATAAGTATTAACAGCAAAACACAGGAAATCAAGAGACCCCATTAAAGGTTATTTCATCTAAATCACGCACATTTAAGCCATTAGAACCCAAATGTGCTATCTCTATTGTGGCATGACCCACTTTGCATTATTTAGTAACTTCAGAAAATGACTTGCCATTAAGTTTTAAATAGCTACTCAATATCAAATATTCCTTTAATTTCACAGCACATTGAATGTTTCTAGGTTTAGATACTATAAGCACTATTACTTTAAGCTACATAATCTCAGTAAGCATCAGGCTAGGGTGAAGTACCTCTGTGACAGAGTCCATTTGCAGCATTCTTGGTGTGTGCAATCTGTTCTTTATTTTTCCAAAACTACATTTCTTTGAAGCTTACAATTAAATGTTCAGGTAGGATTTATGAAAGCTTAAAACAGGTTTTGTTGTGTAATTCAACAGACTGATTCACAGTCTTCTGCTTCTAAAACCCCAGCCAGTGGCTGAGACTCTTGGCTGATGGCTGCTTTTCTGTTTGGAGCAAGTTGGTCCTGAGTGTTGGATATTTACATTACAATTGTTTCTCCACTGCACGAGTCTCCTCTTTTTTTTTTTTTTTTTTTTTTTTTTTTTTTTTTTTTACCAGTGCATTGTGTTCTTATGGGAATATTTTGTGGTGGTGAAGATAAAGCCCACAGTTTATACATACATAAGCAATGGAATTATGACCTTTAAAAATTGTAGAGGAAGGTACTGTAAGATGGTTTAGCTGGCTGCTCTTCCAGAGGTCCTGAGTTCAATCCCTTGTATCCTAGGTGGCTCACAATGTCTATAATGGGATCTGATTCCCTCTTGTGTGCAGACTTGCATGTAAACAGAGCACTCATATACATAAAATATATAAATTTTTTAAAATGTGATTGAGGGTAGAAGAGATGGCTCAGCAACTAAAAGCAATTTCTGGACAAGCTTGCTGACCTGAATGCCTGAAACCCATGTAAAGGTGGGAGGAGAGAACCAATTCCCTGAAGTCTTCTGAGCCTTGTATGCTCACTGTGGTGTTTGCATGGGTGCATGAGTGTGTATGCACAGATAATAAATAAAATTTAGAAAAGAGTATAGACTGAGTTTTAAGCAGAAATGATTTATAAACCTTTGTTTTTTTTGGTCAGGTTGTGTATTAGGTATGAGAGGTATTAAAGACTGAGGATTTTTTTGTTTTGTTTCTGTTATGTGAGGGAAGTTGGGAGAGCTAGAGCAGTGGTAAGTCTAGAGCCTTTACAAAGGAGAGAAACTTGGCTAAATGTATAGGGAGGAAAAGATGGCCAGTTTCCACTCTTAAAGGAGGTGGAGAGGAGCCTGGGACTGAAAGAGACAAAAGGAAGGAAGGCACCCTTGTTACAGAACCAGATATTTCTTGTTTTATTAGCAATACTCTTACATGTGACAATTTTGTATATCAAATTTTTATGTTTTGAAGGGCTAGGGAGGTGGCTCAGGGGTAAGACCACTTGTACTATCAGAGAACTTGAGTTTGATTCCCATCACCAACAGTGGCTTACAGCCATCTGTAACTCTAGATCTGATGCTCTTTCTGACCTCTGCAGACATACATGCAACTAGAATACTTACACACATGAACTAAAAAAAAAAAAAAAAAGAAAGAAAGAAATGTGCATTTTTCCACACTGTGATTCCAATTGATTTGGATGCAAGAACCAACCTTCTTTTCTTCCTCCTCTTCCCCCCTCCTCCTGTTTTTCTTTCTTCTCCCTTCTTCCGTCATCTTCCATGACGTAGTGATTAAGAGCACAAACTTGCCCTTGGAGATAACCTGAATTCAGCCCCAGTACCCAACTTTTAGGTGGCTCACAAGCTTTACAGGTCTTTCATTTGCCAAACTGGCAGATGGCCCCACCCTGTATGAGAGACAGGGAAAAGTAGCTAGCTAGCATGCAGGAACACATTTAAAAAAACAAGTAAAGAGTGTCTATAGGGGACCAGTAACACTACCTAAGAACTAGTTTGTATTATATTTTGTCTTCTTTTTAAAAATATTATATTTCTTTATTGTGTGTGAACCTTGAACTCAGGTTGCCAGTCTTGGCAGCAAGCACCTGTACCTATTCTAATCTCTTTTCTCTTGATCTTCATATTCTCCTTTGATAACTTTATCTTTACTGATAATCTCTCCCTCTCTATCCTGCTCTAGATTTACAGACTCTTGAAAGAAATTTTAGCTGCATCAACTGTAGTTTCTCGTGCAGCACCTTGGGGCTAAGGGCTTAACTAGCAGAAAGCCAAAGCTGCTCCCCCACCTCTTGGAGTATAAGCAGGAATGCATAGTATTCCTCTTACTCCAATTCTAGTAAAATTGTGACAGGTTTTAATAGATTTTATACTTAGAAACGAATCTTTCACCCTGAGACAAAAACTCCCAGGCTTATCTGAATCTTCGGTTTGCTGTTCTTCCTCCATCTGCATCCAGTTTCTGTTTCTGTGTTTTGTCTTGCCCTGGAATTCTTTTTGACCCAGCATTCTTCTTCTGAGGGATCTCTGCTGATTCTGGCAGCTGCAGGGTAGATCAGAGTTGTTTGTCATGGCAGTTTCAGAGTCAGCTCTGAAAGTGGCAGGACTGACTTGGAGCAGCCCTGTGCTGCCAACACTTTCGGTTGTTTCCTATGCCTTGGAGGAGATTGCTTTCACCTGAACAAACGTGAACAAATTGTTGGAATACTACTTGCAGCTCCTACAGCCCGGCTTTGACTTGGTTTAATACAGTGTTACGGACAAGCCAGCCATTTTTCCCCAAGGTGTTAATGCACTCGGGTGGATATAGTAACTCACTCAGTGGAGTGCTTGCCTAGCATGCATCAAGTTCTGGGTTGGACGCCAAGTATCACATAAACAAGCCATGGTGGTACTGGACTTGGGAAGACGAGTCAGAAGTTGAAGGTGGTCTTCAGTGACATAGGGAGTTTTAAAATATCTCTCTGTTCTCTTTCTCTCTTTCTCTCTCTATCTCTGTCTTTCTATTTCTCTGTCTCTCTGTCTCTCTCTGTCTTTCTTTCTCTCATGAGGTGGGTAGTAGTGGTAAATACCTTTAATCCCAGGACTCAGGAGGCAGAAGCAGAAGGATCTCTGAGTCTGAGACTAGCCTGGTCAACAGAATAAGTTTCAGGTCAGCCACAACTACCCAGAGAAACCTTCTCAAAAAACAAAAACAAACAAAAAGAATTTATTAATTTATTACATGTTTGGAAATTGCTTTTGGAGTTGGAGGCTGAGTTAGATATTTTTCAGGAGGAATGTCCTAGTGTTAGCCTTAGGGTCATTTACACACTTCCCAAGTGTTTCCTCTGTCTCACTGGCATAGCTGAATCTGTTTTCTATTGTTAAGTAGAGCCTGATAACCCAGTTGGCAGGGAGAGGGACTATTCCAGTTCACGAAGACATTGGGTCGTACTTGACAAACAAGATTCTTCAGTTTTTGAACATGTTGGATCTAGCCTATTTTAGGTTCTTTGACCACTGCAAGACTTACTGATATCTCTGATCTATTCTACTGACCAGATACCCTGACCAGTGACTACTGTGCCATTTTTGTTTAGTAACCTGTAGGCAATTAGGCTTCCAGAAGACCCCTTTGGTAAGAACTGAGGCATTAATATACTCTCTGACCCTGGGACAGGGAAGACATTCATTCTTGTTTGCACTTAGCCTGGAGTGCTTTTGTTTAGTGCCTTCAACCTTTGTGTTACTACATTTCATAGTATCTTAAATAGTGCCATGAGAAATGAACTTGTGGGTTTGATACTCAAGGATTTATTTCCTCTTCTCTTCCAGAACCTATGCCTCTTCTTGGTGGTCATCATGCTGTGATTTGAGGTCACTGATTTAGGGAAAGGGAAACTCTAATCAGTAGTAAATCACTACTGATCCAGCTACATTTGCAGTTCTATTTGCTGCTTCTCCTGTTAATCAGTTGGTCTGAATGTATCTTCAAAGTCAGTGCCTTTTTGACTAAGAAGACTGTATCCTTTTTAACCTTTGCAGGTTCCATTACAGCTTATAGAAAGCGTTGAATGCCGTGATATATTTCAGCTTCATTTGACATGCAAAGACTGCAAAGTTATAAGGTAGGTGGTGTGTTTGTGAGGATGTGAGGTATTAAGGAAAAATATTCTTTAAAGAGTTGTTACATTGTTAGGAAAATATCTTCTGAAGATCAACTCTGTTAAGATAATTTCTGAGTAATTAGTGCCTGGAATATTTTATTTTTAGTGTATTAGTATACAAACAGATACATTTTACTTGGAAATAATTTTAAATATATAACATATATAAAAACTAAAACAGTACAGTGGTGTTTACCTGTTAACACTTTACCCCAATTTACTTTATTATTTGCAGTGTGTGTGTGTGTGCGCGCGTGTAAGAGAGAGAGAGAGACAGGGAGAGAGAGAGAGAGACAGGGAGAGAGAGTGACAGAGAGAAACAGAGAAAGATATTTTTTGAAAAGTTAAAATAGGTTTCATTTCGCTCTTCAGCCTTAACCCCTTTAAGTATGCTTTCTGTAGTGTATAGTTTTGTCTACACAGTTTTAAGTTTTCAGCCAGTCACATGTATGCACCTTCCCAGAAACTATCTCAGATGCTTGGATAAAAGTCATACTTATATTAACTCATTTTTAAAAATGATTTACTTATTTATGAATATGAGTATACTGTAGCTGTCTTCAGACACACCAGAAGGCATCAGATCACATTACAGATGGTTGTGAGCCACCATATGGTTGCTGGGAATTGAACTCAGGATCTCTGGGAGAGCAGTCTGTGCTCTTAACCACTGAGCCATCTCTCCAGCCTCATATTAACTCATTTTTAAATTGGCTTATTGGCTCTGTGGCTGGGCTCCTCTAAGCCTTTCACAGCTAGCATGCCCTTACCATCACTCCTTGCTCCATGCCTCTAATTCTGCCCCCAGCTTATTTGCCCAGTTACCTTTACCCCTAGCTTAACACTTCAGTTTAGTTCTTCAGTTACCTTCTGTGAAGTCCATTCATTGGTCTTGCTTTGCTGCGCAAGACACTTTTGGACCACTTCCCCTTTCCACCTACATTTTGGGAATTCTCCCTTGTACCTCTGAGTCTGCCCTGTTTCTCTTCCGTATGTCTCGTATCTTCTCTTCTCTCTTCTAGCCTATGGGAACCTGGAAGTCCTACCTCCTTCTTTCCACCCAGCCATTGGCCACCGATATCTTTATTGGTAGATCAAAAACTAATTGGGGTGAAGACCATTAGCATCAATAAACAGGTTCTCAATTAAAACATCAAACCACCCCCTACAGCTTTCCTAACAATATTTTCTCATAACCAGTATACCATTGTCAATGTCACAATTTTACTTTGATGATACATTTGCCAAATGTACTATCCTGTTCCAATTATGGAGTAATATAGTTTTCTGTTTTAATAGATTGCTTCTTATGCATGTCTAGAGTTTCCTCTAAATTAAATTGAAGTTATGTGTTTGCAACTGGGACACACACACACACACACACACACACACACACACACACTTCTTTTCACAATATTGTGTTACATCCACAGACAGTCAATTCAGGTGTCTCTTATTGATGAGTTTTGATTAGTCTGGTCAAAATGTTACTCAATTTCTATATAATTTCTACATTTTCTTGTAACCAATAAACAATCTATGAGAAACATTTTGAGAAAATGCAGGTGTCTTGTTTCTCATAAAAAATTTTCTAACTTTAGCATTTATTCATGATTTTATTAAACCTAATTTTAACTCTGATGGTTGCAAAATGATACCCCAAATTTGTTTTTAATTTAGTAGTTCTAGATATGTTCCTGATATATTTTTTAAATTAAATTTAATTTTTTCTTTTCTTTTATTGGATATTTTTTTTATTTACACTTCAAATGTTATCTCCTTTCCCAGTTTCCGATCTGGAAACCCCCTGCCCCGCCCTCCTCCCTCCTCCCTATGCTTCTATGAGGGTGCTCTCCCACCCATTTCCTCCCGCCTCCCTGCCCTAGAATTCACCTACACTGGAGCATCCAGCCTTCACAGGACCAAGGGCCTCTCCTCTGGATGCCCAACAAGGCCATCTTCTGCTATATATGTGGCTGGAGTCATGGGTTGCTCCATGTATACTCTTTGGTTGGTAGTTTAGTTCCTGGGAGCTGGTGGTGGTGGTGGTGGTGGTGGTGGGGAGGTGGAGGGTGAGCGTTTTGTGTGTGTGTGTGTGTGTGTGTGTGTCTGACATTTTTACTTCTTTGTTCTGTTTTGGGATACATGTAAACACTGTATTATGTTGATGAACTACATTCACTGGTTCAAAGGAAGGCTTTAGTGACCTCATTGCTAAGGCAAACTTTTAACAGCCTTTTTAGCTGCTCTTGCCTGTCTTCCTCTCTGCAGTCCAAGGTGGCCTGAGACATTTTATTACAGTACTCCTGTTTCAGCTTTCTAAGTACTGGTTATAGGAACAAGCCACCACACACCACACACACTATATTTTTGGTAGGTAACTGACAGACACTCAGATCTAAAAGTTTAATTTTAGTTTATAGCACTACATTTAAAAATAAAAGTCTTCAAAAAAATCAATTAGTACTAATTATTTTAACCTTTTAATGGTATATACTGAAAATTGCTATTCGTAATAGAGCTGTTTGTTCTCTGTATGGCTGTAGCTGAATGTTTGTGTGTCTCTCTGCCTTACTTTGTATCTGTTGGTCCTGAGTGCTAAGTAGCCAAATTTGAAGCCATCTCCTAACTGGCTATGGATAGTATTGTAGTCTGTTTTTTAGGATGGCCTGTTATATTGCAGCAAAAGAAACAGGGCTTTTCTGAACTTATTTCTTAGTAGAGATAACTGTAACACAAGCTAAAGGAAGTAGGGTGAGACCTGATCATCAAAGATACAAACTAGTACTTTACTTTGATAATCACTATTAATTACTTTTAGAAGAGATTCATTCGATCTAAGTAATAGATTTCCACATGTCCAACTTCCTTTTTTTTTCTTTTGCACCATTGGCTAAAATGTGATTCGTCTGTTTTTATTGTAAGTAGTAGTAATGACTGTCTCTGACGCTTTCTTCACTCGTCTTCATTATGAATACACATTCTTGAAATGGTGGCTTTTCTTAGACTTCATTATGGACTGTCACCTGATGACATTTATTTATACCTGTTTTGCTTTGCAAAGGTGTCAGTTCCCAACCTTTGAGCAGTGTCAAGATTGGCTTAAGAGATTGAACAGTGCCATCCGGCCACCTGGTAAAATAGAAGATCTCTTCTCATTTGCATACCATGCTTGGTGCATGGAGGTCTACGCCAGTGAAAAAGAGCAGCACGGAGACCTGTGCAGACCAGGTAGGCCGGACTTCTTATGAAGCCTTGCTCAGACGCCTTTATCATGAAATGGGAACCCACAGGATTCACACCTTCAGTCTCTGCCATCTAGCCATTTCCATTACTCTAAGTTTAGTAAGACATATTTCCTGCTTTTCAGGGGAAGGGGGAAACTGTGTTTGCTATATTAGCTTCCTAGGACTAAAATGACTATAAGAAAGCTTGTGGGGATTATGGAACTTTAGTGGAAAGAAGCTGTGCATTTTATGTATGTGTTAAATAGCATTTAGTGGGCTTTGAACCAGATTAGTCTTGGACATTTATGTAAAAATACTTAATTTCTCACTTTATTCTCTACTTTTTTCCTGATCTTTTATTAAAGTGGCATCTGTGTGTATGTGTGTAAGTGAGCGAGCAAGACAGGGATTGTTTGTGTAACATGCTAGGGATTGAAGCCTAGATTTTGTGCATGCTAAGACAGTTATTTGTAGTGTCAACCAGTGAGTGTGTATGTGTGTACATTAGCTACACACATATATGGAGGTGAGAGTAATGTTGGGTATCTTCCTCTATGGCTGGCTACCTTATTTTTTAAGACAGGTTAAAGCTCACCAAGTTAACCAGTTTTAACTGGCCACAAAGCTCCAGCAATCTTCCGTCTTTGCCTTTCCAGGACTAGGATTGTAGGCATGTGACATGGTGCTATGCTTTTTACATGGGTATCAGGGATTGTTTTGCTTGCTCAGCAAGCACTGTACCGAATCATCTTCCTAGCCCCTGTCATTATGTTTTAAACTAATTTCAACTAATATATATGACTTTTGCTGGGTGTGGTGATGCACACCTTTAAATCCCAGTACTCAGGAGACAGAAAGACAGCAGATTTCTGTAAGTTCAAGGCTAGCCTGGTCTACATTGTAAGTTCTAAGCTAGCTAGTCTTACGTAGTGAGATCCTATCTCAAATCAAAACAAATAAAAATGTAGATCTTTTCAATTTTTATATTGTGACGTTACAGACAATGAAGGGTACAAATCTTATCTTCATTTGCTAAGTTTTAAACCATTGTATATTATTTCAATTTTTATTTTTTGATCAATTTTGATTTTTTGATTTATTTTATTTTATTTGATAGAATAATGAATGTGGAGAAGTGACTCCTCTTGCATCTTCATGTTTATGACACTGATTTTAAGAGGCATTTGTTCTCTGGCTTGGAGTTGCCTGCCTTCTGTCAGTCAGGTCTGCTTGCGTCTATTTTGTTCTTTTATAACAAACTGTTTGTTTTTCAAGGTAGGGATTCTCTGTGTAGCCCTGGCTGTCCTGGAACTCACTCTGTAGATCAGGCTAGTCTTGAACTCAGGGATCCACCTGCCTTTGCCTCCCAGGTGCTGGGATTAGAGGTGTTTTCCACCAACACCAGCTTTCACAACAAACTTTTAAAGAGAACTTCTCTGTTCCCTTGGTAATTTTAGTTGTTTCTTATTTAGCTGGCTTTTAGGATATTCCTAGAATGGGTTGTTCTGAGGTTAGGTCTTCAGGATCTTTCCTTCCTGATGATGTATACTAACCAATAGAGCTATCCAGTGCCCTCTGTCTTTCTCTAGGCCTGTGTTTCCCTAGGGTAGGGTACAACATGTAGTGGGTAAAGTCTTGATTTTAGAATTCGGAATGCTGAATTCAAGCCCATACACTGTATTTAATGGAAAATAATACTTAAACTTTCTGACCTTCAGTTTCCTTTGTTTCTTAAACTGGAGCATTTCTTATTTTTTCTCTCCAAATTAACATGGGTATTTTGAAGGTCAAGTGTGTTAATTGCAGAGTTCAATTCAGAAATACTCTTGTACCTCCTATACATGAGGCTTATGAAAGGTATGGAAATCATGCAGCTACAAATAATGTCTTCTTAACTGATCAGTAGGAAATTCACTGGGATTGAAGGTTGCATTTTTTTTCTTCTCAAGATACATATGTGGTTCACACTGATGCTAACTGCTATCACTTATATGGACTTTTACTGACATTATTTGGAGAAAGAGAGACAGAGAGAATATGTTTGGGTTTTTTTCCTTTTACATAGGTATACTATGTATACAAAAATAAAAATGTCTGCCATTTTTTATTCCAGTTGAATGTTGGCAGCCACAGTTTATAACAGGAACACACCAGACAGCCACATTGTTGTTACATTTTCTTAAGGATGAAACAACATGTGAAAAACTTCAGAGTATAGTGTAGCCTAGAACATGAGAGCACAGCAGGACACTGAGGTGTAGACTTTGGTTTAATCTTTCAGCCATACAAAGAGCCTTTGGTGGCTTCTCTCCTGCTCAGCACCAAGTGTGTTAGCAGGAACCTGGGATGACTCTGTCACTCATTGTCTTGGTGTTCAACAGTTGAGCCTGTTGTAGTGGAACCAGTCATATTGCAACCGCAACTCTAGGACTCCCTTGGCCTAGGAAGAGGTCTCGGCATTGTTGTGGATTCATTTGTGAAACTTGAAAGTCTTTGTTAAGTATTAAGTATCTGCCTCATCTCAAATTCAGGCAAGCAACAGACTCAGAACTGCAGCCTTTGCCCAAATGTCCTCAGTTTTGAGAGTAGTTACATGCTCATTGCTGTGACAGAATACCTGACAAAGCAGCTTAACAATGGAGAGGTTCATTCTGGCTCATCGTTCATGACAGTCCATCATGGTAAGGAACTGTGGTGTCTTAGTCACTAGTCTGTTGCTGTGAGGAAACAGTTCTTCTAAAAGAAAGTATATAACTGAGGTACTGGACTACAGTTTCAGAGGTTAGTCCATCATTGTCATGATGGGGAGGGTGGCCACACAGCAGTCTCTAAGATTAAAAGAATTACTTGATGTGTATGAATGCTTTGCCTGCATTTATGAATATGGACTGTGCATGTGCAGTGCCTATGGAGGCCAAACAGTTTTTCCACATAAGCTTTTTTCCCTCTGAGTCTGACTTGTTTTGCTTAACAATACTGATGCCTAATTCTATTTTCCTATGTATTGTCACAATAATCAATAATCGTTTTCTACTCCTGATTAAAGTTCCATTGTAGTGGGTGAGGTAGCTCAGTAGGTAAAGCATTCACTGTGCTAGCCTGATGACCTGAGTTTAATCAATAGGGCTCACGTGGTGGGAGAGCGCTGACTCCTGCAAATTGTCCTCCAACCTCCACACAAGCATCATGCCTCTCAAACACATACAAATGCATATAAAACTTTCTAATAAATAAAAAAAATTCATTGTGTGTGTACATTTTATTGATTCACCTGTTACTAGACATGGAGGCTTGTTCCAGTTTCTTAGCTGTAAGGGTCCTTTGGGTAAATATGGTAGGTACTTTTTTGAAAGTGAATGTATATGTGGAAGAAAACTGAGTATTAACCCCCACCTTTTACTTGATGTTTGCTGCTGTGCTGTGTATTCAAAACTAGCTGGCTCATAAGCTCCTGGGTGGTTTCTCCTATATCCATCTCTCCTGTGCATTCTGAGATTCCTGATATGTGCAGCTGTGTTTGACTTTTTACATGGGTTCTTGGAACCTGAACTCAAGTTATTAGTTTTGCATGGCAAACACTTTATAACCATTGAGCCATCTTTTCAGCGTTAAAAATGTTCCGGTTATTTTTAAGAAACATGTATTGGCCCAGTGAGATGCTCAGTAGGTAAAGGTGAATATTGCCAAGCCTGGTGATGTGGGTTCAGTCCCCAGGACCAGAGAACAAACTTCTGAAAGTCGTTCTTTGTTTTCTGCACATGTATTGTAGAATGTACCCCAACACCACCAATAAATGCAATATTTAAAAAATTAAATTTAATTGGGGATAGCTTATAAGTTCAGAGGTTCAGTCCATTATCATCAAGGCCAGAGCATAGCAGTGTCCAGGCAGGGGGAGCTGAGAGTTCAAGGTCTTGTTTTGAAGGTAAACAGGAGAAGACTGGCTACCAGACAGCTAGGATAAGGGTTTTTTTTTTTTTTTTTTTTAAAGAAGACTTCATTTTATAGTAATAAACTTGGGTATCAAGTTGACTTCTGAGTTATAAATTTACATGAAAACAATAATTTTGAAGTTAGGCAAGATTGGTTGAACTGGAAGTTTTGTTTTTTTAATTAGATACTCTCTGTATTTACATTTGAAATGTTATCCCCTTCGCCCACCCCACTCCCACCTCCCCACCCCCTCTACTTGTCTTCATGAAGGTACATAAACTCCCAGTTACCCTCTGCAACCCATTGCCTTGGCATTCCCCTACATTGGGAAAACGTGCCCTCACTGGACTGAAGGCCTCTTTTCACATTGATCCAGACAGGGCTATTCTCCACTGCACATGCAACTGGAGCCATGGGCCTCTCAATGTGTGCTCAGTGGTTGGTGTTCTAGACCATAGGAGCTGTGGAGGATTTGGTTGGTCACCAGTGTTGTTCTTCTCATGAGGCTGCAATGGGCTCCTTCATCCGCCCGCCCCCCCCCCAGCACCCTCACTGGGGTCCCTGTGCTCAGTCTGATGGTTAGCTGCAAGCATGCTCAGCTGCATGACTCTGGCAGAGCTCCTGAGGAGGCACCCCTATCTGGTTCCTGCCCACTTGTTTTTATGTATATTTGTATTGACTACGATGTGTGTGTGTGTGTGTGTGTGTGTGTGTGTTTATATTTAGTTTGAGAAAGGGTTTCTCTGTAGGTGTGGAGGTGTGGCTGTCCTTGAACTCATGTTGTAGACCAGGCTATAAATGTTCCTCTTAAAACATGCTGTGGATGGATCCCAAATGTTCTGATAAATCACATTTTTATTTTCATTTAATTCTAGAAATTTTACAGTTTCCTCCCTGGTTTCTTTAGTGACTTACTAAGAGTCACTCTGTTCTCAAATATGTATACAGTTTCTGTAGTTTCTCTTGTTATTAACTTCTAGTGCTATTCCATGTGACCCAAGAAGATACTAGAATTTGTGTTAGTTGTTAGGTTGCTGTTAAGATGTGCTTTATGTTCTAGAATGTGGTCTGTTTCAGAGGTGGTTCCAGGGATTACTGGAAGAATGTATATTCTGAATATTTTGCAGAAGTCTGTTACATTCATCTGGTCCATAATGTAATTTAACTCTGAAGTTTCTTTGTGTATTTTTATTTGGATGGTATGTCTAAAGGTGAGAATTGGGTATTGAAGTAACCCACAGTTATTGTATCAGAAACTATGTGACCCTTTGTGTTCATTAATGTTTGCTTTATAAATTGGAAGCCCCAACACTCAGTGCAAATGTACTTACAACTGTTACATCTTTTTGTTAAATTGTTCTCTTTATTAATATGTTGACTTTATCTCTTCTGGCTATTTTGAAGTCTGTTTTATCAGAATAAGAATAGCCGTTAACTACTTGGGGCTTCCTTTTTTGTTTGTTTTGTTTTTTCATGTATAGGCTTTCATCCCCTGATTCTTCTCCTCCTCCTCCTTTTTCTCGTCTCTTCTTTCATCCTTTGACTCTTAATTTGTGGGCTTACCAATGAAATCTGTTTCTTGCTGACCACAGATAGTTGAATCTTGTCAGCTAGTCCAGTCAGCTGGTCTAGCATCTTTTTATTAGTAAATTGAAGCCATTTACACTTAAAGTTATTATTAAGAGGTGTTTACTAATTAGCGTAATTTTCCTGGTTGTGTGGTTGTTATGGTCCTTCTCTCCTGTTAATTTTAAGGGTTTGCTGTTTTACTGTGTTGGACATGATAAATGCCTCTCTAGCTCTCCAGTGTTCATCTAGTCTCATGAACTTGACTCTTTACTACACACTTGGGATTGAAACTGTCTTTATTTTTTCTCTGTGAATAGTGTTCTTTCAATTATCTTTTGCAGTATTGGCTGAGTAGTCATCAAAGGATGTAGTTCATGCTTGTTTGAAAATGACTTCCATGTCTTAAGTTTTAAAAGATAGCTTTGCTGGCTATAGCAATCTTAGTTGGCAGTTATCTACTTTAAGGGCTTGAAATAAGTCATAGAGTGCTTACCTGCTTTTAGAGTTACTGATAGGGAATCTCAGGATATTCTGATGTGTTTGCCATTGCTAGGTGTTTTTCTCTTAACAGTTTTATTTCTTACTTTATATTTTTGATTCTTGACTCTTGATATGTATTAGAGAAGTTCTCTGGTGATATCTGCTTGAGATTTTTGAATATCTCTTATTTGAATGTCCTTTCTCTAGATTTTGGAATTTTTGTTACTATTTTATTGAACATATTCTATACCTTTAGTATTGATTGGTCAACTGTATATTTATGAATAAGTATAGTTCATTCGGGTGCCTTTTTGAGGCAGGGTCTTCCTGTGAACATGGAGCTCATGGTTTTCAGTTAGGCTGACAGCCAGTGAATGATAGCAGTTCTGTCTCTGTGCCCCTTGGTGATCAGGTCCCAGGTGCACCACGTATGCTGGGGTCCTCATGCTTGAGCAGCAAGTATCTTTAGCTACTGAGCCATCTCTCTATCCAGACTTTAGCTTTTAATCTCTGCTTCTTCTGTCTCATAGATCTTAGGTTTGGTTGTGTCTCCGTGTTTATCAGTGTTATATTTTATTGAGATGGGGTGTCACTTTGTAGTTCTGGCTGTCTTGAAACTTCCTATGTAGACTAAACTGACTTTGAATTTGGCAATCCATCTGGTTTGTGGCAATGCTTTCCGCTATTTTTGTTTTTGAATCTGACTCATTAAGTTCTTCATTTCCAACATTTTTTTTTCTAAAATAATAATCTTCTTGCTGATTTTTTCCTTCCATGTTGTTTTATCATTCTCACTGCTGATTTTTTTTCATCCACTTTGCTGACTTTGTGCTCCTGCTGTTTCCTCTTTAGCTCTTGAATTTAGTTTATCTGCTGGTTGCATGTTCTTTGAGGCTACCCGATCATTTTACCAGTAAACCTTGATTTTTTCATCTGTCAGTATCTTTGAATTTAGTAGTTGATAAGTTAAAATATTCTGTCTGTTTCTTCTGTTCCTAGTCTGTGATTTGTAAATTAGGTGGTTTGGGTGTTATGATATTATTTGTAGGTATTCTTAGTGAGAAGCTTAATCTTGGAGCCTTACTCCCACTAAGAGAGGAGAAAATGTCAGTGTCAAACCACACAAGATAAAGAAATCCACTTGAACCTGATGAAGCTCACTTCTCCATTTGTAGTGACTGTTGAACAGAATACGGCAAAACTGATGTAGAATGTGCTGTGAGGTTGTAACTACTCAGGGCAGCCAGTGGCACTAAATGGAGAGATGACAGAGGCAAGGAAAGGTTGAAATAGAGAAAAAGACATGAGGGTAAGCTATGGGGGGCATAGGAGATTTAGAAAAAAATAAAGGTAACAGTAAAACACAAAAGATACCCTATGTGTGAGAATATTTTTTAGAAATTAGACGAATGAGGGGGTTGGAGAGGTGGTTCAAGGGTTTAAAGCACATTTTGCTCTTGGAGAAGACTCAGGTTCTCAGCATTTACATGGTGGATCACAATCCTTTGTAATTCCAGGTACTCTGACTCCTACTGTCTTCTGAGGGCACCGGCAAACTAATGGTGTCTAGGCTTAGATTTTTCAATTTTAGTAAGTGTGCTTAAGTACTTTAACTTCCCTTCTAGCCCACCACCCACCAGCGGTAATGGAGAAGAAAGGTTAATAGAGCAAAGGAGGATGTGGACCTGTTTAAATAGTTCTTTGGAGTGAATCCAATCTGTGATACCAAGATACCAGCAGTTCAGTTCACAAGAGTCAGCAGTAATAGCTCAGTCCACTCACAAACATTATTCATGATTCAGCAACAGCATTTTGATCCAGAAGAAACTACAAAACTCTTCCAATTGGCCCAAATCTACTGGAACACCACCAGAAGTTCTTTGGTGTGTTCCTCTCTATGAAATCACAACAATGACTAGGAAAGAATTGCAAGGTGAACTAATGCCACAAAGCATAGTCAGAGAAGACCAGCATCAGCAAAGCCCAGCAAAGATCAGCAAAGAATGACAAGGAGAACCAATACCACACAGTGTTGTCCACTGTTGGGTTATATTTATACTCTTTCCAATCATCACACACTCAACCGTCCTCTATAGCAAAACATCACACACCTTTTTTCCAGACAGCTTCTGAAAATGCCATTTGTCTGTTCCCAGCAAAACATCCTCTTATAAGACAGTTTCCAGGAAAATACCACATGACACAACTGAGACTCCAGAAAACCAGAAATTTCCACCTTAGTAGTGCACTTTCGTACTTGTAGGCTAAACACCATACATACAAAATAAAACATAAATCTAAAAACATATAAATAAATAAAACATAAATCTAAAAACAAATAAATGTAAAAACATGGGCCAGTGAGATGTTTCAACAGGTAAAAATGCTTGCTGCTTATAATTGAGTTTGATCTCTAGAACTCAAGGCAGGAGAAAACTGATTCCCACAAGTTGTCTCTGATTTTCACACATGTACCATGAACCTGTATTTGTACATAAAATAATGAGAGTAAATACATAAATAAAAAATAAAAGCATGTAGGGCATAGGGTAATATGCTTGTAATTCTACTAATGGGGAGGCAGAGGCAAGAGGATCAGCCTTCAAACCAACCTAGGCTGTGTTTGAGACACTGTCTCCAAAAATTGTCAAAATACTATTAAAAATATTATATAGAAAAATAAGAAATATAAGAGGAAAGGAAACACTATGCTAGATAACCTTGTGAAGAATTAAGAATTAAAGACATAGAAGTTGACGCTTAGTTGATAGCTAAGCAATTAAGAGCATGGGCTACTCTTTTCTGAAGACCAGAGTTCAATTCTCAGCACCTACATGGCAGCTCACAACTATCTGTGACTCCTGTTTTAAGGAAGTCTGTGCCTTCTTCTGGACTACTTTGTTTCCATATACCTCTGCACACCAGAAGAGGGCATTGGATATCATTATAGTCAGCTGTGAGCCCCATGTAGAAGAACAACCAGTGCTATTAACTGCTGAGCCATCTCTCCCCCTCCTTGGGATATCTTCTTTTAACAAACTTGAAAGCTGTCACAATTTTACAGCTTTATCTTTTACGTTAAAAGACTCCCTGTTTATTTTTCCTAAGGGGCAATAAATACTCCTTAAAATTTGTAGACAGATGGCACCTCTGTTCAAATAGCTTTTTATCTTGTTTGGGAGCCTGCTACATTGCTTCTAAAACTTTTCAAATGGACCAGATTTAACTGTTATTTCTTCTTGACTGTCTGAACATCATCTTTTCTGAGCTCTTCCTCTGGAAGCATGTGATACTTAGTTTAAACTCGAGAAGTTGTGTAAATGGGACATAGTTTTATAAGATTGGCCTTCATCCAAGCAGCCAGTGTTTTTCTGTTCTGAAGCTCATCTCCCAAGGAGAACAAAAGTTTATCCTTCTCTCCAGAGCAGTCTGCTGTGTGCTTTTGTTTGTTGTGCTTTCTTGTAGCCCTGCCCCCATTTGTTTTTTAGCTTCCAAGACTGGTTGCACACGTCAGGAACCCACTCAGTGGTTTTGTTTAGTAAGTTACTGCTAAACTCTAGCACCATCACCATGCACTTCCTAACGAAGAGAGCACTTTAGATTTTGGTCTTAAAGGATAAAGGGCCACATTTAAGAGAGATGTGACCAGGTTATAGCTAGGTGAGAGGGTGTGTTGTTATAGATCCCCAGGGTATTTTTTAATAATGGGTGTTTTCTGGGATTTCTGATCATTGGCAGCGGCCACCTGCCTGATTACTTGTAGTCTCTAAAAACCTGAAGGCATTTCTTAATCTATTTGCAGTCTGGCCTGAGCTGAGCAGATATAGTTATCTTACTTGGTATGAAGTACTCATGTGCTCCACTGAGGTACTAGGGACACCTGAGCAGCCCCTGTTAAAATTGAAACTGCGGTGTTATAATATATGCAGAATATATAATATTCTGAAATGTGGCCCAAACCGTTTCAAATAAATAATTTTACATCTGTTACCAATCTTGGTGATTTAAGATGGATTTTATTCCTTTTTATGTATACTGTCATTCTGAGTGTGGAAGTAAAGTAGTAGTTTGTGTATTTACAAGAAAGAACATGGGTTTCCAGGCCAGGAACATGTGTCATACGACTCTCCCCAGGCTGTCCTCTAAATGCAGCAAATGATACAACACTCATAGAGTCGATACACCCCACCCTCAAGATGTGGGCTCGCTACAGCCCTGGATGGCTCAGAGTTCATTGTGTACACCAGGTTGGTCTCAAACTCACAGGGATATACTTGCCTCTGGCTTCTGAGTGCTGGGAATAAAGGTATCTAGTGGCTACAATGACATTATTCTTGATCTGTTACTCCTCTTTTCTCTCTGTAGTCTTAATCTGCCCAGTTTTTTCTTACTAAAGCTAAATATATGTTATCTACTTATATTCCTGCCTTTAAAACAATTGAAATAGAATAGAACAAAGGTAGTGGTGGTTTTGTTTTTATTTTGCAAAGTGGTATTTATTTCTTTGTTTCTGCTGTCTGTCCTGTCACTAGGGGAACATGTAACGTCGAGGTTTAAGAATGAAGTGGAGCGGATGGGTTTTGATATGAACAATGCCTGGAGGATTTCCAACATCAATGAGAAATACAAGTAAGTTACATGGATATTTGTAGACTGTTTCACAGCCAGTACCTTTAACAGAAGCCTCTATTTTCAGGTGGCAGGACATTAAATTCGGGTACCTTAAAATAGAATTTTGTGGGTTGGAGAGATAACTCAGTGGTTAAGAGCACTGACAGCTCTTCCAAAGGTCCTGAGTTTAAATCCCAGCAACCACATGGTGGCTCACAACCATCTAATGAGATCTGATGCCCTCTTCTGGTGTGTCTGAAGACAGCTACAGTGTACTTCTAAATAATAAATAAATCTTTTAAAAAAATAGAATTTTGTTTATTAACTCTAAATTTGTGCTCTTCAGAGTTCTTTTTGAACCTTTTATTCTTGAAACCTTTCTTTTTACCTCTGCAGGCCTCCTTTCTTCTTGCCACATGCATGTCTAGATGATACTATGCTTACTGTGGGTAGTAGTGTGTATTCATCACCATTTTGGCATTATGGAATTAGTGTACTTAAAGCAAGGACAAACGTGCTTTCATCTGTGTGTGTGTGTGTGTGTGTGTGTGTGTGTGTGTGAGAGAGAGAGACAGAGAGAGAGAGAGAGAGAGATAGCGTGTGTGTGAGTGATACACCTGTGCAGGTGTAGGCAGAGGCCAGCAGTTATTTTGAGCATCTTATTTTATCACTTGCCACTTTAGTTTTGAGCCAGCGTCTCACTGAAGTTCAGTAAGACTAGCTGACCAGCAAGCTCTAAAGAACCTCCTACCTCCCAATGCTGGGATTATAGGCCTATGCTACCACACCTAGCTTTTTCCATGGGCACTAGGGATCTGAACATGGATACTAATGGATAGCATAGCGCAAGCATTTTTCCTACTGACTAATACTCCCAGTCCCTCATTGCTCATCTTAATGACAAATTTCCTCAGCTATGATCATTTAACCATTAAATGCTAAAAAAATTATTACTAAGTTTATTCATTACCTGTTTCCTTAAAACTTAAAACATGTAAGTGCTTTGGTGAGAGAAGGTAGCCAAATACTGGGGTTTTTGTCGATTTAAGTTTCTGTGAAACAACACAGTCCAGGAGACTGAGGTGAATATATTCCACTCGTATGTTTCTTTGCATCACTAATCATCCTTTGATCTGTTCAGTTACCTCAATTTATAATACCAATTTTCTTGGTCTGTGGTTGGTCATTTTTTCACTGGAAAATCTACCACTCATTGCAACTCTAAACATGGATCCTAGTGAAGAAGTTAAGAACCTGAAGGTTACAAGGACACAAGAGCTTCACATAGAACTGTTCTCAGAGGCAGGTTGGAGGACAGATTAGCCACAGAAAATCTGAGTTTCACTTTGCTGAGTGGAACTTTCTTTTCTTACACTGGAACTGTTTGCCAGCAGTGAGAAGAGCTAACTTCTGAGTAGAACAGGCGTGGTGTCTGCCGGACAGTGAGCATAGAAATCACCAGTTCGTATGAACAAGTCAGCCTCCAGGACTGTGAAACATCTATTCTAGTCTTGAATATAAAACAAAATAAAAAGGGCAAGACAAGCTATTAGAGTAGTTGCTGTGGTCACTGTCACAGGTCATTGTTTAGAGTTTGAATGGGTGTTAGGAAATTTGTGTAGCTATTATCAATCACAACCGTCCTTCTGGCGGGAGTGGCTTTTAAATTTCTGATTCTTTATCTTCTGGAAATTGAGAAGAGGAAAGAAAGAAATGTAGTGTTGAGTAATCAAAACCCTTATATCTCAAGTCTCCTTTTGATGCTTAGAGTAGGGCAAGGTAGTAGTAGAGGTGATGGCACCTTAGGGTTTCAATTGCTGAAATAAAACACTATTACCAATAAGCAATTTCAGGAGGAAAGGGTTTGTTTTGCTTATATTTCCACATCACAGCCATCAAAAGAAGTCAGCACATGAACTTAGGGTAGGAACCCTAAAAACAGAGCCATGGACAAGTATTGTGTACTGGCTTACTCTCCATGGCTTGCTCAACTGATTTCTGTACCATCTAGGGTCACCTGTCCAGTAGGCTGGGCACTCCCACATAATCCTATGGAGGAATTTTCTTAACTTTTCTTCTCTTATGTCTCTAGCTCATGCCAAGTAGACATAAAAACTAGCCAGCACGGATAGCTTTTGAGTTTTAGGATTAAATTTCATACTGCTTTCAGTGTTTAAAAGGAAGATTACCTAGTGATACTGCCCTGTAAATAAAATCTGTCCAACGTGCTGTATTCTGAACCACTCGCTTGACTAGAATGCAAAACCACCTTTTGTTTTAAATGAGCAAGTGGGGGTGGGGAGTGCAAGGCAGAGAGCATAGGAAATGTTTCTTCTGAAGTTTATTTTATGGAAATCATGGCTAATAGCTTGCTCACATTACCAGTTTGGCTCATTGGGATTATTAGTATGTATTGTATCTGTATTACTCCTGGTTGCACTTGTTACTTAAAATTTAGGATATCCTGGTTCAGATCAGGTGAGTAAGTTAATCTGAAGAGGAGATCTGAAATGGTGGGCTTTGTCCTTTCCATGCTTCAGTTTGACAAAGAGCCTAGAAGACTGAAGCTAAGAGAGGTGACAGATGCTTCTTTCTGTACTTACACACAGACATTTACAACAGAGAATTATCATGGATAATGAGAATGTCCCTCAACTCTTGTTTTTCATTGTTAGATTATCAGATTCCAAAAGGCAGCATCAGAGTGAACCATCAAACATAATTTGTATAATATAAGCAAAAATTGGCTGCCTATTCTGGTTAGGAGACCTAAACCTCAAATAATCTCCTCTCCCCCAGTTTCTCCTCTGCCATTTTTTTCTCCTATGCTAGAGAATGAATATAGATCCTTGAACATGCTAGGCAAGCACCCTCGTTGTGTTTTTTTTTTTAAGTTTATTTATTTATGTTTTTTATTTAAGTGTAGGAGTCATGCTAGAAGATCCCTTCATAGATGGTCATGAGCCACCATGTGGTTGCTGGGAATTGAACTCAGGACCTCTGGAAGATCAGCCAGTGCTCTAAACCACTGAGCCATCTCTCCAGCCCCCTCATTGCCTTTTTACCTGGCTTTGTGATGGCATGAATAGTGTCCCTGTGCCAGCTCATGTCCTATGCCTCTGCCTCTCTCTCACTCCTCCATCTTCTCCCCTTCTCTTTCTCTTTTCTTCTCACCACCATTCTCTTCTTTCCAACAGATTATGTGGTAGTTATCCACAAGAGCTCATAGTACCTGCTTGGATCACTGACAAAGAACTAGAAAGTGTGGCAGGCTTCAGATCCTGGAAGCGCATCCCTGCTGTCATCTACAGGTATGTAAGTCAGACCAGCCCCAGGTACTTCTGCCCCACTGCTTGTCATCTTGACAGCTGCTGACCTGGCAGAGACAGTTGTGCTTGCAGAAAACAAACAAACAAACAAAACCCAAAAGAACAATAGCTTTCACTGTGTCCAGAACAGTAGCTGGCAATGCAAATGAACTCTGATGAGAATATTTCCATAGAAAAGTTTCTAGGCCACCTGTTGCAATGTACACCTTTAATCCTAGTATTCAGGAGATAGTGACAGGTGGTTATCTATGACTTCAAGATTAGCCTGGTCTTTGTAAGGACTTCCAGGCTAGGCAGGGCTCCTACACAGGGAGACCTCCTTGTCTTTAAAAAAGTAAAAATGACTTTTCTTGTATTCACTGCATTTAGCTTCAGATGTTTAACAGGACTTTTGTGTTGAAAGATTAGTGAGATTTAGAATAGAGCTGAAAGAACCCTAATGGTGTTTATGATTGTCACTTTAACATGTGGAAGGATTCTTGTTTTGAGATCAGCTGTGGCTAGACAGAAAATTTCAGAGATGTAAGGCATAAGATCAGCTGTGGCTAGACAGAAAATTTCAGAGATGTAAGGCATGTAGCTGTAGCTGTTGTGGGGAGACATGAATAGCCCCTCTATAAATCCTAGATAGGATACCAACTACAGACCTAAGAAATGGTTCTGCCTGAGGCTGTCTTGTTGACCACATGGAGCTTTTAAGGTCACTTATAGGAGCATGGGTGAAGAATGAGTTAGAGGGATCTAGAAGGTTCGGAAGTAGCTATGTCACTGAAAGACTCCTCAGAGTGGTAACTCAGGATACCTGCATTACTGGTGTTACCTATTGAAAGGAAAAGATGACAGGGCACCAATGAAAGACAAAGTCACTGAAAGGAAAAGTCACGGGGCACCAATGTTGTGAAAAGATGACGTCCTGGGTTTTGGCCCCAATGTTAGGGGAAGGATGAAGAGAGTGGCCCATGGAGTTTCGGTGAGGCCTGGGGCAAGGCCTCTGGGAGGCTCATGTTGGGAATCCCTTCCCCCCAAGGGACCAGCCACATGATGGTATAGGGTATAGTACAGAATAGAGTTTATTCAGGGCGTGGGAGAGTTAAAAGGGTGTGTGTGTGTGTGTGTGTGTGAGAGAGAGAGAGAGAGAGAGAGAGAGAGAGAGAGAGAGAGAGAGAGAGAGAGAGAGAGAGAAGTAGAGGCCGGCTGTGAGCACGTGGTGGGGGGAAGGGAAGGGGAAGAGGAGGGATTGAGTGGAGAGCAAAGCTGCAAAAGAGCAAGAGAGAGAGGAGGGGTCAAGCAGCTCCTTTTATAGTGTCAGATCACTGGAGTGGAGCATACCTGGCTATTGCCAGGTAATTGAGGGGTGGGGTATACCTGGCTGTTGCTAGGTAACTGAGGGGTGGGGTTTACAGAATCCCAACACCTATAGCACTGAGGGCCTCTCTAGCAAACCACCAAGGGTTTGATGCTGTCACACCCTTGGAGAGGTGCATATTCTTATGTCAAGATTCTTAGAAGCCTTTCTCTTCCCTGCATAAGGGATTTTTATTTTGAGGGAATGGTACCTATATAAGGGCTAAGGGGTGCAAGTTTTAAAAAGGGTTGATGATACACTGACAGAGCATGAGTTTTGGAGTCACTGCCCTGACTTTCTTTGTGTTCTCACTGTGGCACCCTAACTGACTCCAGCCTGCTTCTGATGAGTAGAATAGGAAAGTTAATTCAGATGTGCTCTGGTATGTAAATGAGGGCCTCTTACCACTTTAATGCCTTTAAGTGACATTTGGAATTGAGTATTTACTTGAGTCCTAGCTTTATAAGTCAGTGAGCACTCTGCTGTCACACAATCATGTTACATTTTTAGGAAGTCATATTGTGTCTTGTAATGTTAACATTCTTTATTTTATTTTTTGGTTTGTGGACTTTTTAGACTGCCCAAAGTGAGCCAAAACAGTGACATAGTTAAAAACTGCCACACCAGGAACTATTGCACTCCAATATTGAGGCTCTAGGAAGGTATATTTCTTTGGCATTCCTATAAAGGTAACCAGTTTGTTCATTTAGCCTATTGAAGGCAAATTCTGATGCCACCCTGAATACAGACCGTGAAGGACACTTCCTGTGGCTCAGTGGGACCCATTAAACCTCCGATGTCAATCCTCATCAGTTTTGTTTTCAGATACCAAAGTAGGTCACCAAATTTACCTGTCACACAAGTATGAGAATGACATGGAATTATAGAACAGAGAAAGCTGAAGGAATTTATGAGGCTGGGAAAGCATCTGGCTGCTGTTCTGACCAACAGCTGTGTTCCATCGGCTGCCTGGCATTTGTAAGACTTGTGACTTGGAGCAAAAGGGGGAGTACTCTTACTTTTTGAGTAAAAGGCTTTCAGTAAAAACCATTTTTCCTCCCCTTAGGCAGAAAGCCTAAGTATGCTAGTTAAGAAGAGCTCCTCAGAATGTGATTTTTAAAAAATTAGCTTTTTTTCCCTTTCTTTTCTATAATCCTCTTTTAGAAGGCATGGGTTACAGGGTTCCCCACTTTAGATACCTAGAATATATACGTAAATGGAAATTTTTACTATCAACCCTTGAGAGAGAAATCTGTAAAGATTGTAGTTGAAAGTTCTTGGTGTAGCCATGTAAATCAAACAGGATTCCTGGAGCTGCTCTCTCTACCGAAGGGCATGCATCTTATGTCTCTGATCTCTGAACTGAACAATCCCTGTGTTGTTTAGTTTTGTTAGGGGTGTGTTGAAGAATGTTCAGGACACTCCACCACTCTTCAGTCCCTCAGAGGTGATGTTTTAGTTCCTGTTTCATTGCTGTGAAGAGACACTGTGCTCAAGGCAACTCTTAGAAAGGAAAACGTTTAAGTTGGGGCTGTCTTACAGTTTTAGAAGTTTAGTTCCTTATCATCATAGCAAGGAGCATGGTAGCAGTCAGGGCTCTAGAACAATCCCTGTGAGCTACATCCTGATTTGGAAGCCAAGAGATAGAGGGACAATACTTCCTCCAATAAGGTCACACCTACTTCAACAAGGCCACCTCTTCTAATTCTTCTCAAATAGTGGCACTCCTTATGACTAAGCATTTAATAATATGAGCCTATGGGGGCCATTCTCATTCAAACCATCACATTTTATTCAAACCACCACAGGTAGCAAGATGCCCCTAAACCCAGCATTTTCTAAATATAATTCTGTGTGGCCTGCAGCAGTGATTTCTGAGGTCATTAGCAACAATTACTTGGCCAAACTGAGCTGGACTAGTCCCTGATCAGAGCAACAGAGTTGCTCTAGCACAGCAGGATCTTGGGAGACCTCCATCTGTAGTGCAGCTCACAGCTTCTCTGTGCATGTGGTGATCCTCATTAGATGAGGAGCTTGCCTGACCATCAGATTAGAGGATTAAACCATTGCATTTTCATGTGAAATAGAAGCATTTCATGTTTTAATAAGTTGGGTTTTTTTACTAGACCTTTTACCCTTTTGTATTTTAGCAAGTTCTGTTTGTTAAAATGGTAAAATGTCCATTTTATATAATTTTCTTTTTTTCTTTTACCTTTTAAAGTGATTATATATAACTTTTGTCTTTGAGCTGACTTTCATGCAATACAAAGCTTTCCAGATTGACTACCAGAGTGTCATCTGCTACTCTTTCTCAGTCAGTGCTAGGAAGCCTTGCAGAGACAGAGGGCTCTCAGGGAAGGTCCACTCACCCTCTTCTGGGAAGTTTGCCATCATTCAGATCTGTGGTTTTTCAGGCTAGTAGGAAGACACAGCAAGAATCATGGAATTTCACATCATTTGTTTCATTTGTGTTTGAGCCAATTTGGTGTTGGTAATGGCGTGTAAAGAACTGAAAACCTGTGAGCAACTAGAGTGGGGTTTGTTACCACCAGATTCAACTTACTGCTTGTGAATTTAAGGATTAAATTTTCTCACATTATTTCCTAAAGAAGAATAAAAGGAATGAAATACTGAGTAAACTCATCTGTACTGTTTGTGTGTGGGTTTGCATGTGCAATTTCAAGAGCATTTTAAGAATATGGGCATTTTCTTCAGTATATAGAATTGGTAGAGCTTTAGACTTTTACTTACCAATTTTTTTTAAGTATTTATTGGGGCTGAAGAGTTGGCTAAGTGGTAAAGAGCACTTGCTGCTCTTTCAGATGACTGGGGTATGGTTTCCAGCACCCACACTGGGCGTTCACAGCTGCCTAGAACTGCAGCTCCTGGAGGGCTTTCCTTCTTTTCTGGCCTCTCTCCCACCACACACACACACACACACACACACACACACACACTATATATATATATATATATATATATATATATATATATATATATATATATAAATATATATATATAAATAGAACAAAAATATTGTGTGTGTGTAGTGTAGTGTAGTGTATATCTGCACATGTGGTACAGCTTTGTTGAGTCATTTGCCGCCTCTTATTTTTACATGCGTTCAGGCATGGAGTGTGGGGTACCAGGCCTATGCTTCATCCACTGAGCTCTCCATTTTTATAGCAGATTATTACTTTTATAGCTTAAAAAAGGCTTTAAATATTTGGTTATTTTATGAGTATACTGTTGCTGTCTTCAGACACACCAGAAGAGGGCATCAGATCCCATTACAGATGGTTGTGAGCCACCATGTGGTTGCTGGGATTTGAACTCAGGACCTCTGGAAGAGCAACCAGTGCCCTTAACCACTGAGCCATCTCTCCAGCCCCAAGAAAGCTTTAATATGCTAATACAATTTAGCAGTCTTTAGTATATTGCATTTAGAGTTGTGTGACCCACCTCTACAATTAATGTTACTGTATTTTCATTTTACAGAATGAAAGCTCATACTCATTAGTAGTCATTTCTTACTTCCCCAAATGCTCTATCCTGATATAGCCAGTAATGGACTGTTTCTCTAGATTTGCCTATTCTGACTATGTGACAAGTCTTAACTTTGTGATGGACTCACTTCACTCTGTGATACTTTTTGGCATAGCATGGGTCTGAACTTTGTTTTTTACAACTAAATACTACATTTTTCCAACTTTTTAATTGACATACTGGAAAACACATGCAAATAGCATCTCAGAGTAGACTCTGAGAATAATTTCTGGTTTTGGAAAAGGATCTGTCAGAGTATAGTTTACTGGGATTGTGATTTCTTCCCTCTGAGAAGCCTGAGGAAGCATGGCTGGGTCATGCATGAGTGCTGTGTCCACAGTAAGAATAACTTGTAAGTCATGACATCTCAGGAGAGCCGTACAAAGTATTTCACTGTAGGCCAGGCGAGTGTTCCACTTGCAAAGATGGGATGGGTTTGGAAAGTCATTAACCAGCGGCAGTGAATGCATGGACACTGCAGCAGCCCCTCAGGAGTGAGGAAAGCAGTGTGTTCTGTACTTTAGTATCTTGCATGTTTTGGATTCAGTATCAGAAATGAGGTGTTTGTACTTAATTATTACAAAGTAGGATTAGTATAGTAATTTTTAATTTTTTTAAATTTAATTTAAAAAAAATCTTACTTCCCAAAAATAAAGATTCAGAATATCTAAATTGTGAGTGTCAGTTCATTTTCTCTTCAGAATACTCACTTACCATTTGTTGGTAACTTTACAGAGAGCACTATGATAGGATGATAACTGACAAAGTTATTCTCTCCCTATTAGTAATGCAAAAGATGGAGCATCAGATGGGGGCCTTGACGTAGTACACTCACTGTCTGTTGTCTCTACACAGGCACCAGAGCAATGGAGCTGTCATTGCCCGATGCGGACAACCAGAGGTTAGCTGGTGGGGCTGGAGAAATGCTGATGATGAACATCTGGTGCAGTCAGTGGCCAAAGCTTGTGCTTCCGACTCTCAGTCAAGTGTCAGCAAGGTTTCCACTCGGAACAGTTGTCGGGACTTTCCCAACGCAGGCGATCTTTCTGATGTGGAGTTTGGTAAGGTGTTCACTAGGCCCATGCAACAGTTTTTAAAACCACCTGAAAAGCTTTTTCTTAAAGTGGCTTTTCCTTAGATTACTTCAGATTTTTTGAGTCTCTGTCCTGAAACTCACTATATAGACCAGGCTAGCCTTGACATCACAGAGAACCACCTGCCTCTGCTTCCTGATTATTGGGACGTACATCATCACACCTGGCTATGAAGCTACTTTCCTTTTTTTAAAGATTTATTTATTTGTTTGTTTGTTTGTTTGTTTGTTTAATGTATGTGAGTATATAGTAACTGACTTCAGACACACTAGAAGAGGGCAGTCAGTGCTTTTAACCACTGAACCATCTCACCAGCCTTAAAGTACTTTTATAAGAGAGAATTCAGTGAGTTTGTTTGAGGAGTGACAGGTCTTGACAAAGTACTGGAAGACCTTTTGTTTCAAGCTCAATTTAAGAGCCTAGTGTTGTCTTTCTTGCCATTGTGACAAGAATGAAGTGTTTGGATGAAGACGTGGGCTGTCTCCAGTTTGTGGAGAAAAATACCTGCTCTTATGAAAGGACTACAGGGGTAGAAATAGTCATTAGGTGAAGTAGGAATTTGACCTAATGTGCTTTGGGAGTTGGTTTTGCAATATTAATCCTTATCAATTTGAAGAAGCAAAACGGTATCCCGAAGGCAAGTCAGTATAGCAGGGTCTGGCTAGGGGGCTTCACTGATTGGAGTTTATTTTGTTCTGTTTTCACTGTGATATGTCTCTGGTACTAGTTGTTCATAGTTCTAGGAAAGCTAGGTTTTTAGTTTTTATCCCCTTCTTGATGTCTGCAGATTCCTCTCTGTCAAATACTTCAGGAGCAGAAAGTTTAGCTCTCCAGCCACAGAAGCTTTTGATCTTGGATGCACGCTCCTATGCAGCAGCTGTGGCAAATCGAGCCAAAGGAGGAGGCTGTGAGTGCCCAGGTGGGTGTATGATCTGTCCCTGCATCATCTGTCCTTGTCAGTGCAGGTCATTCACAGACTAGGCTTCAGTTAAAGTAAATGACACAGAAAGCCAGGGTTTGTCTCTGGATCCTTGACATTCCTAAGCTTTCCTGAGGTGCAGACCATCTTCCTCCTGTGTGCCAATCTTAAGGATAGGAAAGCTGGTCTCTGCCCACAAGTCTGTGAAGGCTCTGTTTCTCAGTCTGTTACACAGTACATCCACGAATCACTAGCTTCCTGCCACTCCCCACAAACTTCTTAGAAAAGTGGGGATCAAATTGAGGTAGTAAACACAGAGTTCCAGCATTGTGCCCTTTCAGAATCTGTCATGGCTCTACTGTTTGAGTGCTGCTACTTTGCTGCTTTCACATTGGCTAGTGTGATTCTTAAGTTGAATGGATTGTGGGTTTTTAAAATTGTTTTTCTCTACAGAGTATTATCCAAACTGTGAAGTTGTGTTTATGGGAATGGCAAACATACATTCTATCCGGAGGAGTTTCCAGTCTCTGCGACTGCTGTGCACCCAGATGCCAGATCCTGGAAAGTAAGGCTTGGCTTTAATTTGTATGCTTTTTTTGTTGTTGCTGCTGAATTGCTAGTTTTGTTTGGTTTGGTTTGATTTTAAACAAGTTCAGAGGTTTCTGTTTGTTAGTGAACCTTATTTATCCCTGTGGATACTCTCTCTGGCTTAGAATCTGTTTTTTCTACAGTATAGAACATCAACTGTGGAAAAATTGTTCAGCTCTTCTGCAGAGTTTGTGTTTTGTTTTGTTTTGAAATTAAAACATAATTACATAACTTACCCCCTTCCCTTTCCCTCCTACCCAATTATAATGTGTGTAACCATTCAGGCTCTCTATGTCTGCCCCAGTTCCCAAATAACAACTCAGAGGCTTATCTTTTATTAATAAATGCCTAGTTTGCTTCCCAACTAGCTCATAACTCAATATTCTGTTTATTCTACTCTTTCCCACATGGCTGGTTCCCTCTCCTTGGTTTCATACATCTGACTTCCTTCAAGCCCAGATGGAGAAAACACCTGTGCCTGAACTCTTTGCCAGAGTTGTCCCACTTTCTAATCCTGCCTCAGCTTATTGGCCATCAGATTTTTATTTTGACCAATCAGAAGGTGCCTTAGGCAGGCAAAGAAAGACAGAGACACAAATTCACACAGTACATATTCCTACAATGTGTGTGCATATTTCTAAGTATATAAATATCTGTTCAGTCCATATAATGTTACTTTTATTTTTTTTTCAGGGCTGATAACTTGGTATTGGATAATCAATTTGGAGACTCTTCCCTTGGGAGGATGATTTCTCCCAATCTAGTTGTTCCTTAGTTGGCCTGTCGTTCTTTGTTTAGGGTACCCAGCCTCACTGATACGTCTGTAACACAGTTCTGTCAGAGAGTCTAGGATGCAGCACATAATCGATCTCAGTCCTCAGAGCAGAAGCAGCAGACACTTGTTATTTTTTCATGGGCTCCTCCTTTCTCTGTTGAGTTATTTTTAGTCCAGTGTAATTCTTTGGTCCTTGAAGCACTATAGCAATATTTTGTGTGAAGACACATGCATGCACGCACACAGAACCTACTCCGTCCATTTAGTGTTGCTTGTATTATAGGATTTCAGGTCTGGCTATTTGGTATTAAGGGGCTCATCTCCAAAGAAGACTTTTCTCTCACTGTAAGCAATTCTTAGTTACAATGCAGTTCTTTTTCATGGGGCAAGACCCTGAGACATCACCACCTTCCAAGTTAGCACGTCTATTGGTGGTATACCTATATGTGCCAAGCACATCATGTATGATTCATAGATACCACAGCTGGGTAGGACTGTTGGTTCCTTCCCGCCTTTGGAAGCTTGTATAACTCTTTTGAGTATTGTGAAATATGAAAGCTAGTTTAAGGGAGGAGCTTTTCAGGTTCCACCCATTTGGGGGGTGCATAGGTGCTAGAGGACTCAAACTCAGGTTGTCATACTTGTGTGGCAAGCATTTTACAAACTGAGCCATCTCCCCAGTCTCTCAGTATGTTCTAGTGTTGAACCTGTAGGCCAGTTCTTTTCTTACATTAACTTCTATTTCTAAAGTAATCTTACTCAGAACATTATCATAGTTTCTACTGCTTCTTAAAAATGAATAGCTGGACTTTACCGTGTGGAAGGTAAAGCAGCACTCCCTGCAAGGGGACTTGTTTGAGTATGAGATAAATTGGGAGCAGTGCTTTGTAAAAGAGATGTAAGCACTGTTGTTTCAGGAAGCCAGCAGTGTGCCAGTAAAGATAGGTGTTTCTTTTTTAAGTGCTTGTGCTGAAGCCCAGAGTTGTTTCTTTGGGTCCTGACAGTAGATTCTATAATCAAAGCAAGTTTTTTTTGTTTGTTTGTTTTACATTCTCAACTGGATTTATAGCATCAGTGCTGCCCAAACTGCCTTTGCTGACTCCTGGTAAAAAGTAATTAAATCCATCACAGTAGCAGTCAGCCCTGAAGAGGAAGCAGTGTCTGACTGTTAGTCACTGTTCTGTTGTAAAAAGGCATCACCACCAAGGCAACTTTTCTCTCTTTTCTTTTCTCTTCTTTTCCTTTTTCTTCTCCTCCCCTCCCATTTCCTCCCCTCTCCTGTTCTCTCCCCTCTTCTTTATTTTCTAGATAGGTTCTCACTGTGTATCCTTGGCTGTCCTGGAACTCACTCTGTAGATCAGGCTGACCTTAAACTCAGAGTTCTCTGCCACTCACAAAGAACTTACAAATCTTTCTCTGCCGCATGAGTGCTGGGAATAAATGTGTATTCCATTAGTCTTTCAAGACAGGGCTTCTCCTGGCCTCTCTTCATAAATAAAGCTGGCCTCAAACTCACAGGAGTCTGCCTACTTCTGCCTCCAGAGTGCTGAGGTTAAAGGCCTGCGCCTCTGTATTGTGGTGAAAGGAAACACTTACTTGGGGCTGGCTTACATTCTCAGAGGCTTAGTTCGTTAGCATCATGCTGGGAGCATAGTGGCACCCATGCACTATGAAGCAGCAGCTGAGAGCTGTATCCTGACCTCTAGGCACAGAGACTCCTGACGTGGCATGGACTCTTGAAACCTCAAAGTGATTCAAATGAACATCACCCATCAAGACCACACTTTCTAATCCTTTAATTCTTTCGAATAGTGTCAGTCCGGTGACTAAGCATTTAAATATACGAGCCTCTTGGACCTATCTCATTCGTATCACCATTCTGACCAAAGAAGCACTGGCTTCTTCCTTTCTGGATTTTCCATTTGCATCTGTCACTTAACTCCAGGGCCTAGTTAGTCCTTTTAGACTTGTCACAAACTCTGTTCTTGGCTGTGTAACTTAACTGCTCAGGATCCCTTGTCATGTAAAATAAAGAGACCAGATCAGTACTATGTAGTCTTTGATACCTCACATATATTTAAGTTCTTTCTTTAAAAACTTAATTTTGGAGCCAGAAAGATGGCTCAGTGCTTAAGAACACTTTGCTGTTCTTGCATAGAACCCAGCTTTTGTTCCTAATATCCACATGATGGCTCATGACTGTAATTCCAGTTCTGAGGGATACAATGCCCTTTCTGGCCTTCACTGGATTTGCACATACACAGACAAGGGTGAGGGGGGACTATTTAAAAATAAAACTCTGTTTTGAATACAAAAATTAATTAGCCTATCCCTGTCCAAGTGAATGGAGGATTTGTTAAAAATAGAATGCTTTGTATTTGGGTACTTAAATCTCCTTTATGGATGAAAAAAAAGCTATGGCATTGGTGGACACTGAGTGAGCCACCGTCTGGGGCCGTGGAGGGCTCGTGGACGCTGTGTTTCTGTTCCAATTTGACAGCACAAAGGAGTGCTGTGGCATCGTCTCTGGTGGCTGCCTCTCTCTCAGCTTCTCTCTCAGGCTGACAGCACTTCGTGGTCAGTGGGTCAAGGGAGTCCTCCTGGAGTTGTTTACTGCTTCTTCTGCAGGGAGATGGTCACAATGACTCTTAGCTTTTTAAGACAAAAGAGAAAACATCTGACTCGTCAAGAAAGTGTTTTAAGTGTATCTAACTGAAAGATAGAGAATCTTGAAATTGAACTTTACCTATGAAAAAAATTATAATTCATTAAATAGAAGGAGTCCTATATTTTGGGGCAAAGCTTGGGGTGTAACAATGATGACAACATAGTGTCAGCCTCTGAGTCACAGTATAGTTGGGAAAAACAGGGCTTGTACACCTGTTCTACTGTTCGCTTGCCTAGCAGGAAAGCTCTCCCTTTCTTAGACTCTTAATAACATTCATGTTCATTCTTCAGGTTTTAGTAGACTTGCTTTGTCCTATAGGCCTTATCTAAACCTTGTCCTGGCAAAGCCTTCTCAAAGATCCTGGACAATTATTATTCCTTATCTTTCAGTGATTAAAAGGCTAGACTAAAACCACAAATTTGGCCACATTTTGGGAAAAACCCAAAACAATACAAAAACAAAAACAAAACAAGTTGTTTGGGGGAATGAGGGATGGAGAAGTGCATGAAACACAAAATCAGCATAATTGGGGGAGGTAGTGAACTATGTAACCTCAAGCCAAACAGGCCGTTCTTTTTATCTGATAACCCTCTAAAGGATTTTGAAAAGGGCGGGGGAGACCTCTTTCTGAATCCAATCTAACTCAGCAGTATTATGTAGCCATTGTACCAGGTCTTAGGACTCTAATGATCATAATGGACCTATGCAGTTTTAGTCAGTAAGTAGTCAAGACTTAACAGTGGGTGATAGGTAGTGTTTAAACCATTCATGTGTTTGCCAGAAGAGCTATTTCTTACATTGTGTGTATCAGTCTAGGACTACTCCCCCTTGTCCCCCCCCACCACCACCACACACACACACACACACACACACACACACCCTTTTGGCAAATTATCTGTGAAGAGCTAGATGTGGTGGTACATACCAGCACTTGGAGGCTAATCTAAGAACTGAGTTCCAGATCAGCCTGGGCTATATAACAATACCCCTGTTTCAAGTTAATTAAATGTGGATTGGGGGAGATATACTTGTGTGTGTGTCAGAACTAGGGTTAGGGGCATAGCTCAATGGTAGAACACTTAACTAACAAATGTGAGATCCTGGGTTTTATTCCCAGCACATTGGGGGGGGTGGGGGGAGGAGAGTAGGGGACTGGAGAGATGGATGGCTCATTGAATACGAGCACATAGAGCTCTTGCAGTTTGGCTCCTAGCACCCACATTGTGCTGTTCACAACCACCCTGTAACTCTCTAACCCTGGGGCTCTGACACCCTCTTCCAGCCTCCTTACACATTTCCTGTACACACAGTTAAAAATTAAAAATAAGTTCTGGGTACAGTGTAGTATTGTTAATTATAGGGTTTTGTTTTTTGCTTTTTTCCCCTAAAGCTGTCTTCTCTTGATTGTGGAGCTTGAGCCTCACATGGATATCCATTATAAGTAAACTTTTAAGAATCATTTTGGAATTTTCCTTTTAATTTGACAGGCCTTGGACATGATGCCATAGAATCATAAAAATCAGTATTTCCATATCTTGTCTTTTTTATAGTTGGCTTTCTGCTCTTGAAAGTACAAAGTGGCTCCATCACCTGTCTGTGCTTCTGAAGTCGGCACTGCTCGTCGTGCATGCAGTGGACCGCGATCAGCGGCCAGTGCTGGTGCACTGCTCAGACGGCTGGGATCGCACTCCTCAGATTGTGGCCCTGGCTAAGCTCCTGCTGGACCCTTATTACCGAACCATAGAGGTAAAGTGTGTCTGAGGGAGGGAGGAGCATTTCAAGATAGGTTGTAGAAACCTTTAGGAAGGTTGTATGATCAAT
This sequence comes from Micromys minutus, assembly GCF_963924665.1. Classification (NCBI taxonomy): domain Eukaryota; kingdom Metazoa; phylum Chordata; class Mammalia; order Rodentia; family Muridae; genus Micromys; species Micromys minutus. The sequence goes on along the minus strand of NC_137969.1, from coordinate 29,275,694 downwards.
TTGGGGATGGAAGTTAAGTCTATCGAAAGTGTAGTTTGTTGTAATCCTGCATCCATTGCTTAGAGCTATATGGCTAGGTGCCTTGTGCTCAGTAATGGGCATTGAGGATGCAGGAATGTTTCCTTTGCAGCTTCTCTACTTAGAAAGATTTTGTCTACTTCAGGAAAATGCCCTTAGAGAACACCCACATGCTTATGATAGTGGGTCTCAACAGAAGTGCATGGGTTAAAGACAGAAGGACAGCCGCATAAAGTGACACAAAGTACAAATACTCATAAACACTGCTACTGGGCAAGACTTTTTGTATTATGGCATTATAAGTTAAAATTAATAAAAGAGAAATTTGGGTAGGCAGTAGCATTTGTGTGGTAAATTAGAAAGACTACACAAATACCTAGATAGATAGTCAGTGTCCTTTAGCTGGATCCTGAATGGAGTTGGTGAATTGAGACATTTGTGTAAAAATGATGTGTGAGCCATTAGGCCGAGAGAGCCTTTGGCTCTGAGTCTGTGCCAGAGGAACTTCCCAGAAGGTTGGTAAAGAAGATTGACTGTTGGGGACATGGAGCTCAGGATGTCACAGATGAGACAGTACTGTACAAGTGATCTCTCCTCGGTGCCTCCCTGCAGGGTTTCCAAGTCCTTGTGGAAATGGAATGGCTGGATTTTGGTCATAAGTTTGCTGACCGGTGTGGTCATGGGGAGAACTCAGATGATCTAAATGAACGTTGCCCAGTGTTTCTACAATGGCTTGACTGTGTTCATCAACTTCAGAGGCAATTTCCTTGCTCTTTTGAGTTCAATGAAGCATTCCTTGTGAGTTTGGACTTAATGATTCTATATTTTGGGACCCACATACACTTAGAGGGATGTTGAGTCAAGTGTTAGGGGGCCATTTTCATTCACAGCTATGTACTTTTCAAATTTAACAAGGAGTGACTGCTTTATTTAAAAGCAACAGCAGTTAACTGGCATTTTATTTTTCACTCAGAGAATCAAGGTGCACCAGGTTTTCCTCTGTAACATTAAGTTTGTTTTAAACTTGGTTTCTAAAGTGCATGATCTAAAAGGTATTTAGACATAGAAACTATCTGAATGTGCTCTCCTCTAGTCTCTACTGATGCTGTCTGCCATTATGTTTTTTGCTCGCACCCACTCCTTTGATGAAAGATGTACTCTGTTCCCGTGTTTTCAGCTTTCTTCCCCTTATTTCTGACGGGCTCAGCATTTCTCCATTATGCCTACCGCATTAGTGTGTCTTTGATATGGGAGTGCTGGTGGTTGGGGTCAGGCCCTGCAATTGGTAACTGAAGAGGAGGCACCTATTAGCTGCCTATACATATACAGTCTACATCCCTGAGTGAGCTGAAGTGTTCTCTGGGATGTCTTGGTGAGTTGTTCATTTGGGTTGACCTCCTTTCTGAGACCATGTACCCCACTATATAATTTTGCCTGATTGGAATTTTGCAGGTGAAACTGGTACAGCATACCTATTCCTGTCTCTTTGGAACATTCCTGTGCAACAACGCCAAAGAGAGAGGGGAAAAGCAGACTCAGGAACGGACGTGCTCTGTGTGGTCACTTCTTCGAGCAGGCAACAAGGCTTTTAAAAACCTACTGTATTCATCTCAGTCAGAAGCCGTATGTACCCTTTAGCTTGTCTCTGTGATGAGCAGAAAGAGTTTGAGGGTGGGGTGCATATGGGAGCTGGTTTGAATAGTACCTGTTTTTGTAAAAATGTGTCAGCTGTCTCAAGGTACCAGTTCCATTTTTCATTTTCCACCATTCTGTCTGTATAAAGCCTTTTTCTTGATAATGCTCTGGCCTGTCCATGACCAACCCAGGTTCAAGGTGGTTTGGTATAAGACACATCATCCCTTTGTCAGGAATCATTGCCTGTACTTTTTTCAGAGCTCAGCATAGTCCTAATGTGTTTACATACTTTGGAGGAAAGTGCACCAAGTTTCCTTATCTCAGATGCCTTGTATGGCTAAGAAGGGTCAGCCTCCAGGACCCTGCTACTCTTCCATGAAACAGGCAGTGGGACCCACTGCCTCTCTGTCTCAGCACAAAGTTCTTTCTGGTGTTGGCATGTGTCTGTCTATGGATCTTTTCACACATGAGAGCTGCCAGGCCTTTTAGCACCTTGTTCCCTCAAAAGAATGCCTTCTGCTAACCAGAGAAAGAGAGGCAGTATGTCTGTGTATCAAAATGTATTGGTGTTCCCTTTGTGGGATGCATTTTAAGCCCTTAGAAGTCCATGAAGGCTAATTGGGGGTTGTGTTACAGTGCTGGGTGATTAATACACTTCTCCTCACAGTTAAGTAGTCAGAAGAAAAGGTTTACAGTGCCTCTCCCTTCACCGTGCCTACCGGGGAAGTGGCGATAACAGATGGGGAAATACCCTTATAGTCACATGATTAATTTAAGTGATTTTGTAAAATGGGTTTGCAGCTTCTACTGAAGCCAAGCTTCAGGGAAACAGACATATTCATCCTGTAACAGAACAATTCTTACTTGGTAAATCAGGCTGGTGAAAGCCTGCCATTCAGTAAAGACCACCTGAGATAATTAATAAGAGGAACCATTAGCTTTTCATGTTCACAAGAGACTTTTAAATGATCATTGCCAGACAGAAGCCCTGGTTCTATACCTATCCTCTTGGAAGATAGACCTTTATTTACTGGTGCCACCTCTTTGTTGATCTGTGACACAGCTGTGTTGAGTGGCCCACCTAGGTGTGTTTATTCTTGCTCTGTAATTTCAAGCATTTCTAAGAGATTTGCTGGATCATGCATAAACCTGTGTCCTCCCCCTCTCCTCAGGTGCTATACCCCGTGTGCCACGTGCGGAATCTGATGCTGTGGAGTGCAGTGTACCTTCCCTGCCCATCCCCATCTACCCCCACAGATGACAGCTGTGCACCATACCCAGCCCCAGGCACCAGCCCTGATGAACCCCCACTGAGCCGGTGAGCCCAAAGCTGATGCCACAAGTCCCAAGTCCTAAGTGGTGCTATTCTCTCTCAAGTGGTGGTATTCCCTCTCTCCTCCCTTCTTCCATTCTTCTCCCCCTTCTCCTCCATCCCTCATTTCCCTGCCTCCAAAGCTGACCTTAGATTTGCAGTGATATGAGTGTTGGATTTACTGGCATAAACTGTGACATCTGGCTGCAGTTTTAGCTTCTTAAGAAAGATAGTAAGCCTTATTTCTGGAAATGAACTGGACCTATTATGATTCTACCACATGCACTGAGCCGTTTCTCCGTAGTGGAGCACATCTGTAGAGTCTTTGTGGACTCTGGTTTTCTTACACCCTGCTCCCTCCTTCCCCTTCTCTACTCTGATTAGTCTTCTAAGGCTTGAAAGGCAGGTACTATAAGATGAGAGAAGCTGGTTTTGCCACTTTTGAATATGTGTTATTAAGATCAGAGTGAGATAATAAATGAACTTAAAATGTATAGTACAAAGAACCAGGAAGTTCCTTTGCCATTACTTGAGAGGCACAGAACATTGTAAGGGATGCCCCTTGAAGGCTGCAGTGGGTTGCACCCCAGTGCTGTATAAACCTGGCATGGTGGCGCATTGCTGTACTGTCAGCACATTGGTAGAGGCAGACAGATCAGGAGTTCATGGCCATTCCTAGGCTATATAGAGAGTGTAAGGCCAACTTGGAATACATGTGTCCCCATTTGAAAAATCAAAAAATAAAGAGAGGAAAACATAAAAGTAAAAGGACATCTTTTAGAAATAACATATGCTGTTAGCCTATTTGAGGGTGGGGACTGGCAGTGAGGAAGTGCAGGAAGTACCAGTGGAGAGCCATGCCACTCTAGGAGTCTGAGCCTCATTTCAGAGATGTGGCTGCAATGGGTCAGTTGTGAAACATTAGCTTACTAGAAACCTGCTGTCCTCTGTAGCCCTCTGAATAGCCTCTAAGATTCTCATTTTCCCCAAACTCTCTTCTTTTAGCCTACCCAAGACTAGATCATTTGACAATCTGACCACAACCTGCGACGCCATGGTGCCACTGGCCAGCCGGCGCAGCAGTGACCCCAGCCTGAATGAGAAGTGGCAGGAGCACGGGCGCTCGCTGGAACTGAACAGCTTTGCTGGTGCTGGGGAAGAGGGGCCTGCTATGGACAGCCTGCGAAAGCCCAGCAAGCTGCTCAGTGGTGCTGAGCTATCTGTGGCAGCTGGTGTGGCTGAAGGACAGATGGAGAACATTTTGCAAGAGGCCACCAAAGAGGAGAGTGGGGTAGAAGAGCCTGCCCACAGGGAGCACACTGAGGTGCCAGAGGTCAAAGAGGAGGCACTCCTACCAAAAGAGAGCAGGATGGTGGCCGTGGGCTCAATTGTACTTCACCAAGAACCACAGCTGGGTGATGCTCCTTTAAGAAGCCATCTAGGCCCCAGCCTGTCTTTGTTTTCCCAGGGTATTCTTGAACATCAGGATGGGCACAGTGATCTCTCTAGTTCACTCCAAGCTCCTCTCAGGGGAGAGGACTCCCAGGAGGTCCCTGTAGAACAGCCTCAAGTAGAGAATATTGCAGAGGTCAGGGAGAATACTGCCCCTGCTGTCCCAGTAGATGCAAAAATTGGCCTTGGTACCTCACAGTCTAGTCCTCTGCTGCCTTCCCAAGTCCCATTCGAGACAAGAGGACCACACATGAACAACGCCATGCACCTGTTACTAGAAGATAAGGTGAAGTCAGAGAGTGGGCCCCAGCTCCATCACAGACCTTGCCTGGCAAGCAGTGGTAGATTCATTGGCAAGGACATGCTTCCTATAGCACCAGAACCCAGGTCTGCTGAGAGGCCCCAATGGGACTCTGTGCTATACAGGACTTCATCCTCTGGCAATACCCTCAGCCTGATGCAGGCTCCTTGTGCCTTGCCGTTAGACAAATGTAGACAGGGAATTGTGTGCAACGGTGTCCCAGAGACTGAAAACAAGGCCTCAGAACAGCCTGCAGGGTTTGACACCCTTCAGAAGTACCCCACACCCAATGGGCATTGTGCCAATGGGGAGGCTGGGAGGAGTAAGGACTCACTGAGCCACCAGCTGTCTGCCACAAGCTGTAGCTCTGCTCACTTGTACTCAAGGAACTTGCATCACAAGTGGCTGAATAGCCACTCAGGGAGGCCATCCACTAGCAGCAGTCCTGACCAGCCTTCCCGCAGCCACCTGGATGATGATGGCATGCCTGTGTACACGGACACAATCCAACAGCGCCTGCGACAGATAGAATCTGGTCACCAACAGGAAGTGGAGACTTTGAAGAAACAAGTCCAGGAGTTGAAGAGTCGCCTGGAGAGCCAGTACCTGACCAGCTCTCTGCGCTTCAATGGGGACTTTGGAGATGAAGTGGTAAGTTAGGTCTTGATTCCTTTGAAGTTATCCAAGGAGACAACACACAGAGGCCAGCAAAATAACCCTTTGCACCCAGTGCATGGTTATTGAAACATTTCTGAAAGGATTAGAAAGTTCTTAATGTTGAGAGAGATTGTTTGGGAGTTAGCCTTGGCCATGGAGACAGCAGTCTGCCTCTTTTCTGCTGTGCTGGCTTTTTATTCCATTGTAGGCAGTTAAGAGAAAGAGGGGAGTTGATATGCATGACACGGAGATGGAATCTCTGCAGAGAGAGTCCTGTGTCAACCAGGCTTTGTGACTCATGCCTGTAATCAAGGGAGGCTGAAGCAAATGTTTCTACAGGTTTGAGGTCAGCCCAAGCTGCATAGTGAGTTCTCAGTTCACTCTACCCTGAAAGAAAAACACATGTGTTTAGAAGGGCTTGCACACCCGTTCAGAGTGGCATTGGTAGAGCAGTGCTGACACTGTTGTGCTGGAGTGCTTGTTCTGCCTTAGTGACTAGAGAGAGCTGCCTGCTTTCCCAGACTTCGGGAGTGTTGAGAGCTTTGCTCTTTTTGAACAAGTGTTCATACGCACTCTATGGCAGGTGCTGGCAAGAGAAATGGAGAGAAGGGGTTGTTTGTTTGTTTTTAAAGCATTGTTGAGGGCTTAGCATTGATGAGGCCTGTTAGCTAGAGAAATGAGGGTTCCTAGATTCCCAGAGGGGCTTTCTTCTTTGATGGGTCAGACAGTGTAAGGCAGGTTCTGGAGAATTATCCCAGATCCAGTGACTGTCCAACCAAAGGAAGTTTTGGCTTTTTCTTCATTACTAAATAATGGTTTCTCATTGTCCCAATGAGTCCCTCACAAAAAAGGAGGGCGCACTCAAATCACTGTTTTCATTCAGTGCTGGACTGAGTCACCAGACCCCCTAGAACAGCAGACATAGGGAGCTCCTTCTCCCTCTAGTTCACTCGTTGCTTCCTGGACCCTAAGACCCTTCTTTCCACTCCACGTCACTTCACAAAATCCATGTGTTGTTCTGAGCCCAGCCCCTCTCTGTACCTGGCCAGCCCAAGTCTGGATGGCTGGTGTGACTGCACATTTGGCACCTTAGCTCTCAGGCCTGCCCATAGACCCCCAGTGCTCTGTTCCTCCTTTGGGAGGAGACAGGTTCACTCCGTTCAGCTGTGTTTGTTTGCCAACAGACTTCAATCCCCGACTCGGAAAGCAATCTGGATCAGAACTGTTTGTCTCGCTGCAGCACAGAGATTTTCTCTGAAGCCAGCTGGGAGCAGGTGGATAAACAGGACACAGAGGTACAGGCTCAGCCCCTGCTCTGCGTGCCAACCACACAGGTGTCCTACAGTTCTTCACTCCAGTCCCTGCCCCATGCCACTGACCAAGAACTCACAGTCAGTCTTCAGCCTCTGCACCTCAGCTTCTGAGAACCCACATCCATCAGTTGTAAGACAGGGACATCAGTGAGCTGGCCCTTTCTCTCCATTGCCTCTGCCAGCTCTCATGGCAACCCATGGTGCCGCTGGGCCAGTTTGTCTCAGGAGATTGGTGCCTCCGCCAGGCAAACAATGTGGACACCTTTCTTATACTGTCAGCAGGCCTGCTGGACTGATACCACTGGAGCACGTGTAGTCCTTGTGGCTCTTGCTCCCCCTGGTGTGGCTCTGTTGACTTCAGCTGGCTGATCTTGTTACTAACTTGGTCCCATGTGTTTTACAGATGACCCGTTGGCTACCTGACCACCTGGCTGCCCACTGCTATGCCTGCGACAGTGCCTTCTGGCTCGCCAGTAGGAAGCACCACTGCAGGTGCCATTGGGTGGCTTTTAGGGTGGGTTGGGTTACGGAATCTGAACTTCGGCATCTTACAATTAATGTTCTGTGTGAGCTGCCATTAGGGATGTGGTTCTATGCCTCTGAAACTGGTCCTTCTAGAACTGTATTTGGGGACTCTGTTCCAATTCACTATTTTGAAATGTGGACATACTTTGTTTCCCAGATTGGTGGGTAACAGCTACCTTATAGATCTTCATTTCTTATTTCCAGCATAAAACTGGTCATGGATACTTTGAACAAAAACAGTTTTCTATCTTAGGCGGGGAGCCTGATTTTCTCACTCCTTCCTGCTCCCTGTGCTGCTGGGGAATAGTAGACACAGCTGAGGGCAGTCTCCAGTCTTTGTTGCTCCAATTTCTTTCTCCTGGGTTGGGTAGTGAGTCACTAAGGCTGCTTTGCCCTGGCTGGGGTGGTGATTATCTGACAGATGTTCAGTGTTCCTAGAATAGGAAGTTTATCAGAATGGTACAGTGGCCACGTTAAAGTGAGACTATATTGAAAGTCATGGGAAAATTTCTTTGTGGACAGATGACACTCTTAGGACCATGGGTCTCCCCCACCCCGCACCCCTAGACCAAGTGGCTTCTCCTCTGAGCTCTTTCTCCCCTCCTTGCAGGGACACTGACCGTGTTGATCAAACGTGGTGAGCATTTGCAACAACTTGTCTGTGATGTCTGCACACCCACAGTAACTTCTCCACACTAATGCTGCCATTCCCGTCTCTGCACTCATTGGGCTGAAGCCTTGAAAGGGAGAGGTTAGGCAGGCAAGAGACTCACAGGGGCATGTCTGCTGCAGCCTTGTAGACTGCACAGGCCAGCTGGGCTGTTAGACTCTTGGTGAGAAGTGATGCTTCTGCAGGGCTCATCTTTCGGGGAAGGCCAGTGGGCTTCAGAGCTTTTTATTCAGGGAGAGGTGACAGTCATTCTTTGATGCCACTAGTTTGATGAAACTAGTGACCTTCAAGTCATGGCATCACTGCCTTGTTTTATTTTTATAGAGACAGAAATGAACAGATCTTTGCAGAGAATTACTTAGTGTGGAAGATTCTACTTAGGTCTTTTAGGGTCTCCCAAGGGAAGTCAGATAGAAAAGCTTAATTGATCGAATTCATATCAGGCTTTTAAGCCAAACTTCAGCAGGTATGTTTAACAAGTACAGACATTCAGAAGATTTCCTCTGTAACCACAAGTTCTTGCTGACTTGTGTTTCTTAGAAAGATATAAAATGTTTCCTACATTCTAGGAATGAAAGGCTTTGTGTTCTCATTCACTGTCCTTTTGCCCTGTATCCCATCTTCCTTCTCCATGTTACTTTGTCTTATGTGGTCTTCAGTGTCTGTTCTTCCTATGTCTGAGTGTTCCTTACCCAGTGTGGTCTGTATTCTGAGGAGTATGGCTGAGTAGTACAGAGGAAGCCTTTCTGTTAACTCCCTCTTCTCCTCTGGAGAGCTGTGCCTTGGGGTTCCCTGTGCTGAGCTGACCAGTGTTGGTTTGTACTTCAGGGCTCAGCAAATGTAGGATTATAAGATGAACAGAACTTATCCTGTGTTGGTTACCTTCCACGTGTGTGTGTGTGTGTGTGTGTGTGTGTGTGTGTGTGTGTGTGTGTGTGTGTGTGTGTTGGGGTAGAGGGGTGTTGGGGCGGTTTCAGTCTGGGTGTTTAGACCTGTACTGCAAAGATACAAAGAAATAGAGATTTTGGCAGAAAGGAGAAGGGAGCCTTGAGATGCACGGGGCCGGGTAGTGAGCTCTAGCTGACTGATTACTGCCTAACAGGGATGTATACGTGCATGTGTTTCTCCATGACCTCATCCTTCCACCTCTCTTTCATGCTGAGCATGTGTCGTCTGCTGCTTTGGGTTTTGGCTTTGCATGCTGCTGGCAGTAGTCTGCATCCAACTTACCTCTGAGGCAGTGACCATTAGGCCAAAGTTTCTCATTCCCAGATGGGCAGCATAGTTGTTTCTCTTCTTTGAGGAGCCCAGAGGCTGACTCCACTTGACTTTGGTCTCTGTTTGACCTCAAGATACCCAGGTGGGCAAGGTTAATGCAATCACTGGGTACATCCTCAGGTCAGTACTCAGGGCTAAGCTGGCAGTTGCTGTAGTGCTGGGCTCATTTGCCCACAGAGAGCTCTTCTGAACGTCTTCCTATGCATCCACAGCCTTGTGCCTGAGTGTTGAGGCAGTCACATGCCATCCTTGGCCAGAGGTGAAAATGACTATACTAGGTAGACACTTATCTTCTTGTTGAGCTTCTTCCTGGCCTAGTGTGGAGAAATGAACACGTTTCTAACACATCCAGATGGTACACACCAAATGTTGCTCTCTGAAGTTGTTTTTTTTTTTCCTCCCACAAAAACCTACCAACTGAAACTAATGTTGTTGTTTATTTTTCCTTTTTGTCTCAAGGAATTGTGGGAATGTATTCTGCTCCAGTTGTTGTAACCAGAAGGTTCCGGTTCCTAGCCAGCAGCTCTTTGAACCCAGTCGAGTGTGCAAGTCTTGCTATAGCAGCCTCCATCCCACAAGCTCCAGCATTGACCTTGAACTGGATAAGCCTATTGCTGCCACTTCAAACTGAAGCTCAGTGACCTGGGGTGACAGAGACCATGCTGCTGTTCCTTTAACAGGCTCTCACACAGCCTGGGCAGTCCGAGAGGCCCATACATTTTGGAATGGGGGCATGGAACAACCTGTACAGAGATTGGGATGTACCACTGGATTGTAAATTGATTTTTGTTTCCTCTCCCCTTCCCTTTCCATCCTCTTCTTTGCCTTCTAAAAAGAAAAATGTCCCAGTTGTCTTAATTTTTTTTTTTTAATGGAAGCCCAGTGGTTGCCAGGTTCTTATAACTGCTGAGCTGCTTGCTGTCAGGCATTCTGTGAGATCACTCAGCGCTTCCATGTGGAAGGAGCCAGAATGAAGGCCTGAAACAGCAGGACAGAAAGTCAGCCTAATATTAGTGACCATTCCTCATATCACAGCTGTATCAGAGTTGACTGGTAAACCTTTGCTACTGGGGAGGCTGGAAGCCCTTTTCTTGAGAGTACTGTTCCTGAGAGGAATAGGGCCATCCCACCTCGCAGAATAAAAACAGGGATGGCATTGGGAGGAAGGCACGCAGTGAGGTACTCCACAGGCCTTACTGTGAATAGAGTGGTATGTGCTTCTTTTGAGTTATTGAGGGGCTAGATGGCTGACAAGTTGGCTTACATGGACCCCTTCTTTAACATGACCAAGATTAGGTAGGGTTCTCTTTGCCTCTTTGGGCTTCCAGACCAAAAGGTACAGACTAGCCAGAAAGCAGTGTCCTGCTTCAGTGGTCAAGGCCTGCACTGAGCTAGGCACCTGGGAGCCCCCATCTGGGTCCTAGTCCAGTAAGCAATCTCTTCCTCAGCCGACACAGGGAAATCCAGACTCAGGGTTCCACAAGTCTCCTGTTCCCAAAGCAAACCAATCATGCATCTTCTCCTGAAGGACAGAAGCCCTACCGTTTCAAAGCTCTCTACACAATCAGCCTTCCTCTCTTACTTCTGGGGCAGCAGGAAGGACCCAGGAGTCCCTTGTCCTGCTTTTGGCTGCCTGAGTGGGCACATGTCTGGTTCCTGCTATATATCAGTGAAGAGCCATGGTGATTGTAGGGTTCTTGGAAAATGACATGGCCTGGAGAAGATTCGGGGTACCTTCCCTCAGTGAGCTTTGATGTGGTCCAAAAAGAGCCTTAAACCAGTAGTTCTCTGTAGTGGAGGTGGGTGTGGGAAGGGTAGAGAGCAGTTTTGGTTTTGGTTTGAATTGTTGGCATCTATGTTTGTGCCCACCCCACCTCCCAAGGGTGATGCTTGGCTCTGCTAAAAGCTGCAGACTGGTAACAGAGCAATTATAGTGTTGGGGTTGGGTGAAGTTGGGGGACACCTAATTTTAGCCTGGCCCATGTCCTTACCCCTCCCCTCTGGAAGCCATGGGCCTTCTGTCTCTCAGGAAGGTGGCTTCTACATGTTCCTCAGTATGGATTCGAGAGGCCAGAAAGAAGCCTTCCCTAGCAATGTCTGCTGAACGGAAGGCTAGAGTATCAGAGTATTGCTCATCCTTCCAGGAGCAAGTCAGGCAGAGGCCGAGTTTAGTGAAACAGGGTGAAGTTCTCCATGATCGCTGTGGTCTGGAGCTGCAGGTGGGGAAAGTTGGCATAATTGAAGATTGTGCAGTTCCTAGTGACAGGTGCCAAGAGGTTATGATACGGGTTTCTTGGGTCTGTTGTACAGTGTGAATAAATGCTTGCAGCTCTTAGCCCTTTTTGATCAATGAAGCACTTTTTTATTAATGTTTTCTTTGTATGTAAAGGAGGAACCGTAACTCTCCGTAGCTGTACATATAACCCTTTTCTCCTAAAGAGGAGCCAGTGCTCCTATATTTTTCATTTTTTGTCAAAACAAGAAGTAAATACTTTAGAATTGTTAAATATATAGATAAAGTGAATAAAGTTGAGTGTCCGCACGGTGGCCTCTGCGAATGAGTTCTAATTCTTTGCCCTGTGGTTTAAAACTCTCTTTGTCCCTTTTCCCCCTCACACAGAAGTGGTTTGTGGGATTGCTGGGAATTTGACCTTTAGCCAAGGAAAACTGCACATTTCAACTCTAGACTTTGGCGAAGGGATTTCCCAAGATGCCTAAGCACTCTAATACATTTTCTCAAGGGTAGGCTGTGAGGTCTACCAGGCTGAAAGGCGTAGCACTGATCATCGTAAAGACCGCTGCATGTCCAGAGTAGTCAGTGCTACCGAGCCTGTAGAGCCTCTCTGCTCCCGTCTCTGTCACTTAGCACAGGCTGGCACACATGCTATTTGTAAGGCACTGACTGATCACAGTCTAGCAGCAGCTAACTGCCGGAGGGCTCTCTAAGAACTACGGCAGCGCTTAGAACCGTGGGTGTTTATACCTGGCTCACAGATAAGAGCCAGAAAGCAGCCATTGGATATTTCTTTAAGCATTTACTTGTTCTCCAACAACCAAAGGACAGTGAGCACATGTGTGGCAATCAGAAGACAAGCTAGTAGTTGGTTCACTCTTTTCAACATACCATATGGGATCTGGGGATCAAAATTGTCATGCCTGGTGACAAAGCACCTTTGCCAGCAGCACCGTTCTGTCAGCCTAGTCTTGGTGAAGATGGTACCACAAAGCCTCACTGCCAGCTTTTCTGTCGGGAACCTCACCACAGCTCACCACTTCAAGGATAGGATGCAGAGCTAAGTGACAGATAACATCAGTCAGATGGCATGGGGCCCTTCTTTCAGCTGGACTTTGCTTTTCCCCTGGCCCTAAAGTCTGAAAAGCAAGTTTTTGAAGTCTCTGCCTCCAGAAGGGCTTCTTGTCTGCCTGCCCTTCCAATTCCTAGAAGGCCAGCTCCCATGCCATTCCTTCACTAGCTCCTGATACCCCAGGCTCTGCTTGTGTCCCCAGGGGCCACCCATCCTTCTGGCTTTCTAGACCTCAGTGTGCACCTCCACCGATGCTCTCACTCCTGCAGCTGCCCCTGTGCCCCTTGATGCTCCCTGGGTGCATGAGTCCTGGAGTCCAAGCTCTCTGACCTCCTGGGACACTTGCTTCCTAGAAGACTGAGCAATCAGGCTAAAAGTAGCTCAGTGTTTGGGCATTTCTTAACATCAGTAAAGTTCATCCCCCACCCTCTAAAAATGAGCTTTAAAAATGGGAGGCTGTTAGGAACCACAGTTCCTTATGAATCTATGCCAGTGGATCATTGGAGACTTCGTTCACAGCTACAGCCCGTGTAATCCTAACATGCTTTTCTACGTCTCATCCTCCCCCCCTTACTAACCCAGCTTTGTCAGCTGGATGGAGTGGAGCAGTAGGACTTCCCTAGACCCAGCCTCTGTGCTCCTCTACCTGCAGGGTCTAGTAAACTGGCTAGCGTTTCCCAACAACCTCAAGTATATGCTTGCCTTCTAGTTCATGCTGTGGTTAGATGCCTCACCTACGTTTCCTGGGCCCAGAGAAATGCCTCCTTTTGGTCTGTTTATGATGCTCTGTTACAGTTCTGACCCATAGCAGATAGCACTAAATTCCAGCAGCTAAAACTGCTGCACAGGGCTCTGTGTAATGCCAAGAGGAGGGTGAAGTGGCAGTTGGGGGATCATCCCCAGTGCCTTGCCCATTCTGTGCCTTCCTGATAGACTGGCCAATCAAAGTGTATCGTAGATCCCCACCAGGGCTAAAGGCCAGGGCCTTACTATCTGTTGAAGCCGCCACTATCCTTTTACCCTGATACTCTTAACACCGTTCCCCCATTATGGGGACCCTGGCCACATCAGCTATGACTATGCCCTGTCATTGATTCATTTGACATGTCACTGGAGGCCGAGGCTCTGTCCAGGCTTTATTGACTCAGGTGCATCCCCTGTCTTGCTGTTTCATGAGATGGCATTTGTCTCTGGTGTTATTTGTCCTCAAAAATTTGTCACATTTTATGAAAGATCAGGTAAATGTAAGGTTTATTATCCAAACAGAACTGAAACCTGAAAAGCTTCTCAGAGTCAACAAGTTACACACACACACACACACACACACACACACACACACACACACACACATGCATGCGCTCACATGTGTGCACAGTACCTCCATTGTAAGGACTTGTTGCTAAGCATGACAGGCTGAGCTTGGTTGCCCAGAACCTACATGGTGGACTGAGAGCTAATCATTGTACCTCCACATGCATCCATGGCAGGAGGACCCCTGCATAGGAACATAGAGAATAAATGTCAAACAACAACATGAAAAAGGTCCACTGGGAATTCTATCTTGAAACTGTTACTGAGACAAGTGTCGCTTCAAGCCTAGTTGAGAGCCGTTGACAGTCGACGGGGCAGTAGGGGAGGGAGTCAGCTTTGTTGAGGGCTGTGCACCCTTGGAGTCTGACCATGCTCCAGTGCATGGTAACACACCAGTGCTTATGTGAGCAGCACTAATTGAACTCAGAGGGAAGGAGGGAGGGAGGGAGGGAGGGAGGGAGGGACAGCAGGGCTATGAAATTGGGAAGGGAGAATAGTTAAGGTCTATCTGGGAGCATTTAGGAGGAAAGGGTAATATGATCAAAATACATATACATGAAATTATCAAAGGATAAAAATGATATTTACAAACAGGAATCAGAAGACTGGTTCAGTGATTAAGAGCACTGGCTACTCTTTCAGGGGAGCTGAGTTCAGTTCTTAGCACCCAAATGGTGGGTCACAGCTGTCTGTAGCTCCAGTTCAAGAGGATCGAACTGCCTTCTGGCCTGGTTGGGCACTTTAAAACCACAGTGCAGATACATATACACTCAGGCATATAAATAATAAAATGTATCTTAGTTCTTATGGGTTTTTCTTTAATTGTTTTACTATATATGTATTATATATTTCACCTGCATGTATGTGTATTACATGTATTGCCTGCTGCCTGCCGAAGTCTGAAGAGGGCTTCAAATCTGGGACTGAAGTTAATGAGTCATTTGCAGACCACCATATAGGTTCTTGAAGGTCCCCTGGAAGAACACTCAGCGCTCTACACCACCAAGTCATTTCTTCAGTTCCCTAAACATTTTATTTTATTATTTATGCATAAATGCTTGCATCTACATTCCCGGTGTCTACAAAAGCCAGAAAAGGGGGTCAGACCCCTGAAACTGGAGTTACAGGCAGCTGTGAGATGCCAGCTAGGTGCTGAAAATTGAACTTGGATCCTCTGAAGAGCACCCTGGGCTCTTCAGTTGAACCATTTCTTCAGCACCGACCTCAAACTAAGACTTAACTGACATTTTTTGATTATCTTTTAAAATCAGTCCTGTTTATTTTATTTTATAATAAGCAGTACTGGACGTGGAGCCTGGGCATGAGTTGGACTGGTGCTGTGCTCCTGAGCTGTGTCCTCAGCCCTTAGCGTAATGAAGAAAATGGCATTGTTTATCATGTACGTGGTTTGGGGAATGAATGTACATCATAGAATGGCTAAGCTGAGTTAATTGTCACTTTTTGTAATGAGAAAACTTAAAATCTGAGTAATTTCCAGTAGCACGGTCCATTTCATTACTAGCAGCTCTGGGACTCTTCTAACCAAAACTCTTCTATCCTTTGTCCTCGGGGCCTTGTTAGAACAAACATCCTTTGACAAGATGGACTTGCAACTCCAGACTGATTGTTAGCACAGAACATGTATTTTAGGTGTTTATCTCTCAAGATTAAACATCACACAGTAAGATAGCTTTTTGTGTTTATTTTTGTGATACTTAGTCATGCTTTTCCATACACCCCTTTAACTTTGATATTCAGATCACCCTTCATGAAACACCTAGGACTAATGGGTTCAATCTGTATTTAAAATCAGTTTCCAAGCTAGGTTCTCTAGGGGAACTTGGATTCACCAAATACATAAAGTTCCTGCTTTTAAACAAACAAAACCCTTATCAATTTGCAACTGATTCCCCTAGCAACTATGAAACACTGCTTGGAAGCCATGACTGTGACTCAGAATGTGGGACCTACTGCTTAGCCTCCGAAATTGCCTAGTTCAGGTGGTCTTGACCGCTGCACTCTGCTTTCACTGTTGTCTGTATTTGTGCAGTCTCTTGTTCAGTCAGGCTGCTGAGAGCCAGTAAGGAAATAGGCAAAGTCTGCTTGGTTGGCAGCATGAGGCCAGCACCCTGCCAGAGTCTCTGTGCCCACGAATTTAGCCTGTCAGCTCCAGACACCAGTA
This sequence comes from Micromys minutus, assembly GCF_963924665.1. NCBI lineage: Eukaryota > Metazoa > Chordata > Mammalia > Rodentia > Muridae > Micromys > Micromys minutus. The sequence continues at coordinate 29,259,735 of NC_137969.1, read as the reverse complement.
TCTCCTCTCACTATATCTGTAAAACCAGAGAGCAAGGGAAAGTCGCCTCCAAGCTGAAGTGATAAAGGGAGGTGTTGCCTAAGACAGGCTTTCTGGCAGTGGCAGTGAGCTCTCCCCTGGCTTTGGAAAGTCCCCAAGAGATGGACTCAACTAGAGGCTTCACTTGCCAACCCAGGCAAGATTACTAAGCTGGAACAGCCAGTAATTGTCAGCTTCTTCAGGACTCCGGCCATCTCACTTCCAAGCCACCAACCAGCATGCTCCTGATGGGAGAGCAGAAGCTTTGGCTAGCCACTTTGTGTTTCCCCTATCTCCCATTGACAGTATTCTCTGTTGCCTGCTTTTTAGGCACACAGAGCTGAACTGTACCCCAAAAGGAGTAGAGAAGTGGGGTCTGGTAACATCACCGCAATACTTAATGCTTATCCAACTTGGAGGGAGCATACTGCTCCAATTTTACAGGCAGCTGTCAAGTGAGCTCTCATGTCTGTCCCCCAACCCCCAGCCCCATTCTGCATTTCTGTGACAAAGCCCTTCCTACCATATTGTCTGCTGTGCCTCCAAGCTACTTCAGCTTCTTTCCTCTCTCCTCTCCTCTCCAAATTCTTCCTGCCTTTGTAAGAAAGAAACCCAGAATGCCAGCTTCACACCAAGACACAGAGACTACAGTAGCCAGACAAAGAAAAGCCATATGAGTGGGTCTTGGAAAATCTCGAGAGTTTGAAAACATGTGCTGCACAATCCCACCCTTAAGAACCTTAAAACTAGGAAGGAAAAAGGTATTCTGTAGTGGATGCAGGAAATGACAACAGACATCACCTGACCAAGGTTGTCTAGTAGGGATGGGCAGATTGTGGAGGCCCGATGGGGTTTCTATCCAGAGAAGATGCTCCAGGCACTACAATCAGTACACCTAGCACCATCCATCAGCCTCTGTAGATGTGTCTCAAGTGCTTTTCTTTGTAAGTACTGCTTCACAAAAAACACAGCCCTGCTCTGGACACTGTTCAGAACCTCGGTCCTCTCCTCCAGAAGGCTTTAGTGTAGAAAACGGGATGGGGAATGTCTTAGCGAAGGTTGCTGTTTCTGTGATGAAACTCAGTGACCAGAGAAACTTGGAGAGAAGAGTTTAATTTATTCTTACTCAGCTGATGCTTTCCACATCGCTGTTCATCATCAAAGGAAGTCAGTACTGGAATTAAGGCAGGGCAGGGACCTGGAGGGAGGAGCTGATGCAGAGGCCATGGAGGGTGCTGCTCACTGGTTTGTTCTCCGTGGCCTACCCAGCCTGCTTTCTTAGAGAACCCAGGGTCACACTAGAGAGGAGCCCGGAAGGGTTCCAGCACCTTGACAGGTGTAGCCTCTGCGGTGCTTAGGCCCTTACACTGACCAGTGGCCCACGCTGGGCTTAATGTGTTTGTGCTGCAAATCCTGATATGTTTAAAAAGAGGCCCCACGTATTACACCAGGCCCACAAAGTTAGTGGTTGTCCCTGTACATATGTCCGCATTGCAGTGCCGTGGGCCAGTGAGTGACAGTCCCTCCCTTCTGTGAGATGCTGTGTCATTTCCAGCTGGGAAGAACTTCAGCTTTTAATCACAGGGAGACACGGGGAGGATGAGAATATGCTTCCTCTGTTTCTGTGAAATACACTGTTTTATGTGCAGTTTTATGTTTCTTCCTGGGTAATAACTTAGGAGGGAACCCTTGGGAACACAACATAGGAGTAACAAATTATGGGCCATTAGCTGTGCCTAATTGTTTCTTTATGGCTTACAGTGGAGGCTTGTCTCAGCTGCTCTGGAACTCAGTTATAGGTAGTGAAGGAGGGCTGGCTGCTTAAATACTGTCTGGAGTGCCTTGAGGGACAGAGGGACATAGGGAGGAGCCACAGGGAATCCTGGTACCACCAAGGATTGGGAAACTGAGCCCCTTCCCTGAGGTCCCAGCTCCTTCTGGAGACTCACAGAAGTTGGTCTCGCTTGCCTCCCTGAGTTCCAATCTCTGCCAATCCCCAAACCTTGTTTAAAACACACCCTAAGCTAGGGGTGTGTCTCAGTGCCAGTGCACTAAGCTAGTATTCACAGGGCCCTGGGTTCAATCCCCAGCCCTAACCCTAACTCTAACCCTCCCAAAAGGAAATTACACCACCACCACCACCCCTGCAAACCTTAAAAACATTTACTGCTAAGAAAAATGCAGACTGTGGTAAAAATGCTTATTGTCACAGCCCCTCCCATTCTCAGCAAAGCAGTGTGATGCCGAGAGTACAGTCCTGCAGAAGCACTTGAATATCAAATGCCTAGCGAGCATGGAACACTGGAGACGTACTTATCCCCAGTTTCCAAAGACAGGGCCCATTATCAACCCAGATTGGCTGTTGAAGGCTGTAAAGACCTATCAGACCATTCCGTTTCTTCCCGCTGAGTTGAGTGGTTTGACATGCCTCCAACTGCAAAATCTAACCCTAAGTTCTGGATTGCTGCAGCTCACCATCCCAGCGCCACTCCCACCCCACCCCTCCCCACTGTTCTTTACCGGATTCTTTCTCCTCTGTGTGTTCTCCTGGCTCCTCCACACAACTTGCTTGTCTGGGCATCTAGAGACACCCTTGCTAGCCCTGGAGGATGCAAAGGAGGAACAGACAGCCATTCTCAGGGACATACGACTTCTACCAGGAGGCAAACCTTCCACAGGAAAAGCCTCTGGCAGTGAGACCAGAATGCAGTGTCAGGGCCCCATCAAGGCGTTCTTGAAGATTACAGGAGTGGTAGCTGCTTTACACCTATAGTTTCAGCACTTGGGAGGCCAAGGCAGGAGGGCTGCTGTGGGTACCAGGGCAATTTAAGCTGCTGAGTAAGACCTTATGTCAAACAAACAAACAAACAAAATACCCAAATAAGATGAGAAAAATAAGCGGGCAGGGAGAGAGGAGAATGGGGAAGGGAGGCAATTAGGCAGTGGATGCTTCAAGCCACAGAAGTGAGAAGGCATGTGAGCCAGGGGAAGATGAGCTGGGCTGAACAGAGCATGCTTTTATCCTAGCAACAGGCTGCATAGAAACGGTGTGTCAGAGCAGCGTGGAGAATGCTCCAGGCAGCAGAGTGCTCCCCACAGAGCTTCCAGGAGACACTGAGCACCCACAGGGCATCCTAGGAAGTGTTTGGGCAACAGAGGGATCAAGGCCATGCCTCTGTCATGAATAATGACTAACAGAGGGCTTGCTGCTTCCTGGGGATATAGGACAGCATACAATTCATTTCTCCCCATTTGTGATGTGGGTTCTAGGTCCTTGGGATCAAACTCAGGTGTAAGTGCCATAACCTGCTGAGAAATGAGCCCTAGGGAGCTCATGTTTCAGAAGGCTCTCTCCAGCTGGCTCTCTGAGGAAGCTGGAGTCAAGGGGAGCAGGGTCAAGGGGAGGGAGCCTGCTGAGGCCAAGCACAAAGCTAAATTAACACTGGTGGGAGGAGCTGGGGAAAGGGGAGCCTGGGGTGAGATGCCTGGAAAGTGTCTGTGGCCTCAGAAACAAAGTTCCCCCCCATGGGAACAGAAGTCAGGATAGAAATCAGATCCTCTTTGCCACAAAGTCTACCTTGAACTAAGACCATCTTTGATCCGCCCCTGCCTTTCTTAGAACTGGCTGCAGAGTACTTCCCTGTGGTGTTTGGCTGTAAGTAGTACAGGGGATGAATGCCTCATACCCTAGAGCAGACACGCTGAGGCCGGTGGCCAAGAGGAACCAGAACAGGAGACTGTGGCCCTTCCACAGCCTGCGTCCTCCCAGCTCACAAATCATCCAGGCACAGATGTCCATGCCTTATGGAACCCAAGCATAAGGGTCTTCAGGTCATGGTCTGATGCCTTCTTGTCCCATTAAATTGATCAAAGAGATCACCTATCCCATAGCTGGCTTTGCTTTGTCAGATTCAAATATCAAACCTTCAGTGGAAAGTTTGAACTTCCTGCAAGAACCAAGAGAGAAGGAAGATCAGGAGACTTTGGTGTCAAAAGCACCAGGGGGGCGACTGGGTACGCCCAATGGTAGTGCACTGCCCAGCATGCTCTGGGGTCAGTCCCCAGAATGGAAAAGAAACACCAGGTGAGGCGATGCTTCTAGAAGCAACAGCTCTGCCTCTTCTGGACATGGTGCAGCCGTTGTTCTCATGAGCTCACGGAGGCGGCTGTGGTTAACTGCAAAACCTACACAAATGAGGTGTCAACAGTCCTTCATGGGTGGAGGACGGCCATGTGAAGCCACATCCTTCTCTGAGGAGCTGCTAGCAGTTAATGGTGGCCAGTAGAGGGAAGTCCTTCAGTAGTGTAGCCACTGGCAAGTTGCCATGCTTGATAAATAACCCCTCCCCCTCCCACGTGAAAGCATCTTAAATTAAACACACAGACACACACCCACATTCACACATGCACACATACACACGCATGCATACACACACACACTCACATACACGCATGTGTAAAGGTAACTCTTATTTACTTAATATAATTGTCATCTAGGAGGTTCACTGTCTCCATCTGCTAACCTAGGCCTCAACCTGGGAAGCTTCTGGCCTCTGTACAATTCAGTTTGGGCCTAGAATGTTTTCAGCTTCTGAGACTTAGTGCTGAACAAGTTCATCCTTTCTAGTTCTTTCTGAGCTCTGGCTGACTCGTCAGCTCAGCTATTCTGGATCAAACTCCTTTCCGAGCTGACTGGTTCAATCTGGCTTCTCTCTTGGCCTCTGATTGAATTGTTCTCTGCTCGGCCTCAAACTAACTCTGGCAATCTGTTCTAATTGTCTGGTTCCTTCTCATTCCCTGGCTCATTCTGTCTTCACCTGTGTCTACATGTTCTCTCTCTTCAGCTGTCTCTGTACAACTGTCCTGGGCAGATCCTAGTCTATCAAATCTTTCTTTGATTCCTCACTTTGACTGCCACTCAATTAGACACCACTTTCAAACACTGGCGTCTCCTTCTACAAACTAATTTTACCTCGGTTGTTTGGGATTAAAGGTGTGTGCTAAGGGCTGAGCCACACCACACCTAGAAACAGGTTTTTCCAGTAAACAACACAATCTCAGAGTTCACAGTGTGACCAAATATCTTATAACAAGCATGCACACACACTCATACACATGCACATACACTTAAACACATTTACACACACAACCACACACATGCATGTTTTCACATACTATGAGACATACATGCATACCCAGGCACTAAACATTCACACATGCATGTACTTGCACACACACACATGTTTGCACGCACACACACACACACACACAGACAGACAGACAGATAGACACACACACACACTCGGGACAACAGGATGAGGCATATTGGAAAAGAGGAAGACAAGCTGGAGTTTTGAGGGGATGGGAAGGGTAATAGGGAGTAAAGTGACCAAAATATGCATAATATGTACAAGATCGTTAAAGAATAATAATAATAAAGTATATCCTCTGAAGAATGCACATTGCAAAATGCAAAGGAGGAGCTGGGTGAGAAGGGAGGAGCTGGGTGGGAAGGGAGGAGCTGGGTGGAAAGGGAGGAGCTGGGTGGGAAGGGGAGAACTGGGTGGGAAGGGAGGAGCTGGGTGGGAAGGGGAGAACTGGGTGGGAAGGGAGGAGCTGGGTGGGAAGGGAGGAGCTGGGTGGGAAGGGAGGAGCTGGGTGGGAAGGGAGGAGCTGGGTGGAAAGGGAGGAGCTGGGTAGAAAGGGAGGAGCTGGGTGGAAAGGGAGGAGCTGGGTAGAAAGGGAGGAGCTGGGTGGGAAGGGAGGAGCTGGGTGGGAAGGGAGGAGCTGGGTGGGAAGGGAGGAGCTGGGTGGAAAGGGAGGAGCTGGGTAGGAAAGGAGGAGTTGCGTGGCCACATCCCTGCTTCCACCTAAACAAACTCTAGCCATCAACAATCGAAATAATCTGTCTGACAAATGCCACCCCATCACTGAGACTTTGGTGATGGCTGTTCCATAGCTTTTCCCTGCGACCATAATAACCAATCAGCCTACCTGTCAATTCTTCTATTCTGTCAGCCCACAGTGCTCTGTTTCCTCTGGGGATCACATTCAGGTGTGTCTTGCTTTTATGAAACAGAGTATCACTGTGTAGCCTAGGCTGGTTTCAAACAAGTAATTCTCCTGCCTCAGCCTCCCAGTTATTACTGAAATTATTAAGAGTTGGAGCCTGGGCCCTGGCAACCCTAACAAGCCACCAGCCCTCATTTAAGCAGAGAAAGATTTATTCAGTGTGGCCACTTTGGGAAAAACAAATAAAGATGTCTGGTGACCCCCTCCACCCCACCCTACCCCCACCCCATGCACCTAGACTCATCTGTGGGGTCCTGGCATGAAGCTGATGTTTAAATAGAGGGCTAGCCATGTGTATAACCAGGATGGTCAAGGTGTAGGCCCAACCATCATCACGTCCCTGCTCCAGGTCCTCCTGCTAGACCACACACTCCTGCTACATGGTTTGACACATCAGAACTTATGAATCTCTCCCTTGGAGGCAAGTTCCTCTTCCAGCTACCCCAGGCTTCAGCCTTTTTGAGATTCCCGAGGAAATTCCTTTCCCTGGGATCCACTGTCCGGCATCCAGAGGGAGGGCACAGTGTCTGTGGAGTGCTTCTACCCAGGACAGCACACGGGTGGGTGTTGTAACCACCCCCTTCACTGTACAGCACCCCATTACCTAGAAACACCATTCCCAGCCTCTCAGCAGTAGCAGCAGCATACATGTGTTCACCTTTGACCTTTGCCACTACAAGGCTACTACAGGTTGGGACTTTAGAGCAGAGTGTCTGTGTTCTCTGCTGAAGGAGCTGAAATTGTGGTGTTACTAGGTCCCCTACCCCTGAGGCCTGGGCCCTCCTAGTCCTTCAGGTGGTTGGATTCTTTGAAGTGTGGTCCTTTTGCTTCAAAGACAGTCTGAAGGGATCTCCCCAAGGCAAAGTCACCTCACCTAAAATCCTTTTTGAAGCCAAAGCCCTCTCTATGCCAGTGTTTTTAAGGGTTCACTCGGTTAGGCAAGGCCAGCTCAGGATGGCTGCTTTTGTGGTGTGGCAGAATGGGAGTGTTTTCTTGTTTTATTTACAAAGAGTATTATTTATTTTATTTTTTACTTAAATTACAAATCAGTGAGCTGGAGAGATGGCTCAGTAGTTAAGAGCACTGACTGCTCTTCTAGAGGTCCTGAGTTTAATTCCCAGCGACCACATGGTGGCTCACAACCATCTGTAATGGGATCTGATGCCCTCTTCTGGTGTGTCTGAAGACAGCAACAGTGTACTTATATGTAATAAAGAAATAAATTTAAAAAACAAAATTACAGACCAGCTGGGTGTGGTGATACATTCATTTAATTCCAGCACGTGGGAGGCAGAAGCTATTGGATATCCGTGAGTTCAAGACCAGCCAAATTGTAAGATTTGGAACAAATCAAAGTTTCAGGACAGTCAAGGTGATGCAGTGGGCACTTATTTCAAAATAAATAAAATATTAGAATTGCCAACCAAACTACATGTATCTCAGTGGTAGAGTACTTGTCCATTTATAAGACCCTAAACTTACTCTCAGCCCTGAGAGAGAAAAGGACAAAAATACAGAACAAGTCAAACCAAGCCTGTGCCATCTCTGTTGGCCCGTGTAACACGGCTTCCTGGTGTAGCCTGGGGATCCACGAATCCCGCCCACAGCTCAGGAAGGTCATGCATGGGTCATCAGGAGTAGACAGATGAGCCAGCGCTGTTCTATGCACGAACACTTTTCCATGCTTCAGAACTGTTTTAATCGGAAGTTATGAAAGGGGGTGTTTCTGGGACTGAACAATAATTACATTTTAATTTTTTCAAATGCACATATATTTTTGTAAAAGAAAAAGCTTCCTGGCGACTTAACGTCTCTCTGAACTTTCCAGCCTCGGCTCGGCTATGTGCTGGTTCACCAGCAAGGCGATCAGTTCAAGCTCCAGCACCTAAAGAAAGCAGCTTTGAACTGGGAATAACTTCCTGCAGTGCTGGGGACAGGAGTAGGAACCGAACTCACGGCCTATACCACTGAGCCATACTTCCAGCCCACACTGTTCCCTTGGAAGCCCCACAGTTAATGATTGGAGATCTCACCCAGGCAAGAGTGGCCTCAGACTCACCACGTAGTTTAAGATGGCCTTGGACACCTGTTTTTGCATGGCTCCCTCCCTAATGCAGGGAGTCTCCATGCCCTAAGGAAAAACCACGTGTCTGCATTTCCTCTGCACAGAGATCTGCCGTTCCCTCTGTTGATTTATTAAAGTCAGATAGATGCCTGTGGTGTTTACTTCATACCTGGGTTGTAATTCAGTGCTGACATGCCAGTACCGCCAGGCTTTGGGAGATGGCTGACTCTGTGTTTACATATAATCATCTCCTTGATGGCCCTGTGTCATATCATCTTTTCTAATTCTAAGAACAAATTTGACATCCTACTTCATTTTTGCTGCTCAGATGAGTCCACTCTTGACACTGGCATTTAATGAAAATGTCCCTCATAGGGAGTGGCACTATTTGAAAAAAAATTAGGAGAGGATGTGGCCACTGAGGGGTGGGTTTTGAGGTTTCAGATGCCCAAGCCAGGCCCAGTGTCTCACCCTCTTCCTGATGCCTGCTGATCCTGGCCTAGAACTCAGCTCCTTCTCCAGCACCATGTCTGCCTGCATCCCTGCATGTTCCCCACCGTGACAATAATGGACTAAACCTCTGAAGCCAGCCCCAATTAAAGGCTGTCCTTTATAAGAGTTGCTGTGGTCACAGTGTCTCTTCACAGCAACAGAAATTCTAACTAAGGCAGCATTCTGTTGGAGCCCTACTGTTTCCATCTTTATGGGTTTTCTTATTGGCAATGTCATCATTTTGGGATTTTAACCATTTTTTGTGGTTTCTACTCTACAGGCCCTCCACTGTCATCATTGTACGCAGTCACATGTGGCATGAGGACATTCTGGGCAATGGCAGACCTGTCAGTGGTCCCAGGGAACTATGATGGAACTAATGGAATTTTCCTATTGCCTAATTACATCCCTGCACAGTGCATTAATCATCTGTGCCAGAGCTGCTGTCAACAGACCTGCTGCATCACCAGTGCATGCAAACAGTGGCACATGCAATTCTATGTAGCGTGGAGTAGTTCGGGGCAATGGCGGCTGGGGCTGGCTACCATGCTTGTACCCTGTGGGTGGCACACGCAGGGCTTCCCATGGCAAGCGCCCTACCACTGAACTACATCCCCAGCTCCCCCCAACCCCTTCTTTTATTTTGAGACAGGTCTCACTAAGTTGCCCAGGCTAGACTTGAACTTGTAATCTTCCTACCTTTGTTTTTTGCATTGCTTAGATTGCAGGCATGTGCCATTGGATTTTTTTTTCTTATTTTTTTAAATAATTACATATTGGAATTATGAACTTCTTTCTTTCTTATTTTTGTTGTTGTTTTGTTTTGTCTCCCCCCCCCCAACCCCCAAAGCAGAGATTCTCTCTGTAGCCCCAGCTGTCCTGGAACTCCCTCTGTAGACTAGGTTGGCCTTGAAACTCAGAGATCTGCCTCCTGAATGCTCCGTGGAGTGTTGCAGCTCTGAAGGGAAAAGCTTCCCCTACAGAAGTGTAACAACCTTTCTTCAGCTGCTGCAAGGGAAGGTTTCCCCAGCAAAAGCTCTGCTCTGGCAAAAGTGTTATCATCCTGCTCAGAGAGGTCCCCTGGTATTCAGGAGCCAAGGAATACCACAAAGTCACAGCACACAACAAACCTCACACTGGGAGAGAAAAAGCAGGAGGGTGGCTGCCTCTGCTCTTGTGAGACACAGCAGGGAGCTGAGCAGAGACCAGGGTTTATACAGGACTTCTTGGGAGTGAGGATTAGTGGGATTTCAAGTGCTAAATTCGGCTGAGCTTAGAACTGGTGAGTTTTCCTCTTCAGAGATTGATGAGGTTTTGAGTTCAGGGATTTGTGGGTTTCTGTGGCAAGCTCAGGGATTGGTAGAATTCTGTTTCTTGACCCTGGTCTTGGGGTCAAGCCTGGGTCAGTGTGTTCTTTCCTTGGTCCTTTTATCCTACACTGGGCGCCACCACTGCCAGTCTGAATTCTAAATGTTCAATTAGACACACAGACCATCCCAGCTTACATTGGTTTGACTTAGAAATTTTCAGCTCTAGGATGATGGTGTGAAAATGACGCCCACTGAATAGCAATTGCTCTCTTCTGAATGCTACATCTTTCCTGGGCTAGTGATGTAAAATAAGATGGTCTCAGCCACTCCTAGGTATTTTACCCAGGTACCAGGCATCCACACTATTATAAGAGAAAGCAGACATGTATTAAAATAGATTTGCTGAGACACAGCCCCACTGTAGGATGACGAGCATCTTCATGCAACTCTAAAAGCTGCTGTCTTTGTTGCTTACAAAGCCATATCATTCCTTCAGACCTGCTGTTCTATACTCTGCTCTGCCACACAAAATCTCTGTTAGGCTGGCTTCCTGATCAGTCGTTAAAAACAGGGAGCACCAGATACACTAGGGAGCACTAGAAGACACTCTGGACAGGAGTCCTCACTCCTGTTTTCTGTGGGGATCCAGCTGGTTCCCATGAAGACAGCACTTGGTGGCAGTTTTCAACCCCCTGTGGCCACCCCAGAAAGACACCACTGCAGCCCATCCTAATGCCAGTCAGGATTTACCTGATGTAGTTAGAATAATGGCCATTGGTGAACAATCCCTAATCCTTCAAACCCTTTGAATCCGCTGTTCTGTAATGCAAGTGACACTGCAAAGGTGATCGCAGAGGAGCCAGGGGTGAGAAACTCTCTTCTCCAATCTCACCATGTCCTTAACATAGATGATGGCGTAGAGGGACCAGAGTCAGAGGGGTATGATATGCCAGGACTCACTAGGCCAACACTGGAGATTGGGTGGGGGCGGGGGAGCAAGCCAAAAAATGGCAGCTCTGGGGAAGGGTGTCCTTTTAGGAGCTTCTGTAAAGGGACACAGCCTGGCCAGACACTTGGGTTTTCACTCAGGGAGTTAAACAGAGAATGGTTGAGGTAGGAACACTGTGCTAAGTTTTAGCTAGACAATGCTGATAACTAGTTGGCTTTGGAGACGTACTCCTTCTGGGCACCATCATCTCAACGTGAGCATAAGACTCCCCATCCCTTAGGATTTACGTAGGTCAACAGTGTTCAGTATCCTAAGGTTGGCTATTTATGCAAATTCAAGCAGCAGGGAAAGACTCCCTTTGTAAATATAAACTTCGTAACCTTTGTAAAAGTAAACCCTAAACTGCACAGCAAAAGCTGTCAAAATGGCGGCAGGCCCCTCCTTCCTGCCCCAGCCTAAGGCCACCATAAGAAGCCAAAATGGCAGCAGTGGTGAAAGCAGCAACGTCTTAGCTTTTCTGCCATCATGAGAAGCTGTCCACCTTCTTTCTCTTCTGCCTATGAAATACCACCACAGGGTCTGTCCCACAAGAGCTGTCCACAGTGGTAATCCCTCCTCTTCAGACTTCCCGAGCAGCTTGAGAGATGGCGCCTCAGCCAAAGCTGCCTGCAGCTGAGAAGGACTTGCCACCCTAACCCATGCCTGATGCAGGGCAAAGGAGGTGAAAAAAAGCCACCAATTCCTGACCAGGAAAACCCACCAATCCCTGAGCTCCTCAAATTCAGGACTTGAAATCCCATCAATCCTCAATCTGCAAATCTCTGTCCTGAAAAGCTCCGCCCCTAAGAAATCCTATTTAAGCCCCGCCCTTTGTCCGGTTCCCTGCTATCTGCACCCAGGAGCAGAGGCAGCCATCCCTGAATTTGTTTTTCCACACCCTGGACCCTCCAATAAATCTTGCTCATGAGATTTTCTGGCTGGTGTGGCATTCTCATCTGGAGAAGACAAGGTAGCAATGAAGACAAGAAAGGAAGGGAAGTGAAGAAGTGGAGGGGGGCTGAGACTCCAGAGTGCCTCAGCTCAGCTGGGGATCCCTCCCATGGGAGCTGCACTGCCTCTGCTGAGGAAACTTCCTCTCAGCGCTGTGTGGTTCCTGGTCCTGTGTCTCAGGATGCCCTTCCATTGGGACACCCTCTCCCCTCAGACTCATGTGGTTCCTGGACTTCCAAGTCCCAGGTTACCCTCCCATTCAAGCAGAAACAGTCCAAGTAAACAAGACAGGAAAGTGGCGAGCCCCACTCCCTCCCCAGATCCTCTTCCTCCTGAGAAGCTCCTATAGCCAGGCCTCACCCCTCACCCCAGACCTCCTCCCTAACAACCCAAAAGGGTGTTTTCTAACCGCTATAAGGCAATGGTCATCCCCAGCCCTGGGAGAATGGCCAGGTAACACCTTACAAGAAAAAAAAATCCCACCAATCCCCCGGAGAGGAAAACTCACCAATCCCTAAACTCCTCCAGCTCAGGACTTGAATTCCCACCAGTCCTCACCCTAGAAATTGCTACCCTGGAAAGCCCCACCTCCTAAGAAATCCTATGTAAGCCCTGCTCTCTGCCCAGTTCCCTGCTGCTTCTCATCTGAGCAGAGGCAGACACCCTCCTGGGGTTCCCCCTCCCACACTCTTGAGTGAGGTTTTATTGTGCAGTGTGACTTTGTGGTATTCCTTGGCTCCCTAACTGCCAGGATACCTTTCCCATCAGAGCTGCTTAACTTAGGTCACAATTTCGCTTCCACCGGTTCCTTCCCCACCTTCCCATCCACCCCCCCATGCTCATCTCTTAGTCTGAATCCTCTTGGTGCCGTCCATAAAAAAGACCTAGAGATGTTGTAAAGTCTTTGGAACTGGAAAGCAGTTTCTCATCTGTGTGCTCCACAGGGAAGAGGTCTGCACAAGGACGCCACAGACGTGCCTAGAATGGTCCTCAACGCTAAAACACCACTTTAGTGGGTCAGAAGGGAATAAGTAGGACTCAAGCCTTTCTTGATAATGCAGTTTATCTACAAACCCGGAGATGTGTATGATTCAGCATTATGGGATGTATTTCTCCTGGCTCTGAAAGGCTCTGAGCTGCCTAAAGTGCAAATGTTGGATGGAGCTGTCTGAGAAGGAGGCCTGGTCTCGGGGCTTTAATCACTCGCAGCAAGTCTGAAGCCCTACAGCGTCCTCTCTTTACCCAGAGCACTGAACGCCTGTACTCACTACACTGTTGTGGAAAGGAGAAATGGCAACCTGCTTTTCCTTCTCCAAGTTTGCTGTTAAAAAAAAAATTCTTCCTTAGGAAGATGCAATTAAGTATTATGGAGATAAAAAGATTTTTATTGTGATCCATGGTTTGAAGATCTGTTCCTATTTTGCGATTTAAAATAATTTGTGAGGAAAAACCCCCTAACATATTTTATTACCACTTAGGAGAAATTTGGAGAATGTTCCTGACTTACCTAAGACTAGTGGGCCTAAGTTGTGCAAAGGTTTCCCCAAATCATTTAAAGACAAGTTTCAGGGGCTGCAGAGAGGTGTTGGTGGTTCAAAGGTTTGCTGCCTCTGCAGAGGGAGGCGGTTCAGCTCCCAGTACCCACACCGAGCAGCTCATGACCCTCTGTGACTCCAGCTCCCAGACACTGAGACCATGTGTGAGGCACAAACACGCAGACACATAAAATAATTAAAACCTTTAAAAAACAGTTCATAGGGCTTTAAGTAACAAAATGCCGAGAGTTCCCGAGTACCTGCGAGGGGGGGAGGGGGGAAGGTTTGAGACAGGATGCAAGGGACCTCTCTATCCTTGTATTTTATAAACGGATGCTGAACACATATGAGAATATGCTAATTCTGGCTGTGCTCTCAGAGAAACCATCATCCTAGAAAAGTGGAGACAGAAGTCACCTTGAGACTAACTACCATGCTGTGCCTCTGTCTACCTGCTGGTCGGAGCATAGTCTCCGACTGAAGCAAAAATAACAGGAAAAAAAATGTCCTGTGCACTAAAGCCATCAAGCCTTCAGAATGTCATGGAGGGAGGCGTGCAACAGTGGAAAATCTGGAAGGCACAGGAACGGAAGTTCCACTCTGAAAAATCTTTTAATTCCTTTTGTAGCCTCGTGTTAAAGAAGCAGCCAAGGAGGTGAGTCAGGGCCAGGGGTCAACCTGCCCCGAAGGAGAACAGCCTTGCTTCTGGGAGACTCCGGAGGGTCATGAGGTCCAAGCTGTTTTCCTAATGACTCTTACCTGCTGTTTGTCTCTTCATTTGCTTCCCTGCTAAGTACACACCGGAGTCCCCACAGGCTGATTAGTATGAGGTTGTAACAAATTAAATGCAGACGCAGGTTTTTGAACTCAGTTGAATTCTTTTTGAGCCAGACATTAAAGAAATCTGCAAAGAAGTACAATTCTGTCACCCTTCTCACCAAGGTGACTCTAAATGTCAGTTTTCCCACGAGGGTTTTTTGTTTTTGTTTTTTTGGAGACAGGTTCTTGCTACCAGCCCAGGCTGGCTTCGGATGTGCAACCCTCTGCCTCTGCTTCCCAGATGCTGGGATTTCAGGCATGCACTAGTGCCTTGATGGTTTTTGTTATTGTTATTAAGAAAGTAGTGCAGGTGGGGGTGGGGGAGGTGCCCGCAGACCTGACTCACCTTCCACCGTGCCACAGGGGTAGGATGTAGCGGTCAAGTCCTGCAGTAGGGATAGAGGAAGTCACACCTGCCAGTCTTGTGTGGTGGTCAGATGGGTGAGAAAAAGTGGGGAAGCTGGAACGGTATGAAGAGAGAGGGAAATGGAGACTCAGGGTGGAGAGGAGGAGCCTGGCATGACTGCTCAGCCCTGTCACCTGGGGCCATGGTGAGGTCCCATCATGCTGCCTTGGAGTATCATGTCAGGGTCAGTGGCCGTGCAGCAGCAGAGGGCTGTGTCCATGTCCTGGCTCATATTACCACTAAAGATCATGGAGGCGTCCCTGGTCTATGCAGTTGCCAGGGACCACGTGGATGTCCAGGGGCTGTGCATAACCAGCTCCTTCCCTCACGGGCTGCAGCATTCTGGAGAGCCTGCCCCATTTCTCACTGGTAGCAGCACTGTTGGCAGGGGTGCAGGTTGGCAGGGGAGGGGGATGTGAGCTGGCCCCAAGGGCAAGAATGTGGGAGAGCGGACCCTGCCACTCATCTGTGCGATGGCCTCAACACCTCTAACCCTGGGGTCATGAGAGCAGGAAAGCTGTCCTTCCCCTCACTGGCTGCAGCACTTGGGCAGTACAGCAGAGCTAGCCCTGGTATCTGTGTCAGGGGGCAAAGACAAGTTAGCCCCAACTATGAAAGTGGGGAGTATTGGCTCTGCCACTTCTATGCTATGAAGAGGTGTGGGCATAGAAGATGATGCCCTGGCCCCTTGTGCCCCAAGGCAGTTAGGTGAGCTGATACCAGGGTCAAGAGAGCAGAAGAGCTAGCCCTGCCTCTCACCAACTGTCAAGCTCAAGAGGGCAGGTCCTGTACCTCAGCCAGGCATCACAGTAGATCTGGCCCTGGTGGAAGATGATTGGGTGAGCCAGCCCCAAGTGCAAAAGAAAGGGAAAGCCAACGCCACCACCCATTTTCTCTGAGGTAGCATGGGTGATATGTTCCCCCATACCCCGCCTTACCCTAACCCCCTCTGACTGAGAGTGGGTAAGCTGGCCCTGCCCCTCACCACTTGTAGCTCTCATGAGAAAGGGCCCTGCAACTCAGCTGAGCAACACAGTGGGTCTGGCCCTGATGGTGAAGGCTTGGGCTGGACCAGCCTCTTACTTGCTACAGCATGTGGGAAAGTGGGCTTTACCTCTTGACTGGGCAGCACAGTGGAGCTGGCTCTGGAGGCATGGGTGTGGGTGAGCTTCCCCAAGGCCATGAAAGCAGGAAGGCTGACCCTGCCTCTGGCCAATGATGGCACTGGGCAGCTTGGCCTGGTAGTTTGGATAAGGGAGAGTCAGCAGGCTGATCAGCTCAGCTGCCAACCAGGCCCAGATCCAGGGCTTTGAGTTGGCCCACTTCAAAATCTCTGTCATCTGTGAACTACTGGAGTGCATGGAGAAGCCAGTTCTGCAGATCCAAAGCTGCAGGATCTCTATGACACAGGGCAATAGCAGGATAACCAGGGGGAATCCCAGGAAGGATCCATTACTGAAACTGACACAGAAACCGGAGGCCTAAAACCAGACCAATGACTCATTGCAGTGGACATTTGCACGTGGAGATGTGTGGACAGAGGAACACACTGTGACACACTACAGCTTCCACAATGAGATGTTTTCTATGCTTCATTTGGTGTGTGTGTGTGTGTGTGTGTGTGTGTGTGTGTGTGTGTGTGTGTGTGTGTATGTGTGTGTGTCTCTGTGTCTCTGTGTGTTTTCTTTTGGGGAGGAGGTTGCAAGGGCAGAGGGTAGATATAAGGCGATCAGAAGAGGTTCTTAGGTGGGACTTAGGTGCATGAGGTGGGACTTAGGTGCATGACGTGAAACAAAGAATCAATTTTAAAAGTTTTTAAAAAAAGAAAATGGGGTTATCCACCTTGACTGTAGAGAGCAAGGGAGTTATTTTTGCAGTGATATCGATGACCACAGATGCGCAGGTGAGAGAGGCATGAATGGCGTCGGTGACGCCCTAACTCTAAGCCTCCACCACAAAAGTAAGTAGCAGCCTAAACTGGAAGCCACGGAAGAGAACTCGTAAAAGGCGTGTCAAGGATACTGAAGTTAGCTCTCCGAGGTCGATGGACTCCCTGGGGGTGTGGGAGGGGAAGGACTCAGTTCTAGTTAAGGGGCAGGCCACTGAGTTTGAACATGCTCCAGGGAGGAGAGAGACATCAGATTGGGCTTGCCTTTTCTTTCTCCTCTTTGGTTGATTGGGGAGGATACAGGAGAGCGTGGGGGCAGACATGGAAGGACTGGAGAATGGGTATGATTGGGGTGTATGATGTGCAATTCACAGAGAATCCATAAACGTATTATGTTGAATAAAAAATGAGTTAATTTTCATAACAGCATTATTTGCGTTACTATATAGTAAATCTAATATCTTAATGAGTTTCTACTTTTATATTTCTCTTTCTGTTTCTAAGATTTGGTAGAAAACAAAAACATTGGCTTTTGGGGCTCCTCAGCAACTTGTTTTACTTAAAGTTTTAAAAATTGACTTATAGGGCTGGGTATGGTGGCACACACCTTTAATCCCAGAGTTTGGGAGGCAGAAGTAGGTGAATATGAGTTCAAGGCCAGCCTGGAGTACAGAGTGAGTTCCAGACAGAGTTACTTAGTGACACTGTCTCAAACAATTGACACAGTCTATAACAGTCAAATATAGATATCTTAAACACTTACCTTATGTTTTTAACATATATTACAACCTGTGCCCACTTTAAGAAACAGACCACTTTTATCGTGGAAGGCCATCTGTGTATCAATTAATGCCCAGTCTGTCAGAGGTGACCAGTCTGAGATATATATATATATATATATATATATATATATATATATCTCACATATCATATATATATATATATCTCACATATCATATATATATATATATATATATATATCACATATCATATGTACATAAAACATATCAACTTGGCTTGGTTTTTAATGCCATATAAATGAAACCACATAGTATGTATTTCAGGGCTTCCAGCTAAAACCCTATCCCTGTTGAGACAGGGTCTTGCTAAATTGCCTAGGCTGGCCTTGAACTTGAGATCCTCCTAACCCAGTCCCCTTCGTAGGTAGGGCCACAGATGTGTGCCAGAGCATCTAGGTGTTTGTATTCTTTTGTGTTTTTCTTGTTTGGGTTGAGTATTGCTTCCAAGGCATGTTGCATGTTAAGAACATGTTCAGCCAATGAGCTACACCCTAGAACCATATCTGGCTTTTTTCCCCAGCATATTTCTGAGATTCATTTGTGGTATGTATATTAGTAGTTCATTTCTTTTATTATTACCAATCATATTACATTATATGGCTATAGCACAAATTGTTTTATTTTCCTCTTGTTGCATATTTGGATTTTGTCTAATTTTAGTCAATTATAGGGCTGGCAGAAACATCTTGTAGGAGTCTCTTGGTGGAAAACACACTAATTTTTTACTTATTGATTGGAAGGAATTTTAAAATAGTTTTTGTATATGAATTCTTTAACAGTCCATAGATGACCTACCTTTCTTTTCTTCTTCTTCTTCTTTTTTTGTTTTGCTGTCTTTTTGTTTGTTTTGTGTTTTTAAGGCAAGATCTCACAATGTAGCCCTTGACTTAGAGATCCCCCTGCCTCCACCTCTAAGTGCTGGGATTAAAGGTCTGTGTCACTATTCCTGCCTCTACTTCCTTTCTTTTTATTTTTATTTATGTGTATGTCTGGTAGCCTGTGTCCCACATGGGTATGGGGGCCTAAAGAGGCCAGAAGAGGTTATTAAATTCCCTGTAACTCTAGTTCCAGGGGTCCACCACTCTCTCCTGGCCTCTGTTGGGAACTGTGTGTACCTGGCATATAGTCATACAGACGGACACAAAATAAAAATACATTTTAAAACGGTATATTTTGGTAGCCAGGTGCTATTTTGTTTAGTGTGTGTGCGTGTGTGTGTGTGTGTGTGTGTGTGTGTGTGTCCAGGCCATAGTGTATTATGTAGGTGAGAGGACAACTTCTGAGAGTTGGTTTTCTTCTCGAATTTCACTGGCTTAGATTTTCATTTGGCTCCATTTGTTGTTTAGTTTTTCGGCTTAACACATTCTGTGTCATGACAAAATCTTTACCTACCTCAATCCAGTATCGTGAAAATATTTTCTTTGACCTCTACCTGTTTATTTAGACGCTTTAAAACTTTTAAATGTAGGTCAGTTATTCCTGAAAACATCCGTGTACAGTTTTAGTTCCTCATTCTCAGTCATGTGTCAGTGTTTCATGCCTTCGGTCCACGGAATTACCAAGGCTGTGTCACGCACACACACACGCACACCCCCTCCTCTCCATGGTTTTAATTTCCATAATTTTAGCCACCCACAGTTAACCTCAGTCCAGTATTATTTAATGCAAAATTCCAAAATAAACAATTAATAACTTTAATTTTTCACTTTTAATACTGTTCAGAGCAACGAGATGAAATCTCACACCATTCCATTTTTACCTTGTTTGTTTGTTTTGTGGTGATGGGGCCTGGACCCCAGATCTCATGCACACTAGGCAAATGCTCTAGCCCCAGTGCATTCTGCATGAATCAACCCTTTGTGAGAGTATTCACACTACAACCTACTGCTTATCGACCTGGCTTCATAGCACAGGAGCAGCAGTACAAAAACACCCTGGGCACAAACCACAGGAGGCCGAATGTTGGCAGCCTTCTGGCAACACTGCAGGGTGTATAGACAAGAACATAGTTGAGATGCCCCTTGGCTCATAATAGAGTTGATAAACCCATAGTGAGATGGAAATATCCCAAGTCAAAAAATGTGTTTAATATGCATATGCTATGGATGAGAGTTCAGCCGCACCTCACACACACAGTAGCGACTGTGGATTAAAGCTGTGTTTAAAGCTGTGGATACGTGACTGGCTGGAGGCGTGGTTCACCGCTGTACCCCGCATCTCAACAGAGCTCTGCACTGTATATTGCTCTTCTAGTAAAAGATAAAAAAAATTCTAGGCTCAACGTCTGATTTCTACTAGGATTCAAAACCGCCCAGTTTCAGGCTTCTGCTGGGGCATCTGGGACGTGTCCTTCATGGGTTATCAGAGGAGGATGGTGCATCTAAGAGTCTGCCTCTGGGCTTCTATTGTAATTCGGAGCTTTATGGCAAACATAGAATCTGGTGGTTAAACTCACCGAAATTTCTTAATCAACATTTCCCAGCCACACATTCTTTCTCCAAGCACACATTGGCTCAGTCTTTAAGACTATGAAGGTGTCCAGACACCAAAAGGTCTCAGGACTTCTGATGTAGGGCATGGGCACAAAAGCCAGACACCAGAATCAATTCCCCATCCCAGGCACTTATCCGTGGGGCTTTCCTAATTAATTCATCGTTCAAGTTTCTGTTTGGTTTTTGTTTTTTTTTAAATCTCTAAACTGAGATATTAACAGTACTTATAACGCAGGGCTTTTTTGAGTCAAATATTGAGCATTATATGATATCTTTGAGCTTATTACAGTAAAGAGGACAGACACATATGAGTATGAAATGGAAGGATACAGAGTCCAAAGAAAGAAAACAGGAAACCCTTTGGCCACTTCAACATATTCAGAGTTCATTTGTCCTCATTCTATTTTAAAATAAAAACATACAAAGTGTACAATGACTCAAGACCTATTGGACTTCTCTATACTACAAGTTGAAATGAAAGAACAATAGTGTTAACATTACCCGCCAACAGAAAGGAAGCATCTAGGGATTATTTAAATAAAGCATCACAAGGCCTACACAACGCAAACTACAAAACACCGCTGAGCGGAACCGAAGACGGACGACCTAAATACACGGAGAGACAATCCATGTTCGTGGATTAAAAGGCTTGAATCGTTAAGACAGTAAACTGCCTCAATTGATCTAAAGATTTAATACAAACCCAGTCAAAATCCCAGCAGGTAATTTTGCAGAGATTGACAAGCTGGCTCTAAAATTATTGATGCCAAAGCAACCTGGAAGAAAGGGATTGAAACCAGAGAAACTAAACTAGACGTTTTCAAGATGTGTAAAACCATGGAAATTAAAATCAGAAAAAGCATAAAGACAGACGTATGGATGAATAGAACCTCAGAGGCCAAAAATGACTCACACTCAGAGGCAATACGTTTTCTACAAAGGTGCTGATGGTGGGAGGAAGGAGATGCTTTTTAATAGATGGTGCTAGAAAAATGAAACATCTGTGTGCAGAAGCTGCGTTCTGGCTCTGGCCCTTCCCTGGGAACAACGTGCTCAAACTGAGTGTAAAATGTTCTTACTCAAAACTTGAAACTGTTCAGCAAGAGACATTGTCCCAAAAAATGAGAATGCAAGCCCCAGACTGGGAAGAAATGAGTATAAAGAGATGTCTGGGCAGGGTGGCGTGTGGTCCTAGAATTAGACAGGCTACATCAGGCAAGAGGACTGCTGGGAATTTGAGTGTGGGCTACACTAAGTAAGTTCCAGGACATTCTGGGCTTTAGAGTGAGACCCTGACACAAAAGCACGGGTACCATATAATTCCAAAACCAGAGTGGGAGAAACAAGACGGCTCTAATTCTTTGGAGAAAGGTCCCAGACAGGAGCCGAGAGACAGGCAGAAGTTGAGAAAGGAGAGAGGCGGGGCTCGGTGGGGGTTGGGTGAACAACTTCCTATAGGTGAAAGGTGAAGGCTCTTGAGGTAGTAAGTAAAGAAAAAAATCATACGCTCGACAGAGATAAGACGCTAAAACTGTCGCTGTTCCGCTCCCGAGTGCAGCTTGTGAGGGGGTTTAGTGGTCCTGAAAAGGACTGGCTGTAAGGTTGAGCACTGGGCTCTGCCTCAGCATCCACTGGTGGCCCTGAAGTGTACTCCGCTCCAGGCGAAGGGGGAGGGGCTATGGTACAATGAGATGCTGAGCAAGAAAAACTGGACGCAACAAGAAGACTAGGGTGAGACCCGTGTGCAGAGTTCTACCACTTAGATTCGAAAGTGGGGAGGTTGATATCGAGGTCTCTGCCTATTCACCTTGGAATCCCTGGACTTTTACAGCGCGTAGACAGTAATGTTCTCTTTGGATCAACTTACATATGCTGCAGGTGCTGAGTGACAGGAAGGTCACGCACTGCAGAGGGCCTGGCAGGGTGGCCACCTCAGTGTAAATGGTTTAGAGTGTAAACGGTTCCCAAGATACGGTAATTGCTACTGGGGCGCAGAAAACGTAGCTCTGCTCACGTTGAAGTGTATCACAATGAAGGGACAGAGATTAGGATCATAAAGGGAAAAGGCGAATGGGCAAAGTCCAGAAGATATCAGACACAAGCCTCCAGCTGTCTGCTGCTGGTCTCAGGGAGAGCACTTAATTCTCTCAGTACTGATCTACAAAGTGCCACGCAGTAAGAAGCTTTCTTGAGCCTCAGAGTCCAGGATTTTTATCGAAGTTCACACAGTCGGGCACAATCTTTATTAAACGGCCACCATAGGTCTCAATGTCACCATAACTCCTGGAACCAAATGCAGATCATGAGGTTCCAGGCCCTAGACAGATAAAGGCCCGAGGCTGGCCCTGAAATTTGGATCTTCCTGCCTGCATCTTCCCCGTGCCGGGGGGCACAGATGTGAACCACCATACCTGTCTTATATCTCAGATTTTATGTATGTGTTTTTTCTAGGTAGACATTCCGGGACTTCCACCATATTATCAGTGAACCACGACTCCGAAAGTTACGAATCTAGAGCGGGGATGGCAAGATGGCAGAGTAGAAAGCAAAAGACCAGAGACACTGACCTTATATATAGTTCCTAAAACTTAAAAAAAAAAAAAAGTCCAAAAACTAACTGGAAGTCACCGAACCCAGCAAAGCACAGGGGCGAGAACGGCTGATCGCACACTGGTCCGTCTGCTTTGCTTCCATGTGCGAGTCTTCCAACGAGCCAGACAGCTCTGTGCGGCCAGGAAAAGTGCCCAGTTTTTGTTTCTTCTTTAGGAAGGAAAGAATGGGACGTATGCCCAACTCGCTGGCTCTCTGGGGGCCTTCCCAAGGATTGATTTTATCTTGTCTGATTCTAAGTGTAAGGGGTAAGCTCAGAAGCACTTAAAAAACACAGGAACCGCTCGCTGGAGGCTCTGTGTTCATCAGAGAGCCTTCGCAGCTAGCTGCAGCACTGCGTGCAGACACCAGGGGGCGCAAGAAGCTCGAATTTGGAGAACCTTCCACAACAGGGGGTGCTTAAGCGCAGGGACATGCGTCTCAGAAAAAGTGGAAGTTGAGAGGTACAAAGAGTCTGCAGCTGGGCTGACCGTGGACATCTGTAAAGACAGAAGAGGCAAGGCATTTCTCCAAATGCTCATGCTCCAGCAAGATAATGGCACATAGAAGACAGGGACACAGGGTCCAAAGGACCAAGATAGCATTGGGTGAGCTAGAGGAGGACTGAGCCAACTAGAGGAACTGTGGGTAACAAGGGAACAGCAAAACACAAATGTCAACCATAGGAATCAGACGACATCCGGAGCTGACGAACCCAAGTGGAAGGCTGTGCTGGATGGGTTTGGCCGCAGAGTCTACCAAGCTGTTGGTCTCCAGGCAAGCCGCTGGGGATGGACAGATGGACAAAGAGAGAAGTATGTTGCTGTGACTGAAATCCTACAGAAACATATAAGTGAGAACTGTGTACCGTAACTTTGTGCATGCTTTCGGAAGCCCTAGTCTACAGCGGCCAGGAGGTATAGCGGACCACAGCAGTCCTTAGGCCACCATGGAAGGACACCAGGAAAAGAGAACCCTGGCCCTTCCCTGACTCTCTTCCCCATGGAAGGCATCTTCTACCTTCAGGAGCTTTCTCTTTCAGTTAATCTTCTCTGAAAATCCCCTCATAGATACAACAGAACCGTGCCCCAATATCTTCTAGTTATCCTTTTAAAAGAAAATTTCACTACGTAGCCCTGGCTAGCCTAAAACTTGCTGATCAGGCTAGGCCTGCTTTGGGGGGGGGGAATTTTACTCTCATCTCCTCTGAGTGCTGGGATCATGAGCTTGGATCACCACACCCTACTTTTCTTGTCGATTCTAAATCTAGGCAGTGAAGACCAATGGAACAAAAAGAACGTGAAGAGACGTAAAGACAGCTTATGAAGATTACAGAGCATGATGAAATATAGAAATAGATGCATTTTGGAAATTCTAGAAGGGAGAGAAAGGACCCAGATAATGCATCTAATACACAATGGCCTATGACCTGTAACATCCCACCATCTGAGAAGGGATCTCAGTAAAATTCAAGAAATGTCAAAGGATTCTGAGCAGGACAATCCTAAACAGATCCAAATAAGGACACACATACACACACACACACACACACACACACACACACACACAGAGAGAGAGAGAGAGAGAGAGAGAGAGAGAGAGCCTATTAAAAGTCTGGCTGCTGAGAAGGCTCAGAGGGTTTAGGCATTTGCTGGGATGTCTAAAACCTGACTTCCACCCCTGGGACCCATGTGGTTGATGGAGAAACCTGATTCCTGCAAATTGTTCCCTGGCCTCCACACACATTGTGGCATGTATCCCTCCCCCTGCCCTGGCACAAATGCATAATTAATAATGTAAAAAAGTCAAAGATAACTACTTTTGAAAGCAGCAAGAGAAAAGCAATTCATTAGACTTAAGGAAGGTCCCACAAGCATATTGCCAGATACCAGATGGGTCAGAAGAAGGGATGAGGCGAAGGCCTCACCAGAAGAGCAGCTTTGCAGACTAAGGGTGTACTCGGTCCTAGAGTTCTAGCCTTGGGGTGGGTGCCCTGGGTTCAATCAGTGCAAACAATAAAATAAATAAATAAGACCTTTTGGGTTTCAGAGGATGCCAGCAAGATAGTGAAGACAGCCCAAAGAGTGGAATATTTAAAAAGCATGCAATCACAGGCTGGCACCCAGAAGACATAACTCTTAGGATGCAGCCATCAAAAAGTAACTAGATTTAAAAGTGGGAATAGGACTTAAATAAACTTTTTTCAAAGATATACACATAACCAATTAGCAAATTAAAAGATGCTTCAGCACCATGTCCCAGCAAAGGAAGAGCCAACAGAGAAGCCAGCAAGGCAATACGCAGATGGACAATGGATGACTAGGTGGTTTCCAGTGAGTGCGGTCTCTCCTCACGGAGTCAAAAAGTTACCACAGTGCCCAGGGCCCCACTCATGGGCAGCATCCGCCTACAGGAAAGGTTACACATTTTTGTTCACCGCAAGATTATTCTGGACAGCAAAAACGTGTTAGCAACCGAAATGACCATCAGTTGGATATACAAACAAAATGTTGTGCACACCTGAGTATTCGTTACAAAAGGAATATATGTTACAACAAGGGTGAAAATTATATTCTAGTCTTTATACTACATGAATGAAGCCAGACAGAGGAAGCCATATTGTGATTCCTTCCTATGGAGTGTACAGAGCTGACACCTCTGAGGAATAGGCAGTGAATAGGCTCGGAACGTAGGATTTCTCTTGGAGACAATGAGATTCTTAGAGAATTGAGTCGGTGGTAATGGCTACACAGTTTTGTGACTAAACTAAACATTGATTTATATACTTCAAAACAATGAGTTTCATAAATATGCCAATCAAACAGCAAAAGAGGAGATGGGTTTATGTATGTATACATAAAACGGTTATTCACAAAAAGATAAAGATTTCAATTTAAGATGAATAAAGAAATAAAATGACATCTAAGCCTGTAATCCTACCTACTTGGGAGGTTCCATGGGGACAGTGGTAGGTTCAAAGCCTGCCTTGGGCTGCAGAGTGAGTTCAAGGCCAGCCTAGCTGCCCCAGTGAAACTAGGTCTCAAAATTAAAACTCAGAGCTGGAAAATGGCCTAGTCGGTAAAGAATTTCTGCACAATTATGAGGATCTGAGTTCAGATCCCCCAACACCACATAAAAAGCTGGGTAGGTGGTTGTACTTTGGTCCCAGCACTGAAGAGCTGGAGGCAGGAGGGTGCATCCCAGCAGCCTCCGAGCCAGACTCTAGATAAATGTGTGAGCACTCTGTATCAAAAATAAGGGAAGAAGAATTGAGAAAGACAAGTGACCTCAACCTCCGGTTTCCACATACATGCACACACATGCACATACACACACATGCAGAATAAAAACTAAAAATACACAAGGCCCGGGAAGGAATATAGCTCTATGATAAAGTGCTTGTCTTGCATGTGCAAGGCCTTGGGTGTAATCTTCAGAACTGTAAAAGCAAAAACAACCAACTACACAACAATAATAAACAACCGGATAAGAACATTTACAATATTTCTTTTTAAAGAGAAATCATATCATGCCTAATTTGAGTACATCCCAGAAAAAAAAAATCACTTGGATTTAAATTCTTCCAACAATAAAACTTCAGTTCAACATGTCTTCATGTCTAGACAGTCTTCATAAAAAGAAAGGTGTGGGGGGGCGACATCAACAAATGATTAGAAACTACAGGTCTCCTCTCTGTTCTCATCTTGCACAACCTTCCAGGCTGAATCCCGAGTCCTCGAAGGACTGAAATACACACAGTGCCAGACACATTTGAAAGCGCAGCTCCTGGGGGTGGGGAAACAGCTCAGTCAGTAAGGCGATTGCCACACAAGCACTACAGTTCCATCTCCAGAACCTACATAACAAAATTCAGGTGTGTTTGTGTGTGCCTGAAACCCCAACTCTGGAGAGGCAGAGACAGGTAGATAGATCCCTGGGGCTTGCTGGTCAACCAGCCTGGCCTAACTAGAAAGTCCCAGACCAATGAGAAACTTTATCTGAAACAACAGGGTAGATAGCTCTTGAGAAATGAATGATACCTGTGAGACAGTGTTGGGGGTCTTTGTATACTTATGCACACAAGTGTGATGGTTTGTATATGCTTGGGTCAGGGAATGGGCAATGTTAGAAGGTGTGGCCTTGATGTAGGAGTGTCACTGGGCATGGTTTTAATACCCTCATCCTTGCTGCCTGGATGGAGTCGTCCATTAGCAGCCTTCAGATGAAGATGTAGAACTCTCGGCTCTGCCTGCATCATGCCTGCCTAGATGCTCCCCTGCTCCGACCTTTGTGATGATAGACTGAACCTCTGAACCTGTAAGCCAACCCAATTGAATGTCATCCTTTATGAGAGTTGCCTTGGTCATGGCGTCTGTTCACAGCAGTAAAATCCTAACTAAGACAACAAGTGCACCCACATGAACACACTTACACATGTACACACACATGCACTAAGGAATAGGGCACCCATGGGGACCTAGGCTTCCAGGAAAGAGACTGTCTATCCAGCAAACACCACAACACTGCCTTTGTCACTGTCTTTTCTTCCCGCTCTGAAGTAATGTAGGTCATTTTCCTGTGAGGACTCACAGTTTCTAGTTGCTTAGCTTTTTTCTTGGCAAGAACAAACTAGATGCTTGTTTCTTTAATCAGAAAAGATCTTTTAAAAGCCTGCTCCGTGTTTCTTACGTTATTATATTCAGTCTGTGCTAAGATCTTGAGAATTCTAAGTCTTAAATTACAGACCCTCTCAATCAGAGACTACAATATAATCATCACTTGTTAAATGTGAATTCGGGGAAAAAAAAAAAAAAAAAAAAAAAACCTCTGAGGACCCAGGCTGCAATGTGGCCTCACTGAAATTCAAAATCACTTTTTGGTAACTGTCATTTTCTATCACCAATGCAGATATTTTCAGTGCCAACCGTGGAAAGCCAGCTTCAACACTATTTATTTATTTGAAACTTCCCATATTAAGTGACAATTATTAAAAGGAAACATCATTTTAGGTGACACCAAAACTTGATATTCAGTAGAAGACAGAACCATGTAGCTAAACATTAGTTCTATGATGCTGGAGCACTCGATGTCCCCCTTGACATCATTTCTTAGTCTGGGTACTCAAGCAAGCAGCAAAGCAGCCTGTCACTCACAGCTCCTGTCACTTCCTGTTCCAGCTCATTAAACCTTGGCTTTCCTGGAAACATTCAATCCACTTGGAGATCCTCTACTAGTCAGTAAAATTAGCCCCAAGGGGACAAGGGTTGATATGCAGCTCTGAGTGGGCACGAAGGCCACAGTGAATTCCACTTACACAGGAAGTCATATTTTGTAGGTTGACAGGATGGGGTCAGAAGGAGCAGGGATTTGTGTTTGGACCTTACAGTTGGGAGTTTGTTTCCTATTGATTGGCTTCTCTTTAGCTGCCAAAGGATGAAAGTTCAGAATCTCAGCCAAATTGGCAATCATAAATATATACGTGCACACACACACACACACACACAGGCTTCATTCAGAAATTGAGTTCTCTTAATCATTTATTTGGCTTCTCCCTTTTATGATGCTAAAACTCTTAGGACTCCAGAATTGTTTCCTAATCCACCCTGAGCTCCAAGGAAGGATTCTTGCCCCTTATAAACCACGTGGCCACTTGCTTTAGTTTTCCATCACACAACTGATGTGACAGAGAGAAACAGCCTACAAATGTGTTGGTTCACCATTTCAGCTGTTTGGATGGCACTTTTGTTTCTGGGCCTCAGGGGAGGTAGCATGCCATAGCGGGGACCATGCATTCTACCCATGTCACTGCTGCAGGGAAAAGAAGAGAAGGCCCAGTCCACCCCATAGTGACCTTTCTTCCTGCCATCCACCCTTGCCTCTTAAAAGTTCTACCACCTCCCAACAGTGTGACAGGCAGGTCACCAAGCCTTTAGTATATGGAAAACATTTAAGATCCAGACTATAACCCTGTTGAATGCTCCCTTGAAAACCAAAATAAAATAGCATCTGAACATAGAAATGAGAAGGCACACAGGCAGCGCTAACTGGCCACATTCAGTTTGGTATTATAAGGAAGGAAACAAAGATGGTAGGGGACTTGGTCCACTAGGCTCTGCTCTTAATGTGACTACTACGGCCCTTGAGCTGTCACTCACAGGCAGCACTCGGTGTTCAGGGGCACGCTCCGTGCTGAAAAGAAAGGAACTGCCATCATGTTTCTCTTCTGGCTCTCCAGGGGCGGGTCAGATGTCTGCTGGTATTGATTTGAAGTGATTAAGCCATTGCCAAAGAACAGATCAAGGGGCTTATATACATACACACTCTCCTTCTAAAATACCCCCTCCTGGTGGAGCTGATGTGGACCGTTCTCCTTCTTCACCTTCTGCCCTATCACGATTTGCAAACCATTTTCTGTTTCTAATGTGGTTGTAGCTCATCTTTTCTCACTAAACTATAAACATCCCAGGGCCCAAGACATCGCCTCCCAGATCCCCACAGCCAACCAGAGCGCTTGCAGATGAAGGACACACAGTGCCGGTGGCAGGACTGAAGGCTGTGGTGTTTCAGGAGACCTAATCAAGGCTGGAAGCAAATGTTGCCACCCTACCCTTCCTACCTCTGCTCTCTGTATTTGCTATCATTCATGTACAAGGAGCAGAAAGGTGCCTCTAGAGATGTCCTTTTTGGAGTACACATTGTTTTCAACCTGATGTCTATTCTGATGACCCCCAGATGATTCCCAAGATTAAACTAAATGCAGTGTGCAGTTTCAGCCAGTCTAAATAGCGACCTCTCAGTAGCTAGCTGCTCTTCCTGTGATGCAGTATACCAGAACATGCTTTGGGAGAAAGACTCTAAGACCCCGCATGATTCTGCTGACCAGATGATTCTGCCCCTGGCTGTAGACAAGGCCATCAAGTTGATCAGAGACACAGCAAATTCCTTTTAATGGGGAAGGAGAAACTTTCCACAGCAGGTAAGGGGCCAGGTTCTAACCAGGGGCCCATAGACAACGATGCCAATGTTTCTAAAGAGAGAAAAGTTGGGTCGTGAAGCACTCTCTGATAGGATTCCTCCCCACTCCTGTCTCACGTGCCATTTTACTTCCAGCTGTCAGAACTTTAACAGTTGTCAATTTCTGACAAGGATGTTTCTAAAAGAAAAAAAAAAAGGTGGCCTATTGCTAAAGCAATGTGCACTCCTACTCTGCTATGGTGGAGTTTTTATTACTGAAGGGAAGGAACGGAAAGAAGAGGCAGTACAGGAAGAAGAGGAAGAGGAGGAAGAGGAGGAGGAGGAGGAAGAGGAAGAACAGGGGGTAGTGGGCTCAGACTGCACTCTCGTCCCCTGGGTTCGTATCCCAGTGTAGACTTGATCTCAGAGCAGAAGCTCGAGACTTCAGCAGATAAGAAGCAAGTCTTTGATGGGGTTGTCTGTGTTTGAGTTGTAAGTTGGACTCACAGAAGAGTAATTAGAAACTAGCCCAGCTCTGGACAGCAAAGCCTTGGAATGAGAGATGGGGGTGCAAGGGTTGTTCTTGCGCTTTGCTGTCCTAACAAGCTCAGGGAATGAGCGAAGACTTAAACTCTCCTGTGTGAAGCAGAAGAGGAGACGAAGATGAGTTCCAAGGCTTCCTCTAGCACCACCCACTTTAACTGGATTAACACCTTTCTGTAAGTCGGGAATCAGTTCATTCAGTTATCGACGTGCATGCATTCAAAGAACATAAAACAAGAAGTACATTTAACATCTCATTCCTGCCCTTAAGAAGCTGATAAGCCAGTGAGGAAAGAAGCAGGCGTTTCTCGTGGCTGTGTGGAGCTTCTCTGTTGAGGTGCCTGGAGTGCCTGGCACACAGCCAGGAGAAGGCAGGGCAAAGTCTGTTGAGGGTGGTCTACAGTCCATGTTTTCCCAGGAAGGGAGAGTCTGGGATGGTGCTGTGGCTCCCAATCCCCTGTGTACTTAGGCACTGCCAGTGTACCCCTGAGAGTTAGGAACGTGGGTCTCTGGTTCATGCTCTCCCTCAGGGTGTCCATGCACAGGGCAGGAAGGGGAAGGCAGAGCCCAGGAGGTTTGGTTCCAAGTGAGCACTTGGAAGAGAAAAGGCCTTCTCGGGGAGATTTAGAAATGGCTCTTTAAGATGAAGGCCTTCACCGTATCGGCCTTTAGCCATGAAATGATCCTTGGTTGCTCATACTGCTCTTTGACGGTGGGTGTGAATGCATACACTTTATTTGGAGTGAACCAGGGATTAAATACATTTTGTGCCCAGGAAGGGTAGCTCATTGGCTGAATGCTGGGGGTGGGGGTCGGGGGTCTATCTAGATACCTCATCAGCATGGAGAACTCCAGGTGTTTATGCTACATGACTTCTCAGTGGGATGTCATGGTTACATGTTCCGGAGCAGGTACAGAAATGGATAGGGGGTTCTACTCCTGCTGAGCTCAAGTCTCTGAGATTCCCTGGGTCTGACTCACTCAGCCTTAGCAGTTCTGTCTGGTGGCACAGTCCACGTGCACTGCAGGACAGGGGCTTATTCATCCTCATGCTCTAAACAAAAATTACAAGGAACCAACAATGGGAAAGAGGAGAAACACTGAAAACAAAGTTAGGAGGAAGGGAGGGGGAGTGATTGGTTCATCTCACTGATGTTTAATATATATACTCAGAGCAGTCCTCCTGTCTCAAGGCCTCTAATGCCTGAGAATTACAGGCACACACCAGCACATTTGACCCACCCATGTTTATCAGGTGTCCACCATTTGCCAGGAACTAAACTGAATACCTGGAGATCTGATGAAGCTTATTTAGCTCACATATGTTCTAGACAGAAAGAACAGGTTAAGAAAAAAAATGAAACTCATATTAAGTGCCATGAAGGAAATAGCAGGGCTGGAGAGACAGCTCAGTGGTTAAGAGCATTGACTGCTCTTCCAGAGGTCCTGAGTTCAATTCCCAGCAACCACATGGTGGCTCATAACCATCTGTAATGGGATCTGATGCCCTCTTTTGGTGTGTCTGAGGACAGTGACAGTGTACTCACATACATAAAATAAATAAGTCTTTTTTAAAAAGAAAGAAATAGACTATTAAAAAGTGTGAGGAAAATATCTCTGTGAATATGGTAGATGGCCATTAGTGTAAAGGAAAGAAAGAAGGCCTTTGAACATTGTGGTGGTTGGCTGAGTTCTGACTACAAGTGACAATTAGGACAGTGTCCTGGTTTTTACACGATTGCATGCATGTATGCCAACACATATGCAGAGTCAAACTGACAGAAGGGTTATTTGGGAAGAGGGAACTTCAGTTAGAGGTTGTCTCCATTAGACTGGCCTGTGGGCATGTCTGCAGGGACATTTTCTTGACTGATGTGGGAGGGCTCAGCCCACTGTGGGCTGTCCTGCGTTGTATAAGAAAGCAAGGTGAGAAGGCCTGAGGAAGCAAGCCTTCAAGCAGCATTCTTCTGTGGGTCTCTAGTGCAGATCCTGCCTCTAGGTTCCTGACTTTCCTCACGATGAAGATAAAATAGACACCATCTTCCTCCAAGTTGTTTTTGGTTTTGATGTCTTTACTACAGCAATAGAGAACAAAGGCAGACAGGCAGCCTAGAGGGGAGTCTCATGGTCCAGCCGGGAAACTGGTCAATTCTGTGACTGGAAAGGATCTTAGAGACAAAATAAGAAGTTATTTCTGGAAAGTCCAGGATCCGAGCAGATCTAAACCAGAAAGTGATTTTGCACTGGAGGGACTACTGGCAGTCTAGAAGTCATCTTGATAGCCAAGACTGGAGAGAGGGGCACTTAACTACTGCAGAGGTTGAGAAAATCTAGAGTATTTTTTCTATCTGGGTTGTGATTTATATTAGGTCTCAAACCCTGGACAAATGGCTGAGGTGCCTATTTAACATATTGAAGCAGACATAGCCACCAATTCTCCCAGCATCCCTCAGTCCAACCAGGGCCCTTCTGTATAGCATATCTTGTCCCCTACCCTGAGCTCTCCACCTAGGGCTGGACTGCTCTTCTCTATATAATCCAGCCGTTTTGGTCACCTCTTTTCTTTGGGCCTCCTGGCTGTTGCACCTGGTTCCCCTCTCTCCTCTCTCCCATACCCCCCCACTCCTCCCCCTCCCCACATGACTCAGGGTCATCCTGAATACTCTGGGCTTTCCCAGTTGTCTCTGCCTCTGGCTCCGTTTCCCTTTTATCTATAATAAATTTTCTTCACCATACCCAGGACTAGTCATGTCCTTTCCTTTTATATATATATTTTTTCATTCAGTTTGCTCATTACATTTTAAACTCATGTTCTCAGTAACCCAATGTTTCCTTCTTTTTCTCCTCCTCCTCCTTTTTTTGCTTTCTAATGGAAATAAAATGAATGCTGTCAAGTATTTCACTCATTTTAGGGCCCTGGGAAATCCACTGCAGAGGTTTACAGAGCTTTGGATTGCTCTGGAAAGCTCCCTGGTACACACACACACACACACACACACACACACACAGAGAGAGAGAGAGAGAGAGAGAGAGAGAGAGAGAGAGAGAGAGAGAGAGAGAGAGAGAGAGGAAAAGCTCTGGGGAGGCGGGGCTAAGATAGGCGAAGCGCAAAGAAAGGTGAATATAGCCAAGTTTTAGCCGTATAATTAAGCACTACTACTGTAAAGAAGATTACAGAGGGGTCCAAGCCTGAGAAAGAGATAAAAGATGGCCCCTAGGACTGCAAAGCTCTCTGGTTGAGTCCGGGTCTTTCCAGGCTCTAGCTAGGGGTACCAGTTCTGCCTCAGGTCTTGGAGAACTCCCATCAGGGTTACTGGCCCCATCGGCTTCACCCTGCCTCCCCTCAGTCAGTCAGTTCTGGCCCAGAACAGACACCACCTCACACAGTCCCTTGAAGGCTCCAGGAGCTCCCCACACTTCCTTTTAAGGCAAGAAAACGCAGGCCCCGCCCATAGCCCTGTGGGTTAGGCCCCGCCCACAGCCCAGGTGGGTAGGCTGCCTCCTTCCCTACTTTGCATATTCATGAGGTAGAGGCCGGCCGGACTTCGGGGTAAACCTTAGGGTCTGAAGAGGCGCCTGTGGCCCTGGCGGGAAAGTGTCTTTCCGGGGCGGGCTTTTGCTGGGAAAAGCCGTTGGCCTCCGATGAGGTGAAGGCCTCACCGCGTGTCCGCACGCGGGGTCTCCCGAGGAAGGCGTTCGGGTGGATTCTGTGGTCTTTTGAGGTCAACCTTCTCTGTTCTTTTTAATTGAGAGGTTTGATTTGGAAGTATTTTCGTGAAACTCGAAAGTCCTCTGAGAAGTATAATCGTGGCGGAGTGCCAAGGAGGACCGGAAGCTTCAGGTAACATGGTTTCCTACTCTAGATGGTGAAAAATCTCACACATTAAACAAAGAGGTGGTGGTGTGGTGGCGAATTTCCACCGTTTTAATAGCTGTATGATTTAGCTCTTCTTTACTTTTTAAAATTGGTACTGGAGATTACTAAATTAAGTGAAATAAGCCAGACTCAGACAAACAACCACGTTTACCCTCATGTGGAATCTAAACGTAGATGTACACACATACGTGATATGAGCAGTACATTATCTGCTCACCCGGTGAAAGCAAAGTTAGTGTGGTTCTTGGCCCTAAAAGGTGTTAGATTTAATTAGGATGATAGCCTAATTTCTCCCTCATCAGATGGTACATTTCCTGGGATAAAGACTTGGAACAGTGCAGGTGCACAGTAGATGTTCAATAAATGGGTTAATGGAACTAGCACGAAACTGTTTTAAAAAGCAAAGAGTATGAACCAATACCCAATTAATACAGTATGATCCACTTAGCCTGAGCAATCACGAAGTAGCAGAATTATCAGGGACAAAAGGAATTTGTTAAAATGGTGGCTAATAATTTAGCCACCAAGTGCGCTCAGCACGGAGAACTTTGGCAAACCAAATTCTCTTGCTGATCTTCAGTTTCCTTTATTATTTTATGTTTTTCTGTTAGCCCCCCCCCTTTGGCTTTTGGAAGCAAAAGAGCCCCTCCCCTTTGGCTTTGGTTTTTGTGTAGCCCTGGCTGTCCAGGCTGGCCTCCATCACAGAGGTCCCCTGCCCCTTCCTCCCTGGGGCCACCCTAGACGTGTGCACTATTACAGCCTGGCACATTTTACTTTCTGTGCATGTGTGTTTTCATACACCTGGAGATTCATGTGTATTTGGAAGTTATATGTTAATGTCTATTATCTTCTTTGCTTGCTTATGTTTGAAAATGTTTTATTTGTACCATTATTTTTTAACTTGTATAGATGTTTTGCTTTATGGATGTGGGTGCCTAGTGCCTACAGAGGCCAGAAGAGGGCATCGGATTCACTGGGTCTGGTGTCACAGACAGTTGTGAGCTGCCATGTTGGTGCTGGGAATTGAACCTAGGTCCTCTGGAAGAACAGTCTGTGCTTTTAACCACTGAGGCATTTCTCCTTTACCATATCTATCTATCTATCTATCTATCTATCTATCTATCTATCTATCTATGTATCTATTTAGAGACAGGGACTCTCATTTAAGCTGGAGTACTAAAAAAAAACTTTAAAAATCTGAGCTCAACAGATATAGTTTTACTCTTATGTTAACTCACAGTAGGTAGTCACATACACAAAGTAGATATAATATACTATATATTATAATGGGGTCATAACTTGAACTTGGTAGAGTTGGCAGTAGAAATTAGGGCATTGTTCTTTGAAAAAACAAACCATCTTCAGGAGATAGGTAATAATTTGAAGTAGAAGAGGATATTTCAGACCAGAAGAATATTGCCAATACCCCGGAGAGAGTAAAGGTATACAAATGACTGGTACATAAAAATACCAGAGGAAATGACTGAGGAGGTTAGTCTGAGGCAAATCTTGAAACAATGTAAAGAAAGAGTTTTGAATTTTTTTCCCTGAGAATAGTTGGTGTTTTAGTTAGAATTTTACAGCTGTGAATAGGCACGGTGACCAGGACAACTCTTATAAGGACATTTAATTGAGGCTGGTTTACAGGCTCAGAGGTTCAGTCCATAATCATCTAGGCAGGAGCATGGCAGCATCCAGGCAGGCATGGTTCAGGCAGAGCTGAGAGTTCTACATCTTCATTGGAAGGCTGCTGGTGGAAGACTGACTTCCAGGCAGCTAGGATGAGGGTCTTAAAACTCACACCCACAGTTACACACCTGCTCCAACAGGGCCACTCCCTGGGCCAAGCATATTCAAACCATGACAGTCGGGGAGCTGTGTAAGTACTTGAGTTTGGAAATAATATATAATCAAGGTTGTAATGAGAAAAGTCTGGCTGAAAAGGTAGACCAGAGACGGCTGAGCACAGCAACAGGCAGATGGGTGGTCACAGCAATTCAGGCAAAAGATGAGGCTGATCTGAGCTGAAGTAGAGATGACAGGCCCAGTGTGAGGGTCCACACTTGTAATTCCAGCACTTGAGAGGTGGAGGCAGCAGAATCACCTCAAGTTTAAGGCTGTTGGGCTATAGAGCAAGTTTCAGGAAGCTGGAGCCATGTAGTGAGATCCTATCAAAACAATAGTAGCAACTTCAATAACAACGAAAGAAGACCCTCCACCCCCCACCTCCCCAACATAAGTAGGCAACAGTGTGGAGAAACTGAGCAGCTGACACATTTCAGAAATACTAAGTTGACTGAACAAAGAAATAGGGCAGAGTTGAGTCATACATTTTCAGACTGAGTGATTTAAGTGTTTGATGATGTCATTTGCTAGGAAACAGAGGGTTTGAGGGGAAAGAGTTTGCATTTGGATATGCTAAGAACATCAAAGTGGGAATTGTCTAATGGGCAGAACTGTAGATCAGTAACTCATGAGAATGACCTGGGCTGGGAATATACACATAAAAATCATTAGACTAGAAACAATAATTGAAATAGTGGAACCTTATTTGTTTGTTTAGTGGTTATGTTTGGAAATTAAAAAAACCTGAATGGTGGTGGTACACACCTTGTGTTCCAGCACTCAGGAGGCAGAGGCAGGCTGATCTCCTGTGAGTTCAAGACCAGCCTGGTTTGCAGAGGGAGTCCCAGGACAGCCAGGGCTACACAGAAAAATCCCCCCCCCCCCCTCAATCAGTCAATCAATCACAGAGGACTACTAGTACAGAAACTTGAGGAATACCAAGATGGCAGGAGGAAAAGACTGGAGGAGGGTAGGAGGGGCTGTTGAGTCTGGGAAACACCAGGAGAAAGAAGACTAATATACAGGTGCTTTGTTTTGTTTTGTTTTGAAAGCAAACGTGCTTTCTTACCTTTAGTGAAATGAATTCCAAAAACCATTCTAAGTACCTTATTAGTTTAATAAACTAATCTTGAAATAACTGTGAAGTAGTCACTGTTACATTTTTTTCTGTACAATGGAGCAACAGAGACCTATATTTTGTCCAGGGTTACATAACGAGCTGCACACTGAGATGTGATCTTAGGCAGTTTTGTTTCAGAAAGTCCATGTGTCTAACTCCTGGCCTGTGTTACTATTCCAGCTGTACAGAGAGCAAGACCTAAAAGTTGGATCTGTATTTATGTTTACAAAAAAAGAAACCAGATCTCAGAGGAATTAATTTAACCAGAGTTACACGGCTGCTAGGTAATAGAATTCAAATTTGAACTCAGATTTTGTAATTCCAAAGCCTTTTTTTTTTTTTTGCTAGATTGTATTATTGACTGCTTTTTCTTACATATCCATTTATGTTACATAAAATTAAATTTTACTTGTTTTATAAATATTTTTAATCTCTTCTCAGATGTAACACCCTTGGTGGTATTGTTTTTCAGTACTATTAATTTAGTCTGGGTCATCTATATATTCTAAAAATGCAGATGCCAACTGTATGTGGTGGTCTAGTTGGCGGATGCCATTGGAAATATCTTATGATCATAAAGAAATTGGCTAAAATTCTGCCAATATAGTAGGTGATTTAAAAACCATTATTTCTTATATTTATTGCTTCTCTGCAGGAGGCTATATTCTAATATAACCCTTATACCTTTCTTTTCCTTCCTTGTTTCTTACATTATAAAGAAGATGTCCTGGGTCAGATTTGAGTTACACTCTAAAGACAACAAAAGAAAACAGCATTGAAAGCCTACTCAAGGACCACTGGGTAGATCTCAGTCTCATGTAGAAACATTGTACCAGTGTCCCCTAGTGCTGCCTGAAGAAACAATTTAAGAGAAACTCAGTAGTATCTGTTTATAATCTCTATCACCACCTTGTGGCACTATGTCCAAATTATTCTAACTTCTAATTTGCAAAAACTCTTTCAGATTCTTGTCTTAGTTGCTAATATAACAGGTAACAGACTGCCCTGGGTGAAATAGAATGGACTTTCTTTAAAAGAAGTAAGTAAGTAAGTAGGGTCTGGATTGAAATTAAATTAAGGCCTTCAGAAAGAAAATGGAAGATTTACTTTTTAAAAATTCCACTGAAGCAGAAAAGGGCGAATAGTACCCTTTTAATTCCTACCTTTTAGGACACTTTAAAATGTTTTCCCAGACTCAGCAGTATAATTGTGGGTTCTCCCAATTCCATCGTTTGTTTTCATTGTGATCTACTGTGCATAATGGGGAACTGATCATGTCAGCCATTTTCCACGTATAGTATAGAAATGCTCAGCTGTCAGGTGACAATTGCTACCCATTTAGTTTCCAAAACATTTCATCAACAAGGATAGAAACTCTCCTATTGAACTGTCATTTCTTCTATCCCCACCCGAGTCTAGATAACCTCTCAGCTACATTTTGTCTATGTATGTTTGCTTAATTTATTGTAAGTATTCATACACGAGAGCATAGAATTGTCCTTCTGTATCTGGCTTTGTCTTATTTTAACCCAGAATTGTGCTTATAAGGTTCATTTACATCATGGCATGTTGCTACAGTTCCATCCTTTTCTAAAGATTGAGTAGCACTTAAATATATCATAAAACACATTTTGTTTATCCGTTTATCTGCCTTTTTTTTTTTTTTGAGTTGGGGGCTTGTTTTGTTGTCCAGGCTCACAAACTCCTGGGCTCAGAGTGTGCCATTGCCCCTGGATTTTTGTCTGTTTGCCGGCTGATAGGCATTGGATCGTTTCTACCTTTGACCCCGAGAAAGAACAAGAACGCTGCTGAGCAAGTGAATGGTCAAGTGTTGGAGGCCCTCCCCGCTCCCTCCTCCCCTGTTTATTTCTTTTGGCTGTGTGCATAGAAGTGGAAATGTTGGATACTGGTGTGATTGTTTAGAAATGTGAGGAACTGCATACTGTTTTTCATGATGGCTGGGCTGTTTTACATTCCAGCCAGCAGTGATGAGGGTTTTAATTCTCCATCTCTTCACTGTTTTTGAGTAGGTTTTCAGTTTGTAAAGAAATCTGAAGTTAACCTAAAAAATGTTTTGAGCCCTGCTGTGCACAAGAAGGCAGTTCCTCTTTGAGGGAACAACAAAGATGAATGGGATATGTTGTTGAGTGTGTAGGTGACTGATAACTTCTTTTTCTTCTGAGGATGTGTTTATGAACGAATAAATTATCTTACAATTTTTATTGGGTCGTTGAAATTTAATGCAGAGACTTTATGCCAGATTTAGTAAAAGCTTGTCGTGAAAACTCAAATGATTATTAAAATTAGTTTCCAAAATTACAGTTAATTAATATAGCTCTCATTTGGAAAATTCGAAGTAAGAATTTTTCTAATTCAGATTTATTTTCATAATTTTTGATAGGGCCAGGTGGAACTATTTTAGCTTCATTCTCCCTTTGTATTTTCAAAATTGAGCTTGGTAAATTTCTCTTTTAACAGTACAGTCTGAGGAATTAATTGTCTATACCTAACTGTACTTGATTGTACTTTTTGGTTTTAGAGTTCAGTTCCATCTTTGGAAAGACAAGATAGAAGTATTATGTTAAGGAAAATCTAATTTATTTAACAGGTTGGATTTGTTGAAGAAGTCCTGATTCATTCTCACGATGGCTACTGCTCAGCTGTCTCACAACACCAGAACACTGAAGGCATCTAAGGTATGTGTTAAGAATTCAAAAGAAAAATCAATGACCATTTAGTGAGCTACTTAATTTCAAATTTCTTTAGCAGCAGTTTTATCAGTTAGTTGGCACATAATACTCTGGGAAAGTATGTCTACATTTTAGTGCCTAATGGACTGGGGCTATTCCGAAAATTAAGACCAATTATAAAGTTATGTACTGGGTGCATGTTTCATGCTTACTAGAGTAAAAGAAATCAGAGACAAAAAGAGAAGGTTCTTTGTTAGATATGTACTTCCTGAAGCAATTAGGAAACTTGTGATGTAATGTTCAGAACCAAAGAGGAGAGATCTGAAAGAGGCTTTGATGCTAAGAGTCCAGGGAAAAATGTATTAGTCACTTCCTGTGGGGATGACAAACTATATGAGATAATAAACTTAAAAGAAAAGAGGATTTATTTTGGCTCACCGTTTCAGAAGTTGATTCTATTGTTTTTGACTCAGTATCAAGGCAGAACACCATGGAGACATGCAGGGAAAACACATGGTAGAGCGAAGCTGCACACCATAGTGTTCCAGAACAGGCGTGGGGTGGGGAGGACACACTCGCTGGATAACCTAGTGTCCCATTAGATCCTGTTTATTAGAGGTTCTTCATCTCCCATATCACAGCAGGTTGAGGACCATGCCTTCAACTTCAGGGGACAGTCAAGATTCAGACATAACAAGCTACAGTATGTCAGGCCAGGAAAGCTTACTGGATTTACCCAGGCAAGTTGGGCAAATCCCAAAACAGTCAAATGCATCACATGCAATTTTTAGATCCAGTATATAGTATATGTGGGGTAATGTTATTTTTTGTGAGAAAATACAAAAGATAATCTTTATCTTTTTTGTAATCATATTAAGAACAATCAGATTTATGGTAATTAAGTCAATATACCTATATTTACACATGAAAAAGAGTGAGGCCAGGAGAATTGTCACGTGCTTGAGACCAGCTGGACTCCATAGTGAGTTCCAGGTCACCCTGAACTAGATTGAGAAGCTGTCTCTACCTCTTAACCTACAAAGGCACACAGTAGGGCTGGGGAGATGGCTCAGCGATTGGGAGCACTGACTGCTCTTCCAGAGGTCCTGAGTTCAATTCCAAGTGGCCACATGGTGGCTCACAACCATCTGTAATAGGATCTGATGTCCTCTTTTGGTGTGTCTTCAGACAACTACAGTGTACTCACATAAAATAGATAAATCTTTTAAAAAAAAAAAAGTCACAAAGTAATTCAAATTGTAGCAATGTAGCAATTTAGGGGTCTTTGTTCACTCTGAAATGATGAAAAGGCTCAGAGAAGAGAAAATGTCATGAGGATACCTAGCCTATGCCTTGGCTCAGAATAAGAAATAAACCTGGTGTGTTTAGGGGAAGCTGCTCTTTCTGTGGTGAGGCTGACATGTTGACCAGGAGGAGAAAACAACATGGAGCAGGACTTTGGCAAACACATGAATTTGGATCTTAGAAGCCAGGCTGAAGAACTGGTGCTTTATTCTGTAGTCAGCACCAGGTCAGAAGGTCTGAAGGTTTGTGTGCTTAGAAGAGTGAGTACAGCCCTTCCTGTAAGCAGCCAGAGGTAACCTGTAAAGATGGTTCGCTACTCCTTTGACCCAGAAAACACCACAAAATCATGCAAATCCAGAGGTTCAAACCTTCATGTTCATTTTAAGAACACTCGGGAAACTGCCCAGGCCATCAAGGTATGCATATTTGTAAAGCCACCAAGTATCTGAAGGATGTCACTTTGAAGAAGCAATGTGTGCCATTCCAGCGTTACAATGGTGGCATTAGTAGGTGCACCCAGGCCAAACAGTGGGGCTGGACACAGGGACGGTGGCCAAAAAAGAGTGCTGAGTTTTTGCTGCATATGCTTAAGAATGCAGAGAGTGATGCTGAACTTAAGGGTTTAGATGCAGATTCTCCAGTCATTGAACACATCCAGGTGAACAAGGCACCTAAGATGCACTGGCGAACCTACAGAGCTCATGGCTGGATTAACCCATACATGAGCTCCCCCTACCACACTGAGATGATCCTCACGGAGAAGGAGCAGATCGTTCCAAAGCCAGAAGAGGAGGTTGCACAGAAGGAAAAGATATCCCAGAAGAAACTGAAGAAGCAAAAGCTCATGGCATGGGAATAAATTTAGCATAAAATAAATGTAGTTAAAGTAAAAAAAAAAAAGAGTGAGTACAGGACTTTTTTTAAGATTGCTAAATTGTAGGAGAGAAGGGGTGCAGGTTGGAAGCTGAAGGAGAAATGGGCATCAGCAAGCAGTCATCTCTCTGGCTTGGTCCCAGGAACTTGTCAAGCCAACACCTAATGTCATCTAGTTTCCTAGGGAGTACTCTCTCTTGAGGGAAGTGCTGAGCTGGGTGTGGGAATTGCAATCAGCATGGCAGCCATTTTTCTCACTGAAATGAACAAATTGACTTTTTGGTTCAACTAAACCTTTGTTGTATTGAGTTACAGGAACTCTTTTTCCCAGTAAATTTTACATGACAGTGCAGTTCTATTATCTAATACTAACAACAATGATAATTGTTTGGGTTCAGACGCAGGACCTTGGACTGAGGTGCATATTTTACCTATCAAAGCAGATCTGCCCTCCAGGTTCTTCCAGCATCCTTCAGTCCACACCTGGCATACCCTGCTCATACCCTGAACTTTCTACCCCAGGGGCTGGGCTGCCCTTCCCCAGGGGCTCCTCCCTATATAATCCAGACATTTTACACACCCTCTCTTCTCTCCCTCCCTCTCTTCTCTGCATTGAGCCCTTTCTCTCCCTCCTCCCCACCATGGCAGCTTCTCTGGCCTCCTTTGGGCCAGGGAAGTTGCCCTCTGGAGAACAGCTTCTCAAAAAAACTGGCCTTTAATGCAATCTAATCTGGCTTGAATTGGCTCACTGGCAGAGAAATAACCTATCAATAGTAATTGTAAAACTCAATATTTATGCAACATTTACCTATTTTCCAGGCATTGTACCAAGGGCATTATGTTATTATTTCAGTTAAAACTCTCAATAAGAAAGAAACTGAGCAGGGCATTGGTGATGCACATCTTTAATCTCAGCACTTGGGAGGCAGAGTCAAGCAGATCTCTTGAGTTCAAAGCCTGCCTGGTCTATGGAGTGAGTTCCAGAATAGCTAGGGCTACACAGAGAAACCCTATCTTGAAATGAAGAGGAAGAAAGTAAATCTTGGAGAAGTAAGGTATCCAGCTCAGGGCCACACAACAGCTAACTTGTCAACAGTAGCATGCTTGACTACCAAAACTTGGCAGTGCCTGCTATTTTCAAGATATTATCAACACCACCAGTAACATTCTAGCTGTTAGACTAACCGAGCTTCATGTATTACTTTTAGAATGTTTTCAGTGAGTTATTACATGTATTTCATGTCAGCTATTAACCAGCCAAAGAAACTTTTAATTTCTCAGGATCTATATGTTCGAAACCCTCAAATTTCTCTTTACTTTTTAGATGTATACTGCATAGCCCAAGGTCACTATGTAGTTCAGGCTGGCCACGAGCTTACAGTCCTTTTGCTTTCAACTCTAGGATACTAGCTAGTACTAGGATCACAGGAGTGAATAACCATATCTGAACTCAAAAAGAAAAAGATTAAATGCCTAAAAAAGATGAATATAATGTAATTTGACAAAAACATAAAATGATAACTCATTGTCTTTATATAGACTACTAAAGAAGATACATTCTTAAATATGGCAAAATCATATCTAAAATATCCAGAGGACATTTTAGGAACGTGTGTGTGTGTGTGTGTGTGTGTGTGTGTGTGTGTGTGTGTGTGTGTGTTTATCTCTGTGTGCACCTGTATGTGAACTTTGGAAGGTATTTTTTATCTGAAGATATGTTTGTAGGTAGTAACTACCTCTAAATAACTTTATTAAAATTATTAGAAGTCCAGCGGTTGAACTGTATAAAAAAGAACATTTATTACTTGCCAGCTTTCTGATGTGGCAAATCACTTATCTTTCTAGATTTCCTTTTAGGACCTATGACATGAGTACATTGAGTTAAATGGGTCCTAAAGTCTTCCCAATTTAAAAATGCTGTGCAAAGTCCCCAGCATTAGATTAGATTTAATTAACTTTGATTTAATGAATGACTTAGTTACTTTTCTTTTACTGTCATGAGACACCATGATCAAGGAAGCTTATAGAAAGAAGAGTTTATTGAAAGCTTACAGTTTCAGAGGGTGAGTACATGACCATTACGGCAGGGAGTGTGTCAGCAGGTAGGAAGGCAGGCGTTGGAGAGGTTACTGAGAACTTATGTATTGATACAGAAGCATGAGGAAGAGAGGGGAGGGGGGATACATGCTATATGGGAATGATCATAACATGGCTTTTGAAACCTTACAGCCCACCCTCAGTGGTATACCTCCTCCAACAAGGCCATACATATTATTTCCCAAATAATTCAACCAGTGGGGACAATGCATTCAAACTACCAAAAATAGGAAACAGAAACTTTAAAAAGTTTTATACATTAATTTATTTGTTAATATATGTATGTATACATGTTTGTTTATGTATGCGTGTGTGCTGGCTAGTTTTATATCAACTTGACACAAGCTGGAGTCAGCAGAGAATAGGGATCTTCAATTAAGATTGGCTCTATAAGATTGGGCCATAAGCAGGCCTATAGGGCATATTTTAAAATTAGTGATTGATTAAGGAGAGCCCAGCCTATTGTGGGTGGAGCCATCCCTGGGCTGGTGGTCCTGGATTCTATGAGAAAGCAGTCAAAGCAAGCCATGGGGGGCAAATGAGTGAGTAGCACCTGCCCATTGCCTCTGTAACAGCTCCTGCTTCCTCCTGCCCTCCTGACTTCCTTCAGTGATGGACAGTGCTGTGGAAGTGTAATCCAAGTCAACCCTTTCCTCTCCAAGCTGCGCTTGGTCCTGGTGTTTCATCGCAGCAGTAGAAACGCTGATTAAGACACTGAGCATGGGAGTGAGCAGTGCATCCTGGCATACGTGCAGAGATCAGTTGCCACTTCGTGATCCGATGGAACTAAGGCCATCAGGCTCGGTGCCCTTACACAAGGAACTGTCTTGCTGGCTTAGAAAGAGAAACTCTAGCCTGTTTAGTACTAAGGCTCTGACTACATGT
Organism: Micromys minutus; assembly: GCF_963924665.1. Classification (NCBI taxonomy): domain Eukaryota; kingdom Metazoa; phylum Chordata; class Mammalia; order Rodentia; family Muridae; genus Micromys; species Micromys minutus. Next base: position 29,215,121 of record NC_137969.1, on the reverse strand, counting down.
ATGTAATCTCATTCCAGTAAGACAGAGAAGCTTATTCTGTTACTGAATGTTACAGTTTCCTTAACTTAACCAGATTCATTTTGTCACTTGGAGATTTGGTGACAACAAAAGTTCTAAGAATGACTTGGCCTTAAGAAGAATTTTGTCCATTTTTAGGACACTAATGATCTTGGCAGGACTCAGCAGTCTTCTAAAATATAACCGCTGGTCCCAGAGCCAGAATTCAAACAAACAACTCAAGTATTGGATGAAAGAGGAAAGTCATTACTCAACTTTCATGCATTCTCTGTTGCTCTAGAGATTCAATAGTTTCTTTAATATGGTGTCCTAGCGGTGCTGCACATTGGCTTCTGTTTAATTTGCTCTTGTTCTGCGAAGCTTGCACTCTGAGGTTGTGCTGATCTGTCTGATGGTCGTGCCCGTAATGTCGCAGCACTCCCCTCTCGGCTGTCTGCTAACATTCCTCTTCTTTGCCACTTATCCTTAGGCTCAATTCAGTCCCACTTTTCCCACAGCTTTCCTGCTCAGGCGAATAGCTGCTCCTGTCTCCCATGCGCAGCCTCTAATCTCTCTCCACTCATTTTATACCCAGTCTCTGCCCTGTTAGCCTAAGTCTTTCCCTCTGTCTGCACCTGGGTGGTAAACTCCATTAGAGAACTGTGTTCTCTTTAGTCCACTTTTGGTTTTCTTTCTTTCTTTCTTTCTTTTTTCTTTCTTTTCCAGACATATTTTCCTTTTATAGCCCTGGCTGTTCTGAAACTTGTTTGTAATGGATGTTTCACAAATGAACAAAGTAATTAGTACTTGTTCACATAACAAGTGAACACACACATACCAAAATACAATAAATGATTGAATTGGGGCCCATGTGAAGCATTTTATAGACTTTAGCCTAGTTAATCCTCAATCAAGTGGTCTTACTATTGCCCTGTGTACAGATGAAGGGATTGAGTGAGGTATAAGAGCCATGAATTTATGTAGAATCAGGTACCTGCAACAATGTATTAGCACTAGAGTTTTATTGTAACGGCTTTACTTATATTGTGTCTGTATTTTCTTTCTTGTTGAAATGGCATAATTAACTGCAAAGCCTAAGAATTTCACTATCTGGACAGCTACTAGAAAAGGTCGCTGACCTCCGGCCAATCATAAATTGTGTTTGTAACAGAATAGTGATTCAACCTGGTTAAGGAATGCAGGCTGTGCCCTTCGCCTCTTCATGATGCCCCCTTACCACTCTACTCTCAAGGCACTCGAAAGTGATGAGTCCTGTAACATTGCATCCTGCAAACATGAGGACCTGTTTGACCCCAGCCTTGTGCACACTAGTATGACCAGCATTGGTGAGGTGGAGACAAGGCATCCCTGGTGCTTGCTAACCTAACTTGTTGACTCCCAGGGCAATGAAAGATCCTGTCTCAAGAGAGAGCACCTGAGGTTGACCTTTGGTATCCGTATGCATGTAAACACATGTGGTTGTATGCCTGCATATATGTGTACCTGCACACATAGGAGCACACATAGGAGCATACACAGAACACACAGAGAACTTTTCTTGCTTTAAAAAATGGTTTATTGAAAGACAAGTTGGTTGTTATAAATGGCATTGGTAGAGGGAGAAAAGCCAACGAGGAATGAAGCTACTTCTAGCCTGGTAACTGGAATAAATGATTTACTTGTCTAGGGATGAAACTGGGGACCATGCTTTATGCACTGTAGCAGAGACAAACTGAATTTCAGGGTCGACAAAGTAGTATTGGAGCAGATGTCCAGAACTAGAAATATAGGCAGGGAACATAAATAAGAAATTGAAGTCTTTTCTATAGACTGTAACTGAAGCTGTGAGGACAGACAAGATTTTCCAAGAGAACTCTTAAGAGAGGAAAGACTTGAAGACACTCCAGGGAGGACGACAGGGTAAAAAGGAGAAATGACCTAGGACTAAACACCCTTTAATCCTAAAAGGATTTAATCCTCAGAGGCAGAGACAGGCGGATCTCTATGAGTTGGAGGTCAACCTGGTCTATAATGTGAGTTCTAGGCTAGCCAGGGCTACACAGTGAGACCTTGTTTCATAAGAATGGGAGTCAGGGGATGGGTGGTGGGGTGGGATTCATCTGTGCAGGGATGGATGAAAGCTGAAATAGTGTTAGGGTAGCAGTTTAGCTCAGTATCCTTCTTGCTTAACATGCAACAATGTCCTAGGTTTGATTCCCACTTCTGCCAAAACAAGAAAAACACAAAACAGTGTCAAGGCAGCTGGAGGGGGACATATGGATACAGTGTCAAACACTCCAGACAAGGGGTCCATTCTCTGATAAGTTGTACATGGTAACTCTGGAGAGAGTGTATAAAAGAGACAAGGGTAAAAATTCAGATTACAGTGAAATCTAGAGTATATGAAGAGAGGAATGATGTTATAGAATTATAGGAAAACTCCCCATTTCACTTTAGAGCAATGGGTCATTGAAATATATTGTTTTCATCCTGAATTACTCCAGTAATTGCCTGCCTTTCTGTTCTGCCTTGCTTTTATGAAGATCTATTTTAACTCAAGTATTCAGAGCCCTGTTTTCTTTTGATTATCTAGAAATGTATCATAATTGACATCTTAAAAAAGTTTCTGTCCTGTCTGTGGTAATGGTTTGATGGGCTGAATATTCATGAATACTGATTTTTATCATCTCTGATTTTCTTCCAGAACACAATTTTTCCATCCCAAATCACGAATGAGCATGAGTCACTGGTGATGGTGAAGAAACTTTTTGCTACTTCTATCTCATGTATAACGTATTTGAGGGGCCTGTTTCCAGAGAGCTCTTACAGAGATCGCCATTTGGATGGTAAAGTTGGGTGAAATGACTGCTTTGGCTAGTGTCCCGTTTTCTACTCAGCAGGACACAGCTTCCTCTCTCACAGAGTGCGTTCATTCTACCTCATGGGCATGTTCTTCAAGATCAATGTACTTCACTTTCCAGTTTAATTTTGCTGTGTATTGGTTTTACTTATAGGAACCATTAACTTCAAGCTAGCTAGTAAATGAAAAGGCAGACTTGATGAGCTATGTTTAGTAATTCTTAGTCATCCTTGAAAAGGTGAGAACAAAAGTCTGCCTTAATGCTGAAGATTTATGTTATTTTGTGCCTCAGTTGAATTTGTTCTTTGAGGTACATTTTGATGCTGAGGAAATTCAAAGGAATCATGCGAGAAACAACTTCTTATTAACACATATAAATATGCATAGGAGACATAAATCCATTTGTTGATTAGCATGGTTATTTAGACAGTTATTTTAATCAGTATGTTCTTTTGACAATAGCCCGCCTCTTCATTTTATTGTTATTGGTGTGCACATATTTCCTTGTAAAATGCTATTTTTCCAAATGTAATTTGAAATTTCTCATGTTTATATTTAGTAACAGCCATAGCTTCATTCTAAGTTAATTTTCCTAGGCAATATTGATTCTCCAAATGAACAGCAGTGAGTGTGTGCTTACTCTAAACACATAAGGACGGTGCTTGTAATCATGCACCGCCCTTTCTTCATGTTAATCACTTCTTTTAACTTAGGAGCTAAATATGTAAGATTTAGTGTGTTCACAGGTAGCATATACTTTGTTTCCCCTCCTGTTTGAAACATGGAATTATAAAAGAAGGCATCCTTTGGAAATTAAGCATTTTTTATATGTCAGTTGCTACTGCTGACATTAAAATCAAAACAACAAAACAAAACCCCACAGCTTTTACTTCAAAAGATAAAAATGATAGTTTATTCTAGGACCAAATGTGAGTGACATGGGCCAGGGACACAGATTTAGGTTGCTGCCAATGCCAAATTCCATGTTCTAGTATGGAAGAAGCTTCATGAAGTTCTTATAGTAACAGAACAAAGAAAGTCATAGAAAGTTGGGGATACAGTCAAGTGGGGAAAGCTCCCCTCAGTCCTGGGTGCTGTCTGCTGACACTTTCAGCTTTTGTGTCTGTTTAAGCTAGGGAGTCTGTTGGTACATTATAAAAGGACTACCTAACACCCACAAGGATGTTAGCTCATAAACAGAGGTAGGCAGTAACTGGCTATGAAGGGGACTAGAAACAACCCAACACAATTTGTAGTTTAGCTCTGGACCTGCAGCCTCGTAAAGTACAGCTTCTCTCCAGGAGCATTACCTCGCACTGACTTAGGCATGGAGGCAAGAGCCTTGCTCATAGTTCCATTTTTTCTTTCTTTCTTTCTTTTCTTTTTTTTTTTTTTTTTTTTTTTTTGTGACTGTTATAGTAGAAGCTAGTCTTTCTTAATGTGTTTGTATTTAAAGTGACACATCACAAAAAAGTGCCCAGTGTGTGTGGCACTCTTTTCAGCAATATCTAAGTATTTTGTCAAACTAGACTAGTTTTCCTATTCCTCAACAATGGTGGAAGTGATGTTAATGTTGGCATAGAGAAACCATATGAAAGAGTAGAGGACTCCGAGAGCTGGTGAGATGGCTCCACAGGCATAGACGTACTTGCTGCCGAACCTAATGATCTGGGACCCACGTAATGAAAAGAGACCCCTGTAAGTCATCTTCTTCTGACTTGTACACATGTGGGTATGGCACACATTTTTGCATTTATACGTGCACAAATCCATGCATTTATAAACACTTGATCATTTAAGAGGTTCCTGCTAAATCATACATGGGTCAGTGATTCTATGCTGATTTCAGTGCCCACTTATGTCTTCCTTTCTTCCCTCATATGGGAATGTGGGAGATCTCCCATGGAGATGTTTAAGAATAACTTATGCATTTGTGTTTAATATTTTTCATTAAGAGGGAGATGGTAAAGAACGGAATTGGGAATGTGTCTAACTTGTTAGTTGAGATGGCCTCAGTGGGACCTCAGATTGCTTAGGAAGAGAAGGGAACAAGTCAAAAAAACTAGAGTGGGAGTCTGCTGCCAACTTCAGAACTAGGACTGAGGTCACTGTCAACACAGGACTTATGTGTAAAGTAGGTATCGAAACATTAAAAGTGTGCCAAGCAGTGGTGGTGCACGCCTTTGATCCCGGCATTCAGGAAGCAGAGGCAGGTGGATGTCTGAGTTTGAGGCCAGCCTGGTCTACAAAGTGAGTTTCTGCACAGCTAAGGCTACACAGAGAAACCCCGTCTTGAAAAACACAGCAACAACAATAACAAAATAAACAAAAAGAAAGATAGAAATATGTTATAAAACTAAATTTTACAAGTAAAAAAAATAAAGGAAATGTCCTATTTAGCATGGATTTTTCAGGATAACAGTGGTGTTTCTATTTTTTTAGACCTCAGTTTAAAAATTCTTCGGGATGACAAAAAGTGTCCTGGGTCATCACATATTATTAAGTGGTAAGTAAATTCTGTAAAAATCAAACAACATATTAGTCATGGTTGAAATTACCCATAAAATTTTATTTTGTAAAATTATTTACTTAGGCTACTTTTCTTAGTCTTTTTTTCTGAAAATTATAGCAATTATTCATTATTATTTTAAACTATTGATTTCATTTTAGAAGAAAATGGACTTATATAAAGAAAAAAATTTTAACTGCGATTATTCACCATATGCCTATCTGTTTACTAGCATTGCAGTAGTGGGAAGAGAGAACACTTCTGTGCTTCAGAATGGCTTGTCTGTTATTTACAGTATTCTATAGATATATGGGAAGATGTTTAGGTTTTCAAAGGTGATTAAATTGAACAGGCAGAATGATTATTAATTTATATACTTCAGATGCTACACTTGATCTTAGCGAGAAGGCCGAGAAGCATATATCAATTTATGTACTAAAAAAATAGAAGTGCGAACTAATTACATACTTGGATTTATTTATTTATTTATTTATTTATTTATTTATTTATTATTCATTGGCTGTTTATATGGGCTTAAGTGACGTTGGTTATTATTTCTTGACAGGATTCAAGGTTGTTTTGATGCTTTGGAAAAGAGATACGTAAGAATGTTTAAAAACTTACCTTCAAATTAAAGACTCGTCTTTACTCTTTAAGAACATTCTATTCTATAGTGGTTAGCAGTATTGCAGTACCTGCCTTTGTATTTATTAGTCGATTTTCTCTTATTTTGTCTGTGTTGCTGCACTGATGTTTCCCTTACATCAATAAGAAACGAAAGCTTCATTCTCCTTTTTTATATACGCATATCTCTTTTAACCACAGAATTTCCTCTGAAGTCACTGGACAAGATCCACAGGATGTGGGTTAAGGAAGACAAGAATCTGGTAGTTAGCACATTGAACATATTCAAAATAGTAGTGATTCATTTTGTAGATGGAAAAGAAGTAATAGTTAAATAATGAATCTTTATTTTATTTTGTTAATTATGACTCCTGAGTATAACTCTGAACTTTTAAAAGACACAGCCCAGATTTTAATTAAGCACATATGATCTGTCATGCTTTGATAGGCAAGTGTGCAGGGTGTTAAAATGAAGGCTCCAAGCCTGGCGGAAGAGATGAGATGCTCGTAGATGAGATGGCTGCTACTCTACCCTCCGCTCTCCTCTCACTTGTCAGCTCCACTTTTTGTTGCAGTGAAGAAGTTTTACGTTGAATTATTTAACATAGTCACACGTTCCCTCATTCCTTCCCACTCTCACGTCATCCCGTTTTGACCCGGGACTGAGGGCTACAAAGATAAAACAGATAAGGGAAGGGCTTATAGACCGTGGCAGAAGGTGGGTGTTGCTCATATGAGGGCTAATATTGCTGGTTCTATACTGGTTACCTGTTGCTCAGCTATTGGTGTCTGTGGTCTGGGTTGACAAAGTGACACTGCAGAAGGACTTTAGGCTCTGGTAGCAGCAGGATGGAGCAGCTTCTGAAGGACTGAACACCCAGAAACTTTTCATTTGCTCTTGATTGTTACACAAAAGGCACATTTAGCAAGTCAATTTCCGCATAGCAAAACCTCTTATCTGATCTAGGAATTGTGTGAAGGACGATTACCTAAGCAGTTCTCAGCCCTAGGAGACTTCCTGGTTTGCCAGGTCTGTCTCTGCTCTAAGTTATGCAAAGGATCTGAATCCTTCTGAAGAGCAACTCCGTAATCCTCAGGTAACTCATGATCCATTCAGGCTCTGTGACAAGACCCTGCTTCTTAAAAAAAAAAGAAGAAGAAGAAGAAGAAGAAGAAAGAAGGAAGGAAGGAAGAGAAAGGAAGAAAGAAAAGAGCAGGTCCCTAGTAGCACAAACCTTTAATCCCAGCACTCAGGAAGTAGAGGCAGGTGGATGTGAGTTCAGGCCAGTGCAGCCTATCCAGTGAGTTCCAGGACAACCAGGACTGTTACAGAGAAACCCTGTCTCAAAAAACAAACAAACAAACAAAAAACAACAACAACAGCAACAAAAAAACCCAACAAAAAACCAACAAACCAACCAAACAAAACCAACAACAACAAAACAAAAAGTAGTTTAAGCAAAACCAAGTTTCAAGTAGCAAGTGCACTTGGAAGATGTTCTGTTTACTAGTTGTGAAAATTTGGGTATTTTATATTTTATGGTAAATTTGAATTCTTTAAAGTAAACACATGTATTAAATAATTCTTAAAAAAGGAACTATATAACTTCCCTTATTCCCACTCTCATCTCTCACAATTCCTGCCCACATTCCACACTACATTTGTCCAGAAACCGAACTCTGATCATGCTATTCTTTTTTTAAAAAAGATTTATTTATTTAATGTATGTGACTACACTGTAGCTGTCCTCAGACACACCAAAAGAGGGCATCAGATCCCACTACAGATGGTTGTGAGCCACCATGTGGTTGCTAGGAATTGAACTCAGGATCTCTGGAAGAGCAGACAGTGCTCTTAACCGCTGAGCCATCTCTCCAGGCCCCGATTATGTTATTTTTTTATGTCTAAAGATTTTCCAGGAATTTAAAAAGAGTTCAAAGCCGTTTGCACGATTGAGCCGGCCTGAAAGTCCCTGTTGATTTTCTAAGACACCCTCCCTCACTGCCATGCTCAGGCTACATGAAGACGCTATAGGGTGCTGGTTCCTTGTGTCCTTGCACATACTGTTCCTCTTGCACAAAAAGTTCTGTCCAGACCCTATGCCCATGGCCTGCCTGGCTTTAGTTTGTCCTGCAGCTAAAATTGTCCCTCATTGAGGGTTCCCCTGACACTGTGTATGGTTTCTTCACAGCAGACCACACGGTATAACGGTGTGGCCATGTGATTTTTCTCCTTAATGTTGGTCCACCTTGCTAGGCAGCGTTCTTCTTCTCCTTCTCCTCCTCCTCCTCCTTCTTTAATGTATCAATAAACTATTAACATTTTCACTGTTAGTCATAAAAGTCAGTTATAAGCCAAAATGACCACAAGGTGGCACTGATGTTTTGGCCAACTACTGCAGAATTATGGTCCTCAAATTTTATATTTTACATTTAAGAATTTTGCATAGCCTTGATTGCATCTGTGTCTGTATATTCAATATTTCTTTAAGGATGAGAGACTGACTTTGTAGTTTGTGGTATGCAGAGAGGCGAGAGTTTGTGAGATACACCAGACTCACTAATTTGTTTACCTTGCTCAGTAAGTTTCAAAAGGAGTACTTCTAAGGGATTCTTGTGCTATAGTTAATTTTGAGAAATAATGAATTGCTTTGCATATCTTTTGATTTGCAAATTTGAAAATAGCAACTTTTAAGTTATATTCTTCTTCTTTCCCAGTAAAGCCAGTGTTTGTAATATGAATTGTTTGAATGAGTGAATAATTAGTTCCTTTTTCTGATCTTCTGAATATTTTTTCTCTGAAGTAGTATTTGAAGTAGTCTGTGTCAGAAATGTCAGTACAAGCACATAACAGCAGTTCTCTTTTCTCTTGAAGCTATACATGGCAGTGCTGACAGTAAGTACATACTTAAAGGCCAAGTCTCTGTCTCTACATTAACTTTTGGCAAAATTTAAACTTTTGTTTAAAGCATTTAAACAAATCTTTCCCTTTCTTCCCTTTTGAGATTTATTAACATTTTAGCATGTAAAAATTGGATATATCAGAGCTTTAATAAGATATTATAAATGTTCAGTATATTTCTTTGGCATATATGTTATTATATGAGAGAACATAGTAATTAATCATATTAACTCACAATTTAAATATATTTTTAGGTTTGTAACAGATTCAAAGGGTTTTTGTTTTGAAAGTTTTGTGGACTTTTTTTTTTTTTTTGAAGTTTTATATACCCTTGGGTATAAAATGATGGTAGAAAATTGAGATACCATTGACAATATATATTAATTATTCAAGTGTTTATGGCATAACCATTTAAGAATTTATTTGCAGTTCAATCATACTAATCACAGATACTTTACATCAGCTATAAACTTCCTTATATTTAGTGTTCGTAGAAAGTACTAAAGATTTCAAGTTTTTAGTAAAATGAGAGCTCATCCTATTAAACCTGGAAGTGTGCTTAGTGGCGCTTAGTCAGCAGAGCACAAATTAACTCTACAAGGACAGTGTATTCAGGGAACAGCAATCTAGCAAGTTTTGGAGATTAAGTGCTCTATATTTTCCCTTTAACAGCTTTACACAAATCCCAAGGAACCCGAGGTAAGATGGTGGTGCATAGATAGTAGTGTATGATACTATGTTTATGTATGCTTCTCTGAATTGAGGCTGTATGTAGATTATATTACTAGACTACCACATAAACAGCAATTCATCGTAAACTTTATGTGTTATTATAAATGAGACCAGTCCTTTTGTATGAGAGTTTCCTTTAGAAACTAGATTTCTTTTTTAGAAACACTTCTACACAGTGTTAAAAAAAACCAGAAAACACTATTTAGAACTGAGACTATTCCATAACATGTCAATATTAAGATTCTTTTAATAATAAATGAATAAAAGTAATTTTCTTTATATTTATTAATATAAATATATAAATAATAAGTATTGATGTATACTAATAAATATATTTTACTTATTTGCTTTATGATTTTTTGGAAAAATAAAAGCTACAGCATTACTCAGAGCTCTTTACCATTTGAGTGCTCTCTGCTGATGCTTTCATAAACTTTGAGAGCTTAGGATCTCCACTCTCATCTTTAGATTTCTGGACTTGCTTCTTAACTCCTGAACCTTGAGCTTTTCAGATCTTTTGTGAAATCCTCTTTGGACTGCTCACGGTCTGTGCTAACTCCTACTTTTTCTAAAGTCTTTTCCCAGGTGAGCCCTCTGGGTTGGTCCATGTTTCCTAAAAAGATTAGGATTAGAAGTTCCTGGGAGAAGGGTGTTGTTTACTGTCTTGCAGAGTGACTAGTGCTGCCTTGAATATGACATCGTCACCTCTGCCACTTCAGTGGCTTTCTAACTGACACAGACACGGAGAAGCATTTTATTTTCTCATCCTGGTTTGTCTCTCTTCTAGCTTTCTTTTCTCATTTCCCTTTTGAATTTTTCTTCTCTAAGCCAGTGGATTTGGTCTAACTGGTGGCATTGGAGACTAAATTGTTTTTAAGTCCTTAGTATTTTTACTTTGCAAGATTACAAATTACCATGAAAGCGAGGAGAATCACTACTGTGCAGGAGTGTACAGAGATTCCTTAACGCCCAGACTGGCATTCTGTTTTCTGAGTCTCTCTCCTAACCATCAGTTTTGGAATCATTATGTAACTGAGAATCACCTTGAACTTCAGCTCCTGCTGCCTTCACCAAATGCACCAGCTCTGTATGTGTAGTGTTGAGATTACAGGGTAGCACTATGCCTGGTTTACTGAGTCCTAGGCATGGAACTAGGACTTTGTGCATGCGAGATACGCACTCTACCAACTGAGCTACATCCCAGCCTGATCTTTTTCGCCTATTTAGTTTCAAAATGATTTTTAAAAGAATTAAGATGGAGTAGAAGTTCTCCAAACAAAAACTTCCTGGCAGACTGTGAGTAGATTGTTTTGTTCTAGTTCGTATTATGTTTCCCTGTGCATGCACATCTCCTAGTTTGAAATCTGGTTAGTTTTGGTGCATGATGTTTTATTTATTTGCAGGTTTTTAAGAAAATAATAAGCTTTATTTTTAAAGAGAGATCAGTAGTTTTAGAGGTGGTAAACTCGAGTTTACCTCAGGAAAAGTCAAACAGAATGAAAATAAAACTACTGAATTAGCTCTGATGCTAACGTATAGGATAATGAAGGTTTAAAAGAGAGCTTTCGTGTGGGCAGTTTGAAGCTATCCATGACCTGACAAAACTATCTTGAGCACTCACTGCTTAACTCTATGGCAGCAGTCCCCGAGCGCATGCTTTCATGGCATCTGGTCACTAAGAAATGGGAGCCTTTAAAGACTAAAAACACTACAGGTTGTATTTTATAAAACACAACTCAAAACAAAGTCAGCGATTGTATTAGTGCTTTCCTGCGGCTGTGGTAACATGCCATCGCCAAGAGCAGCTTAGAGCAGAATTTATTTTGGCTTACAGTTCCAGAGAGGAGTTCATCATGGCAAGGAGGCAGAGCAAGCCGGGGCAGGAAGCCGAGTGCTCACATCTTCAACCAGAAACACAAAGCAGAGAAAGCAGACTAGAAGTGGAAATGAGGTTATAAACTACCAAATCACACCCCCAGTGACACACTTTATCCAACCAGGTTCCTCCTAAAGATTCCACAACATCCCAAACAGCGCCACCAACTGAGGACCAGGTGTCCAAATAACAGAGTTTGAGGGACATCTCTCACTCAGATTACTGTAGCACTGATGGTTACAGTTTCACTACCACAACAGTTCTACAGTGGTCACTGTATCGAAAAGCATGCACAAGGTTCCACTGTTTTATGAAAACATCAAGTCACTGAGAAAACTCTGTAGCTCTCTGACCTCATTCTCTTAAAAAATCATGAGACAACATTATCAGATCAACCCAATCTCTGGCATTATTGATCCTATGCCAACTGCTTGAGTCATCACTGAAGGAATAGCCTTCCCTAAACAAAATGGCATAAAAAATAACAGTATTAATATTTACTAGGAATAAAAATAGACTTTTCACATGGGTCTCAATTTGGAGCACTTCTGTGAAGAATATATTACAGTACTACAGATGAACTGTAGGTTAAATCCAAGCGTGTTTTTCTACTTCAGAAGTGAACAGAATTAGGAGCCATGTACACAATTGTAGTACATTTACATTTACACTTTTGTTTTGATTGCTGTCGTGAACGAGAACCTAAAAACTAAAGTAATGAAGACTGACAATGAGCTTTTCTACAAGCACACACTGAAATGTGGGCGGCATACAAAGCAAGCAAATCTTAATCTGTGATAAATCATTAAGAATTACATGTATGAGCTGGTTTCTCTCTGTAGCCCTGGCTGTTCTGAAACTTGCTCTATAGACCAGGCTGGCCTCGAACTCACAGAGATCTACTTGCCTCTGCCTCCTGAATGTTGGGTTTAAGCCTGGCCTAGAGACATTTTTAAAAAGCTTCTATATTAGAGACCAAGTGTGATGGCATATATCTATAATCCCAGCACTCAGGAGGCTGAGGCAAGAGGATCATTAGTTCTAGGTTAGTTGTACAACATAGAAAAACTCTGTCAAGAGCGAATTCTTATAATAAGAAATTCTACTTGAAAATGAACTCTGCGTGTTTACAGACATAAACGGGACAGACCTGGTCTCTGACATCTAGAACTTTATATTTGTATGAAGAAGAATAAACATTAAGTAAATAGAATTTAGTACAAGTCTTTTAAGGTTGTAACGCCATGAAAAAAGTTTGAAACAGTGTGCTGGTCAGTGATGAGGTAAAGATCACAGAAGGAGGGCTTAGATGGACAAAGCCATAGGAAACATCCCTGGAGGCTGGAGTAATCAGGAGTCAGCTTTTCCAGATCTGTGCAAGGCATCGGATCAGCACTGAGGGTAACACACCGGGTTCTGCAGTCAGACTGCAGCTCTACCATGTACTAGCTCCGTCAGTACTGACAACTGTGATTCCGATTCTGTGCCACCTCAGAGTGTTGGTGGCACGACCCAGAATACAGACATACGGAGACCCTCAGACAGGAAGTGTTTATAGGCAGAAAAGATACCCCGTGTCTGTCTCATAAGTGACAAAAAGGGAAATGGCAGCAGAGCTAAGTGGATGACAGATGAGGAGGCACCATAGGTGTTATTACAAGGACAGTGAGAGGCCAGGGGAGGGGCTGAGAGGAGGAGAGATGCGATTTGATTTGTACTTAAAATGCTTATTTTTGTTGTAGTCTGAGGAATTGGACTCAGGCCTTACCTAGATCCTCTCTGACCCTTGGCCTTTTCTCTTCTCCCCCCTCCCCACGTGCCTGAGATGGTTAGCTCAGTATGTTACCCAGGTTAGCCTTCACTTGTGATTTTCCTGCCTCCGCTTCCTGAGTAGCTGAGAGTGCAAGCATGTGTGATCTGTGCCTGGCCTGGTTTGTAGTTTCAAAAGCTCTCGGCTAGAGGAGGAGAATGAAGATGACGTGGCTGTGTGATTCACTTTGGACACAGACCTGAGGAGGCTCCAGTGATTGGAATAAGGAGAGAGAAAGTTTGGACATGGTGAAGTTAGCAAAAATTAACACTTCAAAATAGTGACTTTTTTATATTTGATGCATTTGTGTCTACTTGACTGTGCACCATGTGTTTGCAGTGCCCTTAGAATCCAGAAGTGGGTGTCCGATCCCTTAGAACTAGTTCCAGGCAGTTTTAAGTTGCCCAACTCCTCCATTGGAGGAAAAAGCGCTCTTAACCTGAGCCATCTCTTCAGCTCTGGGATTAACATCTTTTTAAAACAGTTCTATATCTCAACGGTAAAACCACTGATTTAGGCATCAAATAATAAATATTGAACAACTACTTAAAGTCTCTCTTATTTACAAAATACATTCTCATAGTATTAAGAGGCCACAGTTGACTAGAAACAAGGACAGGCAAGAAGAATGGGCATTGTTTGGTTGACAGGACAATCATACTTAGCACTGGCTAAGAGAGGACACTGGGTCCTAGAGAGGCACTAGCCAATCTGAAGTGAACATGCTGCTGCTCTTAGGCACCTGCAGCTACCTCTGATCTGACCTGTCTTCTACTGTATTCACAAAACAGCCGCCTGCAAATAGACTGAGCAGTTATGAAAGCAATTCTCTTTTAACGTTAACTCATTACAATCTCCTTAGGCTCAGGAAGTATGAGCTAATTTCCAGGACTTCATCACCTGCGGTTAAGTTGTATACTAAAGATCAGCAGAGCTTTGAGCTTAAATCTTAGAGATAAGTAACAGGAACATGAAAACTGCTTTTGATCAGTCTAACATCCTCATGTCCACATTGTCAGATGAATGAGGGTCATATTCCGTGTTGATTTCAATTCATACTCTATCTGCCTTTAGCACCTTCAGCTCTGTCTGCAAATGGTATCATTTATCTGGGTAAAACAGTTATTTTTAAACTAAAGCATCATAAATTGTGTGTGCATGTAGGTTCGTGTGTGTGTATGTGTGTGTGTGTATGTCCATGTGTGTGCAGGCGTGAGCAACAAGTGTATGGAGATCAGAGAACAGCTTGAGTCTGTTCTTCCACACTGGGTTCCTGGGATTAAACTTGGGTGTCAGGCTTGCAGTGTCAGCACTTTCCCTCGGAGCTGTGCCACCAGCCTGAAAGAACTATGTGAGGATGTCATTAATGAGGACATTTGTTCTCTCTGCTGTCACAGCCTTACCAGTGATGAGAGCAAATAGCAGTGACAACTTCTGGTGAAGGAGACAGAACTGGATTCCTTGTTGGATGGGAGAGATAGACAGACAGATAAGACAAATGGACACTGGACCTGGTATTACCAGTGATATACTTCCTCCAATGAGGCTATGCCTCCCGATCCTTCTAATCCTTTCAAATAATTCCACTCCCTTCCTGGTGATTAAGCATTCATAGCCTGTCAGGATTGTTCTCATTCAAACCAATACACTGTCTGTATCCTTAAGGTACACAGAGCTTTAGAAACTGCAAACCACTGATCTGCTTAAACTTTCAGTAGACTTTGATGAACTTAGAATAAAATTCAAGATCTTTACATTGTCAACAAAGTCTTACAACCATATCTCTCATTTCCAGCTAGTTAGCTTCTCCCTGGATTCTGAGAAATACATCCCTTCCTAATTCAGGACTTTTGCATTGCTGTTCTGTCTGTCTGAAGCATTGTCCCACCAGTCTGTATAGAACTGACCCTTCTTGAGGCTCATCACAAAATATTACATCTTCAGGCAAATCTTTCTTGACCCTTCAAAATCTAATGAACCCTTCTTTCTCTCCATTATGGATTTCCTACTGTAGCATCGGCTTTATATTGTCCGTGTCACTACTTCTGAAATTACCTTAGTTTTTTGTTTACTAGCTAGCTCTGTAGATTCTATGGAAAAAAATCTTCTCTGTCTTGTTCACCACAATGACTCCAGTTTCTAGCTCAAAGTAAATAATTTGATAAAACATTCATTAACAAATGACTGATTCCTCAGCTAGTAATACCTAATGGAAATATTTGCTACCTAACTCACTTTCAGCTGAGAGGAGAGAGGTTATCATTATATTTGGAACTACTACTCCTTGATAAAGTAATGCTGTGAGACAAACATACAGATGAAACAAAGGCGATATTCAATGAAATGTTCATTTTATGAGGTAAAAATCTAGTTTGGTTTTCAGAATTAACTTCTTTCTCTGCTCTCTTTGGTTTTTCTAGAAAGTGACTGAGATATACCAATTCAAATTCAAATACACAGAAAAGGGAACCACTATGGACTTTGACAGGTAGACCCTGACTTTTCAATGAGCATGAGAAATGTATAGGAGTGCAGTGAATATCAGCTTCTGTGTGGCCAGTGGAAATCTGACATCTTTTTGTAATCTTCTCGTAGCCCTATAAAACTTTACTGTCACAAATATGATAATTGTTTCAAAGTCTGAAGTCAATACATTTGGCTGATGAAAGTAGAGGCAGTGGTGGATGTGATGGCCCTTAAAGTTATATTAGTGAGGGGGCTGGAGAGATGGTTCCGTGGTTAAGAAAGCACTCTTTCAGAGGACCTGAGTTCAATTCTAAATGTCTAAGTCAGGTGGCTTACAATGAATCATGCCTTTGAGCACACCTGCACTCATGTGCGCATACCCACATGTAGACACACATCTACAAATAACTAAAAATAATAATAAATCTTGAAAAAAACAAAAGATTTAATTTAAAATGTATTCATGCTGTCAACATAAAGAACCCATATGACTGCCTCTAGCTATTAACTCAGTAGCTCGGTTGGCATGC
The DNA here is from genome assembly GCF_963924665.1 of Micromys minutus. NCBI lineage: Eukaryota > Metazoa > Chordata > Mammalia > Rodentia > Muridae > Micromys > Micromys minutus. The sequence goes on along the minus strand of NC_137969.1, from coordinate 29,198,815 downwards.
AAAGACGTTAATTCTTTTCATTTTCAGTAGAGGAATACTGAGCCTGAGGGAAGTGAAACTCCTGGATTATTTGCCTGTATGCGCAAATACTTTGCTTACCCATACACATACACGTACCATTTTCTATGTGTGTCATTATATAGGAAAACCCATATACATTGTATTTTCCTACAGGCCTTTTGTTTTGTTTTGTTTTGAGACAGGATCTCTCTGTGTAGCCCTGGCTGTCCTGGAACTCACTCTGTAGACCAGGCTGGGCTCAAAAGCAGAATCTGCCTGCCTGTCTTCAAGTGCTGGGTCTAAAGATGTGTGCCACCACCTCCTAGCCTTATCAAGTCTTAAAATCCATGCTTTTAGATATAGTAATGGGTCAAAAGGCAAAACCAAGGAAGACCCTAGCACATATAGAGATGTTTGTGCATGTTCTTAATTATCCCCTCATTTGTGAGACTTGCAGAAAGTACTCAGGTACAAAAAGAAAAGTCAAAACACCAGCCACAATTAATTAGGATTTATATACAACTTTACAAGTTGTACAGAACTTTGTCTTTGAGGCAGCATCTCATGTGGCTCAGGCTGACTTTGAACTTAATGTACAGGCAAGATTGTGCTCTACCAAGCCCAGCTGTGTATGACATACTTCATGCTTTCCTCCCACAGAAACAGTTACTCTTCAAAACTCTAGCATATGTATTCTGGACAAGCAGGTTAATCTTTTTGTATGTTTTAGAGATACATTTGCTGAAAGATAGACAGTAAATCAAATGGGTAAACATTTCAGATACTCAGGAGGTAAGAAGGTAATATGTAGTATACATTTCTGGAAATGAAGCTTAAGTGAGGCCCTGAATATGATTTGATGTTTCCTGAGGCTTCATGAGCCGTGCATCTTTACCCCATCATTCTGCCTGGTTAAAAACCTTGGTAGACAGAATTTCTAAGTTGTTGGAAATTGATAAAGAAGCTAAAATATTCAGTTAATACATGTTTGTTTACTTCATGATCTCTCACTGCCTCCAAAAATCAGGGAGAGACCTAACAGTTTAAGAACTTGGGATTATGTTGCAGTGCTAAGTGTCAATACATTCAAGGTACTACAAATATATTGCCATTGTAGCATGTCTTTGAAGACACTCAAATGTGAGGCTAATTGGCAAGAAAACTTTGTAAAGTAATGAAAAATTTGAGCTAGAAGATAACTAACCTAACTCTTTCATTCATTCATTCATTCAACAAATATTTATTGGGTAGATGAACACCAAACCGAGTACCGTGTAGATGAAAGATTTAGCCATTCCTAGTCTATGTGAGGACATATAATTCTGAGGGAGGTGCAGAGTGTAAGGGAGACTCTTGACAACATGGCGAGTGAGCTAGGTAGGTGCTAAGGGAGCATCAGGATAAGGAACAGAAAGTACCATACCGCTGCAGATGCACGTGGTTAAAACAAACCAGGTGACAGCTGCAGGGCGGGTGGAGGTGAAAAATAGTTGTACATACGCCATTTCTCATGTTTGGTTTAAAGATGACAGATGTAATAGAAAACTTTATCAAGAAGGTGACATAAGCAGATCTTCCTATTGGGAGTAGTCACTTGGCTGCAGCCAGGAGAATGTCCTCAAGTGTAGACAAAAGGAAAGCCAGAAGAATAGATGCTTTAGTAACCTATGTCAGAGAGAGGAGGGGAGTTCTTGAGAGACAATCAGATGGTAGATAAGCATAGAGCTAGTGGCTGATTTCATGCTGGGAGAGCTGCAGAAATGTCCATAAGCTTATCTCCCAAATGGGCTAACTGACCTAGAATGTGTGCAAATGATTTGACCGAGGTCATTCAGCTAAGAGTACATACAGCTGATACTAGATGCCAGGTCACCTAATTACAAATCCATTGTTCTCGTTACTATGACATGTGGTTATTTAAAAGCCAAAATTTAAAGATAATATTTAAAATGCTTTGTGAATGTCTGTTATTCAGAGATTACGTGCATATACATTGCAGAAAGTACTATCATTCCCTTAAGTTACCCCTTAAAAACTGTCTACAAAATGTCATAATGTTTAATTTATTAGATGACATAACCAAAAATTGCATAGTTTTGAAGTCTATTGCAGATATTATATATGATTGAAAGTTGTATAGTTTGGGGGTCTATTGGGAATGTTATATGTGATTGAAAGTTGTATAGTTTGGGGGTCTATTGCGAATCTTATATATGATTGAACGCTGCCATTTTTTTTCTGTGACTGTAGCAGTAATACAAGCTTTGAAAGTGGGACCAACAGTCAAGACATTAAGAAAGCCTGTTCCCTACTAATCCGCCAGTTGTACATACTGATGCAGAACCTTGGACCCCTTCCCAATGATGTTGTACTTACTATGAAACTCCATTATTATAACTCAGGTAGGTAGAGGCCTTTGGTCAGGTTTCTTGTTAAGTGCTCAAGTGATGTTATGTAGAAGCAGAAGGATTGATACCATCTGAAAGATGCTTTTTACTGTACATGAAGTATTAATGTCACTTGCTCTATGGAAACTTAATTTGCAATATTTTTGTCCTTTCTGCAGTGACCCCACATGATTACCAACCCCCTGGTTTTAAAGAAGGGGTGAATTCACACTTCCTCTTGTTTGAGGGGGAACCTGTGAGCCTTCGAATGGGTTCAGTCTCGTCTGGCTTTCACAGCATGAAACTAAAAGTCACCACGGAGGCCACCAGAATGCTTGATGGGGAGAACAGTGTCGGTCAGGACAATGGCACTACTGAGATAGCCCATCAGGGTCTAGACTGTGATGAGGAAGAAGAGACTTGCGGCAGTCAAGTAAGGCCAACTTTTAGTGACCCTTCATTGCTTCACTTAAACACAGGTGACATTTCCAGTTTGTATTTGGGTCATGTCACAGTAACAGAGTCCAGTGGAGCATGCCAGCTGTGAAAACTGAAACAAACTGGCCTGTGACGTCAAGGACTTTCTAGTCAAAAAGTCCTTCTAGGAGGAAATATATGCTCTTGTATGGGACTGTCTAGCAATAGCAAAAAAAAAAAAAAAAAATTCTAAGTATCTGACATGTTCATACTCAATAGAAATATACATTAGCTCTTGATTACTGTAGTAACTGGTCACAAGGGTTAGGGAGGAACAAATTTTATGGATTAACCTGAATGGGAGAGGGGAGAGAGAGAGAGAGAAAGAGAGAGAGAGAGAGAGAGAGAGAGAGAGAGAGAGAGAGAGAGAGAGAGAGAGAGAGAGAGAGAGAGAGAGAGAATATGATACCAACATCCACGACAAGCATCGTGGTTTGAATGCTGGGGAGAGCTGAGGAACTGAGAGCTTGCAGCCAGTGCCAGTGATAGGTAGAGCTTAGAGCCCTTGGCTTTGCTTGTTTCTGTAAAGACTTAAAGCTGTGGACTTGCTAAGGCTCTGTTTTGTTGTGGGAAGGTCCATACCATGACTTAGCAGTTGTCTGGGTAATAATGTTTGCTGTGTGCTAGCATTGTAGGTGAAGGATTCTGAAAGCATTTTCAGGCTGTTTAGTGGAAAGGGACACTAACATATATGTGTGTGTGTGTGTGTGTGTGTATATATATATATTCCTACTTTTAAAAGATGACTCTAGAGGCTGTAGTATTGGCTTAGCAGTTAAGAGCACTGGCTGCTTTTCCAGTGGACCCAGGTTCTATTCCAAGCACTTCATGGCAGCTCACAACCATCTGTAACTTTAGTTCCAGGGGATCTTATGCCCTCTCTGGCCTCCATGGGTACCAGGCACACACATGCTGAATAGACAGACATACATGAAGGCAAAACAACCATACGTATAAGATTAACAGCAGCAGCAGCAACAACAACAACAAAACTTTGATGGCTAACTATGCTGGGCAGCTTCTAAAATACCTTCTAAATCCATACTCGGTATTACGTTTTGTATATGGAAAGGGAGATCCTAGTCTATTCAGTTAATGTGACAAATGTAGCCAAACAACAGGTTTTTTTTTTTTTTTGTCTTTATTTTTTAATTTTTCACAGTGTCAGGCATGAGGATAACTGGATTCTGGTGCGTTATTTTTCTTTTGATTCCATGCCAAAGCAGATACAACCATCATGGAAACAATAATGGTTGTTAAGAAAATAATGAGACTATTTTTCTTTCTTTCTTTTTTTTTTTTTTTTTTTTTGAAGAAAAATCTTTACATCTGAATATGATAGAGCATGTCACTAATTCCAGTGCTTGGGAGGCAGAGGCAGGAAGATCTCTGAGTTCAAAGACAGCCTGGTCTACAGAGTGAGTGTCTTCAGGGAGTATACGAGTTGTAGGCTTTGTCTTACTTACTGCTCTATTGCTGTTAACAGACACCCGATGTGTCTTTGTTAAGAGACAGTGTATAAAAGCAAGCTTTTAATTGAGGGCTTGATTACAGTTCTAGAAGGTTAGTCCATTAGCATCATGACAAGGGACATGGGGGCATAAAGGCAGGCACTGAAACAGTCTCTGAGAGTTATATCCTGATCTGTAAGCAGAGAGGAGTCTGGATTTAGCATGGGCTTTAAAACCTCACAGCCCAGCCCAGCTTTCTCCAATAAGGTCACACCTATTCCAACAAAGCCACACCTCCTAATTGATCTAATTCTTCTCAAATAGTGCTAGTCCCTGATGACTGAACATTCAAATATATGAACCTATGGGGCACTTATTCAAATCACCACAGGTTCACACATTTTCAACTTTGTTAGAAATCACAAGATAGTTTTCTAAAGTTCTATACCCACATTTACTGTACCAACAGAGAAAGAGAGATCCTGCATTCCTGTTTATCTTTTCAGTAGTATGCTTGATATGCTAACACCTCATAGTTTGAGCATAGTTTCTTACATTTGATACTGAGCATGTTTCCATCAGTCATTCTGGTTTTCTGGTGCATTGAGTTATCTCATGCAAAAATATTCTGGGGGCCAGAGAAATAGCTCAGTGGCTATTAGTTTACACTGCTGTTCCAGAGTACCTGAATTCAGTCCCTAGCATCCTTGTCAGGGGCTCACGACTGCTTCAGAGGGACCCATTTTCTAGCTTCTGAGGACACCTGTACTGTGTGCACAGCAGACAGACAGACAAACATGCACAGTGCACATAATTAAAAGAAAATATCCTTCTAATCCCTTTTTAATTTATTTTATTTTATTTATTTAATTATACAATAATTTATTTTGTGGCTTGTCTTGTCTTCTTTAAGTAGTCTTTTGGTAAAGAAAAGCTGTTCATTCAATGTAGTCTAAACTTTTATTCTGATATTCTAAAGAAATTATCTACTTAAGATAATATGTATATACATATATATATATATAATAGAGCTTATTTCATTTATGGTATAAGGTAGATAAGACTCCCTAACAGTTTTATGTCTAATTATTATATACTTGCAGAAAGATATATGGTTTGGGGGCACAGATCAGTAAATACACACAAACTGAACTGTAGGGTTGGACATGGGTGAGGCAAGCAAGACGCCCAGGGAGGATGGATGCCCTCAAGTACAAGAGTGAAAGCCTCCTTAAGATGTTCTCCCTGGGTTCTTGCTGTCTCAACACATCTTGGCCCTCCTGAATAGTCTGACAAAAACATCAGTCAGATCAAGAAGTGGGACACTACTAGCTGCTTGGAAACTTAGTTTTAACCTTACAGTTTTTACTCTAGTTAGCAATAGCATCAGCATCCTCCCTTCTGTTCACATGGATTGGTTCATGCTGTTGCTGGTATACATTGCATATGCTCCAACTTGGGGTCACTAGGACTAGTACTACTGAGACTTTTGAACATGGTGCTCAGTCAGATACACATTGATGGTGGGAATCGAGTTAATAGGAGTGGGCCTGCTGGCCGACAGGCCTCTGTCAGTCAGCTCTGATAGGTCCAGTTCTAAAGCACTTTTGCCAAGGTGTGTTCCTTCACAGCTGCAGCTGCGTTACATCTTCATCCACTTTGGTCATTTCTGTCATTTTCGTCATGCTGTGTATGCAGAGCATATTTCATCTTGTTAGGGATGAGCATTCTTGTGGGTGTGTGCAGTGGTATATTACTGTGGTTCTGATTTTTATTTCTCTGCAGAAAATCAGCAGTTGTCTGACTTACTGATGTGTAGTAATGATACAGATACATCCTGCATAAAACTGATTTACCAAACAAATGGATAGGAATATCTTAACTTCATAAATTTCCTTTTCATTATTTTATGGAGATGTTTTATGAATAGTTTTTTTTAGAGGAATATATAACTTTCTTGATCTCTGCTCACCATATTTACAATAAAGTGTACAATATGCAATTGAATAGCATTTGGTAATATGAAATTATTTTCTTGGCTTCTTTTGAATCAGTAATCTAGTACTGGAAAGGAGTGAGTCAGAGTAAAGAAAAAATGTACAGGTCAATAATTTATATTACCAAAATTTTGAACAGAAGGTGCTAATTTTAGAAGAAACCATTTTGTTAATCTTGTCAGCTCCATTCAGCAGCTTAGAAAACTGTTTAAGAAATGTTTATTATGGGGCTGGAGAGATGGCTCAGCGGTTAAGAGCACTGACTGCTCTTCCAGAGGTCCTGAGTTCAGTTCCCAGCAACCACATGGTGGCTCACAACCATCTGTAATGGGATCTGATGCCCTCTTCTGGTGTGTCTGAAGACAGCTACAGTGTACTCATATAAATAAAATAAATAAATCTTTTTAAAAAAGAAATGTTTATTATTATAAATAAGGCTGCAATTATATTATTGCAATTAAAACTATAATTATATTATTATAAATATAGTGAAGCATTGTCCTTGTTATATGTTGGAGAGTCTTTTGGGATATATCCCCAGGAGTGGTATAGCTGGGTTCTCATGTACTATGTCCAATTTTCTGAAGAACTGCCAGACTGATTTCCAGAGCAGTTGTACCAGCTTGCAATCTCACCAACAATGGAGGAGTGTTCCTCTTTCTCCACATCCTCGACAGCATCTGCTGTCACCTGAGTTTTTATCTTATCTATTATGACTGGTGTGAGGTGGAACCCAGAAGTCCTTCAACAGTGGAATGGATACAGAAAATGTATACAACAGAGTACTACTCGGTTATTAAAAACAATGACTTCATGGAGTTCTTAGGCAAATGGATGGAACTAGAAAATATCGTCCTTAGTGAGGTAACCTAATCACAAAAAAACAAACAAACAAACAAACAAACAAAAAAAAACCTACACGTGGTATACTCACTGATAAGTAGATATTAGCCCAAAAGCTTGGATTACCCAAGATAACATCCATAGACCACATGAAGCTCAAGAAGAAGAAAGACCAGAGTGCAGATGTTTCAGTCCTTCTTAGAAGGGGGAACAAAAATATTCACAGGAGGAAATACAGAGACAAAGTTTGAAGGAGAGACTGAAGCAAAGGCCATCTCTTCAGAGACTGCCCCACCTCAAGATCCAGCCCATATATAGCCACCAAATCCAGACAATATTGCTGATGCCAAGAAGTACATGCTGACTTCAGGAGCCTGATATAGCTGTCTCCTGAGAGGCTCTGCCAGATCATAGAGGCGGATGCTCACAGTCAACCATTGAACTGAGAACAGGGTTCCCCAATGGAGGAGTTAGAGAAAGGATTGAAGGAGCTGAAGGTTTGCAACCCCATAAGCACAACAACACCAGCCAACCAGACCTTGCAGGGACTAAACCCCCATCCAAAGAGTACACATGAGCAGACCCATGGCTCCAGCTGCACATGTAGCAGAGGATGCCTTGTTGGCCATCAGTGGGAGGGGAGCCCTTGTTCTTGCCTAGGCTTGATTGCCCCAGTGTAGGGGAATGTCAGGGTGGGGGGGAAGAAGGGTTTGGGTGGGTAGGAGAGCACCCTCATAGAAATGGAGTGGGGGTTGGGATAGGAGGTTAATGGAGCAGAAACAGAGAAAAGGGATATATTTGAAATGTAAATAAAATATATCCAATTTTTTAAAAAAGGAAAAAAATGTTTGTTTAGGACCCTTCTTTAGACAGGGGTTCAGTGCCTTCTTTTGGGCCCTGTGAACACTACACACACATGCACAAAAAAAGAGCTTTAAATACTTGATGAAAATAAATTCTAGTTTACTCCAGAGCTTACAGAGACATCCTCTCTGTGTCCTTCTCTGAAGGGGAGGAGACAGTAACCACAGGGAAAGAAGTTTTGTTTCATTATGGGGGAGTGTGCTAAGCACATACGGGGTACTGGCTTCTGTTTGCCTCTGTACTGGGATAGGAGTGGAGGGGAACAGAAACAAAGATCACCATAAATATCTATAAATAAATATACATACACATATGTATATACATATATGCATATATGTGTGTAAACATATAAGTACCTGGCCTTTTCCTCAGTCACTTTCAGTCACTCACATTTCAATATGGAGTTATTTATGAAGTTTTCACAATTTGGAAATCTATTACATTTCTGTAGTTGTTTTTTTTTTCTATCTGGTGCTATTTATTTGAGTCCCATTATTATTATTATTATTATTATTATATTGTTATTATTTTATTATTAATACCCCTACCCCAAATCAGTATTTTTGAAAAGGTTATGTTTTGATTGTGCTGCTCACATCTCTTGCTTCTCTTTTCTATTTAGCTCACGGTCTTTTCTCCCTGACTTCACATTGATCTTCCCACCCATGTGCAGACCACACCTACAGGTCCCTTACTGTACCATTGGTGTATAGATCTGCACACCTGTCTTAGTTACTGAAGAAACACCATGACAAGGTGACTCTTACTAAAAGAATACATTTACTGGTGCTGGCTTATAGTTTCAGAGGTTTCGTCCTTCTTGAGTATGGTGGCAGGCAGGCGGGCACTGGGGCAGCAGCTCAGAGCTACACCCTGATCTGTAGGCAGAGAGAGCTCTAGACTTGGCCTGGGCTTTTGAAACCTCAAAGCCCACCCCAGTGGCACACTTCCTCCAACAAAGCCACACCTCCTAATTGGTCTAATTCTTCTCAGATACCCCGTGCTGACTGAGCATTCAGATATATGAACCTCTGGGCACCATTCTCATTTACACCATCACACCACCTACAAGTCCCCATCACTGTGCAGACCTGTATTCCCTATAGGTCCCCTGTTTCAACTTCCAGCCCAACGTTTTCCTCTTGTGCTCACTATCTGTGGCACTAGGTACTGTCACTCTTCCAAACACCCAAGATGTTTAGCCTCCATTTCCCCCTTACTCCTCACATCCTTTTGGCTAGTGTTTCAGTCTGCTCTGCTTTGAAATTCTAGTCCAGTATGGCCCTCTCCCACCGTGCTGACACAGGCTGTGTGAGGCTTTCTTGGTGAATAACACCTACAGTTCCTGACTGGTTCTCTCGAACATCCAGTCTGTCTTTTAAGAATGCCAGAGAGAAAAGGTATTTATCATGTTCAGATACTTCAAATAGTATTGTGTAGTCTCAGGGGCATAGAGATACAGTGTGTGAAAATAGCAGTTGTGAGCAGAGCAGAGGTAGGGAAGAGGTTAATTTGATAAAACTCTTTGGTTGCTTTCAGTGGTAAGAATTAAATCTAGGCCCTGTGCATGCCAGACTTATGTTTTACCATTGAACTATATCTACAGCCTGAAAGAACTTTTTAAAAACAATACAGTTAACGACATCAAAGTAATTAAAAGCTCAAATCTTTCAACTGTCTTTGTCTTTTTTTAAAAAAAGATTTATTTATTTATTATATATAAGTACACTGTAACTGTCTTCAGACACACCAGAAGAGGGCACCAGATCCCATTACATATGGTTATGAGCCACCATGTGCTGGGATTTGAACTCAGGACCTCTGGAAGAGCAGTCAGCACTTGAATGAACATAACTAAATCATTTTTCAGAAACTTTATTTTTCCACCTCCTGAGGATAGCTGTTTTGAGAATGGTAATCTGGCTGCCTTGTGAAGGGCTAAGCTTCCTATCCCCAGCTTTGCCTACATCTATTACATGCATATACACATATCATCTACTTTTGTTCAAGATGAGTGTAGATGATTGTCTTTAGAGTGTTACACAAAATTGATGATTCAGGGGATGGTTGAGCTAGATTGATCTCCGAGATCTCTTTTATGCTAAGGTTTACTGGGTGTCTTGGCCAGGCAATGGTTGGCTCATGCCTTTAATCCCAGAGTTTGGAAGCCATAGGTAGGTGGATCTATGAAATTGAAACTAGCGTGGTCTACATAGTGAGTTCCAGGACAGCCAGATTCATGTGGAAAGATCTTGCCTCACAAAACACAAAACAAAAACAAAGAAGATGCCTTGCTGTGAGGAAAACAAAGATATAGAAGATGTAGTTTTTGCTCTGTGAATTAGCTGGAGAGACAGCATGTATATGTTACGAGAATATTGGTGGCTTTGGGAATAACAGAAACAGTCTTACTAATTTTAGGGACTCTCTATAGCTCTATCTGCCCTAGAACTCACTATGTAGATCAGACTAGTTTCAAATTATGGGATTTGTCTGTCTCTGCCTCTCAAGTGCTGGAACTAAAAGCGTGTCCCAGCATGCTCAGCCTTTTTCTCAGTGTATTAAGGCAGAAGGTGAAACTGAGATTTTTGGTATTTTGAGAGAAGGTCTCACTGTGTACTCCAGCTTGCCTGGAACTAGCTCACTATGTAGTCCAGGTTGGCCTTGATCTTCCTACCTTAGTTTTCACCCATGCCTTTTTTTTCCTTTTGCTTTTGGGGATTGGTTGAACCCAGGATCTTTGGTATGTTAAACATAGACCTTATCACTAATGTCCTAACCTATTTTTTTTTTTAAAAAGATTTATCTTTTTAAAAACAGATTTATTTATTATATATAAGTATACTGTAGTTGTCTTCAGACACACCAGAAGAGGGCATCAGATCTTATTACAGATGGTTGTGAACCACCATGTGCTTGCTGGGATTTGAACTCAGGACCTTTGGATGATCAGTCAGTGCTCTTAACCACTGAGCCATCTCTCCATCCCAAGATTTATCTTTTTTTACTTTGTATATGTAGGTATTTTGTCTTCATTTATGTTTGCGCACCACAGGCATGTAGTGCAGAGACCACTAGAGCCCATCGGATCTCCTGGTGCTGGACTTACAGACAGTTGTGAGCCGCTGTGTGCTTGTTAGGAATGAAGCCCAGTCCTCTGAAAGAACAACTTCCAACCACTGAGCTATCTTTCTAGCCCCCCCTTTTAAAAATGTGTGTATTTGTAGTATCAGTGATTATAAATAAAAATTGAGATGTAGAAACCATATTTTTAGGCAATCTTTTTTGCTGGATAGAGAAAGAGGGCTACAAAAAAAAAGGAGCAATGCTGGTTACAGAATATTCAGCTGCCAAGCAACAGAGAAGAGCGGGCATTGTATGTGAGTTGTTGGAGTGATCTGGACTCTGGTTGTTTTCATTAGATATGAGGATGGGTTTTTGAAGAAGTCTCTTATTAGGACTTTCGATATGGAACACTTGCTTAGATGCACAAGGCCCTGAGTTTGATCTCTAAGTGTGAGTGTGTGTGCGCGCACACACACACACACACAGAGAGAGAGAGAGAGAGAGGGAGAGAGAGAGAGAGAGACAGAGAGAGAGAGAGAGAGAGAGAGAGAGACAGAGAGAGAGAGGGAGAGAGAGAGAAAGAGAGAGAGAGAGACAGACAGAGAGAGAAAGAGAGAGAGACAAAATCTCTATATAGTTTCTTTCTTTTGTGTCAGGAATTTCCTGTATAAACAGATGAGTGATCACTTTGTCACTGCAGGTATCCAGGCATTACCCTGGTTCTAGTGCTTTGTTGCTATTTTTTTCTTCTGTTATAAGGAGACAAGGGACTGGCACATATACCATTAGCAGGAGATGAAAGAGACTCTTGGTGGGTTACAGGTCTATGAAATTGTGGATTAGAACTGTGAGAACCTGTGTACATTGTCCCAAAGAGGACGGCCTCGTATTTCTATTTCATTTCCCCCTTGAGATCTTCTTTCTCTGTAATCCTAAAGAAGTCATGAAGAGTGGAGGCCTGTCTTCCAGAATTGCTTCGGAACCAATTTGAGACTCTTCGCCTTATCTATTAGAGGAATGGAATGTTTTATTGTCAGTGTGACATAGTATTTCTAGCAGGCATCTAATATGGATTAAAAACTGCAGGCAAAATATCAGCTTGACTTGGAATTGATAGAGTCTAGAAAATGTAGACTACAGTTTATCAAATACACATACACCAACCATTAGCAATGGACCAATAGTGACTAATGGCTTCCAACATGGTAGAAGCCAGCATTTGGTATAATACTTTCATAGATCTTTTGGTTCTCTTTGTGAAGTCTGCATAGAAGCTGGCAAGACTTTGTTTTTATACTCTAAAAGAACCTGTTGGTTTTTTCTATATTAAGAGTATCTTATAGAGTATGACAAGCATGGTCTGTTATCAAACAAAAAAATGGTTAAGAAGCGCCTCTGTACAGCATCTGGAAAGGGTTTAATTTTAGGCAAATGTTTGTGATGGCTCATAGTCTCAAGAAGGCTATAGGTAATAGCTTAATTAAGGGTCCTGAATTTCCTGAAATAGTATGTCTAAAGTCTGTTTAAGTAATGGTTGACATTTTCCACTCTTTCTAAGAACTGGGAATTCCAGGCAGAATGTAGTTTATAATTAATCCCAAAGGTTGTAGGAAGGTTACATTCTTAACAAAAGAAGACCCCTTATCACCTAGCAGGGACATTGACAGCCCAAGTAAAATGCATTTGGAAGAGGCATTTGATAACTCTACAGTCTTTTTATTCTAATAGTGCAAACATATCCATCCTATAAAAACACCTGTAAACAAAATTACTAATAGTAAAAAATACCTATGAACACTAATAAATGTTTATATCCATCTTTAGGAGGCTTTGAGTAAAGCCTAATAGCCAATTTCCCCTTGTAAGGTACCCAGGTATTGGAGAGGCTTTACAAATTATGGAGGCACTGAGTGGGTTTAAGGCTTATTTTGTATGCAAACTTGATAGCTGTAAACACTCCTTTAACAATTTTATAAGTGCCTTTTATAAGAAAGTGGCTTTTCCTTGGGTCCTTGGGGACATGCCTTCTCTGGCTAGTGGCTTTATTTAGGTGTTTACTAATCTGCTTATAATCAGCCTTTGCAGCCAGTCTTGTGTCCGTCTATGAAATAGCTTGCCTGATTGTTACAGAATCCCCACTTACTCCATTTCTGTACACCTGGTCAAGGGCATCTGGCATTCGGATTAGGTTAAGAAAATCTGGGACTAAGACTATTAGACTGTGTGGTTGTATGGGATCCTATGTGAGAGGTTGGCTTTTAACTACATGCTTTGAAGTCTTACCTGTTATATTATTGCTTTGGCTTGTTAAGAATCCACCCTATCAATGTTCCTTGTAGTGAGTTATTTCATGTGTGTAGAGGGCTGTACTGATGGAGAACTTTCAACCATTAACATTCTCTCCCAGAAACCATGGACACAGAGTAGTAGGAATCCTTACATCTAGTCTGTGTAGCTGCTTACGATCTTTTCTTGGCCTGACTGTAGGGCCTGAGTAAGGGCAATGGAATTCTGCTTTGGAGACCGAGGCATAAGGAGAAAGGGCATTTTCTTCTATGGTTATCATGGCAGGCAGCTACAGCATCAGCCCATGCCTTTAACAGCTTTTGTAAAACTACTGTCATCTGTAAACGGCCAGCCTTGGAGCTATCCAGAAGCGTGTTTTTAGGTATGATTGGCTGGAAAAGATTTAGTGGTCTCTATATTGATAATCTAGAGGAGACAAAGTTGGGAGCAGGGTAGTTGAATTTCAGGTTTTAGTACACATGCAGGGCTTGATAGGTTCTTAGTTGTCTGCTAAGTTGGTCATGCCCCTTGATTTCTGAAACTCTCTGAACTTGATAAAGTTTCTGAGCTTCGTATGTTATCCCAAAGTTAATTTAATTTGTAAGCCTTTTAACTAGTAGAGTTTAAATTTTTAAAGTAGTTTAAGTAGCTACTGCTTTAAATAGCTTAGCTATCACTGGGCCACTAAATTGAGTTGTTTATAGAGAACAGATCATTGGTCTTGGGACATGTCATAGTTTATAAGAAAAAAATCCCAAAAGTCAAACCTGGCATTCCATATAGAAAAAGCGTGAATGTGTTTAAGAATTAGGAAGACCTAAAATGGAGGCATACAACTTAGTTTGGTCTTTGGTTGATCAAATGTCCTTTGATGTTCTTAGTCCAGCATAGAGGCTTTATCTGTTCCCTTTTAATGCTTTTCAGCAGTTTGATATCATTTAGAACCATATTCAGCAAAACTCTTTCATGCCTAGAAACCCTCAAAGATGTCTTGAGGACTTGGGCTTAACTAACAAAATGGTATCCTTTTTCTATTGGGGGACCAGTGAGCAGGCTTCTAGGGTAAGAATTCTACATGTTGGACTTTTTGAAAGGTGATCAGCAAGGAAATTAAAGGCATAATGGCATATACCTATAACATCAGTACTTGGGAGGCAGAGGAAGAAACAGATTTGAGGCCAGCCTGATCTACATAGCAAGTTTCAGGCCAGCCAGTCACACTACAGAGCGACTCTGACTGTCTCCGTCTGCATCTCTCTGTCTCTCTGTCTCTCCCTCTCATTCTCCTTCCCCTTCCCCCTTCTCCCTCTCTCAAGTGTGTATACTCACACACACAAACTCCTTACACGGAATCTCACACACACATAGACACACACATGCCTTACACAGTCTCACATATTCACAGACACACTTCTTACACAGAATCTCTCTCTCACACACAGACACATACACACTCCTTACAGAGTCTCTCTCTCTCTCTCTCTCTCTCTCTCTCTCTCTCTCTCTCTCTCTCTCTCACACACACACACACACACACACACACTTTTTACACAGAGTCACACACACATGAGGAAGAAGAGAGAGAAGGGAGAAAAGAAAAAGAGAAAAGTAGCTATAATATAGTAGACTGATAATAGACTGTCATAGTGGTGATATAAATATCAATAATTCATTATCACTGTATTTAAACAGGATTCCATTTTAAAAATTGTAATGTTATTAGGTGGGCTAAAGCATTACCAACCAAGTAGGCTGTCCTAGATCCCTAACACAATACTATCTAGGCATACTGGATGCTTTTTGAGTTTTGGAGTTCTTCCATTTAAAGATAAGCCATCTATTTGGGTAAGTATGTAAAGTAAGATGTCATTTAAAATTAAAACAGTAAAATATTTAGCTGGTATTTGAACAAAGTCTAGAATTTCTGGACTATAAAAATAGATGGAGACAACAACTTTACTTATATTCCTGAGACCCTGTGATGGTGATATTTTCTAGAGGGCTTCTTAGTGGGATTGTTGAGAGTTATGTTGGAAATTGGCGAGCTTGAATAAGCTGCTGGCCAAGAATTTTTTCAGTAGGGTTTGTACTTGGATTTAAATGGAATTATCTTTTCGAAGAGTATTGGACCCAACATTTTCATTTGATCTGACCTGGGGGACAGTTAATAGTATGTTCTGGGGTTGTGGTATCCCAGAGCATGAGTTTTACTAAATCAAGTACACCTTGAAAAATATTAAGAGGAGAATCCTGTTTTAGAAGGATTAGTAAATGAATTCCCTCTTCTGGAGGAACCTCCAAATTTGGCTTCCAGTTAATGAATTGCCTCTCCCTTGTTTAGTCAATACATCCCTTACTAACAGAGGAGTGGAGCGTCTCAGGACATAAAGAAATTGACCTGGAATCTAGGCAAGATGGCACACACCTGTAATCCCAGCTGTGAAGTTTAATCAGGAGGATCAGGAGTTTAAGGCCAGTCTTAGTTATATAATGTGGTCATGGTGGCGGGGTGTTGTCTGGATACCAGTTTCACAAGCAAGACAAAAAGTAACTCACTTAGGCTTATAATCTAGTATTACAGAACACTTTGGTTTGATAAATGGCCCAGTGGGTCAAGTCAGAACAGAATAAACAGATCCATTAATCAGAAAAGAGTCAAGTGATTTGGCCTACCACATGGAGAATGACACAATAAATAAATGGTTTTTTTTTTTCAAAGAAAAATAGCTGAGTATAGTAATACAAGGCTTTTAATTCCAGCCCTTGGAGGTCAGAGGCAGGTGGATCTCTGAGTTCAGTATCATCCTGGTCTACAGGGTGAGTTCCAACACAGCCAGAGCTACACAGAGCAACCCTGTCTTGCACACGCTCCTTACACAGAGTCTCTCTCTCTCTCTCTCTCTCTCTCTCTCTCTCTCTCTCTCTCTCACACACACACACACACACACACACACACACACACACACACACACACACTCCTTACACAGAGTATCTCTCTCTCTCTCTCTCTCTCTCTCTCACACACACACACACACACACACACACACACACAGATACACACACACACAGATACACACACACTTGCAAACCAGAAAAGAAAATAGAACTGTGTTTTCATCCCTTTACTGTATAATTTCCTAGACCTTGTAATAAGTTGGTTTCATTATAGACTTCTTTATACCCCTAGCAAGACAGGTAAGGAAATGTTCCATTTGTTCCCTGTGGGCACCCCAACTGTAGTCCCATTTAGTTGGGTGGTGTTTTTGTCTGTGTCTTAGTTGCTATTCTTTTGCAGCGAAGAAACACCATGACCGAGGTGGTTTATAAAAGAAATCATTTAACTGGGGTCTAGTTTACAGTTTCAGAGGGTTATCCTATTTCCATTATGTCCACAAACATGGTGCAAGCAGGTAGGCCTGGTGCTGGAGCAGTAGCTAAGAGCTTACGTGTTATCTGAAAGCACACAGGAGACAGTAAGTCTGGCGCTGGCCTGAGTTTTTGAAACCTCAGAGCCCACCTCCAGTAACACATCACTTTCAACAGGACTATATCTCCTCCAGTAAGACTATATGTCCTAATCCTTCACAAACAGTTCCACTAACTAGAGACCTAGCATTCAAATGTATGAACCTATGGAGGCCATTCTCATTTAAACCACAAGAGTTTGGAAGGCAGATCCTACAGTATATACACTGTGATCTAGATGAGTGGGAACAAATTTATCTGTTGCCTCAGTTTTAGTCTTCATATATATTATAGAACAACAATCCAAAACCATCATTACCCTTGGTAGGTGAGGAATAGGAGAAACTATGACTTTTATGAGTTCATTCTGGAATGTATTGGAATCCTCTAAAAGCTTGAGATTTTTTTTTCTTTTCATGTCCTAAATATGAAATGAGGAAGAAGACATATACTGTAATGAAAGCTACCTCACCTTTCTAATTTGATGTGGCCCTAAATGAGAAAGTTTCAATAGTTCATTCCAGCTTTGTGCAAGAGTCGCACAGGAGAAGTAAGGACTAGCTTCTTGACTGTAGCCAGGCAGAAGGGGAGCAGAGCCACATGGAAGAGGTGGTAGCAGAGGAAGCAAAGCACTAAAGAGCAAGATGTCTGTCAGGAGACCCTGAATCAAGCCATGGGTTAGGGCGTAGACCATATAGATATAATATCTATTGATTCTGAATGAGGATTATTTTTAAGTGATAGCTGTAAAACTATGTAGATGCTATATATTTTCATTTTAGTTTTGGATCTTAGATAACCAAACATAAATCTGTATGTATAAATTTCCCATTTTCTCGTCTCTCACAGCTGCAGTTCAGATATAAAATGGCATTAGAATTTAGAAAGCTATTAAGAGGCCATCGTTTCTGACTAAGAGGATATCGAGCCAAGTGTGATGGCATATGCAGTCACATTTAATCTCATAATTTGGGAGACAGGGACAGAGGATCTCTGAGAGCTGGAGGCCAGCCTGCTTTGCATATTGAATTCCAGGTCAGCCAGGACTACATAGTAAGACTCTATCTCAAAAAAAGCACAAACCAACCAACCAACCAGAACAACCATATTGAGGCCAAATACAATTGCCTTCTTTTTCTATAGAGAAAGAATCCTTTGGAGTACTTTTAGAGCCCCCATACCCAGGATTCCTATAAATCTAATGCCTTGCAGTAAGTGGCCCTGGGATGTAACATAAAACCCAGGAATGACCCAAACACAGACACAAACTATGTTCATGGGTCTGTGACAACAGGGCAAGAGTAACCTGAGACAGTACAGGATGGCGCTCTAAAGGAATCTGTCCTGGCTCTCTAGTTTTAAGAAAATCTATCAGGTAATAAGTACATGTATGTATATATATGTTCACATGTGTATGGGTATCTTGGGTGTCATTAAATAAACACCATGACTGAAAGCAACCTTAGTGGAAAGGTTTATTTCACTTTATATCATGATTCATCATCAAAAGCAGTTGGGAAAGAACTCAAACAGGGCAGGAACATGGAGCCAGGAGGCCATGAAAGAATACTGCTTACTGGCTTGCTCCTCATGGCTTGTTCAGCCTTCTTTCTTATAGAACTCAGGATCACCAGCTCACTCATGACACCATTGTCAATGGGCTGTTCCCTCCCACATCAATCACTAATTAAGAAAATGCCCTACAAGTTTGACTGCAGTCTGATCTTAGGAAGACATTGAAGTTCTCTAAGATGACTCAAGCGTGTATTGAGCTGTCCTAAAATCTAACCAGCAAAATGAATACTTGAGTAGTCAGTGTGTGTGTCCAGAGTCAATGTGTATCTCCAGTTTATTGACTGAGGCAGGATTTTTCAGTTGTACTCTTAAGATTTCCAATCAACTACTCTAGCTAGCTAGCTGGAGCAATGGATTCCCTGCCAGCCTCCTAGGAATTGGGATTACAGATGGGCCCCCATGCTTGCCTAGCTTTTACATGGGTTTTGGGGTTCTGAACTTTACTCCTCATGCTGGTGCAGAAAGCAGTGTACTCACTGAGCCATCTCTCCAGCTCCACAGATACTAATTTTGATTCTAATTCTGATCAAAATCCAAATCACAATCTTATTTATGTACAGGATTAGAATAGCAAACAAGGTGTTGAGGTAGTAGGTGGCCTCATGGAGAGCATGCAAGCCATGCAAGTGTGGCCGAGTTGGAAAGGATGACATAGTTCTGAAAGGACTCGTTGGGACCATCAGAGGGAATCAAGGGATTCTCTTCCCCAGAAGAAAGTACAGAGGGTAGGGATACAGACAGATTTGTCAGATAAGTTCCAAAACATATGGGAGCAGTGTGGAAAGAAGGACAGGAGAGGGAGAGAAAAGGGGAAATAAATCACCCTAAATAAACAGCAGGCCAGGACAGAAGACTTGAACCTGTCAGATGACAGAGTAACTACTTTTAGTCAGCGATTTTCAACATGAGATAGCTGGCTGTGTGAAGGTCCTGTGGGATCAGAGTCGTAAATGAGAAAAAAAGAGAGGAACTTAAACCCTGGTCTAACATAGTTAGAGTCTAGAAATTCCTGCCTCTAGGGTGGAAGAACTGGCAGTCTCGGTGACATCCAGAGACAGATTTCTGCATGGTCACTCTGGGGAAGGGAAGACCCAGGAAACTGCTCAGCTGGAGATCATGTTTTGGGTTCCAAGTTGAGCATCTCTTGCCTATCTTTGTACTTCCTTGCAGAGTTACTAGGGTCACATTGGATACATGGAAGCTCTGGTGCAGCAAATACAGAAATGACTGAGATACAGAGAATAAACTACCTGGAAAAGGTCGTAGATAGGAAGAGGGGTGGAGTGGGATGGGAGACAGCATTGATTGTATGAGGTTTAGGTTGTCTGCTGCCAAAGGAAAAAGATAGACTTTGTCAGGTCGTCTCATCTTGTGTCATCATGAGGGAAACTTGTCATTGTGCTTTCAGGACCTTTCTGTATGTAAGAGACAGCTCAGTGCCTGTGTGTTATGGAAGATTCCCTTACCCTGCACCTGGTTCGTTTGCCTTTTTGTTTGTTGTCTCTCTTACGGTAAAAGATAAGACGACAGGCACATTTTGGTAGGTCACACATTTATACATTAAAGCATGAGATTTCTGTTGTGTGCGCAGCTATAAATTTCCCTGCGAGTCATGTGTTATTTGTGTGAGCTTTGCTGTGTTTTTGTTTTAATTTGCTTCACAGTATTTTCTGCTTTCGCTCTGATATATTTAAATATTTAAGAGTATGTTGATTGCAGATTTGGGCACTAGGAACAGCCTTTGATGGGGAGGAGAAAGACACAGTTGGTTGGAAAGGTAGATGTGGGAAGAGTTTGAGAAAGGTGAGTCACACTTGTTTAAAGGAATATGTTAATTTTGTATTTTTGTTTGTTTGTTTGCAGTACCGGGAATTGAATCCAGAGACTTCTCCATGCTGGGCAAGTATTCTACTATTGAGCTATATCTCCAGTGTTGTTATGTTGTTTGTTTATATTTTAACTTTTTACGTTTATTTGGTGTGTGTGTGTGTGTGTGTGTATGTGTGTGTGTGTTTAAAAAGAACAACTTACAGGGGGAAATTTTCTCCTTCCAGAGATCAAACTTAGGTCATCAGGCTTGGAGGCAAGCAGCTTTACTTGCTGAGCCATTTCTTTAACCCAATTTTTTTGTTTTTATTTTTTGAGACAAGAGTTTTTCTGTGTAGCCCTGACTTCCCTGGAACTTTGTAGACTAGGCTGGCCTTGAACTCACAGAGACCTACCTGCTTCTGCCTCACAAGTTCTGGGATTAAAGACATACACTACCATCACCATCTAACTTGATCTATTTTTTATATAATACTAGATGACACTCTGTAGGCCAAGCTGGCCTAGAACTTATGGGATGTCCCAAAATGACTTCAAAGCTCATAATCCCCTTTCCTTCAGCCTCTCGGGTGCAGGGATTACAGCAGACCCATGGTGCTATGCCCTTGTAGAAGTTAATGTCTACATACTTTTTATTGCCCCAAATTTTGTTCTTTATTGGTTTGTATTTTCATTCCGTTGCAGTTAGAAAACTTTTAAATTTCTATTTTCAAAAATGTATTAAAGTTTGTTTTAAAAAATTATCAAATACAGTGTATGCTGGAAGATGTCATGTTGGATTATGGTGTTGGGATTGTTTTCTCCTCAGTTGCTAAGTCATTCTACCCACTCCCGAAGCCCGGTGTTGAGGTCTATGGCTATTGCTTTCAGTTGCCTATTTTCCCCTTGATCTGTATAAGTTTCGTCTCCTTGCAATTTTATATTCTTTAATGTGCATGTATCGGATTGGCCCTTTATTATCATAAATTCCCTTTATTATTTCCAGTAACAGTCACTGTCAGCAGCTGCTTACTGATCGTTTAATTCAGTCTCATTTAATGCTTGCATTAATATGGTTGTAGTTATAATTGCTATTTTAATTTTACTGTGTGATTTAATATCTCTTTGCTCATTTATTTCTTCTTTACTATTTTTCTTTGCATGAAGTGAATGAAAGATTTATGTTTGTTTTATGGTTATCAACATATTTTGGGTTATTTTTAATAGGTGCTTTAGGGGTATACATACTAGTTTATACAAAAAATATATAAAGCATACAAATGTGTGTGTTTATATACCAATTGGTCAGTGTCAGTTTCAACCGCATACTAGTTTAATTCCAGTGTTATATTTCAGTGTTTCCCTTATACAGATCCACATTCATCCTCTTTTTGTATTATTGCTTTATATGTATTATGTTGGCTAATGTTCAAGGTACAATCATGTTACAGTTCCTACTTTACTCTGTAGGCGTTTCCCTAGCTAAGTGCAACTTTTCCCCAGTGCTTTTAATGTCTCTGTCTCTGTGTGTGTATATGTACAGTGTGCGTGTGTGTGTGTGTGTGTGTGTGTGTGTGTGTGTGTGTGTGTGTGTAGGTCAAAGACAATATTGGAGATCAGTCCTCCTTCTGCTTTGTTTGAAGTGGGTGTCTTGTCATTTGATGCTATGCACACCTGGCCAGTGGTTCACACGTTTCTGGGAATTCTCCTCCCAAAATCTGCAGGAGCTCTGGGCTCACAAGTCCTCATATTTGTGTGACAAGCATTTTGCCTGCTGAGCCATCCTCCCAGCCCCCAGTGCCTCTTTTTTCCATTAATTAATTTTAGTTAGCATGCAAAGCAATAGGTTTCACTGTGACATTTATAGATGCATTGCATGGTATGTTGCTTATATTCACTCCTGCTCTCCGACTTCCTGCTCGGCTCTCTCCTCCAAAGCACTTCTCTGCTGCTTTCCTGTCATACACGCTTTGCACGAGAGAGAAAGCAAGTGACATTATCTCACATGAGAATTATCTTTTCTAGCTTACACAGCTCTTTTGTGCAGTATAAAGATGCATTATTTGTATTTTAAATATATCATACGCATATTATTTTATATAACTTAATTTTAATTCATTTAATAGAAGAAAAGAAAAATATGCTTTTATACTGCTTTTGAATTTTGAATTCAAGAGCAGTTTTAGCAGTACTCTTTGTTGTCTTTGGATTGTTTAAAATAACTGGGGCTCTTGCTTTTAGCTTTAGGATTTGCTTTGTTTTGTTTTAGTATTGCTGAAAGATGGGCATACATTCTGATGAATCATCTTGTTAGGTAATTTTTCTGTTGTATGAATATCACAGAATGTACTTCAACAAACCCACATGAAGTGCCTACAATGTACCTGAGCAGTCTGGTGTGACCTACTGTAGCAGGCTACACACCAGGAGAGATGCGACTGTACTGGTGCCGAGACCATCACGGCACTGTCTGGCTATTCGTGCATCTGAACATGAAAAGGTGCAGTGAGAATATGGTGTGGCACATTTTAGAATTTCCATTCCACAAAGAAACGAGCCAGGCTGCAGGTTGCTCTTGATGTATCAGTGCCTGAGCTGTGAGTGACAGCTATGAGAGACCCATTGTCACCCTTCTGAGGACTGATGACTGACACTCTACACTTAGACTACTCTAAATTTATTAAAAAGGGTTTTTCTTCCTCGGATGGTCAGTTTTCTTTAACATTTAGCTTTATAAACTTTTTAAAACCTCTTGACTTATTTATAGTAACATTCAGCTTAACATACACATTCATATAGCTGTACATAGTGTTTTTTCCTATATACTCTTGAAACCTTTCCTATTAAAAAGTTTATTTTTATTATTTTATTTGTACTTATATATATTTACTTATTTTTATTATTTTATTTTTAAAAACTTGTTTATAAAAACAAAAGCTCACTGGACACAGTGGCTCATGTCTGGGAGAAGTAGGCATATCTCTGTGAGTTCAAGGCTAACCTGGTTTATAAAGTGAGCTCTAGGATAGCCAGGGCTACACAAAGAAACCCAGTCTCAAAAAACCAACAAAACAAAATGAGGCAAACCCACACACTTAAACATGAGCCTAGGGACCACTGTAGATCAGGGTAGTTAGTGTCGCTGTCCCCCACAGCTTCCCATCATCGCTCTTGCTACTCTCTAACCTCTGTGAAAGCCCTGTCCTTTTGGATGCTCCCTAAAAAACCATGTAGCATTACTCATTTTTAAACCTTTTGCCTCTTGTCTCTTTATTTTCATGTAGATGTTTTCACTGATATTCCTCATTATTGATGAACACCTTTCATTTTGTCATCTAGGTTTTTTAACCCAGAAGGGGATGTAAATTTAATTTTAAAAAAAGCAAACATACAGGAGCATCAGAAAATACACTAAACAATTTAAAAAATTTTTTTGTGTCTCAAACCGTTTGTTTTTACAACCAAAATATTAAATTCAGAGGCACCCATGGACTCCTTATTGGAAAGGCTGTGATGCAGAGTGCCTTCTGGTGTGTGGACTTGTTTGTTTGCTTGTTTGTTTTTTCTTGTGACAGTTCTGGGTAAGAGGTCAGGATCTTGTGTATACTGTCAGTGTTAAGCCACCACGCCTGGGACTTAAATCTGGTCTTTAAATATTGAATCTTGGTTTGTTCCAGGTGACCCAGCCACCTTTGCAGACAACTAAGGTGGCCTTAAACTCACACACATCTGCCCATCTCTGCACCACAGTGTGCGTGTGCCACCTCACCCTCTCTAATTATTCTTGAGAAGCTCTGAGGTTAACCGATGCCCTTCGTGCCAGTGCACTGCTTCTAGCTTGCGTGGGTTTCTGTCCCTGGGTGTGTCGGAAGCTTTCTTTCCAGATTTCGTGGGAATAGAGAAGGACTTGGCCTCTGGCTTTCTGAATTTCAGCACATCCTTTTGTTTTGTTTTGTTTTGTTTCTTCCCTGAGGTCTCAGGATCTGAGGCTTCTGGAGTCTCTGAAACCAGTAAGGCCTTCCTTTTCTTACCCTTAGGTATATTTGGATCAGATTTTGATTTTGGAGCTTTTTCCCCTGTGATATTTCCTTGCATCTTCACATTTTCTTTATCTGGAGTTTCTCCTATTGGTGCCAGTTGTGGAGTTATTTCTTCACATTCCTCTAACTTTCGGCTGTGCACTTGCCTTGCTGGTCCTTCTGGAAACGATCTTTTCATACTAAGATGTGACAAATGAGGAAAAGATGGGAAGGGAAACCGACCTCACAGTTTTCAGGAACAAGAGTTTCACACTGCCATTTCTCTGGCAATTTTTCTGAAAGCATTTCTGAGACAGCCAGGATGTTTGTGGTGATGGGCTGAGTCTCCGTTCCAGTGTGACCAATTGGGACAGTACTTAAAAAAAACATGCGTAGAGATGTTTAAGCCAATCCCTGTGATACACGAGTCAATCTCTTTGGACAGATTCTTTGCGAGAACATTTACAAATACTGGAACTTTCTCCCTCTGATAGAAATGCCTTCCTATGTGTGTGGGCAAGTGCCTTCTAATTCTTTCATCAGTAACAAAGACATCAAAGCTACACTGGAGGCGGAGCTTGACCTCATAGGCTTTATCTTCTGTTTTTAAAGTTTTAAACGGATAATCTGAGAGGTAGTGTTTATTCCGTGTTTTTTCAAAAGCTTTTTATAGAAACTTTCTGTCTGTTCAGGTGAACTGCATTTATCTTTGGCAATCAGGCAGACTTTTGAGGATTCTGAGAGAATCTTATGAGGCAAAGCGGTCAGGGCTGCTTGCCCCTCGGTGGTGGTCCCCACAGCAGCTGAGGCGCAGGAAGAGTCCGACGACACTGAGCACTTCATGTCACCTCGTGTGGTACTCTGTTATCTGGGCTTTAAAGTTCTTGTTTTGTTTTATTTTGTTTTGCTCCCAAGTTGTTTAAGGAGCTAGTTATGCCTGCAAAGCCTCTGCTGTTGACTGTCGATTGTCTGGTGCTTCTTCTGCATCTGTACTTTTCTCTCCACCCTGTCTTCACCAGCTGTGCTACAGCCTGTCATAGTCTGCTGACCACCTAAATATTCATCGTTCATTTTCCAAACTGTTCTTTTTCAATATCCTAATTTATATTGATCTGTTTACAGGCTTGTCCGTCGTTTTCTTCATCAGCTCAGATCTATTGCTGAACTTTCCGGTGAATTTTTCATTTCTATTATCTCCAGAATTAGCATTTGGTTAGGAATGTTTATCTCTTTATTGAAATCATCTGTTTAATGTAATGTTATACTTATATGATCCTGTTTCACTTGCTCTATGTCCTCACAGTACTTCTAGAGACTTTACTTTTGTTTATACAGGGTCTCCCTATGGAATCTAAACTGGCATCAGATATGTGATTCTCCTGTCTCAGCCTCTGAAGGCTAAGATCACAAACATGTGCCACCAAGTATGACTGAAACTTTAATTTCTTAAAAACAGTTCTTCAGTTCTGCTGGAGAGCCATCCCATGGAGCTCTTTCCATGGACACGTGAGAAGTTGATCCCTTACACAGTGTTTTGCAGAGAAATATCTAGAGACAAAAGTTAATTAGAAAGCTTTGTCTGAGGCTTAAGTACAGAGGTGAGTAGAATTGATTTGGGTTGTTAATATGTATACATTTATTAGAATTCACAGATGGTTTTTATTTTATGTAGATTAGACATCAATAAGATAAATGGAAAAAGCTATTATAAGTATGGTCACAGATTTAAAGAAAAGCATAAGTATCACAAGGTAGAAAAATACAGGAAGTGCTTGTCTGGTTGGTTGGTTGCTTGGTTGCTTGGTTTTTCAAGATAGGGTTCTTGGTGTAGTCCTGGCTGACCTGGAACTTGTTCTGCAGATTAGACTGTCCTTGAACTCAAAAGATGTATCTGTCTCTGCCTCACAACTGCTGAAATTAAAGGCGTATGCCAACATTGCCTGGCTGTTTGTTTTGTTTTTTAAGGGGAGAATCACAAAATCAACTATAGATCTGAAACATACCATATTTGTAACTTTAAATTTTTACTGGATAGGTTTAGCAGATAAGAGGCCATTGATAGTTCAGTGAATTCATATTATACAACAGGAGAAACATAGTTGAAGCATACTGAAGAAAATAAAACAAAAAGTCTTAGGCTTTCTTAACCATGGACTTAGTATTTGATGCAGCTGTTTTTACTCCTGGTGTCTAAGCAAGGGAAATGAGAACACAACCATGTAAAGGCTTGTGTGTGTACATTCACTACAAATTTACTTATAATAACTCCAAACTGGAAACAACACAAATGTCATGAGTATATCAGAGAATAAGCAAATTTATGATGTCTTTAAAAAATGAATTACAATTTGCAATAAAAAGAAACAATGGATACAGGCGAATATAGGTGTGAATTTTATAAGTCAGAAAAACGTCAAACAAAAGAATATATTTGTGTAACTTAAAAGAAATAAACTATGACTGGTCCAGTTGTGCACCCTTTAATCCCAGCCCTTGGGAGGCAGAAGTAGGCAGTTCTCTGTGAGATCTAGACCAGCCTGGTCTACATAAGTTCTAGGATAGCCAGGGCTACATAGTGAGACAGATGGTAACTTTTTTTTTTTTTTTTAGCATAATGGATGTTCTGTATCTTCATTGTAGCTATAATTATTATTTATCAAAACAGAAAGAGATACACTTCAAATAGTTTCATTTTATTGTTCATTTCATTGTGTTTTTCCTCATGGGCATTGTATTTAAGTCAGGGTCTCCCTGTGTAGCTCTGACTGGTCTGGAAGTCTCTGTGTACACTAGGTGGGCCTTGAACTCACAGGGATCCATCTGACTACAGTTGAATGTAAAAGCACTGATGCATAGTAATTTTTATTTCAAAATACTGATTTATTGTTTATCTGCATGTGTGTGCCTCAAGTGCACATCTGTGGTACCTTCAGAGGCAGGAAAAGGGTATCTGACCCTCAGAGGTTATAGGCCAACTGATATGGGTGCTGGGAACTAATCATAGAAAGTTGTGGTGCACAGGGCTGCTCAGATGATCCCTTTCATCTTGGATCAGCCTATAGGGTTTCTGCCTGCTGCTGCTCCCACCCCAGCTTCCTGGGCACTCTTTGCCAGTATTGGGTGTTGGTATTTTTTGTCTTAAAAATACCATTTACCCCTATGTTTGATTGAGTGTTTTCTTGGAAATAAAAATCTAGCATGATAATTATTTGTCTTGGTAAATTTTGGGACATTGTTCCTCTCCTAGCTTTCAGTATTGCTGCTTTTTGAGAAGTTTCAGACCTTTCTGGTTCGAAGTCTTTGTTCATTATCTGATTATTCCTGTCTGAAAGCTTTGTTCCTCAAGGTTTTAAAATTTTATAGCAACGTCCCTTGATGTGAGTCTGTTTTTATACATTATTTGTTCTGGTTACATAGTGACCCATTTCAGTCTGGTAACTCGGGCACTCCCTCAGTTCTGGGAAACTTTCTTCAATTATTTCCTTAAGGAAAACAATGTCTCTTCAAACATTTTTTTTTTTTTTTTTTGCAGAACTCCATATAAATATTAGACCTTTTGTATAGGTATTCTGTTTGTTAAAAGATTTGTAATCAGTTTTCCATGTTTGTACTTTTGTCTTGTTCTGGGGAAAGATAACCCTCAACACAGACCTGATTCTTTCTCGTTTGTGTGACTGTATTTTCATTTCCAAGACCTTTGCTGTTGTTCTCTGAATATAGCTTTCTGATGACATCCTGTTCTTGTTTGTGGTTATAGATTTGTCTCCTCTCTTTGAAAATATTAATTTCCTGTATATAGTTTAGTGGTGTTTTTCCTTCCTTCCTTTTTTCTTTCTTTCTTTTAAGATGTGTGTGTCTGTGTCATCAGAATTCCAAACATCTGTGTTTTAAAGTTTTTGTTTTTTTATTTACCATTTCTGTCCAGAAGATAGTAAATACATTTCTAAAAAATACTTCAAGAAATAGTTAGAGAACCTAGAAATGAAGTATTTTATGCATTTTGATCTGAAGAATGAATAAATACATAAATAAGTTTTATACAGGTTGAGAATTGCCAAAGTAGACATAAAATTTAACATGCAAATACTCCAAAATACTGTAAAAATAATACAAATGTATTTAGATAGTAAGTCTGAATGGCTCAGAGAAGACAATATTAATACATTGTCTTCTATTTTGAAATAAGTATCTCAGCTGGATAGAAAGCCACTGAATACCATAAACTACATTATCTGAAAAAACTTTGACCTAAAGAAAATTATCCCTCCCACAGAATTTTTTCAGAACTTTTCAGAACAACTCTAAACTCAATTTTGAAAAAAAATGAGCAAAAATGATAATTTCTTGTTGATTTATAAGGATGGAGAAGTCAAATTCTTTCACTTACTTTTATGTTCAGAAATGAGACTTGGAGATTCTCAGAAAAGAGGAAAGTGAGGGAAATGTAAAGATGTCAGTCTAACTTTCAGCAGGGAAGAAGTGCAACCTTCACATGACCCTGATTAGCTGTGTTCCAGTTGCTATTCTTATTCTGTCCTTACAGCCTCCTAACCACCCTCCTTACCAGTCCTTCCATAATCTGTCTGCTCTATGACGATGACTATGCATGCTTTTTGAAATACCCCTCTTATTTCTGCTGTTGTTGCCTTCTTGCTTCCGTTTCGTTTGTCTACCCTGCTATCCACTTCTCTTTTGCTTCTCTTCCTTTTCCCATCTCTAGTAGCAAGCAGCTCCCAACATCTCCAGAGATCTGACTTACACTCTCCCAGCCCTACATAGTTTCTTTGATGGGCCTGGTCATTCTTAGAGCTTCAGACAGCGCTGTGTGTACTGTTGACTTTTACATGTCTTATCCTGAGCCCTGACCTTGACCCAGACTTCCACTTCTGCTTCTTTGAACTGCTACTCAGCAGTTCTCCCCTTTCGTCCCACTATCCTATCCAATTCAATATGCAGTCGCCTTATTCACTACTGCCCTTCCCCTTCCACACTGTTATCGAAGTGTGCCCCCAAGCCTTTGCTTTCCAGGGTGATATTACTGAGAAAACATGAGTCCATCATCTGCAGCCTCCTCTCCACCGTGTAACACCACTGGCTCATCTGCTTTAACATAACTATAGCTTTCATCAGATCTCATGACTCCCATTTCCTACTACATCAAGTCTAAACACTTCTGCTCAGCTTCAGGCTGCTCCTAATCTGGTTCCACCCGACCTGTGTTCTTTCTCACTGTTGCCCAACATGTTCTCCTTCCTGGAGTTAGGTTGGCTTTTCACTGGCATGAGAAAAGAGTTAAGTCCATTTATGCGTCCCCAATTTAGGGAATGTATTTTATCTTATCCAAAATGCCTTTGCTACCTCATATCCGAACTCTGTTCATCTTGCACAACGATTCTCTTAGTTCTTCTGTGTCTACTTCTCTGCCTTCTGTCGTTTTTAGCCCAGTTTACTCAGACTTTCATCTTGACAGCCCCGTTGTCGAGTTCACATGTTCATTTTCCTAACATTATTCACTTCTCATCTTCATTTCATCTGTGATAAAATACCTTGATGGAAAACAGCTGAGGGGAGAAACCAGTGACAAGTTACAGTCCAGCAGTGTGGGAGGACACGGGGGCAGGAGTTTGGGACAGCTGGTCACATCACATCCACAGTCTGGAGCAGAGAGAAAATGAGTGTAGATACATTCATTTGCTTGGTGCTCAACTCAATTTCTCTACTCTTGATAGAATGTAAGAATGTCTAGGAAATAATGCTACCACAGTGTGTTGGATCATATCACTTAATTTATTAACAGACATGTACACTGCCCAGCTGAGTGTTGACAGTCCCTGAAACTGTCTTCCCAAGTGATTTTTGTTTTATCAAGTTGACAATTAAAACTAACCTTACACTTCTTTTTTTTCACTCTTACAACTTTATTTTTTTAAAAAAAAAAAGAGAGATATATGTACAGATTTTTAAAGGCATTTTGGCATAACACTATATGAATATATTTTTTGTCAGTACTTAATTCTTTTAGAGGTTTGATAGCATGCATTGAAATGCCACTAGTTACCATAAGCATAAAGTACATGTAGGACAGAATGTAACATGGAAACAGTTTTCTTGGTGAGTATAGATTAAGCATAATGATCTTTGAATGCCAAAAATTGCCACAAGGCTATATTTCTAGCTCTTGAATTATTAATGATTTAAGATCCAGGTGAACCACACTCTGAGAGGGTGCTATACATTTATTTTTTTCCTAAGAAGGACTGAGGCTTTCACTTTTTGACCTTTGGTTTTCTTGAGCTTCATATGGTCTGTGAGTTGTTTCTGGGGTATTCAGAGCTTTCTGCGGCTAGTATCCAATTATCAGTGACTGCATATTATGTCTGTTCTTTTGTGACTGGGTTACCTCACTCAGGATGATATTCTCTAGATGCAGCCATTTTCTTAGGAATTTCATAAATTCATTGTTTCTAGTAGCTGAGTAGTACTCCATTGTGTAAATATACCAAGATTTTTGTATTCATTCATTTACTGAAGGACATCTGGGTTCTTTCCAGCTTCTGGCTGTTATAAATAGGGCTGCTATGAACATTGTGGTGCATGTGCCCTTATTGTATGTTGGAGCATCTCTGGGGTATATGCCCAGAAATGGAATAACTGGGTCTTCAGGTAGGACTATGTCCAATTTTCTGAGGAACCGCCAGACTGATTTCTAAAGTGGTTGTATCAGTTTACAACCCCACCAATAGTGGAGAAGTGTTCCTCTTTCTCTGCATCCTCACCAGCATCTGCTGTCATCTGAGTTTTTGATCTTAGCCATTCTGACTGGTGTGAGGTAGAATCTGAGGGTTGTTTTGATTTGCATTTCCCTAATGACTAGGGATGTTGAGCACTTTCTTAGATGCTTCTCAGCCATTCAATGTTCCTCAATTGAGAATTGTTTTTTTTTTTAAGCTATGTACCCCATTTTAAAATAGGATTGTTTGATTCTCTGGCGTCTAACTTCTTGAGTTCTTTGTATACATTGGATATTAGATCTCTATCAGATGTGGGGTTGGTAAAGATCTTTTCCTAATCTGTTGGTTGCAGTTTTGTTTTCTTGACAGTGTCCTTAGCCTTACAGAAACTTTGCAATCTCATTAAGTCCCATTTCTCGATCTTTGATCTTAGAGCACAAGCCATTGGTGTTCTGTTCAGGAAATTTTCCCCTGTACCTATGTGTTCTAAGGTTTTCCCTACTTTCTCTTTTAATAGTTTTCAGTGTATCTGGTTTAATGTGGAGATCTTTGATCCACTTGCACTTGAGCTTTGTACAAGGAGATAAGGAAGGGTCTATTTTCATTCTTCTGTGTGCTGAATGCCAGTTGGACCAACACCATTTGTTGAAGAGGCTGTCCTTTTCTATTGAATGTTTACAGCTCCTTTGTCAAAAATCAAGTGACTATATGTGAACCTCACATTTCTTCTTTCCCTTTTCAGTAAGTAATACTATCTTTTATCCAGTTACATCAGTCAAAACTCTGGGATCCAGGTGGCTCTCTATGAGTTTGAGGCCAGCCTAGTCTATAGAGGGAATTCCTGGACAGCTATGTCTACAGAGAAACCCTGTCTCAAACAAAACCTCACTCACAATCACATCTAGTTCATCAAGAATCCACTGTGCTTCTTTCAATGCATGATATATTTCCATCCAAGCCACGTCTTACTAACTGCTACCACTCAGACAGGACACAGTGATCTCTGCTCTTAGTTTTGCCCTTGCATGATTTAGTTGACCTAAGACATCTTTTAAAGATGCCTATGGTCTCAGAAGCATCCCTGATAGGCCCCAGTCAAAACAAGATTCTCCTGGTTTCTCATTCGCTCATCTCCTGTGTCTGGCATTGTGCTTTCTGATACCTCACTTAGACATGTTCTCCTCAGTCGTAGGCCAGTTAGGGAAGAGTAAGTGCCTTCCAAAACATTTATTAAAATAGGTGTGTAGCAGAAAAAGGTAAGTCCTTTTCTTAAAAATATTTTCCTAAAAATGAACATTTTTACATGTTTTCGGTTTGCCAAAAAGCTGCAAGTTCAGCACAAATCAGGTTTGTTTTTTTCCTGAACAATTTACTTCATTAACCCAAAAAACTTAAAGCAATTCCTAGAAGTAGAACCATTCACCTCCATAGTCACAGTACAGCCATCCAAGCTAGGACAAACTTCTAGAACAACTGTTATGTGGTCCTCAGACTCTATCCCAGTCCCCAGCTATACTAATAATGTTCTTTAGTACATAAGGATCCAGGCCAGACTCCCACGGTTTATTTAGTTGTTACATTTCTTAAGCCTCCTTTAGTTTGGAACAGGTCCTCAGTCTTTCCTTGACTGTACTAACTGTGGTATAGAACAGACTCACTGATCATTCCATATGCATTTGACTGATGTTTCCTCAGGATTAAATTCAGTGTGTGTGTATGTGTGAGTATGTGTGTGTGTGCAAGTACTCCAGAAGTGCTGTTGAATAATCACTACTTCCTTTAAGTAGCAAATGATTTTGATTTGTTCCATTGTTAATTTGTTGCTTGGTAATTTGATTAAGGTGCAGTTTGCTAGGCTTCTCTATAATAAAGTCAGTCTTTTTTTTTTTTTTTTTTTTTTTTTTCTTTAATCTTTTGGAACTAATCAGTCTAGAGAAGTCTTCTGAAGCTACATTATCTTATCTTCATCAAACTTCTCATTTATTCATTTCTGAATCCAGTATGAATTCATGAGTACTTTATCTGTCACTGACTACTTTGATGCTCACAGTCTCTGAGATTTTGCTAGTAATTATCCCATCAGGGAGGCTTTAGTGTCCCCGTAATTATTTAGTACCTACTTGCATTCTGCCCTGACAAGCTGTCCAGATTTATAGTTTCCCTGTTTCAGTCCCAGAATCAGTATTAGTGGCTTCTTTTAGTAACTACGGTGTGGGCTCTCTGAGGGGACAGAGGTAGAGCCTACATGTCCATGCACAAGTGCTTGAGCACACACACTCACACCTATATGTATGCATCCAAGTTGAAGTCCATAATCTCATATTGCCAGTGCAATACTAGAAAATAGAAAAGATCATTCTAGTTTTCTCACTTTCCATATTTATACTATTCCCATCTGTGAGAACTTGGGCTCCTGTCATCCATAACATATTTACTTGCTTCCCTGGGATGTAACCAAATTCCTACCCTCATTTTTTTCATACTTGCTCAGAGACCTGTCTCACCCCCTCCCACCTGGGGCTCCCAACTCCCCCCAGATAACCTCCCATCCTGCTGGGTCTTTGGAATTCTACACTAGGCCTCTTTTTATGCAGATGGCCTTCTAATTCAGCTTCTGTTCTGATACCCTACTGTTGGTCACCCTTCCGTGTAACACACCCTTCTTACCCTATTTAAACTCTATCTCCTCACACCAATCCTGTCTTCCCTGTGGATCCTTTCCTGTCTTGCCCAGGCTCCATTCTCTTTCATGCAGTTTGCCTAGCTTGCTTAGACACATCTTACACCACCTTAGGACTCAGCTGATAAGGGCTGGAAGAAAAGGAAGAATTGAGGTCAATGTCTTATTTAGAAGTTGCACACTTAATTTGTTGAGGTTATACCACTTCTGTTCCCTTTATTTTTCTTTGTGTGTTTCCCAACTTTAGTCTGTCTGAAATATCTACCAATCAGAAAAGTCAAGCCCCTGAAGGAACAGCCAACTGAAATAAATATAGAAACAAAACAACCAAATGAAGGGCTCTTCTGTAGTTCTTCCATCTTCTGTTCAGATACTGTGGTATTATAACAGTCTCGGAATTACTATTGAGCAGTTAATGGTTAATTATATTTATGAACCTTACATCTTGAAAAGGAAATTTTCTCATGCTTGGAGTCTTGGTACTACAATTTACCTTCCCTCTTAAGACTGAGAAATGTAACTATTTTACATAGCAATACAACTGCCATTCAGTTAGACCTCAGGATTCTGCAAATCGGTGTCTATGTTGAATTGATTTCCCCTGGGAACATTAAAATGAAAGTGTCTGCAGAATGGCCCTGATAACCTTTATATGGAGAAGAGGAGGTAGAGGGTACTCCAGTCAGAGACATTAAACTAGCCCAGGAAAAGCTAATGTCCATAAACAACCATTCCAAGACGCTTTCTCATTCCTACAATTACCTCCAGTTTTTCTTGTGGGAAACACTATTTGTTTTTCCTCTTGGTCAGCATATGATATTGATTTTGTTTACCTCTTAGCCACAACATACCCAAACTTCTACTGAATTCCTTGGAAACCCTAAATCAGTGGATCACAGCCCCTTTAAGAATCAAACAGCCCTTTCACAGGGGTCACATATCACATATACTGCATATCAGATATTTACATTTATGATTCATAGCAGTAGCAAAATTACAGTTATGAAGTAGCAACAAAATACTTTTATGGTTGGGGATTCACTACAACATGAGGAGCCATATTGAAGGGTCATAGCTTTAGGAAGGTTGAGAACCTTTGCTCTAAGTGCTGTGGAAATGCTGTCTTGGCAATACCTTTCTTCTTTATAGGATCAGCGTTCCACACGTGTATTCTCTGGGAGCCACAAAGAAGGAAAACTGGCTCTGATTTTTCTCCGTCCAGGTGGCTCATATTAGCTGGGCAGTTCACTTAGGAGGACCCTGAAAGGTTGCTTGGTGGGTATTTGAGCACATTCTACAAAGTTGCTGATGACCTCATAAACCAAAGACCAGGTCTCACATTGTGGACTAAGCCTAAATATTATAACTTTATATTTATGTAGAGTCTGTTTTCCAAGGAACTCCAGCCTCTTTTCAGACATTATGTCATTAATCCTCAAAGCATCCCTGTTTGCTGTATGGCAAATATGAGTCTCCTTCCTTTTTTTTTTTTTTTCTTCTGTGTGGAAACTTGCAAGTCAGTTCTGGAACCCAGCTCCCCATTTTTACTCTATACTATACGATGAAAAGGGCCAGAGGACTAGTGTTCTACAGTGTCCTGCATCTTGGTGGAACTGGAAAGGATGTGTTTGTTTGTATGCGGTCTGGTACTCAGTGTCTCCAGTTTCAGTTCTCCTCTTGGAGTTTTCTTCACTGAGGGCTCAGCATGTTCAGGCGTGTGTTGTTCCCCTCTGCTGCTGTGTTTATGCGATAGAGGTTCACAGCTGGATTTCAAATGAGAGGCCTTGTAACAGGACATGGACTTTCCCTTGCTCAGAGATCCCTTTCACCCTCATACCCATATCGAATAAGCTGATTTTAAGTCATCATACCAACTCAGAATATAATTTCATTTTATAGTCATCTCATGTTCAATCAGATGTTTAACTAGATCCAACTAACTAATCTGTATTGAATAACCAGCATATACTAACCTTTATGTCAATGATTTGCAAACATAGGATCTTGTTTTACATACGTAATATTACATGGGAACCTTTTACGTTTTAAATCTTATATGTGTGAAAATACCGAGGCAATCGAAAACTGAGGGTCAAGATGGCTCAACAAGCAAAGGACCTTGTTACCAAGTCAGTTCAATCCCCACATAGTGGAAGAATAGAACTGTCAATTGTTCCCTGATCTATGTATAGCACGCAAACACACACACACACACACACACACACACACACACACACACACACACATTTTGAAAAGAGGTGCTAATAGTAATCTCTCCTGAGCTATCTTCTTGTAAAGAACTCCCCAGTTAACTTTCATAGTGGAAATTCCAACAAAAACTAATTTTCACAAAAAATCGAGTAAATTATAAAACTTGCCAGGAGTCAGCTCTATACTCACCAAGTCAAAACTCACAAGGTCAGTTGCAGTGCAGTTAGTGGGAAGTGTGAAAGAGGAAGAAGCACAGTGTATCTTAGGCCAAGTGTTTCTTCATCTCCCTTGTATAGGTGACTGCTGAGCAGGATTAATGACTAGAACTCAGGATTGTGAACTACAGTAGCGCAAAAACCCATTGCACATCCCATGTCATGTTCTTTCCCAGTTTGGTAGATGTTGGTACTTGACTGGATTTGGTCATGGCAATGAATTGAGGGATACTAGGTAGGAATCAGAGGAGCGCTTTTAAAACAAGGCAGAAGCTTTGTGGTCTGAATCAGTAAATCCTGAAATCCTCAGAGCCAAAGCATGTCACATGCCCTGCAACAGTGCTGCTCCACTCAGCTGTCCAGCTCTGCTAGATGTGAAAGGGCCCTGCATCTAAAATTGTGTTTAACTGGAAACCGAGCAGCCCTGCCACATCATGGAAATTTTTTATAGGCTGGAAAACGTATGTCATACTGAAATGTATAATGTGGCTGTGTTCTGATGGTACTGCTGCATTGCAGTGCAGATCCAACCGCCTTGGGTTTTAAATACATTTTCAAAACATTGCAAGCAGTGTTTCTAATATTGGAAATAATAGCCAAAGGGATGGTCTTTGTATACCAACTAAATGCTTAGTGTTGGGATTAGAAATTGTGTGTTAAAAGCTGGTGTTCAATGCCAGAAGTGTGGCTCAGAGATAGGGTGCTTATCTGCTATAAGGCCCTGGGTTTGATTCTCAGAAGTGCAAACAGCAGCAGCAAAATAACTTAAATGCTTGCTCAGCAGGGATCTATGCTGAGTCACTTGCACACTTGGAGGAATGCTCATAACATACAGAAATATAACTGGGAATCCCTTGAGTTGAACATGGTTTAGCAGGCCTAATTTTAACCTGACAGTAAGGTTTTGAAAATGCTTGTAACTGCTTCAGCATGCAGCTCGGGACTACAGCAGTGGCTCTCTCATCGTTTCTGCATTCTGTGTTTTTGCAGTTTTCTTGGACTTTCCCCCTCCATGTTGGTTCCAAAAGACTTCCTTTCCAGGCTTTGTACACTGCTTTGGCATAGTCTCAGCTCCGTTTTCATGAGTCAGGGAAAACTGTGCACTCTGAGGAGAGGCTCGTTAGACATGTTCAGCCAGCTCCAGGCTAATTTATAAAGTCTTTCCTCCATTCCTTGCCCTTCTGCATTCCAAAATCACACTGCTTGGACTGTTTTCTAGCCTTTCTTCACTTTGTTAGATGTTGTTAGAGTTTGTGGCTTCTGTGTCTTTTGTCCCACTGCCTTGAAAGGCTCTCATTCCAATCCTGCCCTCCTGCTGCCACTGTGCCCTGCCCCTCTTACCACCAAGCCTTCTGCCTTTCTGACCTTCCCTTCCCCTCCACTCCCTTAGTTAGGAGGAAACCACATGGTTGCTAGAAGGGAGTGGAGGGGAGCTGCCCCTCGGGACCAAGAGTGACTCTGCTTGTCCCACCTTAGCTTGGTTGTTCTCATTTACCACGTCTCCTCAGGTGTACATCGCCAATTTGGAGAGGATAAAATGATTTTATAGGAATTTACATTTTTAGTTGTACCAATCACTTCAAAGTGAGAAAAGGCACTTTCTGCAAAAGATTCAAGAAACTGAAAATTCCAAGACATAATCGATTGTCTCTTAGCAGGGGAACTGAGTGACTTCAGGATCCAGCCTCACTGTACACTTCTTCGTTACCTTTGTGTTGCATACTGCGTGAATGTACTAACTATTGGAATAAATAAATAATATAAAATTTGAACAGGAAAATTAAATAGATTCCAAGTAAATTAATGGCACAAAATCCATTGATTATATTAAGTGATTCAAATGTATTAATTTGATCAAGAAAAAGGTATAGTTTTAATATTTGTTCGAAACTTTATTTTTTTAAAAGGATTTGTTTATTTATTTTATTATGTGAGTATGTTTTCACACTCTTCATACACACCAGAAGTGGGCATCAGATCCCATTACAGATGGTTGTGGCTGTGAGCCATCATGAAGTTGCTGAGAATTGAACTCAGGACCTCTGGAAGAGCAGTCAGTGCTCTTAACCACTGAGCCATCTTTCCAGCCCAGAATTTTTATTCTTTTTAAACTTTATTTCCAGTGGGGGTTTTTTTTTTTTTGTTTGTTTCTTGTTTGTTTTTTGTTTTTGTTTGTTTTGTTTTTGTTTTTTCCAATTTGGGGTAGTGTGCAGTTTTTGTTTGTTTTGATTCTGAAACCAGAACTGGCTGGCAAGGAACTCAGAGAGAGTTACTGGTCTCTGCCTCCAGAGTGCTGGGATTAAAAAAGAAGTGCACTGCCACACCCAGCTAATTAAGAAAATAAATAATAATAATAATAAAAGACGGGATCTCACTGGACATCATAGTCTGGCCCAGAACTCAGAATCCACCTACCTCTACTTTCTGAGAAGGACAATCACAGGGTGAGTCCCCGTGCCCAGCTTTCATTTTGTGTCAGAAAGTTTGATATGAATGTTGAGTGTGAGCTCTGAGGAGGTGGCTCAGTAGTTAAGCTGTTGCAGAAGACCTGGGTTCTGTTTCTAGCACCAAGATGGTTCCCAACTGTGACTTTAGTTCCAGGACATCCAGCGCCTTCTTCTGGCTTCCATGGGTACTAGTGCACATTCAGGCAGACAGAACACTCATGCACATAAAGTAAAAGTAAATGAATAAACCTTTTTTAAAAAAATTCTGCTTGGGGCTAGTGAGATGTCTCAGCAGGTGAAGGTGTTTGTTTCCAAGCCCGAGGCCCACACAGTAGAAGAAGAGAATCTACTCCTGCATGCCCTCTGACCTCCACAGTGCCTCCGAGGGGCACTTTGGCATGCCTCCTTAGTCAATAAAAGTAATTTAATATTTTTTAAAAGAATAGTGTTTGGGTACCTGCTCCTCTTTCAGCACTTGTCTCTTTGAAGTAGGGTCTAGCTATGTAGTGCTGGATGTCCTGGAACTCACTGTGTAGAGCAGTTTGGTCTCAAGCTCACAGTGATCTGGGTGCCTTTACCTCCTGCGTGCTGGGATCAAAGGAATGTAGCACTACTCCCAACCTCCCTCTCTTGTTAGAAGAAACAGCAAACGTGCCAGATGTGATACAGATGTCACCATGTCATCCCTCACCTGTAGGTTTCTTTTATTCGTCCCACAAACCAGACACCCACTTTTCTTTTTTTATAACAGGTGTCAGTATGTGTGCGAGCAACTTTATATGCTTTTTATGTCCATCTTTACCACCAGAATTCAAAATCAATTACTTGGGTACTTGAAAGTAGGGAAATAGCTGTCTTTTGTTGGAAAGAATCTAGTAAAATATTTTGGAATAACCTATGATCTTTAAAAATAAGCCAAACAGCAAGGCACCCCAATACTTGGGAGGTAGTGCCCATGAAAGCCAGAAGAGAGGTTGAGCTCTTCCAGAACTGCAGTTACAGATAGTTGTGAGACACCAAGAAGATGCTTGGAATCAAACCTGCGTCCATTGGAAGAACATCTCAGCCAATGTTCTTAACCCACTGAGCTATTGCTCTAGCCCTAGGCTTGAATATATTCTTAGAGACTATCCAAAAACTGCTGTGGATATTTATGACCGTTCCCTTTATTTCACACACACACACACACACACACACACACACACACACACTAGTGAGCACTTGAAATATGGCTAGTTTGGGTACAGGAGTTAACTACTCAGGAGCATACTTGCTGCAAACATTAGGGCTTGAGCTCAGATCCCCAGTACCCAGTAGTCTTGCTGCATCAGTGAGCTCCCAGTTCAGAGAGAGATCCTGTCTCATAATCTGTGGGGATCTTAGAGACACCCAAATACAGCCTTAACCCTGTACACGCATGCACATGTTCATACACTACACACATGTATGCACCCATATATACACCCCTACACAAATTTGGCTAGTTTTAAATTGAGATGTATTTTATGTATAAACTATTCACTAGATTGTGAAAGTGTACTATAAAGAAGGAAAGTAAAATATATCAGAAATTTTTATTTTGGTCACATGTTAGAATGATAGTGTTTTGATAAATTGAATTAAATAAAATATTACTGGGCTGGGACTGTAGCTCAGAGATAGAGTGCATATTTATCATGTGTGAGGCACTGAACACTAGCCCTAGAAACTGTGTGTATGTGTGTGTCACACTCAAAGTTAATTAAAATAAAATTAATACACTAAATAAACTTTTTAAATTTAAAATTTTATTTTTTCATAAAAACAGTGCTTTTCATATGTCTCTAAACATGGCTGTACACATACAGAATCCTTTCTCTAGAACCCTTGTGACCCTTTGTGAAGTTTTTGTAGCTGATACAGATTGTCATGTTCAAACTGTGCTACTATAAGAGATGTGTTTTTCCTATGGCCCTATCTTTAAAAACACATCATGGGCATTTGTGTTTGAGTTGAGGATAGTCACATAGCCAGTCTGTTATACTGCAAATTTAACCCCAATTACTTATTGAGCTGAGGAATTTATGTGTGCTAGGAAGGAACTGTACCACTATGCTATATCTCTTGGCCTTTTACTTTTACTGCTACCCAGGCAAGCCCCAAACTCACACTGTTGCCCAGGCAGGCTTTGAACTTGTGATCCCCAGGCCTCAGTCTTCATGGTAGTTGGGATTGCAGGGCTATGCTGTCAGACTTAAATATTGTTTTAAGCATTTTATGTGTATAGTTTAGTAACATAAAGTATATTCACACTGTCATGTAACCATGACCACCACTCATCTTTGATGTAATTGTTACCAAAGCTATTTTCCATTAAACAGTAGTTCCCCATCCTCACCATCTTCCCTCAACCCCTGAAAACCATCTTTTTGCTGCCAGTCTCTACCAACTAGACTGTCCCAGAAACCTCATATAAGTGGAATCAAGCAATATTTGCCCTTTCTTGACTGACTTATGTAACACAACATTCTTAAGGATCATCTGTAAATACATATCAGAAATGCCTTCCTTTTAAGACTCAATAATGCTGTATTTTATGTATAGAAAATCTCACCCTCTGTGGCCATTGTCCTGGCTAATTGACACAAATTGGTCATCTGAAAGGAGAGACTCTCAATTGGGAAAATGCATCCATAAGATTTAGCTGTAAAGCATTTTCTTCATTAGTGACTAATGGGGAAAGCCCAACCCATTATGGCCCATGCCATCCCTGGAATGGTGGTCCTGGATCCTATAAGAAAGCAGGCTGAGTAGATGCAGAGATGGCTCAGTGGTTAAGAGCACTGGCTGCTCTTCAGTAGAACCTGGGTTCAATTCCCAGCACCCACACGATAGCTCACAATTAATATTCCAGAAGATATGTCACTCTCATACAGCCGTACACACAGGCAAAGCACCAGTGCACATGAAATAATGAATTTAAGCAGAAGAAAGCAAAAAAGATAGCAGGCCGAACAAGCCATTAGGATCGAGTGAGCCAGAGAGCGCTCCTCCTGGTCTTCATGGTCCCTACTGTCTGCTACTGCCTTTTGGTTTCTGCTGTTTATGTTCCTGACCTTCTATGATGAACAGTGATTCGTGATTTGGTGTGGATGTGTAAGCAAAATGAACTCCCAGGTTACGTTCAGGTGTTGTGCTTCGTCCCAGCAGTATAAACTCTGACCAGGACAGACAGGTAGATGGCTTCCACTTTGTTCATACTATAAATGTTGATATGTATATATTCTGTAGTAGACAGATGCTTTACTACTAAGCTATGCCACAATACTTCCTTATACTTTTAAAAATAACTTTTGTTTTTATTTATGTAATGAATGTTATTGGGGTTCTTTTCATACATTTAGTAGGAGAGGCATTATGCATATGTGTCATGACACATATGTAGAAGTCAGAGGACATCTCGGTTCTTTCCTTCTGCTTTACTAGTTCCAGGGATTAGACCAGGCTCATCAGGCTCTGCAGTGACCACCCTTATGTCTGAGCTATCTCACTGGCCTGTTAGCAGTGCTTTGGTCTGTGGTAGCGACAGGGTAATCGCAAGCCCTGCAGCTCATGCATGCGCTCGTCTTTCCATCCTCTCGCTGCTTCGTGCATTGCTTAGGAAACTCTTTCTACCAGGTGTGATGATGTGCGTCTTTAATCCCAATACTGTGGGCAAAGGCAAGGGGATCTCTGTGAGTTTGAGGGCAGCCTGGTCTACATAGTGAGTCCCAGGCCATTCAGGGATATGTAGAAAGACAAGGAAAAAGAAAAAAAAAAGAAGTAAGTAAAAAAATCCCACCTCTCCTCAATTCTGTTATAATCATAATGTTCTATATTTACTTCTCATATATTTTTAAGATTTTCTTTTTTAAATATTTGACTCCTTAAGCAAGCTGAGTTTTATTTTTTGTAGTTTTTTTTCCCACTGTATTGATAAAATTTGAACAGTCTGCTCTGCCTGCTAAAACTGAAAGGGCATGTTCTTGTATGAAAAGATATTTTATAGTTGATATTCTGTGTCACTCATAAATCTACTCTTGAAGCACGGTTGTCATGCTCTAATTATTCTAACTTCATGATATGTTTTGGTATCTGGAAGTTTAACTCTTTCCCCTTCATAATTCTCCTCTTTAGATGTTCTTATGGTAATTTTCTCTTCTATAATGAGTTCCAACATGCATATTATTAGAATTTTGGCCAGGATTATGTTAATATGATAGTTAATTTTGGGAACAATTGTTTTTGTAATAATCTTAGTGTCTTAAGGAAGCATGATTTAATAGTGTCTGTGTCTCTGCTACACCGTGTTTCTAGAAAGCTCTACGTGTATGTTTTATGTTTTAAGTTGGATGGCATCTACAGAAAGTGCTTCCCAAAAGGAACTTAGCTCCATAGGAGCCTCCAGTCTGCCTGTGTGCTCACTGATGTCTTCTCTGTTCGTATCTCTCCATGTCTTTTTCTTTTAACTACACAGGGCCATTTAAGCCCACTTGGGTAATTACGACTAATCTCCTTATCTCAAGATTGTTAATCACTTCAGCAAGTATCTCTTTCCTCCTCTTTCTCATGTAAAGGAACATCGCATATTTCAGGGCTTAGGACACAGACATCTTTTGGGACTCAACTTTTAGCCTGCAGTGGGGATGCAGGATGGCTGGAGACTCTTGAGTCAGTGAGAGTGGTTGCAGCTGCCAGTCACTGAATGACTTGTCCTGTGAGATACTGTCTTAGATGCTCTGTCTATGCCATTCCGTTTACTCATTACCAGAATGCTGTGTCGGCTGCTTCTGATGCCAGGGAAATGATGATGAGTAGAAAT
Organism: Micromys minutus; assembly: GCF_963924665.1. Lineage (NCBI taxonomy): Eukaryota > Metazoa > Chordata > Mammalia > Rodentia > Muridae > Micromys > Micromys minutus. The sequence continues at coordinate 29,155,455 of NC_137969.1, read as the reverse complement.
GTAAGAGTCATGAGGGGAAATGGGTTCAAAAGAAGAGCAATTATTCCATTTTAGCTGTGTTTAGGTCACAGTAGACTGTTCAAGAAAGGGCCAATCCTAAGCAGAAGCCCAGAACCCACAAAGAGTTCTTCTGATGACCTCTCCTAAAATTTCCTACCTTTGTTTCCCTCTCTTGGGCTGAAGAAGCAAATTATAATAAACAATGAATTTGATAGCAGGAAACCTGGATTCTATTTATTACAATAGACTGAGCTTCAGTCCCCACATCTACAAAGATGAATGTTCTTGTTTTCTTTCTGATGCTTTGGTAAACACCATAACCAAAAGCAAAAGCAGTTTGGGGAGGAAAGGGTTGATTTCAACCTACAGGTTACAGTCCATTATCGAAGCCAGAGCTGGAGGTAGGAACCAAATCAGAGACAAGGAAGAATGCTGCTTCCTAGATTCCTCCTTCTGACTTACATAGTTACTGCTTCCTTTGTCTGTTTGTATATTTGTGTTAAATATGTATGTTTTGCCTGCACTATGTTTGTGCATCATGTGTGTGCTGTACCAAGGGAGTCAAAAGAGGGCATCAGATCCCCTTGAAACTGGGATTACAGATGATTCTGAACATGTGGTTGCTGGGGATCAAACCCAGGTCCTCCGGAAGAGCAGCCAATGCTCTTAACCTCTTAGCTCATGGCTAATTTTCTTATACAGCTAAAGCTCTCCTTCCTAGAAATGGTAGTGATCACAGAAGACTGGGAATTTCTACTTCAATTATCAGTAAAGAAGATGCCCACTGATGTGTACAAGGACCGATTTGAACTCCTCTAAGATCCTCCACCCAACTACATGTTCTCATTCTTTTATCTTTATTTTCTCAAAAAATACATATAAAAACCAATAAGGCAAAACAATAACAAAACAAATAAGCACACACAAAAACCATGGAATCTGGTAGGGTATGGTTGTGCCACTGGAGAGAACTAATTTTCCCTTTCCCAGCAGGTGTCAGTTGCAAGTAACGTCTTGGTTAGGGGTAGGACTTTATGGGCACTCTCCCTCTGGGATTTTTATACAGTGGGATATTATTCTTTTGTCTGTTAAAAATAAAATTACATGGATGGAGAGATGGCTCAGTGGTTAAGAGCACTGGCTGCTCTTCCAGAGGTCCTGAGTTCAATTCCCAGCAGCCATCTGAAATGGGTTCTGATGCCCTCTTCTGGTATGTCTGAAGACAGCGACAGTGTACTCATATACATTAAATCAATAAATCTTTTTTAAAAAACGAAATTACAAAACTCACAAGTAATAGAGCTAAAAAATCTCACCATTCTGACTAAGGTAACATAGTCCCAGAGAGACAAATGTCACATGATATGTCTCATTTGTGGATGTTAGCTTTGAATCTTTAAATAGGTGTGTTTTGTTTGGAATACTCACCCAAGGCCAGGAAATGAGTAAGACACATGAGAGGGTTCTAAGGGAAGGGGATAGAGTGTAGCTTCTAGGGAAGGGGAGATACACTGTAATGGTCTAAAGGGAAATGATAAACCATTGAAGGCTAAGGATTTTGGGGGATGGGAGTGCAAAGTGGAGGAAGGAATGTGGGTAAAAAGCCTACTCCTGTAGATGCTTCCTAAAATATATACATGTACAATAGAAAAAGAGTTAAAATAGTGTTACTCTGTAACAGGACAGTAATGCCCCTACTAGATACCACAGATTGACAAAAGGCCCAGTGGCAGAGGTAGGTAAGTTTCTTCCTTTAGAGTTGTTAGAAATACTCATCTTTGTAGTTGAGGGCTCAAATATTCTAGAACTTTACATTGCAGGTTATTGCCAGTGCTCTTGGTTACCTTCCAGAACTTGATGGTAAGGCCTTACTACTGAAGACACCATGTACTTGACTCAGATCATGTAGAAATCAAGCTGGTACTGACCTAGAATCTTCATCTGTACTGGCTAGCTTTCACAGTACTAGAAGGTTCTATGCATGCTACTGGAAGAGAGAAGTGATCTTGAGCTTACTGAGCTGTTTCAGCAAGACATGCCCACTGGTACAATAGACGGCATGAGTGTCCTGCAAGTAATTACTTTCTTCTTGGATTTAAGGCTGATTCCACAAGATGGAATCCATACCTGGCATCATTATGGAAACCGACATCTTGTGGCGAGACAGGTCACAGGCCCTAAAGGAAAGCCAACCACTGTTATTCTGATAAACAGATACAGCATTAAACCAGCTGCTGATGACTTACCCGTATTCCCATAGATTTGTGCATATCTCAGCCCTCGTCAGAGAAACTTCTTTTACAGTGGATGACAAAAGAAACCCAGTGACTAGTCAAGAAACAGAGACTGTTCAGTGCTGAATAAGGCATTATATCACATCCCCTCCTCCCAGGGCTCAGGGGTCATTGTAGAAGAGGGAGTGTACAGATTGTATGGTGGTTTAAATAAAGAATGGCCCCCATAGGCTCATATATTTGAGTACTTAGTCACCAGGGAATGGGAACTTTGATAGAATTAGAAGGATTAGGAAATGTGGCCTTGTTGGAGGAAGTGTGTAACTAGAGGTGGGCTTTGAGGTTTCAAACACCAGTGTCAGGCTCAGACTCTTCTGCCTTCAGATCATAATATAGAACCTCAGCTACTTCTCCAATACCACGTATGCCTGTGTGCTGCCATAATCTTTGCCATGATGATAATGGCCTAAGCCTCTGGGACTATAAGCCAGCCCCCAATTAAATGCTTTCTTTTATAAGCATTGCCTTGGTCACGGTATCTCTTCACAGCAACAGAACAGTGACTAAGACAGTGGTAAGAGTCAGAGGCTGTGGGTGACTATAAGAATGTTTCCTGGACATGACAGAACATTTGCCCATGTGAGCCCAAATCCATTGTGACAGCATGCTCAAGTTCTGAACAAGCTCAAACCAGAAAAAATCCCAACACTGAGAGGAATGTGAACATGAAGTCTTACCTCTAAGCTAGTGACAATAAATAGTTTCTAGGAGAGAAAGAGTCGGTTTTCTTTAAGGGTGTGGCTCCTGGTAGATTGACCACACTCCAGTGCATGGCCACACACCCAAGATATATGTGGGCAGAACACATTGGACTTGATGCTTTGTTTTTTAAAAGAAGACATAAGAAGACACAGATTTGTATAGGCAGGGGAATTGGTCTGAGAGAAATGAAAAGGAGTGTAAAAATTATCCAAACACACAGAATCGAATTCGCAATGAACTAACAATATTTTAAAAACCTAATCAAATCATTTTTCGGCCTATTGGCTAAGATCAAGTGTAAAAACCTAATCAAGAACTCAGTCAATTAATTGTCTCAAGAGCAGTTTACAAAAGATGATATGCAAATGCTAAATAACCAATTGAGATGTAAAATATCTAGTCGGGGCATTGTCTCCCCATTTGTATGGTGATTCCATCTCTCTCTCCTCATGGACCCTTTTTTACCTTGCCTTCTGTTCCTTCCCCATTTAATCCTAGTTTCCTCCTTTATTTTCCTATAACACTATATTCTGTTTCCTCTTACCAGAAAGATTCCCTCCTCCCCCCGGGTCCCTTACTAGCTACCTAATCTCCTAATCCATTCTAATTGAAAACACATATATCTAAAGCTAACACACACAGAAAGGGAAAATATGAAATAATTTGCTTTGGGTAGTCTGGGTTACTTTACTCAGGATGATTGATTCAACCCCCATTCCCTTACCTGCACATTTTCTTTATCTTACCAGCTGACTAATATTTATTGTGTTGGTATGCCATATTTTCATTGTCCATCAGTAGATGGATATACAGTAGGCAGTTTCCAATTTCTAACTATTATGAATGCAGCGACAATAAACATGGATACACAAGTATCACTGTAGTAAGATGAAAAAACCTTTAGAAATAAAAAAATGTAATAGCTTTATGATGCGGTGTATTAATTTCAGCATTGTTGTTGTTTTCAAGACAGTTTCTCTGTGTAGCCTGGGCTGTCCTGGAACTCCCTCTGTAGCCCAGGCCAGCCTCAAACTCCATCTGCCTCTGCCTCCTAAATGCTGGGGTTAAAGGCACTCACCACCACCACCCAGCTAATTTCAGCACTGTAATAAGCCTCCACACTGATTTCCATAGTGAATGTATCAGTTTGCACTCCCACCAGCAGTAATAAGTGTTCTCTTCCATACCCTTTCCAGTATATGCTGTCATTTTTTTTTTCATTAATCTTGGTCATACTGACTGGGGAAAGATTAAAATCTCAAATTTGTTTTAATTATCATTTCTCTGATATCTAATGATGCTGAACTTTTAAAAAATGTTTTCAGCCATTTATGTTTCATCTGCTGAAAACTCTCTTTATATCTAAACCTCATTTTCATTTTTTTTTATTTTTATTTTTTTGGTTGTTGTTGGTGGTGGTGTTCTTGATTTTTTGTTTGTTTGGGTTTTGGATTTTTGTTTTGTTTGATTTTTGTACATTCTAGAGATACTAACCCTCTGTCAAAAGTATAACTGGTGAAGGTTTTCCCCATCTGTAGGCTGATGCTTTGGATGATGGTGTCCTTTGCTGCACAGAAGCACTTTTGATTCATGTGTTCTGTTCAGAAAGTCCTTCCTATGTTATTGAGTTCAAGCCTATTCCCCACTTTCTCTTCTGTCAGACTCAGGATATCTGATCCTAAACAGAGGTCCAATCTGTTTGGAGTTTCGTTGGAGATGTTAGGTATTAGTTCTATTTTCATTCCTCTACGTGCAGCTCCAGTTTGGCCAGCACCATTTGTTAGAGGTACTGTCTTTTCTTCTCTGTGTATTTTGAGCTTTTTTTTTTGTCAAAAATCATGTGTCCATATTTTATAGAATGTGTCTGGGTCTTCATTTCTATTCCATCGATCACTGTGACTGTTCTTACACCAGTTCTGTGATGATTTTATTACCATAGCTCAGTAGTGCCGTTGGAAATCTGGGATCGTGATACCCCTAGAAGGCCTTTTGTTATTTAGGATTATTTTGGCTATCCTGGGTTTTTTGTTTCCAATAAAAGTTAATGATGGTCTTTTTCAATTTCTGTGAAGAATTCTGTTGATATTTTTATGGGGATTGTGTTGAATCTGTTGACTGATTTTGGTAGGATGGCCATTTTCACAATATTAATCCTGATGCTTCATAAACTTGGGAGGTCTGTCTCCTGATGTCTCCTTCAATTTCCTTCTTTAACATTTTAAAGTTTTTATTGCACAAGTCTTTCAAATGCTTCGTTAGCGTTATCCCGAGATGTTTTTTGAGGCCTTTGTGGAAGGTTCTGTTTCCATGATTTCTTTCTCAGCCTATTAGTCATTTGTATATCTGAAGGCTACTCATTTTCCCTATTAATTTTATATTCTGCTACTTTTGCTGAAAATGTTTATCAGTGCTAGAATTTTCCTACTGAACGCTTTGAGGGCCTTTTATGTATAAAATCACATCATCTGCAAATAAGAATACTTTTACTTTTCTTTCCCTGTTATCTTACTGCTCTAGCTAAGACTTCAAGTCCTATATTAAATAGTTATGAAAAGAGTCAACACCCTTATCTTGTTGCTAATTTTTATCAAAAATGCTTTGAGTTTCTATTTAGGGTCATATCTATGGTCTTGCTCTAAATTGCCTTTATAATGTTGAGGTATGCCCCTTGCATCCTTAGTCTCCTCAGGACTTTTATCATGATGGTTGTTGGATTTTGTTAAAGGCCTTTTCTGCATCTAATGAGATGATCCTGTGGTTTTTGTCTTTCAGTCTTTTTATTTAGTGCATTGGTTCTCAGTCTGTGGATTGCATATCATACATTCTGCATAGCAGATATTTATAGTACAGTTTATAACAAAATTACAGTTATGAAGTAGTAACAAAATAAATTTGTGGTCAGAGGTCACCGACATATGAAAAACTGTATGAAGTGCTGCCGTGTTAGGAAGGTCGAGAACCATTAATGTGGTGAATCACGTTTATCAATTTACTTTATGTTGAACCTTCCCACATCTCTGCAGTGAAACACACTTAATCATATCTTTTTGATATGTTCTTGAATTCAGTTTACAACTGTATTGTTGAAAAGTTTTGCATCTATTTTCATAAGGAATATTGATTTATAATTTTACTTTTGGTTGCGTCTTTTCATGGTTTTAGTATAAGGGTAATAGCAACTTTATAACAAAGGTTTTTAAACTTTCCTTCAGTTTCTATTTTACGAATAATTTGAAGAGGATTGGTATTAGTTCTATGAAGGTATGGTAGTATTCACTCAAATCTATCTGGCCCTGGGATTTTAGGGTTGATTATTTTGTCTGTCTCACTAGGGATTATGGGTATGCTTAGATCGATTATTTTATTTTGATTTAACTCTCTTATATATCAAGAAATTCATCCATTTCTTTCAGGTCTTCCAGTTTGGTGAAACACAACTTTTTTTTTCACGGTTTTCATAAACGTCTATTTCATCATTGGTGGGCAGCACATTTAACAGTTAAGTACATTTAAATAATGTATAGGAGGCCACATGACGGCAGCACTGATAACGAGATAACCATCCAACTAGAAACCAGCCAACGGGTGGCTGTCTGAATATTTAAAACTCAGCTCTTGCTTAACCATCCTTTGATTTGATCACCTTCTGGAGTGGGGAGGAGCCTGCTGGTTGCATGGAAATATATTAAGGCCAAATCTTCTGGTAACCTTTCCAGATGTTTCTTTTAATTGGATTAAGCCTCCAATTCCAAGGCAAGCCCAAGTTTGTGGCCTCCAGTACTAAAGCTCAGAGTAAGACAGTGTTAGGTTCACACCAGACCTCAGAGTCTGAGTATAGCCCACGCCAATTAAACTAGAGTTGCTGACCTTTGCAGAAATAGATGCGGTGGGATCCAGCTGGTATTTAGCTGCAATTCCAAAGCGAGTGCAGTTGGTACCTGATGTCCAAGCAAGGTTTACTGAAGTGTCAAAATCTTCACATACTTTCTGATAACTTGATCCTTTAAATTCTGTCCCATTATTTACATTTGTGTGTAGCTGGAAGTCCCCAGTCCTGTAGCCAAGTTACTCCTCGTCAGCTTTGACTTGACACTGTCAAAGGTCATTTGGTATCCAGCAAGCCAGCCCTTGTAACCAAAGACGGCTGACCCATGGATGGCAGGTCCAGCAAAATCAAAATCAACATCACAGCCAAGGTTTATACATTTCCTCTTATAAGCAGACATGATTTTACCACTTTTCTTTCCTGTGTTCGGTGAAAAGGTGGTGTCAAAGGTCAGTTTCAAACCTTGACAAATCTGGTCTTCAATTACAGTCTCTGTCCCCAGAGTGTTATCGGTGTTCCATTTCTCTGTGAAAGTCAGACCATACTTACACCATTTGTTCTTGGTCTCCAAGGTCCCACTGACTTTACCACTGTCTGTATTAGATGAGCCAGATGTTGAAATTCCACACCGCTGCATGACTTCGTTTTCACATACAGCTTTTACCAACCCAAAACCAAATCCTTTGTTGAAAATATCTCTGGCAGCTTTGCCAAGGTCAGCATATGGTGGAGGGATACACATTGGCCGTGGGCATACCGGTACACAACTCTCAGCCATGGCGAAGTCTTGGGGAAAAGTTGATCTGCGGATGTCCTGAGCGCCACCTCTCGGCTCGCAGCTGAGGCCACTCCACTATCCGCAAGTTGCACTGCAGCCACTGCGGCTGGAGGGCAAAGTCGAAACACAACTTGTTGAAGTATATTCTTATAATTCTCAGAATTTCCTTGGTGTCATAATAATATGCCTTTACATTTTTAATTATATTGATTTAGATCCCCTTTCTGTATATTTTGGTTAATTTAGCTAAAGGTTTTTTTTTTTTTCCAATCTTGCTCCAAGAAACAACTCTTCATTAATTATTTTTTTGTTTTTATTTCATTGATTTCAGCCCTGAGTTTTATTATTTCTTCCCATCTCTTCTTTTTGAATATTATGTCTTCCTGGGTTTTGATAGGGCTTAGTTTATTAATATGAGATCTCCCCAGAGTTTGTGGTTTGTTTGCTTTACTGTAGGCACTTAGTGCTATGAAATTGCCTCTTAGAATTGTCCAGTGTGTCCCATAGGTTTGGGTATGTTTCATTTGCATTTATTTCTAAAAGGTTTAAATTTCCTACTTGATTTTTCTTTTGATCTAATGTTCATTCAGTAGTAAGTTAGCTTGTCTGAGTTTATATACGCTGCTCTTTCTATTCTTATTGATACCCATGGTAATCAGATAAGAGGCAAGGTGTTGTTTCAGTTTTTCTGTATCTGCTGAGACTTGGTTTGTGTCCTCATACGTGGTCAATCTTGGAGAAAGTTCCATAGGCTGCTGGGAAGGCTTATTTAACATTTGGGTGAAGTGTTCCATAGATGTCTGCTGGGTCCATCTGACTTATATATTATGTAACTCTACCATGTCTATGTTTTAGTTTTTATGACCTTTATACTGGGGAGAGTCAGGTATTAAAATTACCCGCCATCACTGTGTGAGGATCAATATATATATTTAGCTGTAGTAGTGTTTCTTTTATGAAATTGGGTGTCCTTGTGTTTGGTGCATATGCTTAGAATTATACTCTTGGTGGATTTTTCCTTTAGTGTGTATGTAGTATCTTCCCCATCTCTTCTGATTAGTTTTGGTTTGAAGTTTATTTTTTCAGATATTAAAATATCTGTGCCTAATTGTTTCTTTTTGCTTATAATATCTTTTTCCATCCTTTTATCCTAAGATATTTCTGTCTTTGATGATGAGATATATTTCTTGTGTAGAGCAAAGAGTTGGATCCTGCTTTCTGTGTCTTTTTTATTAGGAAATTAAGACTGTTGTTATTGAAAATTATTATTGAGCACTGTTTATTAATTTCTATTATCTTGTTTAGGTGGGTTCACATTCCTCTTCTCCTTCTTTTGGTTAACTGTTCTGTGATTGCTTACCATTTATGACCTCTCAGGTGTCGCTAACTTTTTCTTTGACAGATTTGTTCTTTCTAGTGCTTTCTATAGAATTTAATTTGTGGACAGAGTTGCTTAAATTTGTTTTTATCATGAACATTTTTTTTCTTTCTCCATTAATTGTGATAATAAGTTTAGCTGGGCAGTCTGGGCTGTCATCTGTGGTCTTTCAAAACTCATAAGACTTCTTTCTAGGCCCTTTTGGTGTTCAGTCTCCATTGAAAAGTCAGATGTTACTCTAGTGGCTCTGCCTTTAAATGTGACTTGGTCTTTTTCCCTTTTAAAATCATTTATTTGTCTTGTACATTTAGTGATTATATTATTATGTATTGTATGTAATTTCATATTTGGTTCTATTTGATGTTCCCTGTAACTTTTTACCTTAATGAGTATCTCTTTCTTTAGATTGGAGAAATCTTATTCTATGCTTTTATTTAAAATATTGTATGTGTATGTAAGTATGTATGTATGTATGTATGTATATATATATGCATGTGTATAAATAGACAGATAGATTTTGACCTAAGTTTTTTTTTCTATTAACCACAGGTTTAGCCTTTTCATAATGTCCCATATTTCCAAGATGTTTTGTGCCTGGATTTTTTTTTACATTTAATATTCTATAACTGAAATACTCATTTCTTCTACTTTATCTTCAAGACCTAAAATTTTCTCTTCCATGTCTTTTAATCAGTTGGTGAGGATTACCCCCAAAGCTTTTTTGCTTGACTTCCTAAGTTTTTCATTTTGAGTTTTATTTCAGTTTGGCCTTTAGTAATTCTATTTCTTTATTGAACTTTACTTTCATGTATTATATTGTTTTCCTCATTTCCTTTTTATGATCTTCATTAAGACATGTATTGATCAAAATCAATGGTGTCTTTTAAAATAATTTGCCCCCAAGTCTACACTTGAGAGATGGTGTTCTCAGCCCATTGCTTCCTCCCCTTCCTGTTAGTCTCGTTGAACTCATTCTCAGAGTCCCCAGGAGTGTGCTGCCATGTCTCCTGAAGAAAACTGGTTCAAATGGTATCCGAACTCTTCCTGGCTGTCATCTGTTCTCTGACCCATTTCCCTCCCAGGCTCTCTTTAAGGACATAAAGCACATTTTCATAAGTTTAGATCTATAGTGCTTACATCAGTGTCTGCCACAGAAAGGGTGCTCAAAAGCATTTATCAACTCAGTCTTTATAAAACTTTACTTGTTTAGACAGAGTCTCACTATGAAACCCTGGCTGGCCTGAAATTAGTTATATAGGCACTGGCTTTGAACTCACAGATATCTGCCCCCCTCAGGCTCAGGAGTGCTAGAATTAAAGGCATACACTACCACACCTGACTTCATTGTGAGACTCTATCTTAGGGAACATGGAAAGATAATAAATATAATAGCTTCTTGGGTTAAATGGAATTAATCTAGTTATAAAATGCATATTCATTTCCTAAATAAAAATAGTCATGTTCAAAACCCTGTTTATAATAGAAAATAAAGTAATTACTGGGTATTTTATAAAGCCCAGTAACACATAGGCAATTTGCATAGCTCCCCTGAAGTTGAAGATAAGCATTCTCTGTAAGCATTTGCCTTGTACTGTTCATTCATTACAATTTAACACAACCTACATTTATGTTAATATCATTTATTATAAATCACTATTAATTCTTTTATGATGCCAGAAAAGGTAAATGGCAGAAGAATCAAACTAATGACAACACTACACTTCTTTATAGAAACACAGACTCTCTGGACCATAGAATTCTGTGACTTGGGAAGTGACAAATCTAGAGACTCAAGAGTTACGGCTTCATTATGAGTTGACACCAGAGAAATCACACTTTATAGACGAGGCATATGGCCAAATAAGACATGAAAAATAAGTTTGAAGTAAACAAAATTCAAATCCATTGCACTCTCACCCAAGGCACGTAAAGTACTCAGTGTATTTCCTGGACGCCTAGGGCAGCCCATCCCTTGGTTCCCCACACAGGCCAACCTCCTGATGCAAGATAATTACTGTGGCCTGAGCTGCTCGCTCTTGCCATATGGAAATATGTCTGCTTTCTTTCCAAAGCCTGAGAGACCTGGCTTCCAGCTGGCTGACACTTGGAGATCGTTTGATAAGTTACTTTATACTAACATCACATTGAGTAATAATTGGAGGATATAGAAGACCTAGCCCTGCGAGCTGTTCTAATGGAGGGACATTTCCCATTGTCCCATAGTCTTTCCTTGTCGTTCTTTTTCGTTCTTTCTTTGTCTTTTCACAACTCAGCAACTTTATATCTGCTGAACTCTGCCTCCAGTGACCCCCTGCCCTCTATGTCTACCACCACATCTGTCTGGAAAACTGCTACTCACTTTTCAAGATGGAAATCAATATCTCTCATTTAATTCTCTGTATTCCCCAGGCCTTTGACTTTCATACACTTTTGTGTACTTTTTCAGTTTTTTCCTGTGGTTATTAACATTTCAGTTGATTTCTAGCCTCACAATTTAGAGTACCCAGTAGTTTCCAGGCGGCTGAATGGTAAGGACACACACCAATGCCTTTACCTGTCAGCATTCCTTGATGTTGCTGACCACCACCTTTTGATTTTCCCATTCCCTGTTCTTAGCACGGCTTCCCCTGAATTTCCTGACATAACAGTCTGCTAGTATTTTATCTGTCATTTTCTTTTCATCCTCAGCCTTGTTTGTTGGCTCCTCTTCCAGCTAATCTCTCAGTGTTGGAATTCCTTAAGGCTGTGTCCTGGCCCCTTTCCCTTCTCACGCTCTGCCCTTCATATAAGCAAACACTTCCACACCCAGGGCCTTAATTATTCAGGCAGCTGACTCTCAGATTTCATCTCCAACCCTAAATTCTCTCCTGATACTCAGACGTCTATCTGCTGTTCGGTATAGTCCCTGTGGAAGTTTTGCTGGTACTCTGTCCACACTCACCAGGTTCAAACTCCACAAATTGTTCTTTATCTAAGAGAATAGCTCCTTCATTTACACATTAGCCAAACTAAAAGCAAGGAGTTATTACTGACATACCTAAGTTCTTTCACTGCCATGTCCTGATGGTCAATCTTCTGACTCTGACTTCTAAATAATCCTCTCATGTTTTCACCTGAGTACAACTATATGCAGAACCACCATCTTTCTCCCACTCCATACCTCTACTGCATTTCTACATTGCAAACATAATTTAAAAATTCATTCATTCATTCTTAACCCTTTTCTGCATGCAAGGCACTTCCTAGATGGTGCTGACACAAATGTGACTAAAATTGCCTGTTCCCAATCTTCTAGAATTCTATAGATTGTATGATTGGGGAACTTAATGTAATTGAGATTGTGTTTGTATAAATAAAGAAGACTGTTTTTCTTTTGATCTCACAACTCAATCAATATAAAAAATCAACTCAATCAACATTTTCCTTCCTCCCTCTGTGTGTGGGCACTATATGTAGGTCTGTGTGTTCATTTGTGTGTCAAGTATACATGAATATATATGTGTACACAAGCATGCTAAAAGTCAATGTATGCTGTCTTCCTCAGTTACTCTCTCTACTTTGTTTTTTGAGGCAGGGTCTCTAGAACATGAAACTCACCAATTCAGCCAGACTAGCAGACCAGTGAACTCAAGGGATCTACCTATCTTGGACCCTCACTCAGAACTGAGATCATAGGTATTACCACTGTACCCAGCTTTAATGTGAGTGCCAGGCAGCCGGAAGTCCTCATGCTTGAGCAGCAGGCCCTTCGTCCACTAAGCCCTTTTTTAGCTCCAGCAAAGAAGAGTTTTATGATGTTGAAAAAAATGAGGATTTTTTTTCACCAAAAGCAACAGTCATTTCTATAACAGGAAACACCAATTCAATATCCCCCAACTCAACTGATACCATCTACATAAAGTTATCCCCAGTGCACCATCTGTGCCCCCAGGCACACATAGTTTAGATGCCAATTGCTAGCTACAGATTGTTTCTTTATCCTGTGCCTCTGACCTATTGGCACCATTTAGGATTCCCACAACTGCCTCAAGTTCCACTAATTCGTTTAAATGGCTCCTAAAATCTAGGGGTGTACACTGCATTTATAACGGATGTTAGAAGGAACATAGAGTGGTGTAAGGAGAGGGGCATAGCGCTTCCATGCTCTCTGGCATTTGTTCTCTTCAGATTGAAACAGACTGGAAGATGGAGGCTATTACACTCTGTCTCCCTGTCAGTCCTCTGGATCTCTCCGTTTGGAGACAGGTCACCTTCTGACATGAGGGTAGTATCTGCTGTTACTTATCTATCATCTACTATCAGGAAAAGTAGGTCAAAGGAAGACAGAAGATTTGAATTTCTGTGACATGCCCTGAGGCAGGAATTAGGAGCTAGAAACCGTAGAAACTAAATGTGTCTATAATAATATCACAGGGATTGGAAAATATTCTTTGGGAAAGTAATTTTTCACCAGAGTCAGAATCTTTAAGTGAAGATACAAGAGAGAAGATATTTTAGTCAGAGTATTGCATGCAAAGGACTAGAATCAGGAAGGACAGGGTATAGGATCAAAGCACGCAGCTATAACCAGATGTGACCTTACTCAAGGGGTCCAGTAAGCTCTCACCCATCTGCCAGAGTGGGTGAGCATGTGAGTCATACCTGAAGAAGCACCACTGCCAAGCAGGCAGCCAAGACTGACATGATGCCATTCTAAGACCAAAAGTAATGTGACCCGACTGTACAGTTCCCCGCATGGGGACTTTTATCTGTTTTGTCTGATGCAAAGTATTTGCTGAGAGAATAGATGTCTGTTTGGACGATATAGTGTTGCATTATATTATAACATGTGCTTAGTGACTCTCTTCACAAGGCTCAATCCTGAAAACCCAACTTTGATTTTTTATATTAATATGTAATATATACTATATATGTATATATTATATTGTGTATATATGTATACAATATATATATATATGTATACTATATATGTATATATATTTCCAACCTCCTCAGTTCATATGTTGTTTGTATGTGTGTTTTCAACAATGTAAACCAGTTAAGCGACACACAGTAGGAAGTGTATATTCTAAGTTTTTTTCAATCCCATGTGAATTCTGTATTCCTTGGATTCAATTGGTGACTAATCATGGTAGCCTCTTAGTAGTCTGAATACAAGAAACACTTTGTGATTTTTAAATTTTGGTCTCTTTGAGACACTGAAGCCCAAGCTACCCTTGAACTTACAACAGTCTTGTCACAGTCTTCCAAGTACTGTACTCAGAGACATGAGCCACCATGCTTGGCTAAGAAACACCTTAAGAACTGTGTGTTTAAATGTGACAGGACATATTGCACTGTACTAGTGATGCACACCCACAGTTCCAAAACTTGGGAGGTGGAGGCAGGATGAAAAATTACAAGACCATCCTCAGCCGTCAGTAGACAGGAGACATTGCATCAAGAAATCACATGTACGGACACTCCAGAGAGATGTCTCTGTGGATAAAAGCACCAGCTGCTCTTGCAGAGAACAGGGTTTGCTTCCCAGCACCCACACCGTCACTCACAACTGTCTGTTACTCTGGTTCCAGAGTATTGGAACCCACCAGTCTCCTCAGATACCAGGCACACATGTGGTGCACACACATACATTTAGACAAACACAAGTAAAAACAATTATTTTATTAATTATTTTATTCATATCTGATGTGTTTACAGGTGATATGTCTAGCCTGCCAAATTGCTTGACCAGTTGAGCTTTGACATCAAAAGTACAAATGTAACCAGTTGGAATATACCTTGTGTGGATATTGTGTGGTATATTAGCTCATACAGTTCACATAGATCCTTTCTATGTGGAGGTGGCCCTGACTGATAGTACGCTTGCCTTTGAGCACACCAGTTTTCTATAAACCATCGAGAAGCCCCAGGTTCACTGCTTGCCATAAAACTATTCATTATTGAATGTATTTTGATTAGCTCAGTGAAATAAGCTTGTAGTCTCGCACTTTAAAATAAAACTCGTTTATTTGGCAATAGAAGAAATGGGACTAAAACTTAGTTAAAGCATCAGGTGAAGTTGTTGTTTAAAAGCTGTTCAGCCATTGTTGCTCTTTTTCGTGTGTTCCCAGGACTCATAGAAGAGTCGTAGTTCCAGCAGCATTTCCAAACAAGATGAACTTTGTCAAATGCTTTTTCTTACAACCAAACTACAACAAATTCATCTCATAGACTAAAAAGCTGGCTTGTATTTTGTGAGGTTGTTTTGTTTTTGTTAGAAGGGGGCATCAGATCCCATTACAGATGGTCGTGAGCCTCCTTGTGGTTGCTGGAAATTGAACTCAAGACCTCTGGAAGAGCAGTCAGTGCTCTTAACCACTGAGCCATCTCTCCAGCCCGTGTTTTGTGTTTTGATGATGCTATTCATTTTCCTTTAGAGCAAGCCATTTCAAACTTCTGCACATAGAAACAAATGAGTTATTTGATAAGCAGCCCAAATTTCTTCAAACTTTCACTATTTTATTAGTCAGTGTTTTAGTTAAGGTTAAAGGGAGTTTGTGGTTTCTGAGATGAGAAATTCAGCCCTCTTGTAAAACTAAAGGATAAATGAATGCTTAAATTGCCTGTTTTCAGACTCAGTTTCTGTGTCTAAATGGTACTTAAAGGCTTTACTGACATTCTCACTATTTTGTAGTTACACCATATCAACAACAACGAACGTCGACTACAAAAGAAAAGAGGGATAATGTTGGAGCCTCTGCTAGATACTCTGACAAGTCTGGCTTTAAAATTCACTGCATTCCATTTTCCTTCCAAAGGGCCAAAAGATGTGGGAAAAACACATTAGTCCTTTCTAGTGGCTGAATAATATACAAATGTTCTTTATGCTTTTCTTGGAGCTCCAGGCATCAGAGGTGTCTAACAGATGTGTAGGCTTCCAGTTATGCATTTAGTTAAACAAAAATAAGTCCCAAGATCTTTAACTAATGGGAATGATAATTAGTGATAATTCACTAGTCAACTTCCCTGTAATCAATATATACTTTTTTTCAGCAAAGGAGTCATTGTCCTTTTAAGTTGTTTGTCTAAACAGTTGCAGAAAAGACAAGGCCGCATGTCTCTGCTGGCTGGAATAGGGACTTACACTATGTCTGCCTCTAAAATAATCAATGCCCTAGATCTCTCCTGACCCTTACTTGCTCCTTGTTGGCCCCACACCTTGATCAACAACCTCAAGAGCTGGATGTGCTGAATTCACTAGAGAGAGCCAAGAAACTGTCCCAGAAACTGGCTGCCTCCAGGGGACTTCAGCTCCTGAAACTTGGAATGCCAGATTCTGATACTGGCAACAGGGTTATGATCTGGGCCAAACAAGCCCACAGGAGAGCAGGTTTGGATCGGTTATGCATGCTTGGTCTTCCTGTCTTATAGATGTCTGTGAGATGTCACATCTCTGCTGAATTATACCTCTCTCTGTGATTCTCACAGGTTCAAAGAATGAATTTTGTGCACATTGAGCCAAGTTTTGAAAGCTCCAGGAAGAAGAGGAAGGTCAGTGAACCAGTGACAGTCCTCATTCCTAACAGAAAATGAAACTTAGGTGCCTTTGCTATGCCTCATTTACAAGAATGTACGGAATGTCGTAGCAAGACTCACGAACTTTTCCTAAAGCTTTTGCTCTAGATTTTACTCAGTTTGTGAAGTGGCTAAGCTATTGAACAGGACATGTGTTCACTTCTCCAGAAGGAAACAAAATCACCAGAGCTGCCTTGGGATGGTATTACCTCATGGCTAAGTTAGAGATGAGACACGCTTTGTGTTTGCACAAAAAACCACAGCAGCTATTTTGGAAAGAAGTAAGTTGCTGTTCTTAAAGAAAGGGTTTTTTTTTTTTTTTTTTTTAACATAATTAAATTCTCCAGGTATCTCGACTACTGTGAAATATTCTGACTTGTTATAACCTGTATGTTGGAATCCTTCTATAGTTTTATTAAAACTAGCACAGAGCAGCATAGGATGTGTGTGAAGGTGCTTAGCCAGGTGTGACTTATATGTTGACTTCAGTCACAAAGTTGATCAGCAACATGTAGATCCAGAAGCCCTCCCTGTAAAATTCCTCAGCTCTGTCTCAGGTCCTATTTTGTTGGCCAATCCCAAACAGCTGACATGCAGTTCAGAAGCCTGATTCCCTTGTAGGACCTATGTTGAGTATTTTCCCCAAAATACTTGAGTATCAATCTGTTACTTGCAGGTGATGCTATTTGCCCCCTCCATATTCTGGAAGAATTTTGATAGGCTTACTGATTAATGTAATATGAATAATAAATGGCTTAAAGAGTTGTTTTTTTTATTTATGTAACATGGGTTTTAATAATGGATCTTAAATGAATGGGATAAATAAGTTAGATATTAAATATGTGTGTGCTGTGTATGTGTGTGTGTATGTGTGTGTGTGTATGTTTCACATGCATGTGTGATAATCAGAGGACAACTTAAAGTTGGTTCTCCCCTTCCATCATGGATTCTGGGGATTGAACTTAGGTCCTTGGGCTTGGCAGAAAGCCCCCTTATCCATTCACTGGGCCTGCAAGATATTTTTTACTCATCAATTTTTGAACTTTGTAGTTTTTTTCATTTAAATTAGTGTTTCTCAGCACTGGAGTGTTCGTCATACATTATGTCTTAACTGGAAGCCATCAAACTGACAGGGTCGAGTTCTGGGGGACAGTATCATGATTCTGCCACAGAAGTTGAGATTCTGTGGCTTTGACAAAAGAAACTCTCTGGGCTAGGTGTCCCTTTGTCTGCAGGAGTGTGTGTTACATAACAGAGGAAAGTCAGGGTAGCCTGCCTGCCTCGCACTGCCTTTTGCTGGACTCTCCCCTGTTTCCGAGGCCCTAGAGTATCAACTGAAGCACTAAGGAAGGACTGTCGGGGAAGAGGGGCTGGATTTCCCTGCCTGCCTATTAAAGTGGATTCATGTAAGCCTGCTCTGCGACTAAAAGGAGCAGGAGGGAAGGTAATTGGTCTTATTAGATCCTTGATGGAAGTGGAGCCTGAGTCACCGCCATTTTTTTAAAGAGAGTCACATAAAGGGATTTGATGTCTAGTTGAGGGATTAGGTTTACTTTGTGTCTCTCCAGAGGGCAGATCTGAGACCAAATTGGTGAAAGCATCAGGATTTCGGTTTGGCTCAGAGGAAGGAAGAGCTCTGAGCTCCACAGGCTGTCAGGATTGTGTGATGGGCTGTCTTCTACGGTGGTGAGAGTCACCGAAAGCTGTGAACACAGGGACTATCACTATATCTCTAAGGGTCTTTGGTTTACAGAGTAAGTAGCCTGGGTTTCAGAAGGAAGCATTTTGTTTACAAGGAAACTTAGCTCTCCATCTGCGTTTACATTTATCAGAAACGTACCCTAAAATTGACAGTGATCCTTTGAGTTTAGAACCTAACTCTAGAAACTGTATATAGTGATCTGACTTTTAATACCTCCTTCCTCAACTAAACAGCCATTGAGTACAGCGTGTTTCTGATGTGGTGAGTTCGTGAGGTGAGAGAGAAGATTGGGCACATGCCCGTGGTAGGCATGCAGGGGGAGAGATCTGTTATCAGGATCTGAGACACACGAGGGTATGAAATAGCTGGTTTCCACAGCATTGCTGGCTCATACACACCATTAGTTAGGAAGGAGAGAGGCCATTCATTTCCATTCAGTGGAAGATTTATCTGAGGAAAGAAAGCCTTTAGTCTTCCATGTCTGCCCCTAGCTGTCAAAAATGAATAAAAACAATTGCATCAAAAACTCAGAAAAAGGGAGGAAGAGGAGGAGGAGAAAAGAGGGGCGAGAGAGATGGCGAAGGGAGAGAGAATACAAGGAAACAGGCCCGATAGTGGATACCTGCAGTGTGCTAGGCTGGCCCTTCACTCACCCTGACTACCTGCCTCCTCAGCACAGTTACAGAGATCAGAGGATGAAAGCTTGGAAACTGGGGCATCGTTAAGTGATGGGGAAGTTTCACTTTGGCTGAGTGGTTTTTCTCTCTTTACAGAAATTAGTCTAGCTAAAAAGAAATAGGTGGGGCTCAGGGTTGCCCCCAGCCTTTGAAGCCAGGCACCGGAAACCACACCTCCGTTTCCCCTCCTGTGTCTCGGTTCTTTCAGCTCATGGCTGCCAGAAAGAGGCTGGAAATGGTCTCAGTGTCAAAGCTGCACTGAGATAAGTTCAAACTTATGTGGTTTTTAAAATTCTAATAAAACTGAAGCTCATTTTGAGTGTAACGAGTTGTTGATTTATGGTTTCAAAACCAGCAGTCTGAGATCTTCAGTGACTCCCACTTATTTCTTTTTGGTTTTCCTCTGTGCCATAGAAGTCACTCTGTAGACCAGGCTGACCTCAAACACAGAGAGATCCATCTGCCTCTGCCTCCCAAGTGCTAGGACAAACGACATGTGCCACCGCTACTACCACCGTTACCAACGTCACCACCACTACCTCTACCTCCATCCTCACCAGCTTTCACTGATCCAAGTAAAAGCAATGCTCAGGTAGAATGAATGCCATTTAAAGGAAAAAGCCCAAGTAATAGTCTAGACTCTGCATATGTGAGAGAATACCTAAGTTATACTCCTTGGAAAGTATTAGTCTGTTTCTATGACAATGTTTTAACTGTGATTTGTGTATCGAGGTCCTTGCTGAGACATAATACTGCAATTTTCAATATCCACAGAAAACAAGGGTGTCACTAGGTACATGGGTTTTTATTTGTTTGTTTGTCCAAAACTTGTTTGTTTTTGTATTTGGTTATGCAATGCTAAAGTTAAATTCCTATCCAGAAGTAGTAAAACTTGAGGAGGAGCTGAACCTGTTTCTACATTACCTACCTGATTGGACAACATCTCTGCAGGTAGGGTTTTACCTCAGAGGTGCTGATATCTGTGTTATTTGTTTTGTTTTGTTTGTTTTTAGGTTTGGGATTTTTTGTTTGTTTTGTTGTTTACACAGGATCTCTCTAAATAGTCCTGGCTGTCCTAGAACTCAATATGTAGACCAGGCTGACCTAGAACCCAGAGATCTGCCTATCTCTACCTCCAGAGTGCTAGAATTAAAGGCTTGTGCCACCTGGAGATTCCTTCTTGTAGGAGATGGTGGCTTACAGGTAACCCTGGCTCAGTGTGCAAAGTCAGGGAAGCTGCCCTGGTATTCAAGTAGGGACTACATGAAAAACCTTCATAAAGACAACCCTGGGACACTTGGCCAGCACTTCTGAAAATAGGCTGACCATTCAGGATCGGGATTTCTCTGTTACAACTCCAGGATGATATACTCGAATCGTGAGCAATGTCTCACTCAGTGTTCTAGACTGATCTTACTGGTCCCTGGTGTTCAGCCCCATACAAGTCCTTCTCCCCGCGTGGAGAGGCAAGCTAAATGACAGCCTCATAAGCATCCGGAAGGCACTAAAGTATGGGAGTCTCAGATACATTAGGACAGAAATCTAGTGTAAAAAATGGCTTTGAAAGATTATTATCTGGTTCTTCAGCACTTCCAAAAGCAGTGAAGCTTGGTCCCATTAGGTTGACCTGGCTCCAAGGTGAACAAACAAAGTGAGTTTCTCGTCTTTCTTTTAGCAAGGCAGTCAACACAAAGCTTGGGCTTCGATGATGGTACAGACCTGTAATTCCAGCACTCAGGAATCTGAGGTTAGAGGACTGCGACTCCATCACACACGCACACACAACAGGGTTGGGGGAAGAGGGAGGAAAAAGAAGCAAGAAAGGAAGGAGGAAGGAAGGAAACACACAGTTGTGATACTGAATTCAAACCTGACTACTCGTTTCTAAATAAGTTATTTTTCCTCTCTGACCCTCAGTTTACTTGGTCTAGTGAAATGTAGGTAATAGTGAAACCTGGTTCATGTCTCTTATGAGGATGAAGCAAGAAAATCACTCAAACTGCCCAGTAAACATATAGCCACGGCTGCAGAGATACTCAGAGTGTGTGTTTCTCCTCTGCACTTCAGCAGTGTGGCGCACAGTGGGCATGCACCGTTTTTTATTTACTAGCAGTTGCCAGCCTCTGGCTTCTGGCAGGAACGGTCTCTCACCATTAAAAGTGTTCAACCCAATGGAAGTTGTTCCTTTGCTTGAGAGCAGAAGCAGCTGCTAAGTTCTGTGACACTTTGCATTAATAGTAGGATTTCAGCAGAGATGCCTGGGAACAAAGGAATATTTTATAATCCTTTCTCCCAAAGACAATGACGCCTAAAACTGAGGTTCTAGTAGAGTTCACTAGAGATTGGGAATCCTCTAGTAGCCCAAATTATTGGGGCATATTGTCTGTGTGGTCTCTCTGTGTGTCTATTTCCCTGTCTGTAAGATGAGCATGGGGCGGTATCTTTCTCACAGTGGGTATGAGAGCTGAGTGAGTCACCACACTCTGGGCAAAGTGGAAAACTGGATGGTATGTACGCACCATTGTCCAGTAAATGGGATGTGGTGTTACCTGACACTCTGGCTTCCTCTAAGCACTTTCCCAGCTTCTATTAAGGGACATCCTCTGTAGCACAACTGACTCAGACTTAGATTTTGTTGTTTTTCCTAACCAAATCAATTCTTTAAAGTCTTCTGTGAGCGAGCTTATTTTTCATTAATTAATTTATTTACTTTATATCCAGATTGAAGCTTCCCATCCCTCCTCTCCTCCCAGTCTCTCCCTCTCACTTAACTTCCTTCTATCCACCCCCCCTCCCTTTCTCCTCAGAAAAGGAGAGGCCTCTCATGGATATCAACCTGCCTTGACATATCAAGTTGCAGTAAGACTAGATGAGGCTGAACAAGTAAATCCAGGTAGGGGAAAGGGCGGGCAACAGTCAGAGATAGCCCCTGCTCCTGCTGTTAGGGCTTCCACATGCACATCTATTACATATGTCTAGAGGACCTAGGCTTGTCCCATGCATGCTCTCTGATTGGTGGTTCTGGGCCCTATGGGCCCAGCTTAGTTGATTCTGTAGATTTTCTTGTGGTGTCCTTGACCCCCCCCCCCCCGACTCGCTCCCTGTCTTCCACAGGATTCCCAAGCTCTACGTAATGTCTGTCTGGGGGCCTCTGCATCTGTTTCCATCAGGTGCTAGGTAGAGCCTCCCAGAGAACAGTTATGCTAGGCTGTTGTCTGGTTGTCCCTGGTGCCTGCAGGCCTCCAGGAATGCAAACAGATCTGTGGGCCAGAAAATGAGGCACGCAGGGGACAGGGCACAGCTCATCGCTACTGGGCTTGTGGGGGGTGGGGGCTGGCAGTTGTGAGCAAGTTTTGATACAACAAGTAATAAGGCCTCTGGCGCATAGTTGACGAAACACCATCACCCTGCTAACATCTGGCAAGTAGTAGATGCACAGTAAATATTTGTTTAATAAGCTGATCAACTTGGTAGAGTTCTTACTATTTTCTACATTTTATTTATTTGTTTGTGATTAGGTAATACAGTCATATGACTTAAAATTCAAAAGGAACAAAGAGCTGTATATAAAGACATTGCTCTCCTGACCTCATACCATCTACTTCCCGTCCCCAGAGATACCCAGCATAACCACTTTCTCATATAGCTTTTCAGAGCTATTTTAGGCACAGACAAGCAAACATGCCTGCTTACGCACACTCATTTCTCTTTCTAAACAAACAGCATCATGCACTGATCTAGGCACGGTTATTGAAGCGGCTGCAAACATGTGGGTGAGTGAGAACATGCAAGGAGGAATTAGAAAAGAAAACACTCGGGGGCAGAGAAATCCACCAGAGATTACTAGTGTTGATACTCGCATGCGTGCTGAGGACCTGGACTCCTATAGTAAAGGCGAGATCAGAGAAAGAATATTTTAAAGATATTTTGTTTTTACTTCTGCTAAGATAACTGTAAAGATACAAAGCATTTCTTCCACGTTTAAAAATGCCCTCCTGTCCCTTAGCAGACTCTCTCCTTCCACTGGGTTCACATACGCATTCACCTACTTGCCAGAGTACGGGCCCTGCTGATTGTGGGAGGACTTGTGAGCCAGGCTAATCATGGCATTGGTCCATGTGCTTATTCATTCAGTTCTCATAGACATAGAATAACTAAGACGTAGAGGAATCACATGGCCAACATAGCACAGCTAGTAAATATCAAAGTCCGGACTGTGAAACCAGAGCAACTCTGAATCAAGAGGATGTGAAGGCTCCAACATGAAGACCTCACTGCAGTCTGGCAAGATATGCTTGAGACAGGGGGACCTTAGGTAATTAATATCAGAAGAACTTGGGGTTCTTTTGTTTTTTTATACATTTATAGTAATTTATTTTCAGAAGAACTTGTTTACAACCTTCAAGTTTGCTTCAAGCAGCCAACCGCCTTTCTACTCATCAGTGGACAGAGTCGCATTTCATTGGCCTTTGGTGTTGCACATCAGCCATGCTGCTTCCAAGAAATTCTAACATCTAGAAGCAGCCTTTATGTTAAAGAACTGATGTGGTCATGTTGTTACTAAGAATGACAAGTATCTCTGCCTATCTACGGGTTCCATGTTAGTCTGAAACCACAAGGAATGTGGTTAAGCGTTCTGGTCACATTTCTCAACCAAAATGTATCAGTTTCACTTTTGTCTCCAAAGAGCCTCCCTCTTGGACTATGATATTAATTCACAGAGGTGTCCTGTGGGCCTCCCCTAAAGAGTATTCCACTAAAAGAATAATTGTTCCACATGTCAAGAAACTGCCTTGCATACTGAAATGTCTCCTCGGCTATAACAGCACCAGAAGGAATCCACTGAAGTCAATTATCATGGAGACAAGTTCCTACCAAGGAAATGCTGATTTGTGATTGTCTGTCCTGTGAGTGGAAGGCATTGTGGGTCATGACTGTAATCCCAGCATTTGAAAGGCAGAGGCAGGAGGATTGCTATAAGTTTGAGAATAGCTTCGTTTACACAGTGCATGTCAGGTCAACCAGGGCAGCACAGTACCATCTGTCATAATTATTTTTTCTTGTAAAGATAGGTCCTTGAAAGAAAGAGTATGGCTGAGTTTGAATAGTGAGACCAGTTCTCACTTACAGGTAAGTTTTACTAAGTACAGAGCTGCTTTTTCCAAGTATTTCAAGTGTTTGCTTGACCTTTTATTTGAGACCAGAGTTTGCCATTTATTTGTATTGCCAATTAACTTTGAGATGCAATGTTAATATCATTTCTTAAATAAGAAAAGTTATTTCCAGTCAGTATAGAATGAAATAAAATATTCATTTTTTATTTGCATTTGGTAGCATTTTAATTTTGAGAGGAGTAATAGAATTAATTGTCTCTTCTGGAAATGTGGATCATTTACAGCACATTAGTGCTTAATGCCTAATGAAGGATGCATTTCTTCTCGTGGTTCTCTATATGGTCTATATCTGCAGTGCAGATGTCCAGAAACTACAGTAGCAGAAGGAAAAGATACTCAGAGCACGCGGTGCAGTACGAGGGGTTGTGTGGTGACACAAGGCAAGGTCCCTTGGTTTCTGGGTGGTTTGTGAGGATGGTCTGCCTCAGAGTAGCATAGAAAAATTAATAAAGCCTTGTTGAAAGTGCAGATTTTAGTCTTGCGGGCAGGCAGGGGGTCCAAGTCTCTGTCTTGTGTCTGTGTGTGTCTGTGTGTGTGTGTCTGTGTGAGTCTATCTGTGTGTATCTTGTGTCTTGTGTGTGTCTGTGTGTGATTGTGTGTGTCTGTGTGTGATTATGTGTGTGTCTGTGTAGAGAATGTATAAATGTGCAGAGGCCAGAAGATGATCGGTGTCACCTCTGCAAGCTGCACTTGGTCCCCTTGAGATGGTCTCTTCATCGACCTAAACCTCAGTGTCCAGCCGTGCAGCCTTGTCCTTGGTTCAAGCTCTGGTTCTTGTGCTTGCGTGTGAGCACCCAGGCTACTGAACCATCTTCTTTAGTCTTACCTTGGTTCTTTTTTACCTAGACATCCAAAACCAAATGATCTGCCTGATCCCATTTCTCAGCTGCAAAACGTGAGGTAACCCTGATTTCCACCTACAATTCTTTAGCAGCCAGGGTGGTGGAAGCATGGATCTTTCCTGAGAGTTTCTGCTCTAGATCTGGCCCAGCGCCCTGGGTCCCTCTGCCTGGGCTCCAGGGTGGCTTAGAGGAGGGCTAGAGAGCTTCTGGGCAGAGCCAGGATATCCCCCAGTGAATGATTCTAGACAAAGCCTGACCCACAAGAACCAGGGAAGCTCAAACCAGCTCTCTGCTTCTCCTCCAGAGACTCTGGGACTACTGATGAGCAAAAGTGAGATTGCTCTGAACCTAGTCTGTTTAACTGAAACAAGCCCACAGTCTGAATCATGTCAGCCTCAGGATGAGACTCAAGGTGCAACTGTTTTCATTAATTAAATTCATTCATAAGTATAACATATAGAACAGTCATCACATACTTTTGCTTACCACCACTTCTTAAGGGCTTGTGGTAAACTGAGCCTTTGTGGCTCACATCTGTAATCCCAGCACTCTGGAACCTGAGATAGGAGAATCATGAGTTCAAGGCCAGCCTGATATATAAAGTGATGCTTTGTCTCAGATATGAAATAAAACATATTCTAAAAAATAGGAGTGGAGTGGTGGGGCAAACTATGATGGTAGCACAGTGTGAAAGTTACTAAAGCAAGAGAGTAACACGCCTGTCGCTATGTGACAGGCGCTCCAATGGACAGGCTGCTTTAATGCTGACACAGGTCTAAGCGCTAAGTCAGCAGTTCTCAACGACCCTTTCACAGGGGTCAAATATCAGATAGCCTTCATATCAGATGTTTACACTGCGATTCATTGCAGTAGCGAAACTACAGTTATGAAGCAGCAATGAAAATAATTTTATGGTTGGGGTCACCACAGCATGAACTGTCACAGCATTAGGAAGGTTGAGAACCACTGCTCTAAACTGCTAGCCTAGCAGTTCTGACGGAAACTGTTCAGCCAACTCTGTAGTGAAAAGATAAACAGCTAAAAGCAGCAGGGTATCAGTATTATTGTAATATTCCCTTTATCAAACCTATAACTGAAATTTACAGGTAAGAATTTACAGTAAGCAGCAATTACTTGGAAACGTGTCCGTTAAGGTTTCCCCTTACAGAACTTCTGTGAGCTTTTTAACCCTCTACAGCTGAGAAAAAAACAAAAACCTTTCATAATTAGTTTCTAAGGAAATCATGTAAAGGTCATGATACTAACAGAAGCTTTAAATTGTTATTTCCAACAGGACAGAAGCCTCCGAAGGGGGGGAGGACACTTTTTTCCTTTGAGAAGAGGGACATATATAAATAACCATCAGCATCAATTTTCTCAATTTATTTCAAAGAGCAAGAGTTAACTAAATCATTTTATAGTGACTTCATTTCCTGCTGCTCCTTCATAATTGAGACTACAATTGTATTCTCAAATATTTGCATAGGCTTATTAGTCACACTGAATCATGAATAATTCACTTTGTACAGACAGCTGGGTAAACAGGAGATCTGGAGTTGCCTTTTCTAGATTCCTTTTTCAGTGACTGGAAGGAGACTTACTTAGTGTTGATTTTATTTGATTTCCAGTGATATTCTGGTTTTCTTCCCAGATGGAGGAACCCATCTTTTATGGAGTTTTTTTTTTTTTTTTCCAATTTACTTCTTTCAGTTCTTAGGTTAGAACTTACCAACTCTATCTTTATTGCAAAATAAAAACGCATCTCAGTCATTCAGTTCTATAGTCCACAAGACAACAGAAATCATGTCTTTCTTCATTTTTCATGAATTCGAATTTTTTTTAAAGCTGGCTTTAGGCTTTACTTTTGCATGCCTGTTCTCTTAGTGATAAGAAGGTCCTTCAGACTCTGTCTGCACTGTCACTGTCCCTGCCTGTCAGTCATTAGCAGTCTTACAAGTACTTGATTACCTCCCACAAGCTGGTTCTCATTTCCCTCTGTGCCTCCCAGGTCTACGTGAGGAAGGGAAGCAGGTATTACTGTACACAGATTACCCAAGGCAGTGCGACTTCTGAGCAAGGCACAGACTTGAGCAAAGGTCAAGGATGTCTCCACTGCTGTGAACGTCACTCATCAAATGGTGATAGTAAACCTGTGGTTTAGGAGGGAATTAGACCTTCCGTAGTTCACCTGGGACCAGTGGATGGGGGATAGTATATCCTTGGGAAATCTCTGTTCTTCGTCACAGCCTGGCAAACAACTAAGAGTTTAGCCACCCACCAAAAGGTCACGCATCCACCCTCACTCTATTTGTTGAAGACAAACATAGGTCTAAGTTAGTAACACACATCACAGATACAAGTGTCCTAGAAAATGTATCGTGAGCATGTGGGAGAAGTTCATCCCAATTTGTCTAAGCTAAAAGAAAACACTTAATACAGTGCTTACCCTGCGATGGATGTTACACACATTAACTCCTAATTGTCATAACAACCCTTAGAGATAGGTCCAGTCTTTATCCCCACTTTACAGATAGGAAACCAAGATACAGAGAAGCTGAGTAATTAAGATCACAGGAAATGGTACAGCGAAGATTTGAACCCACAGTCTGGCTCCAATCTTGTGCTTTCATCGTGTTATCTGTCTCTTTGTCTCTCTCTGTGTCTCTGTGTCTCTCCTCTCTCTTTCTCTCTCTCTCTTTCTCTCTCTCTCTCTCTCTCTCTCTCTCTCTGCATGTGTGTGTATGTGTGTGTTTGTGTCCAAGTACAGTCCCGTCCATAATGGAAGCTAAGGTTGATGCTGGCTCGCTTCTTCGGTCGCTCCTGCCCTTCCGCTCTGTCCTGTTTAGACAAGGTCTTTCATTGAACTCACAGTTTCAACTCTATTGGATCTCCAACGAGCCCTTGGGGTCTGCTGATGGCCACTGCCACCCCATCGCTGAAGTTATAGGCATGCTCTGCCATGCCCAGCATTTGCATAGGTGCCAGGGATCTGAACTTTGACATCTGCACCTATACTGCAACAACTTTACCCCCTGCACAATCTTCCCAGCTCCAGTCCAATGGTTTTCTTAGTCTACTTGGTAAATACTTGCCCAGTGACATTTAGAAGCACTCAAGATCACTGAAGCAAAGTGAGGGGCTGTTGGTTTAGCAGATGACTTATTTGAGAGCTGTCTTGAAAGTGAACTAAATAAAACTTTTAAGCAAAAATGTAGCCTAGAAACATTATGAAGGCTAGTCAGCAGGAAACTCCATGTCCTTAATACTGCACAGTGGCCTCGATGGTGTGTGAGTGCAGCCATTTTCTTCTATTGGCATTGACTACAGTGGTGATGATGGCGATGAGTCGGGGGAAATCCATTTGCCTAGAAAACAAAACTATTACCATGCATTACTATTGATTAAATAGAAGGCTCTAAAGCCAGGAAAGTTTGCTCAGGTTACAGCTTTTGGCCAAGTTACACACCATTCTGTCCATAGCATGGGTAAGTGCTGAGCTAGCCTCAGAGGCTGAAAAGAAAACTGACTTTAAAGACTTCCCCCCAGTTAATTGAATAGGGATAATTTATTATTACTCGTTCTGCATGAGTCATGGCTTTTCTATATGTCCTGAACTTGCCTCAAACAGTCCTCCTGCCTCAGCTCCATTTGTGCTGGGATTACAGACACACTCTATTACACCTGACTTGAATTTGTAGCTCTAATCAAAGAGACAGGGGAAAAAAACAGCAATGTTCAGAAAAAGGAAGAAGTCACTGGTGCCCATCTCTGGGGGAAAAAAGGAAAGAATGAAGGTGTGTCTTCAAGCGGTTTGCCCAGTCTCAGGTGGGCAAGTTGAGAGGCCAGGTGAGAATTCAGAGTGCTGCTCTGGGAATTACTCTCATATGCACATAAATTTCCACAATAAGTACCTTCTGGAATTTGCATCCACTGAGTTGCTCTTTCTAACTTCCTGTCCAATGTTTGGACTTGAATTGTTCTACCAGAAAATCGGTGCATATTAATTACTAAGCCAACCCTTTTTCTTCTTGGAAACTAACACTCACTAATGGGAGCTGTATATCCTCCTTTATCCTCTTGTTTGTCCCTTTAAAACATTTTTCCCCATTTCCCAGTCCCTGGTCTAGGGTACCTTGGGAGTGATGCAGAAAGCACTGTTTGGCCAGGCAGAGAAATGGCTAAGATGCAGTTTCTCTTTAGCCCTAAAACTGAGGCCAAATCTTCTTGCATGCAATATTTTGAAACCTAATCCCACTTTTTTCTTTGTCTTCCCTTATAGTGTGAGGGGAATGACAATTTAGTGGGATAGAATACTAATCAGCCATCCCACTCACAATCCATTGAGGAAGGTCGTTAACACCTTCTGCTGTTGAGGGTCAGATTCCAAAGATGCCCCTCTAAGGAAAGAGTCACAGATTTGGGAAGCAGTGAATGTCAAAGGAAGTCTTCCTGCAGGGAAGATTTAAACATAAATAACAATGATCTATTGATCTACATAGCCATATGCTACATTGGACCATTTCATCCAAGGATACACTGTCCTATGATACTGTATCACTTCCTCACATGAAAGCGAACTTAGGGTAAGGACACTCTGTGTTTGCACAATGATGATATTGCCTAATCATACACTTCTCAGATCGCTACCCTATTGTTAAGTGACATGAAACTTACTCCATAGCCTGGAGAACCTAAGCCAGCTGCCCCACTCATGGTTGATGGAGAAGGCAGGGCCTAGTATTGCAGTGGGTTTCCTGTGGCTTGGCTGTTCTCTCCCTCCACAACTAACCAATTCTACTGTAGCCTTATTACAGTGTAGTCAAATGTCGTCCAGTAGTCAGCATTTGGCCTTGGTGTCCCTCTACCCTCCTGAGAGGCTCTGACCCCTTGCCTGTTGCTTCCTGCTATCCCTGTGTCCACCCCTCCTGCCTTCCATTCCTCCGGAACTTCCGAAGGCCACTTCTCCAATCCTGCTGTCCTGACAAGTCACTTACAGCATCAACCTAGATATCCCACAGTTAAATTCATTTGACCTACACCTTATTTCTACATGGAAGCCAGTTCTGCCAAGAGACTGCAAACAAGCAATGGCAAATATCCTAATTTCCCAAAGCCCTAGGGGTCACTAGGAGCTGTGTAACCATGAGCAAGTCAGTCAGCCTAACAAGAGTCATCTGTGAATGGGCAGAAATTAGGAAAAAGTGAAATAATATACATTTTTCATATATATCATATCATCACGATTGCTATATACATGAAGTAATTTCCTCTTGCCCTCCAAATTTTTTAGTTATTACTTTTATGTGTGTGAGTGTCCTGCCTTCATGTGTGTATGTGTACTGTATGCATGCCTAGTACCCACACAGCTCCAAAGAGACTGCAGGATCCCCTAGAACTAGAATTAAGGATGGTTGTAAACTACTCTACAGGTCCTGGGAACTGAACCCAAGTCCTCTACAAGAGCAGCAAGTGCTCTTAACCACAGAGCCATCTCTCCACATACACAGCCTTCCTTTCTTTCTTAAAGCAGGTTTCAGGGTGCTTCCACCCAGATCCTGCCGTAGTCTATGAACTAGCCTCCCAGCAGGCCTTTCTAGAGTATAAATACTCAAAGGTCAATTCTTTGCCTAAAACCTTCAGCAGATCACACGGTCGTGGTGCTGGCTGGCCAGCAGGTTTAGCACTGCTGAAACACTGTATGCTCTGGCCTCTGTGCCCACCTCTTGGCATCTCTCATGTCTCTTTCTAACTCCTGTGCTATGAGCAGACTGATCCTTTCCTGCAGCACGTTCCCGGCTGGCGGCCGTTCAGTTTCACAGTACTCACAGATTCCTGTTTGATCTGTATCATTCCCTTCTGAAGTCTCTGACATGGGTGGGAAATGCCCTCTGTGCCCCTCTCTCACTCTCTCGTCTTGTGCCCAGAACACGGGTTCTAGCTGCCTGGCCCCTCCCCGTGCCCTGAACTGTAAGCTCCCTGGGAAGAGGCAGAGAAGAAGGCGTCCTTGCCCTACCTCCTGCCTCAGGGCAAGTGAGGAAGAAGGGGTGAATGAATCCCTGGCACCTTTCCTGGAACATAGACAGTCCTCAATTACTTTTTAAGCATGTTACTCTTGAAAATATTTGCATTTCAAAATCCCCACGCTCTTTGCATTTCAAAACTCAACCATCATTGCTTTGCTTTCTATAAAAGAATAATTGGAATGGTAGCTTAAATAAGAAATACAGTATTTTTTAATACAGATGGTGGAAGGGAAAACTGATAACAACAGTAATGTTGTGACAAGATTAGCGTTAGTTCTGTGACAGATGTGCAGACATCCCAGTTGACACTTGAACTACTCCTGTGTCTGACTGGGACTAAACTCACATTTCAGAGAATATTAATTGTATGTCTAAAATTAAAAGCAACAGAAACCACCATGAATTAGCTTAAGAGGGGAAACTGAGGCAGAGCTCTTTTGTAAGCGTGGAGGGTGTGTCCTGGAGCCGAAGCGTAGAGCTGGTGTCTGCACAGGGACTAGTGCTTTAGAAACCTGAAGTTTCTGGGGGTTTGTTTCTGTTTCTCTCCCCAAAGACAATTCATTTTTAAAAATTTTTAATTGTCATTACATTTGTATTTATGGAGTGGCACTTACACATGTCATAGCATGTGTGTGGAGATTGGAAGATATGACTTGTGGGAGTCAGTTGTCTCCTTCCATGTAGGCCCTGTCAAGCTTGGCAGCAAGTGTCCTCTTAAGGACTCTGGCCAGGACACTCTTCTAGTTTCCTCTTGTTGCTAAGATAAAGCAACCTGGGGAGAAAGGGGCTTATGAGGCTTATACTTCCAGGTCATAATCTATCACTGAGAGATGGCAAGACAGAAACTTACAGAAGAAACCACAGAACTCTACTTGCTGGCTTGCTTTCTAGCTTGCTGACTTCCTTACATGGGCCAGGACCTCCTGCCTAGGAAAGGCACCATTCATAGTGGACTGAACCCTCTTAACATCAATTAAGACAGCCGAGACAGCCACAGATTAACCTGATAAAGACAATTACTTGAAATGTTTTTGTTGTTTTCGGGGGTTCTAGATTGTGTCAATATCTTAGTTAGGGTTTCTATTGCTGTGAAGAGACTCCATGACCACGGCTTGTTTTCCTTACAAAGGAAAACATTTAATTGGGGCTGGCTTGCAGTTCAGAGGTTTAGCCCGTTAATAATCATGGTAGGAAGCATGGCGGCAGGCAGACAGACATGGTGCTGGAGGAGCTAAGAATTCTACGTCAGGATCGGAAGCCAGCAGGAAGAGCAAGTGAGACCTCAAAGCCTGACCCCACAGTGACACACTTCTTCCAACAAGGCCACACCTCCTAATAGTGCCACTTTCTGTGGGCCTGGGGGAAGGAGGGGGGTCTTTTTATTCACACCACCACAGTCAAGTTGACAGTCAATGCTAACTAGGACATACACCTAATCCTTTGAATAAAGCTACATATGACTCCAAGGTCAGTAGTCACTGACCTAGGCACAGACCTTAGAGAAAAATGATAGTTGTGTCTAATGGTGTTAGATGGGAAATGTCCACAATGACCGGGACAGGAGTAGGTATTGAACTTGGCAGCAACCCAGTTTCCTTATTAAGTGGTGATGGAATAGGGACTGGGAGGGGAGGAGGTTCTCAGAGGTTCCCCATGGAAAGGTTAAGGGGTGTGTCTGAGAGCAAAGAAAGACAGAGTGGGAATTGGGCTGGTGAGATGTCACAGCACGCAAAAGTACTTGCTACTAAACCTGAGGACCTGAATTCAATCCCCAGGACCTACGGTGGCAGGAGAGAATTAATTTCTGCACCTTGTCCTCTGACCTCAACCCATCAACTGTGGCACGTGTACACAGCACACAACTAAGAGTCTGATGCTAGCTTTCACTATCCACAATCCAAAAATCATATTTTTAATCAATTAGATATTTTGAGATTAGACATAGCTTTGACATATGACCAAAGTGTGCATTTTACATATCTAGTGGGTGTGCTAAATGTCTTTTACAAAAATGCACTGTTGGGGCTGGAGAGATGGCTCAGTGAATAAGAGTACTTGATGCTTTTAAAGAGTTTCCAGCACCATTGAATGGC
Source organism: Micromys minutus (assembly GCF_963924665.1). NCBI lineage: Eukaryota > Metazoa > Chordata > Mammalia > Rodentia > Muridae > Micromys > Micromys minutus. Next base: position 29,122,409 of record NC_137969.1, on the reverse strand, counting down.
TCACAATCACCTGTAACTCCAGTTCAACGAGATCTGATGCCCTCTTCTAGCCTTGGCAAGCACTGCACCTACATGATGTACACATGCATATACATACATACATACATACATACATACATACATACATACATACATACATACTTTCATAGACACATACATATCATTTTTTTGCAAGAATAAAGGCTGTTGGAAAAAACTCTATTAGAAATGCGCTGTCACCTAGAGCAAAAGCTGTTGAAGAGAACTCTTAAACTTGTGATAAGGATGCTGAAGTGTAGCTCTCCACAATTGATGGTTTCTGACAGCAGGGTTAGGATGTGGGAGAAGGGAAGGCAGCTCAATTTTCTTAAAGGGTCTGACCACTTGGAGAGTTTGACCATGTTCCAGTAAGTATATGGGCAACACAATTCTTCTTCTTCTTCTTCTTCTTCTTCTTCTTCTTCTTCTTCTTCTTCTTCTCCTCCTCCTCCTCCTCCTCCTCCTCCTCCTCCTCCTCCTCCTCCTCTTCTTCTTCTTCCTCTTCCTCCCCCTCCCCCTCCCCTTCCCCCTTCTCTTTCTCCTCCTTCTTCCCCTTTTCCTCTCCCCTCCTTCTTCTTCTGGGGGGTGGTGTCACAATGGTGTCAGGGCAGACCTGGGAAGACTCGAAAGTGAGTATGATCAGGGTTCATGATGTGAAATTTCCAAATATCAAAAATATTAAGAAAAAGAATATGGAGCTGTAGAGATGACTCAGTGGTTAAGAGCACTGACTGCTCTTCCAGAGAGGTTCTTAGTTCAATTCCCAGCAACCACATGGTGGCTCACAACCATCTGTAATGAGATCTGATGCTCTCTTCTGGTGTGTCTGAAGACAGCTACAGTGCACTCACATATATGAAATAAATAAATATTTTAAAAAAAAGAATGTGCTGTGAGCTGCTTGGCAGGAAGAACATCCAAGTTCTTTGAGAACCTTTGCCACAGTTAAAATTAAATAAGAACAACTTATATTAAATCAAAGCAAGAGAATTATCAAACTAAGTTTATAAAAAGCAATCATTTTTAAAATTAAAAATAAGTTTAAAAACTTGTAATTTACAAATCAAATTAGTTCTATTGAATTTGAAATGAAACTTGAAATTTGACAGTTCTTTCTTTTTAGTCCTATTGGTTTTAAATCCTGTAGAGGGGCTGGAGTGATGGCTCAGCAATTAAGAGAACTGATTGCTCTTTAAATACCCCCCAGAGGATCCAGGGTCAATTCCTGCTGGCTCACAAGAATCTGTAACTATAGACCTAGGGTATCAGAGTTTTAGCCTCCAAGAACAGCAGGCATGCAGGTGACATACAGACATATTTGCAGACAAAATACCCATACAGTAAAACCAAAGATCTGTTTTAAATGAGCCCTGGGCTGGAGAGATAGCTTAGTAGTTAAGAACACTTGCTGTTTTTCCAAAGGACCAGAGTTTGATTTCCAGCACCCATAGAGCAGCTCACAAGCATTTGTAATGCCAATTTAAGGGACCCCTCATCTGGCCTTGAAGGCATTGTACATATGTGGCACATAGGCATTCATGCAATCGAAGCTCCCCTAAACGTTTGTAACTCCTTTTAAAAAGTAAGAGTCCTGTGGAATCTTGGTGGGGGTAGAAGGAGGAGACAGTGGGCAGTGCTGATTTGGTTGGTGTGAGGACAAGGTCGAAGTCCTCACAGTGAATGTTCTCTTTGCTCTGGACCTTACTCCTATCAGTATGGGCAGATCCACTGTCTCTCTGTGAAATTCTGGTGATGAAGAATGCATCCCCACTGGGATCATCTCTAATTTGATAGAGAATGGAAGAATGAGGCCCACAGCAGTGGCTCTCAAACCCCAGTATATATGATTATTCCTTGGAGCTTTGTAGAAGTGTGGTATGGGCCTTTAACCCAGCACTTGAGGCAGAGGCAGGCAGATCTCTGAGTTCAAGGCCAGCCTGGTCTACAGAGTGAGTTTCCGGACATCCAGAGCTACACAGAGAATCCCTGTCTCAAAAAAGCAAAAATCAAAACAGAAAAAAACAAAAAGGATGCTCGGACCTGTCTTCCAGGGACAGAGTCTGGGAATCTGTTCTTTCCAGATACCTCAGTAGGTTTTGATGCATCCTCTCTTCTGTCTGCTCTGCTGGGGCATCTGATCAGGTGACCAGAAGCGGGCCAGGCTTCTGGTGCCCAGTTCAGTATTCCTTTTTCTACCTTCTCCCACACACAAGCCATTCCTTCTCTGTATAGTGGGCTCATTCTACTGACAACCTACCATCCCTCCTGTACTGGCTGGGTCTGTGTCAACTTGACACAAGCTGGAGTTATTTCAGACAAAAGGAACCTCAGTTGAAGAAATGCTTCCATGAGATCCAGCTGTAAGGCATTTTCTCAACTAGTGATCAAGGGAGGAGGGCCCAGCCCACTGTCGGTGGTGCCATCCCTGGGCTGGTAGACCTGGGTTCTATAAGAAAGCAGGGGAAGCAAGCCAGGGGAAGCAAGCCAGTAAGTGACATCCCTCCATGGCCTCTGCATCAGCTCCTGCTTCCTGACCTGCTTGAGGTCCAGTCCTGACTTCCTCTGGTGATAAACAGCGATATGGAAGTGTAAGCTGAATAAACCCTTTCCTCCCCAACTTGCTTCTTGGTCATGATGTTTGTGCAGGAATAGAAACCCTGACTAAAACACTTCCCTATCAAAATATAAACTTCAATACCCCAAAAACAGAAGTCTGTGTGCATTGGCTGGGCAAACAGAGGATGAAATACCAATATTCATTCACTGGAATATCGTTTACCTTTAAAATGGAATAAAATTCCAATACTACTGGTGAAGCTCCAACCGATTGTGCTTAGCGACATACACCAGCTGCAAAGGACAACAGTTTCATTATTCTGCTTCTGTGAATCACTAAGAAGGAGCAAGTTCAAAGAGAGTAGAAGTGTGATTGCCTGGACAAGAGAGCAGTGGGTGGGGGGAGATTTCTTATTGAATAGAAGCATCAGGTTTACAGCAAGGAACACCCTGGAAATGCATGGTTGTGATGGCTGTACAATGTAGCCACCACTGGACCTGAGGAAAATGGTAAGCGTGTGTGTGTGTGTGTGTGTGTGTGTGTGTGTGTGTGTGTGTACACACATGCACATGCATGCAGCAGCACTGCATTATTCCTTAAACTACAGTTCAGCTCTTTACATTCCTTGAGGTATGATAATGGAGAGATAATTTAAATTATACAGAAAAATGTACATAAATATTGTGCTGTTTTATACACGAGACTTAAGCATGTTGATTTTAGTATTTGAGGAGGAAGTTGTATATATACTATACATATATATAATTTATATATATATATAATTATAATTTTAAAAATACACCTAAGGAAAAAACTTTTAAAATATTGCACTTGAAGCATATTTCGTTTACCATTTGTAGGTAAGAAGGCCCTATATAGTCCAGGCTGGCCGCAAACTCTTCTCCTACCTCAGCTTCCATGGGCATGGACCACCCGCTGACAGGCTAATGTAGTAAGGTGAGGACCTGGGCTCTTGGGAGGCTCAGCCAGAGAACCAGAGGAACAGCCAGGAATGGAGGACCGCAGGTGGGGGCTAGCATGACAGTTTGGAAACAGTGGAAATGTCTGAGCTCACATGGAGTGCCTGCCATCCAGCAAAACTTTCAAGACAGGGAACAGGAGTGTGGCCGTCCACGGAGAACAGCTGTGACAGTGGCAGTGTCCCTGAATCTGAGGGGCTCCTTTGAAGACAGTGGAGACTGGGAGAGGTCGTGGACAAGAGTCTGCCTCCTATCTGTGGGAGAATCCCTGAGAGCAGAGATGAGGCAGCTGAGACTCCCATGCTATAAATTCAGAGGACTGGATAGGAAACTCAGATTTCACTTTTATTAGAAAGGAGGAGGGGAGCAACAGCACAGGTGGGGGGTGTCACTCGGGCGGGTGCCTCTCTGCTGTGCACAAGGTCCCAGACTCAGTACCCTGCAACAAAACACAACCTGCCTCAATGGCAAGGAATAAAAGCAAAAGCAAGGAAGAGGAGACCAGGAAGGAAGGTCGGCCTGGTGTGCAGCAGAGGTGCGGGGATGCTCCGGCCTTACTCGGATTTGGTGGGTCGTCCTGAGTTTCAGGCACTGGGCAGGTTTCCAACGCCAGGAAGTTACTCAATAAGGAGAAGCCAACTCCAGACAGCACGTCGGGAAATGTGGAGAGTCAGTGCCTGGGTGGTTTTCATGCTAATCCAGGATTTATAAAGCTCAGTGAGGGAGCAGTGGAGAGGGCTTTATAATGAGCTGTTTCCACAGGTAGACTCATCAGCATTTTCATGAAAAAAAAAAGGGTTTCTATCTGAAATTTTTTGGGTGAGGCATCTGGAAGAGGGGGCTTGCTCTTGAAGGACTCGATATAAGTTACCTTTTCTTCCCACCCTCAATGAGATGTGACTCCTTCTGTCCCTGCCAGTTACTTAGTGGCCTCTACTACACAACAGTTTATATGTAGATCAAATTGTTTTAAACTGACTGAGGTAGCTGGGGAAGCCCTGCCTGGAGCTATTTGTAAATCTAAACAGTCAAGTCTATATTGAAGAGACTCCAGATCAGAGCTGGAGGTAGACCACCACCACATACACATACACACACACATACACACACACTTACACACACACACACACACACACATTCACATTCATAATACATACACACATACATTCACATTCATAATACACACATACACACATGCACACACACAATACATTCACATTCATAATAGACACACACACACACACACACACACACATACACACACACACCCCTACCTGCTGCTTTGGGGCTGACTTCTTGTCATTATTCCCTGAACTTCTGCTCAGCTCTTTACATTGCATGAGGTATGATAGCCAAGAGCTTATACAGAAGAATGTACGTAAATACTGTGCTGTTTTATACAAGAGACTTAGCATGTCAATTTTAATATGTGTGTGGGGGGTGTTGTAGCTTCATCTGTCTCCCATGGACACCAAATTCACTAGTTAATTTCAACTGTCGCCCGAATTGACAGATACATAGAGTTCGTGAAGCACGCCTCTTGGAGCACCTGTGAAGGACTGTCCACACATGTGTGAGTAAATGGATCATCCCGTGGATGGAGTGTTCTGGGCGGAATCTCAGGGTTGTTTTGATTTGCATTTCCTTGATGACTAAGGATATTGAGATTGTGCTTCTCAGCCATTTAGTATTTCTCAGTTGAGAATTCTTTGTTTAGCTTTGTACCCAATTTTAATAGGTTTATTTGATTCTCTGGAGTCTAACTTCTTGAGTTCTTTGTATATATTGGGTATTAGCCCTCTATCTGATGTAGGATTGATAAAGATCTTTTCCCAATCGGTTGGTTGCTGTTTTGTCTTATTGACAATGTCCTTAGCCTTACAGAAGCTTTGCAATTTTATAAGGTCCCATTTGTCAATTCTTGATCTTAGAGCATAGGCCATTGGTGTTCTGTTCAGGAAAGTTTCCCCCGCCTATGTGTTCCAGGTTCTTCCCCACTTTCTCTTCTATTGGTTTCAGTATATCAAGTTTTATGTGGAGGTTTTTGATCCACTTGGACTTGAGCGTTGTACAAAGTGATGAGAATAGATTGATTTGCATCCTTCTACATGCTGACCTCCAGTTGAACCAGCACCATTTGTTGAAAATGCTTTTTTCCACTAGATGGTTTTAGCTTTTTTGTCAAAGATCAAGTGACCATACGTGTATGGGTTCATTTCTGGGTCTTCAATTCTATTCCATTGATCTACTTGCCTGTCTCTGCACCAATACCATACAGTTTTTATCACGATTGTTCTGTGATACAGCTTGAGGTTAGGGATGGTGATTCCCTCAGCAGTTCTTTTATTGTTGAGAATAGTTTTTGCTATCCTGGGATTTTGTTATTCCAAATGAATTTGCAAATTGCTCATTTCAACTCTATGAAGAATTGAGTTGTAATTTTGATGGGGATTGCATTGAATCTGTAGATTGCTTTTGGCAAGATGGCCATTTTTACTATATTAATCCTGTCAATTCATGAGCATGGGAGATCTTTCCTTCTTCTGAGATCTTCTATTTCTTTATTCAGAGACTTGAAGTTCTTGTCATACAGATCCTTCACTTGCTTGGTTAGAGTCACACCAAGATATTTCATATTGTTTGTGACTATTGTGAAGGATGTCATTTCCCTAATTTCTTTCTCAGCCTGTTTATCCTTGGAGTAAGGAAGGCTACTGATTTGTTTGAGTTAATTTTATATCTAGCCACCTTGTTGGAGTTGTTTGTTAGGTTCAGGAGTTCTCTGGTGGAATTTTGGGGGTTATTTAAGCATACTATCATCTGCAAATAGTGATATTTTGACTTTTTCCTTTCCAATTTGTATCTCTTTGACCTCTGTTTGCTGTCTGATTGCTCTGGCTAGTACTTCCAGTACTATATTGAATAGGTAGGGAGAGAGTGGGCATCCTTGTCTAGTTCCTGATTTTAGTGAAATTGCTTCAAGTTTCTCTCCGTTTAGCTTGATGTTGGCTACCAATTTGCTGTATATTGCTTTTACTATGTTTATGTATGGGCCTTGAATTCCTAATCTTTCTAAGACTTTTTACATGAAGGAGTATTGAATTTTGTCAAATGCTTTCTCGGTGTCTAAAGAGATGATTGTGTGGTTTTTTTTTCTTTGAGTTTGTTTATATAGTGGATTATGTTGATGAATTTTTGTATATTGAACCTTCCCTGCATCCCTGGGATGAAGCCTACTTTGTCGTGATGGATGATAGTTTTGATGTGTTCTTGGATTCAGTTTGCAAGAATTTTATTGAGTGTTTTTGCATCAATGTTCATAAGGGAAATTGGTCTAAAGCTCTCTTTCTTTGTTGGTTCTTTGTGTGGTTTAGGTTTAAGCATAATTGTGGCTTCACAGAACTAATTGTGTTCCTTCTGTTTCTATTTTGTGGAATATTTTGAAGAGTATTGGTATTAGGTCTTCTTTGAAGGTCTGATAGAATTCTGCACTAAACCCATCTGGTCCTGGGCTTTTTTTGGTTGGGAAACTTTTTTTCCATTTTTTATTTTATTTGTTTTTATTTTTGGAGACAAGGTCTCATATAGTCTAGAACACGTGTAGCTGAAGAGAACCTCAAACTCTCTGCTTCTCGGGTCACTCTCCATCCCTAGGATTGCATGTGTGCTGATCTACATACAGCCAGTCCTCCATTTCCTTCATTTCAACACATCTACTCACTAGTCACTAGTTCATTCTAAAAGCACTGTGGTGTCAGATGCTGTGCATACTTTTAGTCCAGGACCCAGGAAGCAGATCTCTGTTAACTCAAGGTGAGCTTTGTCTACATAGCAAGTTCCAGGTCAGCCAGGGCTACATGGCAAGGAGAAAGAAAGAAAGAAAGAAAGAAAGAAAGAAAGAAAGAAAGAAAGAAAGAAAGAAAGAAAGAAAGAAAGAAAGGAGGGAGGGAGGGAGGGAGGGAGGGAGGGAGGGAGGGAGGGAGGGAAGGAAGGGAAGGAAAGAGAGAAGAGAAGGAAAAAGAAAGAATAAACAAAAGTAAAAGAAAGATCGCATTTTCTCAAAGTGAACGTTTTCAAGTCCCTAGGAATAGTCCAGTTTGGCTGGTTCCTTATCCATTTTCTGACCCAGTTAACAAGGAGCATTCCAAATTCGTCTAGTTCTAGTCATCAGACTACACCCTGAGTGATACTTTCTTCTCCACCTGCAAGGCATTTCTCACCACAAACAGTATTCTGAGATTAGAATGGTGAGCCCACACCTGTAGTCAAAGCCCCCGTTGAGGCTGAGGCAGGAGAATTGTGATTTCCTGGTCTGTCTAGTGGTGGATATAAAACCCGACCAAGTGGGAAGCTCCTCATTTTGGTCTGTTTAATTTTGCATCACCAGGGATAAAAGTGACAATACAGAACTGTCTTAGCAAAGGACACCATTTGAGACCAAGAGCAGGCCAGGCTAGCAAAGAGCTGTCCAGCCAGACCTACTGCAGGCTTTGACTTTCGAAACCCACTAGAAAACCAGAACCCAGGGCTGGAGAGATGGCTCAACAGTTAAGAGCACTGACAGTTGGTCTTAACTGCTTTTCAAAGGTCCTGAGTTCAATTCCCAGCAACCACATGGTGGCTCACAACCCTCTGTGATGGGATCTGATGCCCTCTTCTGGTGTGCCTGAAGACAGTGTACAGTGTGCGTACATAAAACAAACAAATAAATCTTAAAAAAGAAAAGAAAAGAAAACCAGACACCACGACGCCTCCCTCCCCAAGCAAACCTGGTGAAGTCGGTGAGCAGCCATGGGCCGAATGTCGGAGACTTGGGATTGTGTAGTCCCCGTAGGGTCAGCTACACACCTGATAACAGTCACCCAGTTCTGCTGACATTTCCTTTTCAAGAAAGGGGTTGGAACTAGAGTGGTGAGAACAAAGGGGTCAGATGCAGTCACCCCAGGACCACACCCGGTTGGTGACTCTGATGGGAGACTTTTAATGACTGCTTCTATTTCTTTAGGGGTTAAGGGACTGTTTAGATGGTTTATCTGATCCTGATTTAACTCTGGTACCTGTTATCTGTCTAGAAACTTGTCCATTTCCTCCATATTTTCCAGTTTTGTTGAGTATAGGCTTTTGTAGTAGAATCTGATGATTTTTTGAATTTTCCCTGTTTCTGTTATGTCTCTCTTTTCATATTTGATTTTGTTAATTTGGGTATTGTCCCTGTGCCCTCTGGTTAGTCTGGTTAGGGGTTAATCTATTGTGTTAATTTTTTTCAAAGAACCAGCTCTTGGATTTGTTGATTCTTTGTATAGTTCTTTTTGTTTCTATTTGGTTGATTTCAGCCCTGAGTTTATTTCCTGCCTTCTACTCCTCTTGGGTGTATTTGATTGTTTTTGTTTGAGAGCTTTCAGGTGTGCTATCAAGCTACTAGTGTATGCTCTCTCCAGTTTCTTTTTGGAGACCCTCAGAGCTATGAGTTTTTCTCTTAGCACTGCTTTCATTGTGTCCCATAAGTTTGAATATGTTGTACCTTCGTTTTCATTAAATTTTAAAAAGTCTTTCATTTCTTTCTTTATTTCTTCCTTGACCAAGTTATCACTGAGAAGAGCATGTTCAGCTTCCACATGTATGTGGGCTTTCTGTGGTTTTTGTTGCTATTGAAGACCAGCCTTAGTCCATGGTGATCTGATAGGGTGCACAGGGTTATTTCAATCTTCTTGTATCTGTTGAGGCCTGTTTTATGACCGAGTATATGGTCAGTTTTGGAGAAGGTACCATGAGGTGCTGAGAAGAAGGTGTAGTCTTTTGTTTTAGGATGAAATGCCCTATAGATGTCTGTCAAATCCATTTGGTTCATAACTTCTGTTAGTTTCACTGTGCCTTTGCTCAGTTTCTTCTAACACATTAGAAGATCATAGTACCAGAGTGTGGCAAGAATTTCAAGGTGGGCTAGTTCTTACCCATACCTGGAGGCTGATTTTTAGTGGTCAGTTCAATGTACATTACTGGGAGAGGCAAAGCCTCAGCTGGGCATCATGAGCTGTGACTTTAGACAGCCCATCACAGCAACAGCAACAGCAGTAGGCAAGCCCTGGAGGAATTCTGATCATGGGTAGGAAGAAAGGAGGGGTCAGCTTTGGAGGGGCGGAGACAACTATAGGCAAAGCCAGCTGTGGAGGTGCACACTTTTAACCCCAGCACTCATGAGGTGGAGGCAGAGGCAGGCAGCAGATCTCTGAGTCTGAAGCCAGCTTGGTCTAAAGAGCTATTTCCAGGATCACCAGGGCTACACAGAGAAACCTGTCTCCAAAAAAAAAGAGTCAAGTATTCTGGGGCAGGAGAGGTGGTAAGATGGCTCAGTGGTTAAGAACACTTGCTGCTCTTGCTGAGGATCTAACTTCCAGTTTTAGCACTTACATGATAGCTCAAACCATTAGTAATTCCAGTTTTAGAGACTCCCACATCCTCTTGTGACTTTCCAGGGCAGTAGGCACACACATACACACATGCAGGAAAAATACTCATATACATAAAATAAATTTAAAAAAAGAGTCAACAATTATGAATTATCATTTCTTAGCTGTTATAGCTATTTCTGTTTCATTGGATGAGTCGGGTGGATGCTTGAGTTTGACTCTAACTTTGTCTTTTCTGAAATTTTAAACGGTGTGTGTCTGTGATGCACATATGGAAGTCAGAGGACAGCTTGCAGGAGACAGTTCTCTTCCTCCACAAAGGCCTTGGGGATAAGCTTCAGGTCAGCAGGGTTGGCAGTCAGAACCTTTGCATGCTAAGCCATCTTGCTGGTCCTGGTCTTTCTACATAAAGTGTCTGTAATTCTGTGCAGAGAGAAGTAGGTTGGTTTGAGTTCTGGTGTGCCTCTTAGTTCAGCGGGGCATCTGACTTAGGCAGGCGTGTTCCTGGTACAAGTAAACATCCATTCTTGAAGAGCCAATGACAGATGGATGTCAGGACAGACACAATGACGGAACTCTGCTTGGCTCACTTCTTCCTATACCCACTGCTGTTTTCCAGTGACATAAGGAAACACACACGGCACACACACATGCACCAGAGTTTCAGACTGCACGAAATGGGAAGGGGTAAGCGAATACATTTGTGGACGTATTAAAAGAAGACTTGCCTTCCTTTCAGTTTGAACTACTGCCTTCAGTAACTAACCAAAAGGCTCACAAGGGGATGAGGTGAGAGCTGCAGATGTGGGTATATTGCTTTCCAGCCATCCAGAAAGTAAGTGTGTGGGTGTATGTGGGTATGTGTGCACTTTAAGCCAACCAGAATATATGGGGTTGCTCCTGTGACTACAAAACAGCCTCCCAAAAGGACAGTCAGTGCTGGTGACAATGTGCTAAACAGAAGGACATTGGCTGGGCAAAGAACTTATTGGGCAAACAGTCTAAAGACCTCCCTTAATCCAGAAACCTCCCTTAATCTGCCCCCAAGCATCAGCTTCCTCAGGCAACAGGATCTAATTCCGGGTCACTCAGCACAGCCTGTCTACCCTCAAAGCCCCTGCCCTCCCACATGGGCACTCCCCTTGCTCCTCAGCTCCTGTCTCTGCTCAGAGCCCTGCTTTGTCACCATAGACACTCCTCTTGTGCCATTTTAATTCACCCTCCACAACCCAAAGCATCTTGGTAGTTTGATCCCCAACAAATCTCTCCCCATGGAGTGGTCTAGCCAGTCGGCTGTTTGACTGCACCCTTCCTTAATTTGGAACCCAAGCCTGGGTCCCCCTCTTCAAAGAGTCCTGTGCCTCCTGGCTAAAGCTAAGTGCTGATCCAACCTTCCGGAGTGTGGATCATCCTTCTGCCTCTCACCACATTCGACCCCAAATCTTACAGTCCATCTCTTTAGCCATTTCTCTCCCACCTGTGAGGTAGCTACCTACTCTACCCAATGTGTCTTCTTAGAGCTGCTCAGTCTCTGGGTTTTTAGCTTGATAGGACTTCTCTCTGTCTCTCTGGAATTTGCTACAAAGGTTGTGTTGGTGCATTAGGCAGCTTTTCTAGGCAGCATGGGGGTCCCCTCAAATCGAGACTCTGTCCCATCATGCTTAGTCCTTACAGTTCTGCCCTTCTGTCTCCATTGCTGTGCCGTTGGAACTCTACTTCTGGCAGGACTCCTGTGTATGACTCCTTTCCTAAGTCTCCCCCAGCTCCTCCGTGCTCTGCCACCCATTCAAGGACACCTCTTTCCTGTCCTGTCTCGTGCCCACTCCTGGAGCTTCCTCGGTCTTTCTCAGGCCTCCTGGAGCCTGAACTAGCCATAGGCTCTCATGAGACCTGTGGGCTCTTCTCACCTACCTTCTCTAATCTCTTTCCCTCCTCAGAGGTTCTGCAGAGCCACACTGTCTTACTCCAAGCAGCTTGGCCTGGGTGCAAACTAGATCAGTCTCGGTGGCCAGAAATTGACAGACTGGTGTCCAAATGTCACCAATCGCGACAGCTTCTGTCACCCCACAGCGATTTGAAAATCTCTTTATCTCTGTTCCCTCTAATCTTTGCTCTTGAAACTTTTCTTTCTAAGCTTCCTTGCCTTCCCCTTGCTGTCATCTCTCCTTTGATCACTGACTCGGGCGTCCAAGTGTCTGTTAAGTGTTGGAATATGGTCATATGTTCTGGAGATAAAATTTGGCCTGCTCGCTACAGATCCAGGCATGTTTAAAAGTGTCCTTCAAAGCCTCTGTCCTGGGGGTCAGGCTGTCCACCTGTCTCTGTCAAAGGTGGGGGAGATCTTGGAGGGAGGACACTGGGAAGAGGGGACAGGACTAGACAGATGGACAGACAAAACAGAGCAGCTCAGAAAAAGGACACTTTGTGCTTGAGAAAGACTGAGGCAGACTGTTTCCAATAGAGGTTACTAATGGCTAAGTATAGTCATAGATTTTGTCTCTCTGACCACCTGCCCCTCTTTCCTTGCTTCTGTTTGCTCTTCTTTGAAGCTTTTGCTGAAATTTAAACTTTCTTTATCTCAGGTTTTGTAAGATCATTTGGATGTGGTTTTTTAAAAAAAAAAATCTGTAAAACCCCAAGCAGAGTGAAAAGTTAGCTTAAAGCTTTAACAAAAAAAAGGTTGATAGATAAAAATCTATGCATAGGTAATGTTATTTGCCTATATCATGTCATATATGTAAATTGGATTCAACTTTTGTTTTAAAAATATAGGAGAGTTTTCAAAGGGTTTGTTTTATTCTGTCTTTCTTAGATTAAGACAATATCAGGCCTCTAAAAACTTGGACAAGGGTGAATTTTGTCCTATGTTCAAAATTAACAGAAGAGAACAAATTATGAGCAGGGATTATGGGAAATGAATAGAGATTATGGGAAATGGAGCTTAACAAACAGCAAACGCTTAATGATCAAGGTTCATATGTTTCTTAGGCTATGGTGGTCTGCTCAGGTTAACAGAAACTGACTTAAAGATGCACAACTAGCTCGTTGCTGTCAGACCTCCGCCATCACGGGCCGCACGCATGCTCCCGGGAAGGGCCTGTCCTAGTCAGTGCTGCCTTACAGCCATAGCGTCCCCATGTGGTTGAAGTTGACAAAGTGAAGGAACAAATTACAAGTTGGCCAAGAAAGGTCTGACCAGATGGATGTGACCCTGAGGTCATGGGAGGGACTCACATGGTGTGGCACAGGTCCAGTTTTGTGACTGGAAATGAAATCTTGAGAATCCCTAATTCCAAAGGCCTTGCCCCTGACCTCCCTGAGGACCTCTACCATTTGATTAAGAAAGCAGCTGCTGTTTGAAAGCGCCTTGAGAGGAGCAGAAAAGATAAGGATGCTAAATCCCACCTGATTCTGACAGAGCAGAATTCACTGGTTGGCTCGATACTGTAAGACTAAGCAGGTGCTCCCACCCAGTTGGAAATATGAGCTGTCCACAGCCTCTGCTCTAGCAGCATAAATGCTGCTGTGTATGCAAGCAATAAAGTCCCTTTGAGTAAATTTTTAAAAAGATGCATAACTAACCACTTATACTTTTGCTAACTTTGTTAAGCGTTAGCTGTTTGAGGAAACCGAGTCATATAAGACACTGGTATTTTGTAAAAGTATGCTGTGGAAGGATCAGGAAAATGTGGTGCCCAGTCTCCATGCTCTGTATATGTGTTTCAAAGTTTGTTTGATGCTAATGGATTTTCAATTCAAAATGACGGATTTTAAGGCTCAAATGTAACAGGAATAAAATTATAAAATTCTGATCTTACCAGTTTGTTGCAAACTGTTGATCGTAATTATGACATGCAAGTTAATGGTCAGATTGCTCAGAATGGTGTTTCATGAGCACAAATGTAATTCATTTACAAGACAAGCTTTTGAGGAGATCAATTTATATCTCCTATCATGTAGTTTTCCTCTACAGTCACCAACTAATCCTGTTCAAACCGGCCCAGTGGCATAGGCACGCCTTCCTCACTACCTGCCCCAATGTTCTAGGTTCCCAAATGAAACACACACACACACACACACACACACACACACACAACAACAACTGAGAGAACCTACCTTTGCTCTGTTGCCTATCTTTCCAAACAGCCAGATTCAGCAGGTAGGGGATGGCAACCTTGTCTACAGGCAACAGATTGGCGTAGGAGGTCTCAGTGCTCCCATCTGTCACCCTCTGTGTCCTCTCACCACGCTGGCTCAAAGATCTCCTATCTCTATTTCGTTCCCTTCTAAGCTTCAACGTCTTCATATCACCTTCCTATAAAACCCCATATCTCGTTCAATTCCTGCCCTCCTCCCAACCCTTACCTACAAAATCCCCAGTTTTCCATCTCCTCTGTCACATCCTGACTGTACTCGGTTTACAGAAGGAAGCTCATCTCTCAGCCGTGCTGGCTCCCGCCAAGTCTCCTCTGACCGGGTCATAGAGTCTGTCCCTTTCACCACCAAGCACTGCTGATGTATACAGCTCTGGGAAATACTGAAGAGGTCAACCGGCACCCCCATCCTCCTCCTCTAGTCTCCTCTTGGCTCGTCCATGCTTAACTCCTACCTTATCCCTCCCAATGGCAGGCCCTAACTGCACCAGACAAGGCAGCAACCCTGCCATAGGCCACATGGCAGCCAGCAGCAATCAGTCCATTCATAGCTAGAAAGTGCTTTCACCTTAAAGACATTCTGGCTTTACATTAACATTGGGGGCAAACGATGTACCTGTTGCTCCCGCTGGTACAAATTTGAGAGCTTTAAAAGAAAGCTTAACTTACCCAAGTCTCTTACATGAAACAGCTCTGAAACTGAGGCTCAGTGACCTGCCAGCCTAAATTAGCTTCAAATGTAAAAACTAGGCCTTGCCTTTTCCTAGCCCTAACAGACTTCCTACTGAGAAAGGCAAACTCACAAACAGGTCTCAGTAAAACATCAAGCTCAAAACTAGCATGTGGTTCTCACTGGCTTAAAAATTAAGGGTGTGTGTGTGTGTGTGTGTGTGTGTGTGTGTGTGTGTGTGTGTATGTTTGGACGTGTGTGGATGTGTTCATGTGTGTGTATATGTGTAAATGTGTGTGTATGTGTGTATGTGTATGTATGTGTGTATATGTATATGTGTGGATGTGTTTATGTGTGTATGTATGTGTGTGTATGTATGTGTATATATGTGTGTATGTGTGTATACATATGTGTGTATATGTGTGTATGTGTGTATATGTGTATATGTATGTGTGTGTACATATGTGTGTATATGTGTGTATATGTGTATATGTGTATATGTGTGTATGTATGTGTGTATACATATGTGTGTATATGTGTGTATGTGTGTATATGTGTATATGTGTGTGTATGTGTATATATGTATGTATGTGTGTATGTGTGTGTATGTGTATATGTGTGTATTTGTATGTATGTGTGTGTATGTGTGTGTATGTGTGTGTATCTGTATGAATGTGTATATGTGTGTATATGTGTGTTCATGTGGTATGTATGTGTGTGTATTGTGTGTTTGTGTGTGTGTGTGTGTGTGTGTGTGTGTGTGTAATGATGAATTTTAAAAGACTTGACTTGCTTTTTCAATGACTATTCTCAAAACTCAAACACGGTGTCTCACAGTAAATAATTAGATATTTCCAGGATGGAAATAAAAAATGATAATTTATGAAGTTGTGAGAGCCTGAGGAAGTGAGTTAAAGTATATGAAAAACTAGACTTAAAGATGATAATATGGCATTACATTTTCAAAGTTCAAAATTTAGCACACCAGTGGTGGACCTTTGTATCAAGAGTTGTTGTGGGCTGGAGTGATGGCTCAGTGGTTAAGAGCACTGGCTGCTCTTCCAGAGATCCTGAGTTCAATTCCCAGCAACCACATGGTGGCTCACAACCATCTGTAATGGGATCTGATGCCCTCTTCTGGTGTGTCTGAAGACAGCTACAGCGTACTCACATATAATAAATAAATCTTTTTAAAAAGAGCTATTGTGAGTAGCTGATGCTCTTTGATAGGTACTGGCTACTAAATCTGTAAGAACAATTAAAATTATTATAGTACAAGCTCAAAAAAATTTATTTCCTTTCATCAATTTAAACCTGTTCTGTTGTGTAGGTAAGTTTTCTGGCTTCATTTTGCTATAGCTCAAAGGGGTGTTGTCTACTCGGGCTTTTGGCTGATGCTTGATCACACTTTCTCTGCACTGAGGAGTCAGTGCAGGTCACAGAGTGGCCCTGCTGGTACATCTGAAGCTTGTGTCTCTTTTGGTCAACTTTAAAAACAAAAATCCTTGTAAGGTTTAGTGATTTCTACTCGGCTCTCAGACACCATCCTGGAATCAACTGCTCAGAAATCACCTCCCCCACCTCCATAACCCTGAAACCCACTGAGCCCTCAGTTTGCTGACAGCCAAAAAGGGGACACTTGCTACTACTATGTGAACCAACATGGCCAAGTGAGAGAGAAGATCAAAGGTTTACACAGCCACCTGGCTCCCGAACTACAGCCCCCAGGGGCCGGCCTGGCTCCTCTGAAGGACTTTCGTTTGGGTATCCCTGAGGCCCTAGCTGCTCCATCTCCTCAGCCCTCTGGCCACTGTCCTTTCCATAAACAATGACTGCCCTTAGTGGGATAACCGCATAGTCTGCAAACCATAGCTTCTGACAGAATTTCCCCAGGTTTCCTACCATCACCTGCCAGCCAGCTTGAGCCCCAACTTTGGACCAGTGCTCCAGCCCCACCTCTTCTCAGCCCCCCATCAACAGAAACTAGCCAAAGGACTATCATCCCCCATATCATCAAGGTGGCCCCCAAAATAACAGTGCTGTTGATAGTGTTCCAAGTAGAAGGACATTGACAGGTAAACAGGATTGTTAATAGGTAAATAGAGACCTAAAGGTGGGTTTAGGGGTCACCTCCCCTGCCCCACAACAGCCTGTACCAGCTCAGACTCTCACGCTGCGGGCTGCCATATAACATCCTCTTGCTTTTATGCCATTTTGCTTCTCTCTGAACCCTCCCCAGAGACAGCTTTCACAAGCTGATCCCCAATAAACCTTCCTTTTTACCCATGGAGTGGTGTAGCTCAGAGATTTCACTGTGACACACACACACACACACACACACACACACACACACACACACACATTTGAGAATGTTAAAGGGGAGAAACATTTAAAAACTATGAAACCTTGTGCCGGGGTCTGGAAAGCTGTGGAAGAGACAGGAAGAGAGAATTGCAGGTGTGGGTTGCTCCCTCTCACGAGGCAGGAGGCCTCTCTCGGAAGATGTGGCATTCCAGCCAAGGCCAGATGTAGAAGGCAGCACATGAGGAGCAGGACTAGGAGCGCGCTGGCCTTCGTCTCTTCGGCCTGGAAAGGAAGCCCTGCTTCTCAGACTGGAAGTTAGATGAAACTCAGGTAACTGAGACCTATGAGCAGTAACGCTAGCAACTCGCTAGCGACGGCGTTCTCACACAGCTGTTCAAAGCTAAGCTGCGTTTTAACTCCTTCACATTTGAGTATGGTCATGGGATGGGCCTAAGATGTCTTGAGTCGAGTGCTAACAAGAAAACGCCTTCCCTTTTTCCAAGCTAGTTCCATCTGGGACCTTGGCATCAACCTAGCTTGGACTAGGAAGCCCATGGAAAATCAGGGCCCAAATTTGAAAGCCCTGGGTCACTTAATGACAGCAAAGCAGGGGCCACCTGCTAACTTCAGTCACTCAGCAGGAAGGGTTATTTGATGGAGAAAAGGTTTTCTGTGTGCTTTAAAACAGAGTAGCTGTCTTCTCGTTTCCCTACTCTAACTGCTTTAGAAACAGTAATGATAGGAAGGGAGCCCACCATCTCCAAACACTCCACATCTAAAACATTGCATTTAGGCCAGAAATCATCTGTCTTTGTGAGACATGGAGCATTCAGTTGGAAGCCTGTCTAGGGAAAGATAACAATGGAGTGTGTTAAAAACCTATTAAAAGGTGGTGATTTAGACAGAAAATGAGATTTCTTAAGGGCAGCTCTGCCACTGTCTCAGGCAGGAAGACGGATGAAGCTGCCCTCGGGTAGCTCAGACCTGGGAACCGCTGGGATTTATGAAAATTCTACTCCGTGTAGGGCTGAGGTTTCTCTGGTGAGGACTGACTTTAAAAAGCCTAAAGTTAGACCAGTTGCGATGGCTCAGTGGTTAAAGGTGTTCGTTGCCTAACCTGAGGACCTGGGTTCTATCCCTGGGACTCCCTTAGTGGAAAGAACCAATTCCTGGATGCAATCCTCTGTTCTCCATAAGAGCACCATAGCATGTGCATGTGAGTATGCGTGTGTGTGTGCGCACATACACACATATGCACACACACAGTAAATAAATATGCAATAAAAAAAATTAAGTCTAGGGGGCTAGAGAGATGGCTTAGCAGTTAAGAACACTTGTTGCTCTTAGAGAGGAGCCATGTTCCATTTCTAGCGCCCATGGAGGCTCACAAGTGACTGTAACAGCATTTCCATGGACTTTGACACCCTCTTATGGCTTCTGTGGGCACCAGGCATACAAGCAAACGGTGCACATACACACATTCGGGTCAGCACACGGGTCAGCACGCATACACAGATATTTTTCTAAGTCTGGATGGCTTTGAGTACCAGAAGTTTCTCCTGCTACCACATCTAGACCCTCCAGCTCCACCCACCACACACACACACACACACACACACACACACACACACACACACACATTAGTGAACCATAAGGATGATCCCAGCATTCTTGTGAAGGTCCCAGTGGATTCTGAGGTTGCGCTAACTGGAATAAAGCAAGTTGAAGTCAGGCCAGTTTGGGTGAAATCCTGAGGCAGGGGTCACCAAGAAAGCTGAGCAATCCACCCTGCCAGATGGAGGCCGTGGCGCCGGCTCTTTTAGTTCCGTGTTTGGCATTTCGCACTTACTCTCTACAAGTGGCAACTTAATGAAAGCAGATTTTAAAAATTGATTTCTCTTTATTCCTTTGATAATCCAAAAAGTATTTATGAGCTATTACTTTTTTGAAGAAGAAAAAAAAACTTATCTTCTAAGATGAATGATCCTTTTATTCCAAAGAACTCAAAGTACTGTACACCCTAGCCACAGTGAGGCTTGTCACATATCTGAACTGCTACATCAGGGGCAAAACTGTCCAGTATCATCTCACAGATAAGCCGGGCTCACAGAGAGGGGAAGTCCTCCAAGGTCACAATGAGTCAAGAACAGAGCAGGTCCTTGTGAGGCCTCCCTCCCCTCAGGCCTGTGGTCTGTTCTGAGCCCATATGCAGGGTACCCTCATCCAAATACACCTCCCCCTCCCCCACCAGAAAAAAACCTGCAGCTGGGCCTGTGGTTCTCGCCTTTGATCCCACTCCTAGGGGTAGGGCACCCAGAGGTGAGCGAGGCTCTGTGAGTTCGAGGCCAGCTTGGTCTACATAGCAGGTTCCAAGCCAGCCAGGGCTACACAGCGAGGCACTATCTCAAATACCAAAACCAGAAAGATAACCTGAACTTGAACATTCTTTACAGAGTTGGAAATTAACATAGGTGATTTTATTTTAATTTATTCCATTTTATTTAAGGATGATCTTACAGATAAAGTGGCATCTGATGGGGTCATGTGGGCAAAGCCCTATCCATGTAAACAGCTTCTGGGGCTCCTGGTATGAGGTTTTACCATCTTACCTGCCCATAAAATTGTAGGTTCAGGAACACCCACCCCCTGTGGTGACCCGAAACCAGGCCCCTCCATGAGCCCTGCTGTCTGGAGCTATGAAGGCTCACACTGTATTGGCTTTGGCCACCGAAGAGAGGGAACATTCTGCAGTCCTTGAAAACTTGCAGCTGAAGGGGGCGGGGAGAAATGTGTGGAGCCTTGTACTTACAAAGTCAAAAGGGGAAAACATGTGTTTCCCATTTGTCTTGGGATGGGAAAGAAAAACTTTTCCTTTCACTTAATCTCGGTTCAAACAAACAGAGAGACTGCCCTTTTTGTAAACTCGCCGAATGTCAAATATTGTTCACTAGCAGGGCATCGGCTTACTAAGCCCCGACACAGCCACTTTCTTCACGTAATCCCCTCAATTAGAAGGCACTTCAGCCTGAAGAGGGGCCACTAAACTAATAGACGTTTCCTATGAACTGGATGAGAGTCAGCCCGTGGAGTCAGGTTTCCAAATCTATAGCCTCTGATTCCAGCCAGAGCCGGAGGCCGCACAGCTACAGTCATGACTCAGGATTTTGTGAGTGAAAGCAAGCACGTCAAGTGATGTAAGAAAATTTCCCCGTTCCCTATCCCCTGGCCGCCTCCTCCCTGGGGAATTCAACCGAAGAGCCTTGGGTGTGTTGGGGTGGGAGGGAATCGTGTCCCTGGGTGCCTGGTTGCCTGGCACGCCTATCAGCTTACAGTGACCAGGATCCAGGCTTGACAAAGGAAATGCCCTGTGATGGGCGCTTTCCTGTTGGTCCGTGAGCTCAGATAATTAGGTAGTAATGTGTGTGAGAATCTTATAAACTAGACCAAAAGACTAAGGGGCCCGTGGTGGGCTGGGCTGAAGTCAAGGAGGCGTGTGATACAGGCCCACCTTTGAAGTCACTTTGTTTGTGAAAAGTCTGCCCTGCTCTCTTAAGGAAGCTGCGCTGGAATGAGGTTCCTGCGCATGTGGGGTTTAGGGCTATTGTCTTTGGCTCCGACTTTCCCCTCAAGCCCTAGCTAGGACTTGTTTAAATCCCATAACAACAGCCCGACATGAAATTGCTCACCCTCTCATTGCATCAGGGGACTTTTACTCAGGCAGATTTTGAATGCCTCATTGTTTAATAGGACAGGAAGTTTATTTTCTATGTAAATGAGGAATCTCCCCCCTCCCCCTGACACCCCCACACTTTGTAGCTGCTTGGAAGATGGGATGGGTGCAGAGGCCTGTCTGGTCATCTCCAGTCTTCCAGGGGAAAACTGAACTGGCTCTCTTTCCGGAATTAGACTGAAGCCCTTAGGCACGCTTCCCCAGTGGTTAGAGCCACACAGCGAGTGACAGGACAGAGGTACATCTGAGGAGACACATCTGTTAGCCCAGCACTCAGGGGACAGGGGCAGGTGAGTTCTAAGTTGACTAGGGATACATAGTGAATCCCTGTCTCAGAAAAGGTGTGTGTGTGTGTGTGTGTGTGTGTGTGTGTGTGCCTCTAAACTTCTTCATTTTAATCTAAATTTTGAAATTAACACATACACCATCCCCAAACCTAGAGAAGCCACCCTTTCTGTCCATGGGGATTACTGAATAAAGGCCAGCCTCAGACTAAGGTACAAAGCTGTGGGAAACAGGGTAGAAAGCCTACTACACAGTCAGCCGCCATCATTTCCAGCAAACATCTGAGAAGAGTAGAAAGTTCTAGAAACAAAAAGCCTCATGGGCTCCCCATCTCCACAGCATGCAGACACCCAAAAGGGCTCCAATACAGTGATCCCCCTGCCAATGAGCTGGCTGAGAGACCCTCAACAAGAAAAAAGTTCAAAACTGTCTATTGTGGGACTAGAGAGATGGCCCCGCTGTAAAGAACGCTCCGAGAGAACCAGGTGTCAGTTCTTAGCTCCCATGTGAAGGCTGCCACCTTCTGTTACTCCAGTTCAAGGGGATCCGACGCCCACCTCTGATCTTTCCTTGGCCACTGCATGTATGTGGTACACAGACACAGGTACAGACAAAACACCACAGTCATAAAAAGTTTTAAAACCCTTTTCCCAAGACATCCAAAAAAGAAAGGGGTAATGTTTTGGGTTTTTGTTTGTTTTGTTTAGTTTAAATAGCCAGGGACCGTGCATAAGACCTAAGGTCTGGTCTGAGTCTCGAATACCGCCTTCTGCAAAGTCCCAAGAGCCACCATGCTACCCTAAAGCATATCCACAAGCGGTTCCCTTCTTTTAAATCACACTATTTTGGGCTAAGGGTGTAGTTCTTAGCATGCATGAAGCCCTGGGCTTGATCCTCAGGACCTCATGTGCTAGGGATGCTTCATTCCTGTAATCCCAGCACAGGATAGGTGGCTAGGGACTTGGGGGTCAGGAGTTGAAAGTCATCTTCAACAAGTGGTAAGTTCGAAGTCAGCCTGGGTTACATGAGACTCTTGAAATGTAATGATGAAATTGTTGCAAGTGAACGAGATTGTACAGATGTGTGCGTGGGTACCAATGTGTGTGCTTTATATCTGTCTAGCCCAGGTACAATTAAGAAGAGGCTAGAGAGATGCTCCCCAACCTGCATTTACACTAGCATGTAACCTGCAGAGTGTTATAGTCACATTAGCAAATGCCTGAGTTTTCAAGTCCCTCTCCTAAGATTCTGGTCGAACTGAGCTGGCCTGGAATCTGCACCCCCTCCCCATCCCACCCCCAAAGCCCTCCAGGTGGTTATTGTCTGTGTCTAGGTTCCTGTCCATACCCTCTGAGTTAGGCCCAGCCTATGATGTAACTACCTCAGTCGACCCACAGAATCAAACCGCAGGTGACAGTTCTTTCCACGATCTTTGTTTGTTTGTTTGTTTGTTTGATGCGTGGGGCACTTTGCCTGCATATATGACTGTGATCGTGCTGCCTAAGGAGGCTAGAAAACAGCATCAGATCCCCTGGGACTTGCGTTACAGGAAGTTGTGAGCCACCACGTAGATGCTGGAAATCATGGATCCTGGATTCCCTGCAAGAGCAGTCAGTACTCTTAACTGCCGAGCCATCTCTCCAGCCCTTCCCAGAGTTGTAAGCAGAAATATTTCATCTCTGTGTTCCTGACCCTGGTTCACTCTAGATCAGCATCTGGGGTGTGGCTTCTGCCCATATTTTGCCAACAAAACAAAACATTCTCCATAAAATGCTTTCAGATACCAGCATTTTGGTTGTTTCTCATTCTCAATCAAGTTTATTGTATTTGCATCAAATCTAGTCATTCTCACATAACGAAGTGGCAAAAGCCAAGCTGGCTCAGCGGCTCGTGACCACTCAGCTGCTTCCTCTGCAACTCTGTGAGCTGCAGATCCTGAGTATCAGGTACAAACCCAGCTTGTAGAAGTCACTATGGGCCACTAATCTTCAGGAGTATCTGGAGCCCACCACAGAGCTTTGCACGTCCTAATGTTCAACGAGCTTTTAATAAAACTGAGAATATGACATCTGTAAGGCCAGGATACTTCCCGAAGTTCATATGGTTCTGGAGATGTAAATGACCGAGCTGAGAAAATGTTGTCCTGACGACAAATGGCGAGCCAGTTCTAGACACGCAGGAGTGGTCAGCAGACAGGCATCAGCCTCCATCTGTCCCTCCTGCCTCTCCCTTTCTTCACCCTTGGGAACAGCATTTCATGCCATTGCAGAAGTAGGGCACAGAAGCCACCTTCCTACCCAGAAAGCTGAGTAGCTGGTCCAGGTATAAGCACAGAGCCCTTCTGGATGGAGGTGACATTCTGAGGTGCAGTCTGTTAAGCACACCTGGGGTCGAGGTCCTCAGTCAGCATAAACGCTCACCTGGTTCCATTCTCGATAGACGGCATCCCACTCAGGTGTGGTTCCGAGAGGGGCTGGTGGGTGCCGACTCAGCGTTTGTTGCCCAGTGGTGCCATTTAGTTTTCTCAGTTTTTTGTTTGTTTGTTTGTTTGTTTTTGTTAGTGTGTTCTTATGACTTGTAGGGTTGGCCTCTCCTCCCTCTTCTGAATTGCCTCTGTCATTAGATATAGTTTTGTTTTTTTAAAGATTTATTTATTTTGTGTTTATGAGCACACTGTTGCTGTCTTCGGACATACCAGAAGGGCATCAGATCCCATTACAGATGGTTGTGAGCCACCATGAGGTTGCTGAGATTTGAACTCAGGACCTCTGGAAGAGCAGTCAGTGCTTTCAACCGCTGAGCCATCTCTCCAGCCCTAGATACAGATTTTTTTTAACCAATGAATTTTTGTGGTAGCTTTTATTGAAGTTGAAGAAAATTTATAAATTTAATTTTCTTATTTAACAATACCCATGTTATTTAAATCTCTTTGAAGATCTCCTTTTACTGGAAATAGATTTTTCCCCCTCACATAATATATCCTGAGCAGTCCCCTCCCCCACCCTGTCATTCTTCATCAGATCCACACAGGTGTGTTGCTAGGTGTCATGGCCTAGAATGCTATTGTTATCTGAATGTTGAGTTGTAGTTGCTATAGCCTGTGGGGACAGTTGAATGCCTTGGTTTGATATCTCATGTTTATCTTGCATCCAATAACAAGCCTTTTACTAGCTTAGTAGCCTTTGGGTTTCAAAAGCAACCACATGATTGCAAAGAATGATATATTAATATAAAAGTCAAAGCAGGTAGTGATTCAAAGTATTAATGTCCCAGGACGACTGTGACAAAATACCTCAAACAAGGTAGTCTGAAGAAACATAAGTGGCTCAAGCGTGGTCACAGAGACCTGTAACCCCAGTATTCACCAGGCTAAAGCTGGATTGTCAGTTCCTGCCCAGTGTGGGGCACATAGAATGAGCTTTCTCAAAATACAAGAAATGCAAATCCAATGTATATTCTTTCTCTGTTCTGGAGGCCAGAGGTCAACATGTCAGCACTTAATTCCTCCTGAGAGCTCTGCACACAGGTCTGCCCCATGGATCCCTCTGGGCTTCCAAGAGCTGCCAGTAATCCTTGGCATTCACACTAGTGTCTTGCAGATGCATTGCTCCGATTTCTGCCTCTCTCTTCATGTGGCTTTTTCCCCATCTTCAAATCTCTCCCTCATAAGACTGTCAGGCCTTGACTTTTATGGCCTCATCTTGGCTTGACTACATCTCCAAAAGCTCTAACAAACAAGGTAATAATCTCAGCTACTGTCAGTGACTGCTGGGACAGAAACACAGCCCCACACTGACACTTTCACACCTGAGTCCTTTCGCTCTCTCAGAAGGCGCAGTTGAGTTTATTAAAAATAAAGAGGAAGGATTTACTCACGGAAAGAATAAGGCACAGAGTGTAGTGTGAGTTTAAGAGAGGGTCAAATCAAGCGCCAGCATTTGCCATATAGACCCTTTTGGTGGTTCTCAGTACATCTCAAAGGTTGCTAAGAAACCTTTTTTCTAGTTTTGGTAAATGGATTATAGGGTGGGATTATAATCTGATAAGGTAAAAACCAGAAGCCACTAGAGTTGCACAAGGGATTTATCTTTTACTGTAAATGAGGCTTCTGGTGAGATTCCTAGAAAATTGTAGGTTTATGGCTGGGAAGGGGGAATAGCCTTAAGCAAATGTTGCTAATTGTGCTGGAATTCTTGATCCTTAGTTGGTAACGAGTTTAAGCCTCGGTGAGGAACTCCTTCCTCTTCCCACGTCTCCATAATTTTCTCTGCCTTTCTGTCCTTCTTGGTACCCAGGGGCCAGGGCATCAGTGTATGGTCAGGGTGTGTGCGTGGTCTCATAGTTTCCAATGTTCATATCTCTGACCTCTTTAATGTGGGTACCATATCCCAGTAAGTACTGAAAATTCAGCTCATGTTCCTATGAAAGCGACCATGCCGTGAAGGTTCATTTTTCCCCGGGGATGAGACACAGTCATGAGAGCTGTTTTCAGCTTGGCAGCAAGCCTGTGGAGGCACATAATGTCCACCTTCACATAATCACAGGGCTTTCCTGGTACACCTCATCAGGATCGTTCCGGGGATGGCATTCAGAGGGAAGTTAAGATTGGCTCAAAATACTTTTGGCTCAAAGATTCAAAAGATCTTTGAAAGGTAGCCATGTGCCCAGGGCAGCAGTGAGTGACCTCACCCTTCACTCATCTGACAAATATGTACAAAACCTATTATGTCCAGTGGCAGACCAGGGGCAGGGACTGAGACAATGACAGACACCTGAGAGCTGCAGCCTGGCTTCCAGGAAGCCTGCTGGTGGCCCCAAGAAAAGGTCTTGAAGCTAGCTAGGCAGGCTCATGCTCCAGGGTTTCAGAGTTGACACGCAAGGTCTTTATGATCCCTAAGAAGCAATGTGTAAATGAAGGAGCCAGGGCGAAGGGAGGGAGGGTGTTTTAAACACCAGACTTGAAGGAGCACAGCCTTGCCTTGGCAGAATTCAAAAGCAGGCTCGGTCATACTCTCAGCACAAGCTGGACCCTCAGCAGAGAATTTTTATCTGCAGAAGTGGCGGCTTCTGCTCCCCTGCTTCCAATTACAGTGTTCCTAGCCTTACCCCACCCACCCTGTACTCAACAAACAAACAGCCTGGACCCGCCGCTGCCGCTGCGGCTGGAACCTCCTCCACGCAGATATCAAATCCCTCTCCCAAATTGCAGCAGACAAAATAGCTGAGGCCCTAGGTGTTTCCCCTCTGCCCAGGACACCCAGCCAGGGAAAGCAAATTGAGAAGCCTAAATCAAATGTTTTCAGCAGAACCAGGCCCCAGGGTGAGAGGGAGAGGCCTCTGCTTTCAGTTCTCAATCTGTGCTGTTACTTCTTGAGCCAAGACAAAGCCTGTCCCAGGGAAGTTAATCTGCCCTGGATAGAGCAGGGCCACTCCCTGAGGTAGAGCCAGCTCTGGGCCCTTAGCATCCAGGCGCAGGAAGGCCAAGAGGGAGTGGCTAGTCTCTGAGTGCTGGGACTGCTTAATTGCTCATGCTTAATTGCTGCCTCTTGATTGATTGTATGCAAAGATCATGTGTTTTAAAAGATTTATGGGGGCAGGGTTTGGGGTGCACACCTTTAATTACTGTACTGGGGAGGCAGAGGCAGGTGGATCTCTGTAAGTTTCAAGGCCAGCCCGATCTACATAGTTTCAGGACAGCCACGGCTACACAGTAAAAATACAACAAAACAAAAATCAGGGCTGGAGGCGCAGCTGGCATACACAAAGCCCTAGATTTGAGTTCCAACATAACATAAACTGGGCATCTGGGCATGGCGGCACTTGCCTACAATCCCAGAGATGGAGACAGAGGATCAGAAGTTCAAGGTCATCCCTGACTACATAGAAAATTCAAAGCCAAGGGTAGCCTAGACTATACAAGATCCTGTCTTCAAAACAAAACCACACATCGTCGTCAGTGACGACAGCACCACAGCTGGTGCTGAGAAGCATCCGGTGCTCCATACAAAGTCTCAAAAGTCAGTGGACGAGGATCTTGCGATGACAGTGCCTCTGCCCTAGGCAGCCATCTTGACCCTCACCTCCCTGCCTTCTCCTCACTCAGTGCAGATGTATCTGTGTGACCCAGATCCCAGATGCGCATGTTGTCCTGACCACGAGTACACACTAGTGTGTGTAGGAGTGCACACATTCACCCTCATATTCTTAGGTATATGTACACACACACACACACACACCTCTAGCCCACGTGAATCTTTACACTTATGAAAACATACACTCTAGCACACGCACATCCATCCTAACACAGACATCTTGCTGGTTTTGTGATGAATTTGTGAAGAGATGAAACAGTCCCTCAGTATGTCCCATGTGTACTGTCCCGTGTGCGCTGTCCCGTGTGTACTGTCCCATGTGTACTGTCCCATGTGTACTGTCCCATGTGTACTGTCCCATGTGCATTATCCCATGTGTGCTGTCCCATGTGTGCTGTCCCATGTGTGCTGTCCCACGTGCACTGTACCAAGCTGTACCCCGGTCTTCACACATCCCTATGTTGGCTCTTCTCTCTTCTCTTGTGAGGCTATGTGCAACCGAATGATGTGACACAGAGCCCAGGTCTGTGATCTCTTTAACGCTGACAGCCTAGCTCACATAGCCCATGCACAGGTCAGCAGGCACTGGTCACAAAACAGCTTCCCAGACACCCATCTCGGAGAAAGCACAGGCCACAGATGAGTCACATGACCTCTGAGTCTCAGATTCTCCATCAGAAAAAGAGGTGAGGGCACCTGCCTCATGGAGTCTGGATCAGTCGATGAAGCTCCACATGCGGGAAGTGTTCCGGAGAGAGCTTGCTCTGTTTTTGCTGCCTTAGGTCACTAGAATTTCCCAGGCTCCCAGTTTGCAAAGCACTGGCCATGTTGGGATTGGGAGCTAATGACATCTAAGTAGAAAACACTAAGGGTAGTTTGTGTTGTGGCTGTTCCAAGACACATGTTACAAGTATCCAGCCACCCCAGCCCTCTCCCTGGCTAACTGAGACATTTCCAGAGACCTGAGGGAAAAAAAATGATCGATTTCTAGTGTCACCGGAACTGTAGGTTTTCATGTTCAAAGCTACAGAGTCCAGCTGGAGAAGAACAAAGGAAAGAGAGGCCAAGGAGAAAGTCAAAACCTGACAGAGCTCCCGGGGTGGCTGCCTGGAACATCTGGACTGATGCTGATGGGCATGGAGCGGGGAGAGCAGATGCCAAACCAGCTCTTGGCAGGAGCCCTGAGAGCTGCCTGAGGGGGCTGAAGCAGACACAGGGACTTCTTCCCTGAGTTAAAGAGGCTTCCTTCTAGAGAGAGCCTGGTACAGTGGCTGAGACGTGGAAACAGCATCTGAGTTCACTTCCCACCAACTGCCTCTGGGCCTCAGTTTCTCCGTCAGGAAGGTGAGAAGATGAGGAAGCCCTCATCTGGGAGAACAGAATAAAAGTGAAATTTCGTGAGTGTGGGACACTGTACTGCACACTTGCCACTTTAGGGCTGAAGACAGTTCCAGAGATGGCTGTTGTCACAGTTATTTCACATAAGAGAGTGGGAAACAAGGCCCACATCTGAGGTAAGGTGAGGATTTGAACACAGAGCTCTTTGTCTCTTCCCCCCAGTACTAGCCTGCTGAGGAAGGGCAGGTGTGAGTCTCCTGGCTCTTTGTCTCTTGTGTGTCTTCCTTTTGTGGGCAGGGGAAGAGAAAACCAGAGTCCCAGGGTCCTGTCACCCTCCTTACCTATCCTGTTTCTCACCCCAGGCTCTCTGGGAAGACAACTGGGAGGCGGGGCTAAGCTGGGGGCTTTGTGAACCTGTGAGGACACAGTGGCTGAAGACCCGTATTTCCCCCTTTTGAGAAACAGTTTGGCATCAGACAAGTCTGGGGAGAGGCAGGAGGAACTTGGCATGGATCTTGCTAGCAGCCGTCTGGAGAAATACTAGAAAAGAAACCACTGCCCTTTCCCCTTAGTCCTGTGCCCTGTCTGTGGTCACCGAGCTCTATGCACGCACGGGAGGCTCGGCTACCCTACTCTGGCCGATGGGGAAATTCGGAGAGAAATGCCACTCTGAATCCCAAAACAAGCAGGGACTTCCCACCACCGTGCAACTTGGCAGCCTTTTCGTCCCATGGGACCGAGTGAGCGATGATTACACACCCGCCTGCCCACCCGGAAGCAGGTCTCACGTCATTGCA
This sequence comes from Micromys minutus, assembly GCF_963924665.1. Lineage (NCBI taxonomy): Eukaryota > Metazoa > Chordata > Mammalia > Rodentia > Muridae > Micromys > Micromys minutus. Next base: position 29,093,077 of record NC_137969.1, on the reverse strand, counting down.
TCAAAGGGGTGACATCCCAATCTGGGTCATCATTGCTAAGCAACTCCAGTTGGTCAAGGAAAGTGCTCATTTGCATGTCCCGCTTCATCCCCTTCTACTGCTTGGGAACCACTACTCACAAGCATCTTCACGATGTCTGAGACCCCCCAGAGGTTCAGCAGGGATCTGAGGTCACAGCCAATGCCTACCCCACAGCCATGTTACCTTGTATCAATATCTCAAATTACACCTGAATGTCATCCAAACAGAAACCAAGCCTAGGCTACCACTCGATGCCCTGCTCACCTTTTGAGTTGGGGACCTCCACAGAGACAGCCCCCACGAGGTTCCACCCGCCCCTCAAAATTGGCCTTGTTCACCCACGGATGAGTCAGCTGGAATTTTTGGACATTGAAGGCTCAGCAGCTACGGTACCAGGAGCCGTGAGGAGGATGGAATGACCGGAATGTAATTCTGTGGGCTCTGGCCGGCACCCCCACCCCCCAGGCTCAGAGATGTTTGGAAGGTAAAAGTCACAAGGTTTTTCAAGGGTTTGAGGATGACAGGTGCACGTGAAGATGGAAACAAAGACAGATTCTTGTCTCCAGGCGGCCGGCACAGTTCCCCATCCCGCCCACATATATCCGTGTTCCAGGTCCAGATGCTTGGAGCCCTGGGCGCCAGCGAAGGGCAAAACACCACTGATTAGAGAGCCACAGTTTAAAGACATGTCCCAGGCTCTTAAAAGATGGACCTGGTGGCTTTGTGTGACTGGGACTTAGCCTTGTGCCTCTCAGCAAGTCTTTGGGCGCCCCACCTAGGTCTTTACAGACCCTTCTCCATGCAGGACTCTGCCCAGGCACTCCAGTGAGACTTTCTCTCTAGAGAGGGGCTCCAGGGTACATGGTGAGCTTTCGAGGACAGGGGATCAACACAGTGAAAACAAACCAGGGCTGTGAAGGAAGAGTGGGGGCTGCTCTAGAACGAGATTGAACCTGCAGAGCTCCTGCTAGCTGAAGTTGTCACCCTCTTCCCCACAGAGCACATCTTCAGTCTCTGAGCATCTCAGCTGATGTCACCTCGCTGCCAGGACACAAGTTTCCCAAAGCTTATTTCAGTGCCAGCCCCTGGGGAGACACATCCAGGGCCGGGGTATTCCCCAACCTTCTGGGCGAATGTGGGGGGAGGGTAAGGTGGGAGGGATCCAAGAGGAACTCTTCAGGGAGGCTGTGGACTTGAAGGTCCGTGGAACACACAGGCTGTTTAGGAAGGAGCTAGAGCTTCAGGTAGGAGCTATGATCAGGCTGTCTGCCGGGAGCGCCAGCTAACAGATGCTGTGTGGACCGCCCATTAAAATGAATAAATGCAGAATTCACCCAAGGCCATGTCAGCATGGGACACTGGAGCGAAAAACATCTGGCCTGATCGATCATCCACCTTTTTACCTGCCACATCTGTTCCAGCTCACCATCTCTGCTCTTTATCCTTAAAGATGGCTGCACTTACAGAGTCCCAGAGCTGGGAAGGACCTCAGAAGGCCTCTCAGCTTACAGCCAGCCTTTGTAGATAAGGGATGTGTCAGTCAGAGAATGTGACTCAGCTGTGGTCACACGGCCTGTAGAAGAGCCAGCTGGGACCAGATCATAACCTCTGTCTCTCCAGCTGGAGCCTTTTAGTCCCCCATAACACACACACACACACACACACACACACACACACACACACACACACACCACACGGCGCTACCTCTCAGATCGTGCCAAGTTATTTCCATGGTGACCCAGTAGTAAGAAGACCAGGCCATGGTGGTCACTGGAGTCTTACCCTCCCCTCTCTGCCAAAAAGACTAGAGAGAGCCTTTTCCAGACCAAGCATCATCTCTGCCATCTGATATCTTACACTGAACGCCAAAAGGACAGTCACTGGCATTCAGAAGTGTCATTCATCTTCCTTCCATGGGAGTGACAGCCCATTCTCAGCTTCAGAATCACAGTGCCTGGACCCAGACAGAGATCGAATGCTCTGACTAACCATGGCCTTTCTCAGGTCCCTTCTGAGCTCCTCTGTTGGACGCTCTGCTTAGGGTCAGGATGGTCTGCTGTCCAGGAGATGCTTCATATCCACTCTCGTAGAGAGGAATTATCCCCACTTTTATCCTATATTTTTTTCCAAATATATAGAATTTAAACATAGCTCTCCTTCCAGAGCCCATGCCTTTCCATGTGTCTTGAAGAAAATGAGGCTCAGAAAAAGTTCCCCTATAGGCCTAAGTTTGTAGTTGGCCATCATGTCCTAAGGATGAACAAGTGAGAGTGGAAGGAGGAGCCCAAGTGGACCCTCAGTGAGGAGTGCTTACCACCGGGACAGCACGAAGCAAGGCCCAGGGAGAGGGAGGGCTCTAGTAGAGGTCAAGGTCGGAAAGAGGAACTCGGGAGGAAGAAGGGGGATGAACTTCCAAGGGTCAGCTGAAGGGCAGGGACTAGTTTTGAAGTGGAAGGGCCCAGTGTGAGCCCAACTGAGAGGCATTAGTCAACACCAAGGCATATGAAAAGAGGAATTGTCAGGGGCCCTTACTCACTGGGCCAACTGGGTCATCCCTAGAGCCTGGGGAGCCAGGCTGGAGAAGGGATCAGGGACTCCAAGACAACTGCTCACTACCCAGGTTAAATGACACAGGCCACGAGGACCAAGTGCGGGGGCCCTGCCTGGCTTCAGTGGCCTGTGAGTCACAGGCCTCAGCTGAGTTTCTTCTTTGTCCACACAGGTCATGGCACAGGGAGGCTGGAACCCTAGTGGGAAATCTGACGAGACCCTGGACTGGTTTACAGGCACCTGCCTCTCTGTCTCAGCTGCCACTCTAGGGAGTCCCCTGCCTCCTCCTGTCCCTTGCTTGTGCAGATCTATGGAGTTGTGCAGTAGACTGCTTATTCTCCCGTCATTCTTTGCAAGGACAGCCGAGTGATGTTTAAGCTTTTAAAAGAGTAAATTCGGGCTTAGAGGATGGCCCAGTGGTTTAGAGCACTGGTTGCTCTTCCAGAGGTCCTGAGTTCAATTCCCAGCAACCACATGGTAGATCACAACCATCTGTAATGGGATCCGATGTCCTCTTCTTGTGTGTCTGAAGACAGCTACAGTGTACTCGTATACATAAAATATAAATAAATCCTAAACCTATGTTCCCAGTTGAGTTAACTAAAAAGAAAAGAAAAAAAAAGAATGAATTCTGACACAGGTTACATGTATGAATTCAAGAGGATCGAGCTAAGTGAACTAGGCCACGTATCAAAGGACACACATAGTATGGTTCTGTTTGCACGAGGAACCTAGAGTAGTTGAAATAACAAGGGCAGAAAAAATGAATGTTCCCAGGGTCTGGGGAAGGGGGAGGTAGCATTTGCTGTCATTTGGAGAAGGTGTGACAGTCCTGGCGACAGCAGGCAGCAGTGGCTACAGAAGAACATGGTGCATTCCTGCCTCCAAACTGCACATTTAAAATGACTACAGCATAGAGTGAGGCAGCTCAGTTGGTAAAGTGTTGCTCTCACAAACAGAAGCACCCACATAAGAGCTTGGCATGGCGGGGCGCAAGTGTAATCCCAGTATTAGAGTGCACGGACAGGTGCGTCCCTGGGGCTTGCTGGCCAGCCAGTCTAGAAGAATCAGCAAGCTCCAGCGAGGTTCAGTGAGAACCCCAGTCTGGAAGTTAAGGAGGGTTGGAGGGACGGTTCAACAGTTAGGAGACTTAGAGAGGACCCAGGTTTGATGCCAAGCACCGACGTCGGGTATCTCACAGTAGCCTATAACTCTAGTTCCAGGGAGTACAATGCCCTCTGCTCAGGGGAACTTAGAAAGGAATGCAGGCTCCCATGTAGCCATACAAACAGCAAATCTTTTAAAATGTGGAGAGTGAGGGACATACCCAATCAACCTCCAGCTGCACCCCGTGTGTGTACACACACACACACATGTGTACACGCACACATACAGACATACACAGACTCTAATGGAAAGACTCTAATGGAAAACTGTAAGAATATTTTACCACAGCAAAACCAAATACAAGGTGATTATTCAAATAATATGTAAAAGAACACAAAGGCAGACAAGCTCAAAGCCCCAGCTTATGGGGTTTGACGTGTAAATCCAGCATAGACTTAGCGCGCACAAGGCCCTGGATTTGATGCCAGGTATTAAAAAAACAAAAAGAAAACAGAAAACTACTTTATTATTATCTGTTTGAAATACTTCTTGCCCCATCTTCTAATGATTCTAGGGTACAAATGGCCCAGAGACAGAAAGAAGACAGCTGTGCTCCTGGTCTCCAACTCTGTGAGGGACAGAGTCACACTGGCATCATCAGGTGCCAAGCACCAAGGTCAGTGCTGGGTCACGGCAAGCCATTAACTATCAACGCCTTCAGTGATGCCTAAGACATGTCTGGCTTAGCGCTGAGCCCTTTACTCACCGAGTAATGGTACTGGGGGAATGAACCCACTTAATCCTTGCACCAGAGCCAGGAGGACGGTGCATTCTTAGGTCCACTTCAAAGTGTATCTCAGAGACTCAGGCACTGAGCTCAGAGGAACTCCCCATGTCTTGTGGTAGGAAGAACCGGGGTGAACAGTTAGGTCCCACTGCCCAGTTACCACGGTGCCTGGCCCAACTTGCTAGTCTCCTACAGATGAGGGGTGTGGAGGAGGGGCTGGGTGTTGGCTATTCCAAGGCATCCCTTCACTGATCTCTCTGATGTTAGCTTCCCCGTCAGCGGTCCTAGAAGAGAGCTTGTGTCATCACCATGTCTGACTCTGCCCCGTCCAAGCCCAAGAGCACAGTAGGTACCCAGCAAATATCTGTGAAGGAACAGCGCCCCCTCGGTTTCTCTCATCTCCCCGACAGCCCTGGCAGGTAGCAAATTAGGAAATATGATTGTTGCTGCGGTGAGCCATCTGCTGAGCTGTTGAGATGGGGGTGTCTTCCTCCAGGTCACACGGTCCCAGTGTCCTCTGAGCTGTGGTATCAGCCTCTGGCTCACCTCCCAGTCCTTCCCAGTTCTATCACCAAGACCTTGGCTCTGGCTGCTAAAGGACAAACATTAATTAGAAAGAGGAACCCTTTGACTCATTACCAGCAATAATAATTACACCCATACTCATTGTGATCATTAATTTGTGTAATCCCACATCCTTAGCACTGTGAAATAGCTGTCATCTCTAATGGGCCATTCCACAGAGAGGTTGCATAACTTCCCCAGCATTGCACAGCTCCTAACCATCGCAGAGATTCCAGTTTCGTCAGATTCCAGATTGTGACTCATCCTCTGCAGAGAATCTCAGGACCCTGTTGCATCCTCTAGAAGACCCAAATAGATTCACGGCGGAGCTGTGTCTTGATGAGGAAATGAGTTTCCGGAAGTGTTCCTCTATTAGTCCCTCCTCCTGTCTGTCAGAAAACGTCCCAGAGACCTACCTGTGTGGTCCCATACCTAGCCTCAATACACAGCAGGATGGAGATGTTCCTCCCCTACTCCCCTACCCCCAGGGAGCCTCTAGAGTAACTACAGAGCCAAGACAAGTATCCCTGTGTGACTGTTTTGTTAGACTTTGTTGCCAGTTTCTAGTGCTGACTTGTGGGGGCTGGGGGAGGCTGTCCACAGGGCTGATGTCTCCTGGACACGGAGAGCAGGTAGGAAGTAGAGCAGAAATGAAGAACTGAAGACAGGGCCCCGCCCGCACAGGAGCTGGCTTTTGACTGGAATGGATAGACTGCTGACTGGGCTCCAGCTATCAATAGCAGAGTCAGGCAGTTGATGGAGAATGAATGGGGGGTGTGGGCAGTGCTGGTCTGCTCAGTGTACAGCCCCCCCATATAGAACTGGGGAAGACTACAGTCACATTTACTCTCGTTGTCCTGAGAAAGGCAACATCCCAAGTCCTCATCCGTCCTAGATCCCACACCTTCTTAGGGTTGCCAGAACACACTGACTCCACCAGGCCAAAGAGTGTACACAACTGTTCCCAGTCAACACCGCGTGCGCTGAGCCTTCGACCATCACAGCCTAGGGAAGGACGTCTCCTTCCACAATCTCCCTTTCTCCTCAGTGAGGTGCACCCAGCAGCCCCTGCCCCGGGCTCTGGATTGCCCGGCAGTGTTGTAATCCAAGTGAAGAGATCGGCAACGAGTCATCAGGACTCGGGACTCTTTCTCTAGGCTCCCCTCAACCGGCACTGGTGAGCGCTGGACCAGATGGCAATGGTGCGGCACCTATGTGCTTGATATGCTCAGCCTTTAAAAATAAGTACGTGGGCTGGAGACATGGCTCAGTGGTTAGAGCACTGACTACTCTTTCAAAGGCCCTGAGTTCAATTCCCAGCAACCACATGGTGGCTCACAACCATCTGTGATGGGATCTGAGGCCCTCTGCTGGTCTGTCTGAAAACAGCTACAGTGCACTCACATTAAATAAATACATTTTTTGAAAGTAATTATGCACAACTTGGGAAAGGCAGACTACTCATGTGTGCCTGCTCACACCCTGCCCTAGCTCAACAGGCAGCAGAGCTGAAATCACGTGATAGCTCACCCTTCCAAATTGCTTCTTATTCATCCTCTGATAAGGTTTAGTCTGAGTGCTATCACAAGAGGAAATGGGATGGGGGGGGGGGGTGCTCAGGGATCAGGGAGGTCCAGAATCATCCTGTGGAGAAATTGGAATTTGGACTTGGCCTTCAAAGAGGGGAAGAGTTTGAAAAAGCTACAAAGAAGAATCCAGACCAGGGGAGCATCCCATGGAGCCAAAAGGGATGGAATATCAATGTGACCTCTGATGGCGCCCCTGCCACAAGCCAGCTGCCGTTATGTGTAACACATGATATCTCAGCAACTCATGGGTGGAGCCCAGAGTCCCCTCTGCTGAGGATGGAAATCTGAGGTGCATGAACCTATTGGTTGAAATGGGGCTGTTCAGACCCAGGGCCAACTCCTGCCCAAGTAAAGCAGCAGAGGGATGCCTTGAGTGGGGACCAGTTCTTGGAGGTGGGGCTCATTAGTTCATTGGCATGGACCCTCAGGAGCCTGGCCCTCTGAGGAAGGAGGAGCTGGGACTTGGAGCAGGGCCATGGAGGGGCACGCGGAACCCTGCCTGCTTAATCCTGTGCTATATAGGACATTATCAGCACTGTGCAGAATCACACAGGCCAGCCACCAATGTCACAAAGCAGAGATAAAGCAGCCCTGGTCATGAGGCTCTGACTGTTGCTTACCAAGCAGAAGCCACCACAAGGACAATGGCCAGTTTGAAAGGAGGCCTCTCTGGGAGCCACTGTGATTCTGAGGAAGAAACATGTCCAGGAGAGTAGTAACATGGATGCTTAAAGGCCCTGGCGTTCGTGCAGTACCTTTGGCAGAGCATCAGACCCGTTCTGGGCCCAGTTCTCAGTCCCTAGCTCACTGGCCATGTGACTGACCGTAGGTAGATGACATCACCTCTCTGAGCCTCAGTTTCTACAACCATAAAATAACAAGAGCAACATCAGCTCTCCTGTCCGGAACTGTGTCCAGCCAGCCCGTTACCGTCTTGTCCCTTCCTCCCCCTCCCCAGTGTTCTTTCTCTGGCAGATTAACTTCTCTGCACTGCCAGACACCCAGGGCCTTCCCAGGCCAGGAGCTGAGTCAGAGCTCAGTCTACTGAGCGGCTGCTGGGTGCAGGAGCCCACATAGCCAAAGGAATCTCCTCCAATTCCTACCTGGCAGCCAGTGGTTCCCAGGCCCCTTGGACCAGATGGGAGGGAGGGAGGGAGGGAAGGAGGGGGAGGGGAGTTCCGACAGGGAGGCTCCGACTTTGCCAGCTTAGGCTTTTGCACTCCAGAATGCCAGGCCAGGCCAGTTTGCTCTGCCAGTGAGAGGACCAGCCTCCAACAATAATGTTTTCCTCAACTTTTTCTACAAAGCATCAACTGCTTTCTAATTCAAACCATCAGGGGGAGGCGTCCTCAGGCTGAGTCTTTGACCACTGCAGAAGGAAGCAGTTGCACAGGGCTAGGAAAGGGCCGGTTTGGATCCAGGCCGTGGCCAGTGGGCACTGGGGATTCTAAATAAGATTCTGAAATAACAACCTCGGCCCCTCATATCATGCGCGTCGGCTCTTCATGCAACCCTCAGGCCACCAAGGATCATCAGACAAGCCTTTGGGAGGAGTCTGAGAAATCGGCAGCGCTGCTGATGTTTCCTGAGCTAGAAGCTATACTTTACATCGTGTCTATACTGTGTCTACACTGTATACACTACCTCATGTGGGTGCTGGGAACTTCATGGCGCTCCCACCCAGGACCACCTTTTGTCTCCACTGCCAGGTCTTATTGCTCAGCAAACAAGGTTTAGGTTTGATCGGTTCACACCTACAGAGATGGCTGGAATCCCAAAGTCAGATTGTAACTTGATGAGCCATGAAGTGGGAGATACACCAGGACCCATGTTCCCTGCTCCTGGGGGCATGGCTGGGCCCAGCTGCTATGGGACACTGGCTGTTGGTCCTCCAACAGTTGAAATTGGAGATGACCTGCCACTAAGTATATGGTGAAGGGCCGTGCAAGCTAGGTTCGTGCTAGTTCACAGTTCGCCAGTGTTCGCAGCAGCATTCTTCAGGGAAGCCAAAATACATCTGCAGGCTGAGGAAAGAGTCTTTACCTGGCATACATGGAGCCCTGGGTTTGATTTCTGGTACCCCATGAACTGGACATGGTAATGTGAGCCTAGAATCTCAGCATTGAGGAGGTGGAAGAAAGAGAAACCAGAACTTCAGGGGTGTTGATGGCTGCCCTGTGAGCTCAAGTCCATGAGATTGTCTCAAAGAGGAAGAAAAAGTAGAGATTACCTACCTAGCCGGAGGAAGAGAATATTTCTGTCTCTATTGTAGAACGTTATCTAGCTAAGAAAAGAAGGAAGCAAGTTAGATGGCGGCATCCGAGGTGGCACACACCTTTGCTTCCAGCACACGGAAAGCAGAGGCAGGTGGATCTCTGAGTTCAAGGCCAGCCTGGTCTACAGACTGAGTCCCAGGACAGCCAGAGCTATACAGAGCAAACCAAACAAACAAACAAAAAAGCAACACAAAAGGGGGAAAAAGAAAAGAAAAAGGGAACAAGTTACGCTCCAGCAGGGCCATCTTTGAAAACACTAACTTAAATGATAGATATTGATTCTAAAGGCCACATGGATGGTTGCACTGGTAGGAAGTTTTTTGTTTGTTTGTTTGTTTGTTTTGTTTTGTTTTTTGTTTTTTGTTTATTAGGACAGTAGCCCAGGCTATGCGAGCCCTGAGCCTCACAAGTACTAGAATCAAAGATCTATACCGCTGTATCAATCCATAGTTGTTTTTGCAGTTAGGAAAATGTTCTAAAATTGCCTGTGGTTGTGGGTATACATCTGAATACATTAAAGCCATTTTGAAAGAGAGGGTTGGATGGTGAGAGCACCCTATCTCTATAAAGCTAATGTTAAAAGAGTAAGTTGGAAGCAAGCATGATACTGCACACCAAAGTGCAGAGACAGGAGAGTCCAGGCTAGCCTGAGCTCCACAGTGGACCCTGTCTCAAAAGGAAAAGAAGTTCAGATGTGACACATACACCAGGGAGGTCAGATATGTGACTAGTTCGTCAGGACACCAGCAAGCACATGCAGGAACATGGGGCAAGCATCCCAGGGGGCTCGTGAGCCCAGACCTACCCCTGCCTGCCTCTCTGTTAGGATGGCTGGTTGTCCTTTCCCTGAACCCCCTGCTCCTGGGCCTCCCCGGGGAAACATCGGTGTCTGAGGAGAAATCGAAACAGAAATGCAGGTGTCACCTCCTGGGCAAATTCCAAGAAAAGACAGAGAGAAGCTCCTGAGGTGAGAGCTCACAAGCTTTGAAGGGAGGAAGGAAACCCAAGCCTCGAGAGAAAGTGAAAGAGGAGGTGGGTGTGAGAGAGAGTCGGGTGCCTGGGTGTAGGCCCTGCAGGCCACATTTTACCAACACAGAGCCCACAGGGTCTTCCCCATCCCTCCACTGCCTCCAGTCTCTGTAACCCTAGTACTGCCATGGGTCCTAAGTCCCTATTGCCCTGGGATTTATGGGTCCTAAATGGAGGACAGAGAGTGCCACTGTGTTGTCACAGAAGCTGTTTTCTTGTCCTCCCACCTCGTGAGTGGGGCTTTCTGACCATCGCTCCCACGCTGTAGACTGATAACCATTGTTCTGTGAGACCAGTGTCACCCTTATAGTTCTGTCTCTGGAGTCAGAATTCAACCCCTGGCCAGCAATGCAGGTTCTAGGGCAGGGCTAAGCATGGCAGAATGCCAACTCTTGTGCTGTCTTGGACTGTGACTTCACCTTGCTTTTTCTCCCTCTGGGGTCACAGTACAAACGTGGCATTCAGGTGTCCTATCTGTTCAGTGGGAGATTAGCTGAGGTTCATGGTGGCAGCCAAGGTGTTGGGGTTCCTGGGGCTCCACCACTCTCCTTCAGCCCTGTTGTGACAGGTGACAGAAGGTTTGTGCTTCTGCATGAACAGGGGACCAGCTCCACATTTAGGTCATGCATCCTGAGTTAGCTGATAGAACCTTCTCTAGAATGGGCAAGACTCTGGGTACACACATACACACAGAACCACACACATGCACTCACACACACACATGCACACACCCACACACATCATACACTCACACATGCACACACACAGAGAGAGACACACACATACAAACACTCACATATACACACAGCCACACATACATACACATACACACACACCACACTCTCACACATACACATACACACACACCATACTCTCACACACACACACACATACACACACCATACACTCACACACACACACACATACACATACACACACACATACACACACACCATACACTCACACACACACACACATACACACAGCCACACACAGATACACACAAACACTCACACATACACACAGCCACACACAGCCACACACAAACACTCACACATACACACAGCCACACACACATACACTCACACACACAGACACACACACACATATATCCAGCTACACACACATATACACTCACACATACACACACACACACACACACACAATGTCCTGGGTCCCATGGAGGCTGTTCAGTGTGACAGAGAAGACTCATACAGATGTCTTCAAATGTACAGAGGCTTCATAGCCAAAGCTGAATGAAGCTGGTCCTTGTCAGCCCCAACAGCAGAACAATAGGAACATGGACAAAGGACTGTGAGAAAAAGGGCTGCCTGGGGTGGGCGTCTGAGGCTACATAAGAAAGAAGCCAACCCACCTCTGACTCAGTGTCTCCTTCTGAACAATTCTGTGACCACATAGCAAGCAACTCTGAAGTGAATGACACTGCTGGGTACCCTGGAATCCACTCAGTTCTGACAAGCTCCTTGCTCACCAACACGAGCCAGCAGCTTTCCTGCTAACATACCAACTATACAGGTTCCCACACTCCCTTCCTGCCTCCCATTAGCTTCTCACAGAACTCAGGGAACACCACAGTGGACAGGATTGTCACAGGGGTCATTACAGAGGCTGCAGATGAAGAGGAATCCCCAGGGGAGGAAGAACTTTCAACTCTCTGACACTTCCCTGAAGGAACCTCCCTTTATCCAGAAACTTCTTGAGCCCAGTCTTTCTGGGCTTAGGAAGACTTCATTCTGTATGCAAGAGTGCTAATGACTGAGAATCAATCGTGAGGCCTCCCTTCAGATCTTAGTCTCTGTAGCCTTCCTCCAGAGTATGGAGCACGGCCCCTCTGGAACGCAGAGGGCCTTCTGAACTGTCAGAGCAGGCAGCTCAGGGTCAGAGGCCAAAAACCATGGACAAAAGCAAAACAAACAGGTAGTGTGAGCTCCCATCACCAAGGGCACTGAAGCACCTTTTCGAGGCCCCGTGGAGAGAGGGAATGTGGAGAGTAAATAAGCCCAGAGCCTCGCTTCACAGTGACACCCTGTGAGGTGGGCTTGTCCTTTGTCCTGGCAGCAACCCTGCCCTTCACCTGTCTGTCCTAGCATTCTCCCGGTATTGCGGAAGTGCATGCGTACCCCGGGTAAAATCATCCCTGATTAAGAGCAAGTGGCTTAGACGACCTTTAACGTTCCAGAGATCCTATGATGTCTTCATTGTACACAAGGAACCACAAGGGTCACCCGTGTTTTGAGCCCCTGTGGCCTCTCTGGTGCTGAGCCTTGAATGAACCCTCCCCTTTAATGTTAGCTCTGTCTTGGTAACTCTCTGTTCTCAGGACACACTCCCCAGTCCTTAGCCCGGCTTTCTCCAACTCTGACTTACACTCTAAATGAAGTTCCCTCTTGATGCAGATATTCGTTTAGTGATTCTCGAAAGCATAGGGTTTGTGTGCTTCTGTGTGTGGCCCCCCTGGGAAACATACCTCTGGAGAGTCACCTGAGTCAATTCTGAGTCCTCACACAGCAAGTGCCCCCCATGCCCAGCACTCTGGGTGCTGTCATGTGTGAGAAGAGAAATCTATACAGCTGTCCAATGGACCCATCCTGGGCAGTCCAGCTCTGAGCTCATGGCCCCAAGTGTATTCTCAGGGGGCAGCCTGCTGGTGATATGTTCTACCTGGGCCCTGTGCGCAGGTTTCTGACCCAGAAGACAGCCCATTGCACATGAAAGATGACACAGGGTGTGGACAGAACCCTCCTCTACAGGAGGAATGACTTACAAAGGGTGGGTACTCCAGACTTGTTCACCAAACCTCAGACACTCGAGTGGTACCTTCCTCCCGAGCTAGAAGAAGGGCGCTTTGGAATAATGAAAACGGCAGAAGGTAGAAGGTTCAGTTAACTGAACATTTGGGCTAAATGGAAGCCACAGCCCAGACCTCAGGAAGGCCACGGCTTTGCAAGAGGTTACTTGGAAGCCACAGCCCAGTGAGGGCGCCTTCCTGGGTTCCTTTCATAAAGCACAGAAGTTTCAACCTAATTGGTGGTTTCCAAGCTTTTGCGGGTATCTTTATTTTGTCTGTAGTGAAAGAAGCCCTACTTCTTAAGGAAAATCTCATGCAAAGAGGCACTGGGTCATCCCCCAGTATCATGGGTCTCCCTACAGCCCCAGCTGAGACTGAGGCTCTCTAAGCTACAACTGCCCCCACCTAATAGTGACATGCCCTCTATATTACACAGTGGATCCTGGGAGATTCAGAGGCAGGGGACAGGGTGAATGTCACTAGGATTTCTCTGAACATCTTAGAATGGAAAATTCTGGTCAGCTGAGGATCTGTTTATCTCAGTGGGTCTCAGTATAAACAAGAATTCACAGAACCTGGCAAAGACTCGATATCCAAGAAAGGGTTACACACCAAGAGCTCAGCAGCCCCAGGAAGGTTTTGCTGATTTTGGAAGACAAAGCCCAGAGTAGAGACACCCCAACGTTGCACCTAGACTGGCAACTATGACCACAGCCCCAAGAGGATAGCTGTCTCAGGCTGGAGCTCTGAAAATAGAGGCAAGCATCTGCTCTGTCCTGGGAGTTTTTCCATGCAGGTTTTTGGGTTGTTTTGATTTTTATCTGTTGAGAAAACCGACAAAGAGATGGCATCATTTGCCGGTAATGGAGGCCTCAGCTTTGGGATCAGAGACCTCTCACACCCACCCATCAAGGCTGAAGCAAATCTGAACCAGGCCTGACTTGGAAACCAGGACCAGGACATTTGAGTCCATTGCATGAGGACCAGGAGCAAACAGGAGCTGAGTGAGTGCTCTGGGTTCAGGGTCAAGTTAACCATGGATGACTGAGAAATCAATGAAGACATGGCCTTTAAGATAAAGAAAGGGTCAAGATCTTCTCTGCTGGTTAAGGCAGAGACTGGGGTAGCAGACAAAGAATTTCACCAGGAATAGAATAACTAAGCTGTCCCTGGACTGTGCAGGCCAGTGGCAGAGGAGGTGTTTGGGGAGGCGCATCTGCCTCAGAGGGAACAACTGTTGCTGCTGGGTTGAGACATCTTGAGGGATTCTTCCATCTGTAACTTTCATGGGTTCTGAAAGTCACTAAGGAGTGATGTGAAAGGAAGACAAGATATCCAAAGATATCCATGATCTCAGATCAAAACAACACACACACACACACACACACACACACAACACATACATACACACACACACAACACATACGCACACATATCCAGAAAGATGCTAAAAACTATCATATTGAGTCTGGGGGAGGCCCTGAGAGAGAGAATTTTCCCCTGTGCCTGCCATGGTAACTCACAGAAAACTGACTTAAAACAGCAGGCATTGTACCTACATTCGCCGGCTGTTCTGGGGGCCAAACGTGGGTAGTAGGTGTCCCATGGACACATCATCAGAGATCCTGGGAGGATCCCACCTTGCTTCCTGCAGGTTGTCAGAGGTACTTCCTGCATCTCTCTTAGGACAGCTGAGACCAGTTTGAGGGAGCCTCTCACAATCCCAGACAATGTCAACCAGGGACCCTTGACTTAGTTACATCCACAGTGACCACATATTTTAGCAAATGTGACCACATTTTTATGTTGTGTCTTTTGGGAGGATCACTGTCTCACCCACAGAGTTGGTGAACCAATAACCTCGTTTTAGGTTTCTGATGCTGGGATGTGAGCCATTCAGTGAAACTGTGACCTCTAGATGTGGCAGGATCTGTGTGCACATCAGTTAGTACAGGCTAGACCTTGTTCTGTGTTATATGTCTGGTGGCTCAAAGGAACCCTGTTCTACAGAAAAAGAAGACACAGAATCTGGACCGTGCAGCCCATCTATGGCTCTACTGTCCATTGAGATCCCTATATTATCTGGTATCCAGAGCAATTTAAGCATAAAAGGGTCAGTGCAGTGTGTGGGGACTAGACTCTGGGGGTAGAGAAGTCTGTGGTCTAGCTAGATGCATTCTGGAGCTGTCGCTGGAAGTGTGAAGGGTTCTCACAGGGAGGAGCCCTGAGGAAGACCACTCCAAGGAAGACTAACTCCATTCAGAGAACATGACCAAGGAGGGATGCTCAGGCTATGGGCTGGATGCACACAGAGCAGGAACAAGCAGGGCACATCTAGTCTCCAGCACAGCTGTGTTATGAAACACATGACAGGAATTGGTGGGGAACGAAACTGAGAGGTAGACCTTTGGCTTGATTTTCAGGCTACTGGGGGGAGAGGCACTGCCAAAGGTTTGAGGGGGGAGTACCTCTGCTTCTGTGGGGTTTTTGGGTTTTGTTTTTGCTTGTTTCTTAATGTATTTATTATCTAGCTGTTTGTTTGTTTGTTTGTTTGAGTATACATGGAGGTCGTAACCACAGTCAGGTCCTAGGATCAAACTCAGATCCTCAGACTTGGCAGCAATCGCCTGCTGAGCCATCTCACTGGCTCTAGTGCCCAAGCTGTGACTTCGATCCTGGTGAAGCCACAGTGTCTCTACCAGGACCCAGTGGAGTGAGGGCGGGCAGCCTAGCGTTCAGCTCTGATCTCTCTCATGGCGGATGTAGGCTGAAGCAAGTTGTTTGGGGAAGGAGGAGCTGTGTCCAGTTCCCTTGATGATAAAACCCTTAGGCCACGGCTTGAAGTTCTGGTGAAGAACAGAGAAGACCAATCCAGTGTAAGAGGAGCTTTCTTGTGGGCGGGGCCTGTGGGGGGAGGGCGGGGCCTGTGGGGGGAGGGCGGGGCCTGCAGAAGAAGGCGAGTCACACACGCCTTTCCCACCCAGCTGTCCTGAAAGCTCTGAGAAGCCCCACAATAAAGACTTCCTGTTTTGTTTTGGTTTGCTTTTGCCTTGTTTTGTTTAATCTACTGTTGCCCAAACTTTTTTGAATACAAAATCTTGATTTTTTTCTTTGAATACTGACGAATGTCCTTGTTAGTAGAGGACAGCAGAGTTGTCTTAGGCCAATGCTGCTATGGAAGAAAGCACCAGACCAGAGGGGGGGGGGGGCTGAGAGGCAAGGTCTTTGCGAGAACACCCACCTAGTCTCTGGGACTCTGTCTCTGGGCACCTACTGGTAAGAACCCCTGAAGTAAGGAGAACAGGGCCTCATGTGAGTGGGTCCTGTGCTCCCCAGCAGGATTCTGGTACCTGCTGTAAAATGAATACCTGGAGAATGAGGTCTGTCTCTCCCACCTAGACAACTTGGAATTAAGTCCAAGAGTGCCTGTGAGGTGAGCTCAAGGTAGAAAACTTGAAAGCCCCGCTTGCCAGTAAAAAGCAAAGTTTTGCACACATTATATATCAAAGGGTCTGACATCCCCACCCCATACCCCCTCCACACCTACCAACTGGCCCTGGGCCTAAAACTTGGCTGTTAGTCACCCGATTGCCTCAGAGTGCTGAAGGCCCCAGTGGAAATCTGAATGTGTGGCCTCCAGTGTCTCTTCTGAGCTGCAGGCTTCCTGGCCCAACTTCCTATCCCCACCAGTCATCCTCATGGGTGACTCACCAGATTAATCCGGTCAGAAACTGGTCTATATGCAAGAATTGGAACCAGAGGGAGTCTGAGGTGTGGGATGAGGCCGTTGGGTGCCCGGAACCTCAGTGAGCATAGCCTACCCACTGTAAGACTGCCACCCTGTTATACTTTATTACCCACCTCAAAGGACACTGGGATTGGAGGTTTAGAGAGGGCTAACCAAGCAGAGAGAGGGACTAAGAATGGGCTCTGCCCAGACAGGCTGAACTGTACAGGAAACCCCCAAGACAAGCCTTTCTCCCCACCTCCTGGAGCCAGGGCAGCATAGGATGATGCTTCCCTGGGAACAAAGAGAGGTTGCACCTGGACCACCTGCTCCCTCAGGCTCTCAGCCTGACTTCGGAGGCATAGACCAGGATGGCTACTCTGTTTTGCCTAAGCATCCCTGACAGTGCCCCTGGGCAGTAGCTGGGGAAACTGAGACTTCTCTTAGGCAAACTCTTACTCAGCTGAGCCAGTCCTCCCCTCTCAGACTCCAGGACACCCTGTTAGTAGCTGCCAGTGTCTTCCTCTGCTTACGGACCTGCTTCTCATTCTTCATCCTACTAGGATGGGTGCTCCTAAGAGGAGGGACCTGTGTGCAGCCAGCATCATGAACACAATGCAAATTTCCTCAGCACGTATTAAACTAATGGAGGGTGTAAATAGATTTTGTGAAGGTCAGTTCCAAAGTCAGTGATGATCCAAGTCTAGAACCAAGGATGTCCTCCCCAACCCCCACCCCCAGGTCAAGGCTTTTCCCAACTTCTTCTGGTCTATGTCTCCTGAGTGACAATGTCCTGTTTTCCATGCATACCTCTTTCTCTGTCCTAAGTGAGGAACACTTACTCCACAGGCCCAACTCACACACCAATCACTCTTGGGCAAGTATGTCCAGACACAGATGAGGGCTCAGTCAATTTTTTCTTTAGAAGGTCAGATATCAGCTACTGCATGCCTCATGAACTAGATAGCTTCTGTCACCACCACCTATCCCTACCATAGCCCCAAAATACAGAGACATATAAATTAACGGGCTGGTTATGTTCTAATAAAGCTTTATTTACAAACAACAAAAACAACAACAAAACCAGACAGACAGTTGAATTGGCCACGTCAATGTCCAGATACGTTGAAATGTGCTTTATATGCAACCCTAGCCTGGTGTGTGACATCTAGAGTTCAAGTAGACTGAGCTGCCTTGGAAATCCAATGAGAAGAAAAGGAACAACCATTGTCATGGAATGTTACAGTGTAGGTGACATTACTGTGTAATATCTCGTTGTCTTAACAACAGCCTGGGAGTTGAGTAGGGTCCACCATTTTATACACAAGGAAATGAGATCTCAGAAGGAATATGAGGAGTCCTGGCCTCAGAGTTAGTCAGGGGCAGAGATTAAACCAGGACAGTCGCAACCACATAGCCTGTGCCAGCTCACACCAGCCTCCATCACTTCATGATCTGATGGGCAAAGCTCAGAGAGTAGCGTGCTGCTGCCTCTAGAGTCCCAGCATCAAGGAAACTTACTCCAGGTAGGATAAAGAACCGCCTGCCCTGCTCACACAGGTCCCAGGGCCACCCCAGTTCTCTGTGCAAAGGTGACCGTGGTGACTTCTCTAACTACCATGCATATGCATGTGTGTATATGCGGGAGAGCATGTATGTGCACAAACAGATCCACCGCCAAAGAACCAAATCGCGACAGAGGGACTGGAGGTATGGATCACATGTCAAGTGTCACTGTGACAGGGGAGCCATGTGTTTCAGGTGTTACTGTGATGGGGAGCAGAATAGACAGGGCAAGGTGAGGAGAGGTGGCTGGTTGGTAGGTAGATTTATAGATTTATAGATTTATTTATATCATGATTATTGACTTATTTACATTACTATATATTTGTTATATCATATGTTATATTTATTAGTATTGACTAATTTATATTATGGTTATAGATTTATATTGCTATCTTTTTATTATATTTGTTTATTATTATTTATTTGTATTATGGTTATACATTTATTTATATTACTATATATTCCTCTCCCTATAGTAGCAGAGGGATGATTCTTGACAGGTGAGCACTGCCCAGAGCATTGTGGTGTATGTTTAGGCAGCTTCCCAGCATTGGCAGTGACCATTAGAAGCCAGGATCCCCCAGCAGTGATGTATGCCAGCCAAAAACATCTCCTGAGAGCCAAGCATTCTGATGAGGGCTGAGAATTCCTGATTTTGCCTGTTCCGGGCTTGAGACTTACCTTCCCTGCCCCCAAAAGGTTCAGATCTCCCCAGGCATTCTCCCTGAGAATCATCTCATCTTCAGAATCCAACCAAACAGTATTGGGAAACTCCAAACACAGAATTAAGGGTTTGACACTGCCAAGCCATGAGCAGCATAGGGTCCCATGGGACCCTATGTATGTTATACATACATACATTTATTACATATATGTATATGTTACGATGCTGAAGGAAAAGGTTCTAGAACCTGTCTGCTTCAAATCAACTCCAGGTTCACTCGGCCTTGTTCTGCAGGACACAGGCCGGCTCTGAGGTTCCTACAGTCAGTCTATCTTCTCTTTCTTTTTGGCCCACCCACCTCTATCCCCAGCAGGTGTTGGAGTGGATTCCTGCAGGTCCCTTGGAGGTAGTCGGGGCCCCGGGGCTGCTATGGGGAGAGGGGCACCCGGGTGTATGCATGCTGCCATGTGGGTGGCTGACTTCTTTGCGTCAGGCTGGTCTGGTGGAGACAATGACCTCACCTGCTTGGAAGAGCCCTGGACCGCTGCTGAGATCTGGGATGGGGAGGGGTCCCGACGCCCAGACAGAGAGGAGCTGGGGGCTGAGAATGCCCCTCCCCCGGGCCTGGCTGAGGCCCAGCATGGCTGCCTGTGGTCTGGCCCCAAAGCAGGGGACAGACCTCCTCTGTGGCTGGCACCCGCTCAGCAGCCTCTTCCCAGCCGCGTTAAGAGAAAGAGAGAGAAGGGCTGACGTGGGCCTGACCTCATGCCCAGCCCCCTCCACCAGCGTCTGTCTCCCTCAGCCTGGCCTTCTCCGCTTCCAGGAAGCTGGACCTCCCTGCAATAGGGCAGGGAGTCAGCAGAGCTTTCTCCGATGGAGGATGGACCGGGAGGCACCTCGCTCAGCCCCTTTTCTACCCTATAGGAGAGCTGGTCTTCTGGCCGTTTCCATGGCGATGTGGGTGTAGAGATTCCCAAAATTAATGACCCCTGAGGCAGATAGGGCACTGACTTGCAGGTACTACCTGGCCATATGGGAGCAACTTGCCTTGGGATTTAGGAGGAGGCTGTGGACCCTAGGATTCAAGAAGCTTAGCAGAAGCCACAGGACCTGTGCCTTACCATTCCTCAGTTCCTGTCACCTGGAATGAACAGAACCCCTGAGATTCCCCTCAAAGTGCAGATTGCAACAGGGCTGTTGTTGCTGGCTGTGAGGGGCTTCCTAGCTGCCCCCTGACAGCCTGAGGAATTCCCCCTAATCTTCTCGGGATCTTGAATCAGGGCAACCCCAAGTTTGTGGCTTCCGCTCTGAAAACAATTTAAGGACTAACTATGTTACAAAGCCAAGTTAGAGGTCTCACTAACAATTTTAATGTAAGTTTAAGCATGGGTGTTAAGAGAGGAGACAGGGCTGGGCAGTGAAGGCGTAAGTAATATTTTGGAGGCAGAAGCAGGTAGATCTCTGATTTTGAGGCCAGCCTGGTCTACAGTATGAGTTCTACGACAGCCAGGGCTACCTAGAGAAACCCTGCCCAAGTGTAGGTACGGACCCCTCCAGGGAGACTAGCAGTCAATGCGAGGGGCAGGATCCTATCTCTCTGTAAATGGGGCTTCTAGTAAGAGGTCTAGAAAACGTGTTTTTAGCTGTGGAGAAGAATGGCCTTAAGCAAATTGTTAACTTGCTGGAATGAGTCTCATTAGCTTCAGCCAGATGCCTGACTGAGGAGCGGCTCACAGCTCTGGCTATCTCTGCCTCACCCCCTAATTTCCCCGCCTTTTTGTTTTGAGATAGACCAAGACCCAAGACTCAAGCTGTTGTTTGTTTGGTTTTTAGGAGGGTTTGTTACTAAGGATTGAGCCCAGAGTGCAAGGAAATTTCTCTACCATTGAACTGTAGCCCTCTTTTTACTTTTCATTTTGAGACAGTGTCTCTCTAAGTTCTCAAGTTGGCCCTGAATTCACTCTGTGGTCTAGACAAGTCTTGGTCATCCTCCTGCTTCAACCTCCTGTATAGGTGTCATTACAGGTTCGTGCCCCCAATCCCAGAAAGATTCTACATGTCTAAGCTCTCCAGAGTGTGCACAGTACTGGCTGGTGTTTCTATTTTACACTCAGAGTGTGTTTGGATACTTAGCCCAGGCCTCAGATAGTGAAAGTGTGGTTGCTGTGACCCAGGGAAAGAATCTACACACGTGTTCTGCATGCAGCAGGTGCTCAATGAGCAACAGGTTCTTATGAAATATGATCCCGTCAAGGGAAAGTTGAATAGGTTGCACAGCTCTGAAAAAGCACACCCAAGGAGCTAACATTGACTCAGAAGAACTCAACCTTATGGAGTCGCAGAACACTTCACAGAGCTGGTGAATAAGTAACCTCTGAGAGACTAGCCTCGAATCAGACTCTCACACATAGCCAAAGAGAGCTGACGTAGTAGACAAAGGGAAGACCCGAACCAGGATCGGCGGAAGTCAAGCTCCGAAGGACATGTGGCTGAGCAGACTTCTAAGCCCCTGCTGTGGTTGAGAAGAGAAGTTGGGGACCTGGCAAGCCCAGAAGGTTAGCGTCTAAGATGGAAGTGCCAGGCAGCTACAACAGGTTGTTAAACAGGCTCAGGGCCCTTGTGCCTGAGGACCCTGTCCACGCACATGAAGTCAGCTTTGAGGTGGGGATTAGATTGTGACTGACAAGAAATGGGCCTTATCCTGTTGACATCTTGTGCAGAAACCTTAAGACTTTTGAAGTGAGATAGCTTGATCAGGCTGAAGACCTTGAGGCAAGGAGATGAAGGGTGTCAAAGGCTGTTGCCACAACACAAGAGGGGAGCAACAGGGACATGGTGTTGGGGGGGGGACCAGCCTCGGGCCATAGAATCAAGAGCAGCTTTGATGCAGGTAGAAGAGATGCTGTGGCAAAGATGTGGGTGTGCTGAGGCCAGGGTTAATCCACTTTCTGTTGCTGTAACAAAATGCCTGAGACCACTTGAAAAGAGCTGTCCTTTGATTTACAGGCTTGGAAGTCTGAGACTGTAGTCCATGACCCGCTTTCTGTGATGAGGCAGCACTGTGTGGTGGAGCAAGAAGCCTGGAAAAGGCTGAGTTCCCACAATCCCTCTCGCAGCACGCTCCCAAGAACCTTAGATCAACAGGCCCGTTTTCTTTTAAGTTTATCTTACTTTTTGTATATGAGTGCTTTCCTCACCTGGGTGCCTCGTGCCCTTGGAGGTCAGACAAGGATGCCTCACCACCTGGAACTGGAGTTATAGGTGCTTGTGAGCTACTGTAAGGGTGCCAAGGATGAAACCTGGATACTCTGCAAGAACAAATGCTTTAACCATTGAGCCATCTCTCCAGCTTCCTATCCCCCTCTTTAAGGTGTCACGACTTCCTGGCAATCAAGGCTTCAGAGAACACTTACCCAAGACACTCATAGCAGTGTCATGGGCTTTTCCTTACACATTCACACAAGCTAGGTGGCTTTCCTCAGTCAACAAAACTCTTCCCTTACTCTCTGAGAACCGTAGTGTAAAAATAAAATATTCCATGCTTCCAGTAAGCCCTTCCTGACCCCACAATGTCACCCAGTCTGCCTTCCATACCCATGTCTCCTACCTTGCTTTTGGGTATCTCTTAGAAAGAGTCTCTTAGTCTCTCTTCTCATCTAAGGGTCCCTTAGAATTCAGGCTGAATGGATAATCCAAGATATCTCCTGTTGAGATCCCTAATACACAATATCTGTAAAGATATGTTTCCCAAAGTTGGGGTCAGAGGCTCTAGGACATTAGTACCAGTCCTACCTTTGTGAGCAGGAGAGAACAGAGTTAAATGGCACTTCTGATAGGGGCCAGGATGGGGAGGGCAGTCAGTAGGGGATTCAGGGTTCTGAACCTGTGGGCTATCCACAAAGATTGAAGATCATCCTTTCTGAACCTGGAAAGCTACCAGCTGGCCAGCTAGGCCCTGAGGCATGGGGTCTTGGAGGAGCCAGGACAGGCTGCTGACAGGTAGAGCCCTTCTGGGCTTTGATTCATTGACCGTCTGGGCAGGAGCTGGCCAAGCTGCTAAGAATGAGAAAAATGCCTCGCACATATTTTCCTCTCAGCCAGCGGTTTTAGTCTGTGTCAGTACAGTGGAGAGAGCCTGTCTGCTCTGCTTGCTGAACCCCAGCCTGCTCCCCATCTGTGGTCCGTCTGCGGCTCTCCCTCTCTTCTTCACATACACCCGCCCCCGGTCCCCGAGGCTGGATGGAGTGGGCAGGGCTGGACCACGTCCTCATAATTGAAATATTTGGCGCTTGGGGTGAATCCAGACTTCCCCAAGTCAAAGGGACAGATTCAAGCTGGGCCTCTGTGACTACAGGAAGTCCCGGAAGCTGCCAGGATGCCAAAGTCAGTGGCCAAAGACTTTCCGTCAGGGTCCCAGGGGACTCAAGTAGCCTTGGAATAAGGTGAGGGCAGACACTCAAGGCCACTTTCCTGCCTCTTCCTCAGCCTCCTTCAGAACACCCTGACTGCAGGGCTCTTCCCATCACAGAAATTCCCTGGAGTAGGCCCTGCTGCCTGTTCTGTGGGTTTGTTAAAGAACAGAAAGGGTCTTAAAGGTTTGGGGAGACAGTAAAGTGTTTTCTGTACAAGCAGGAAGATCAGAGTCTGGATCCCCAAAATCCATTGGAAAAATCAGGACACAGCAGCACGCACCTCTGATCCTAGTGCTGAGGAGGCAGAACAGGAGGGTTTCGGGGGGCTCGTTGGCCAGCCTGGCAAGCCACTGTGAGCCTCAGTTTCAGTGAGAGACCCGGTCTCAATAAACAAACAAACAAAAAAGTATTAAATAAGATGCAGAAGAGCCATGAAGGATAGCCTTTGTTGTGATGCTCTCTGGCTTGGGGCCACACAAACACATGCACCACATACATGCACTGCAGAACTCTCACACACGGCAAACAGAAAGGGCTTCGAAAGTGAGGAGAGCCGGGCACTCGGGAGGCAGGGGCAGGCAGGATCTCTGAATTCAATATCAGCCTGGTCTACAGAGCAAGTTCCAGAACAGCAGGGCTACACAGAGAAACTCTATCGAGAGCAGAGAGAGAGACAGACAGGCAGAAGAGAACAGAAGAAAGCAGACAAGATGGTGACTGCCTGTGATCTCAGGAAGCTGAGGCAGAAGGGTCCTGAGTTTAAGCATAGCCAGGGGCACGTAATGAGATCCAGCCTCCTCCCTCCCTCACCTAAAAAGCTTTGAAACCCTGAGGGCAGATGGAAGCTTCTGAGATATATTCAGTACCAAGACTTAAAAGTCTCCCCTTAGGACAAAGTTCTACTACACATTTGTCATCTTGAACCCTTGTAGAGTCCCCACTGGTTTACACTGGGCCTCAGCATTTGCATAGACTTCGGTAAAAACATCCCTCCTAGGGATATAGGTGTTGCTGACAGTATGACAGTAGGGCCCTGGTGCTACTGGCTACTCACTGCCACCAGCCAGGGGATTCTAGGGGAAAGGTCCCTTTGCGGCCCAGCCCCACACCCTGACAATGTTCACCTCAAGCCTCCTCCTTTCTGGTTGTGAGAATCACGTCACAAGATTGCATTTCCCTCTCTCCCTTTGCTGCCAGGAGTCTCTGAAGTCCAGCCATGGTCATTGTGTGACCCCTTGCACCCTGGAACACCCTCACGCCCACCCCTTGGTCTGAGTCTTCTTACTCAGTTTGTATCTTCTCTGCCGTTGGTTCTCTGTGTTATCAGTATTTTTTTATGTACTTTCCATTGTGAATTGCTGGCCGCTGCCTTGGGAACAATGAAGACTATAATCAGGAGATAAACACACTGGGCTCCATTATGCCATTCACGTGTATTGATGAAAACGGGGCGGTTTGCTACAATAAATGAATTCTCCTGACGTATTCTCTTCAAAACTGGTGTTTTAACTCAGGCAATTCTCTTTCTTGTACGTTAACACTTGAGCCCCTTAGGTAAGAAGCGTGTGGGACAAGGAGGGCCTTATCAGTTCTGACCAAGTCTGCTGTGACCAGGTGCAGATGGTGACCAGAAACAGGTGGTGACAGACTACCACATGGTGAGTTCTTCGTAAACAGCTAAGCCCATGGATTTGTGGAGCCGGCTGAATGTCAACTGGCAATCAATCCTCCTCTTAGATCCAGGGCCTTGTCCTCTTGAATTCCTGGGGACCCAGATAGGATTCCATAGGCACAGTTCCTGACCCCCCCAGCTCCACCCTACACCTAAGGGCATGAGGCCGTTGTGATCCGGGTCCTCTGGACCTGGGTCTCAATTATCATCAGGGGAACAATCTTGGGAGGTTGGTTGACCCTCTCTAGATTGTCCCCAGCAGCCTAGCTCTGGCTTTGGATTCGGAGCTAGCAGAACCTTCCCTTCCACATCCATCAGGAGCCATGAAATTCACAGCAAAGCAGGCAGCTGGGCTGTGACACCCACCCTGCTTCCTGTCCCTGCCATCCTTGGCTAAACAGGCCAGGCCCGGAGAGACCTGCAGTTCACATGACATCTCTGTCTTTCTGTCCCTCAGCTCCCTCAGGCACCACTTTAGGTAGAGAGGGTAGCTCTCATCTCTGATTGCTCTCACAGGTTCATAGACAGAGAGATGGATGGTCATAGAGAGAGGCAGGGACCCCAGCCAGCCTTTTCCAGCACAGCAGGCTCGCCTTTGCCTCTTCCTATCACACAGTGTTTGTCACAGTACTCTTCGAGTGACCCAGTAGCCCTTAATAGTTTATTGTTCTATCAGGCCAGGCCAGGGTCTCTCCCAGAGGGCAGGCAGGTGGTGGATTCAACCCAACAACCAAAGCCCTGGGTGAGAAACCAACCCCAGAGGCTGTTTTAAGACCACACCCCTGCAGCTCCTGACTCTGCTTCTAAAAATCTTCAATCTGCTCTTCCCTGAACCTTAGATAAGGATTAAGGATGGAGAAGGACCTGTTTGGGTGGGGCACTGCACATCTGCCTGAAGGAGGAAAGGACACCTGGGCTTCCAGCAAGGGGGATGATCCAGAAACTTCCCTGCTGGGCCACTTTGCTGGGTTAGTGAGTGATGTCAGGAAGGGCCGGTTAGGGTGGCCTTCCTCTTACTTCACATGCCCAAAGATGCCCAGGGAGTCTGGCTGGCTTCTGCAGTCTCTCATCACAGAGGCAAGATACTGAGACTCCGCATTCCTAATCAGCTCCCAGCAAGGCACATGCTAAGCCATACCGGAGGAGTGGGAGGTAGTCAGTCCTATGCTGGCACAGAGGAGGTGATGACTGGCTGGAGACACCTATAGCTCTGGAAGTTTGTAACCCCCTGCCCTGGACTTCCTGACTTCTGTGAGGCTTTTCCAACATTGCTATCTTCTCAGAAGGGGGTTAGCCATTGCCTCCAGACAACAACCAAGATACACATTTGTGCACCAATTCGTAGATGCAGAAACCCTGCCTTGCTTCCCGTAATGAGTCTCCCACGGGAGCCCAAGACTTAAATCCCAGAGCAGAGCCCAGGAGATATTTAGGGGACCTACCAGACACATCTGTGTCTACCAGTTTGACCTTGACTGTTCCCCAAGGAATAGAGGAGAAAGGTCGCTGTGGTGAAAGCGTCTCTTTGAGGGAAGAAGTGCTCACTGGGAGCCATTTGTAACCCCCAAAGCCTTGCAGAAATGCTGATTAGTTAGCCTAGTTAAGGCACAGTGTCTCATGTGATTTTGATAGGAGCTGTCCCCTTTACCTTGGTCCTTTGAACCAATGCTGATTTTGTTCCTATGAACCCTTCCTGGGTGACAGAGCTCCAGACAGCTTGCATTTCAAAATCCCCGAGACTCCATGCAGAGAGAATCTGAGGGCTTGGAGCTGAGCAAGCCCACACCCATTGGGCTGGGAACTAGCTGCATCTCTCATTGGAAGGGGTGACCTCAACATTTTCAGATTACTCTGGACATTCAGGTCCATCTCTCTGGGCTTCAGTTCCCTCCTCAGCTAAATGAGAACAAGTTGGCTGGGCTGTTGTGTTTAGTGAAATGACACACCAGCACCCATGGAAGCCATCTGTCCCCTCTCTTAGTGACACCTCATATTCTGAACATCACTCACTCTATTATTCCTGGGCCCCAAATCCCACTCTCCCACCCCTACTGGACCAATGGAGGAAACCTCATCTTCCCAACCTCCCAACAGTCCCAGCAGGTTGTTCCCCCACAAGCCCTCAACAAATCAATACACTGCAGACGATTCCACAAGAATGGGTTCTTTATTTTTTTTTTCTTTAAAAAAAAAAAAAGGTACTCCTTCAGTATAAAAAATAAATATTTTAAATATGACATTGAATAAATAAAAATAATCTGTCAGTATGAAACATTCCCACAGGGTACATTCATCAAAGAGGAATTTGTCACCCAAGGCCAAGCCTCTTCCAAAGGAGAGGGAAGAGGGAGACATCTGAGGCCCAATGGGCTGAACCAGCAGTGCAACAGAGAAGCTGAGCTGAGGCTGGGGAGTCACTCGAATGCAGACAGCCATATCGTTTCACTTCTGAAGCCGCTACCATGCAAGGCTCCGGGGTCCTGGCCCCCGTGCCATGTCTGCTCCAGCAAAGCAGAGCTGGATTGCTTGAGTCAGGATCAAGGACACAGAAACAGACAAGAGCAGGGAGGAGATAGACCAGTAAACTGTCAGTGCTTTCAGATTTGAAATTTTAAATAATAAATAAAGGCCCCTATGCTTCTCTCTGGATAAACCGCAAAATGCCCCCAATCCTTCTTCTCTGGTCCAGACACACTACCCATCATGCTCGATGGGAGTCAAAGCTAACAGGTGAAAGATGTCAAGGTGAGCAACCGCCTGCCCCTAAAGTGTGTTTGCCCAAAAGGCCCAGTGGTTCTGGGACGCTGCACAACTTGACTCTGAACTGTTGGAGTAAGATGCAGGTAGGTGGTTGCACTGTGTAGCCGGGGTTGGGGGCTGTGCACAGAGAGAGTCCATTGGTCCCTGAGCCTTCAAAGCTGCCAGGTGGGCGGAGCCCAGAGAGTCCATGTCCATATGGATGTAAAGTGATGACAAAACCCAGCAGGCCCCAGGCTGTGGCATCATCTTGGCTTTTAGATAAATTTGCCTCTCAGCTTGGAGAAGGGCAGCCCAGTACTGAGCTGAACCTGATGCAGCAGCAGGAGAATGGAGGAGCAACTTTGTCGCTGACACGTGTGCCCCCAACAATAGTCTCCTTGCCACATCTGTGGTTCCAGGCCTTTCCTAACCTAGAGCCCAGGGCCTGCCCACCTGCCGTCCAGGTAAAGTGCTTAGAGAATGTCAGAAAGGTGCAAAAAACGCAGTGAAGCAGAATCCCGCAGCTGAACTGCTAAGGACCGCCCTGTTCAGAGGCTCTGTAGACAGCCACTGCCCCAGCTTGGCTGCCTTCCTCCCTACCCTGCTCCCAGATCGAGGGCGTTCCTCAGCTTGCCTGGCCCCAACACAAAGGAGAGATCAGATCGGATTCCCTGCCTGGGAGCCCAGACATGGGCGGGAGTGGGAAGGCAGCGATGAAGCAAGGACCACAGCTTCCTGGTCCGCGTCCCAGTCGTCTAGGGCCTTGATCTCCCCTTCTCTGGAGCACTGGGCAGCCATTCAGGCCCACTTCAGGGCCTGCACTGCTCCCACCTCCTGTATTCACCCTCTGTGGGTGTTCAGGCCACCCGAGGAGCTTCCACGCCGGATGGAAGCACGCTGGGTGCGGGGTCAGGATGCCTCGGCACTCCTCGGCTGCAATTTGAGGAAGAAGGAATCAGCTTTGCTCAAGGTTCCAGAGCCATTCACTTCATTATGAATGAATGGTGCACCGCGTAGCAGGAATCCAGGGGGTGCCAGAGAGCTCAGTGGGACAAAACAACAAGAAACTGCTCCACCCCCTTGGAGACCAGAAGGAGGAAGAAAGAGAGGGAGAGGGGAGAAGGAGAAACAGATAAACTGGCTCAGCTCTTTCTGGGGGACCCTGACACCCTAAAAGTGAGTCACAGTGGGAGACAGGGGAGCTAGCCAGCTCTCCGATTTGACCCATCAGCTGTACCTGTAACAATCATTGGCTTCCAGACCAGGCCCCACTAGGCAGTGAGACTTGGCCCCAGCTCCCATGTAAGGAGCCTCATACTATTTCGGGGAATTAACTTTGCCATTTAGAGCACCAATAAGTTAACATAAATAGGACACAGTAATAAATAGCAGCGCTGGACTAGATACAGCGCTCTGGGTCTCATCTTCCCTGAGACCCTGACCTCAAGTTCTGCTTCTCCATGTTCCAGGGACCCAAGACAGCCCTCTGGTCCCCTTCAAGTACCTTCAAGTCTCAGACACGACTTTCTACTTCATGCTACCTGTCTGCCTGCTCACAATCACCTGTTCCCAGGGGTTGAGAAGCAGACGAAATCTGCAGTCAGCTGTAACAATGGCTTGCCGTTGGCTCCTAGACAGTTAGCGATCCTTCCCTGGGAGGACTCTGGGAACCCGCCTTTGTAACCTGCCTCTTCCCACCTGCATACACCCCACCTCTAGGTCCAGCTGGCAGACCCCAACCATGCCAGGCTACCGGGGAAACTGCAAAGAAGATAAATGAACCCCATCAGGTTTTGACAACCTGGATATGGCCTCTATGTTTCCATAAGAGCCTCAACACGAGTGGTCTTCTAGAATCTTCCATCTGAAAGTCCCTAAGCCTGCGCTCTCTAATCCAACTCAACAGAAGACACATTCCATCCCAGGGTACCATCTATCTTCTACCCAAAAAACTTCAAAAGAAAGAAGGAGTCCTTCTGGATCTCAGTCCCCTTGACCCTACCACTTCTCAACCAAGCCTTCCAAAGTCTCTCTGAGGGACAGCAAAGACCGGATGGTGGTGACTCTGTAGGGGGCTAGGAGGCTTCCCAGCCCTTTGCTGTCTGCCTCAGACAATTTGTATAGTTTGTTCACAAGGGCCTGGGTGACCGGGACAGAAATCTCTCAGCCCAACACCCTCACTGCCATTTCTAGCTCTGCCTGTGGAAGTTTCAGTTTTGCCAGACTCCATCATGACCCAACCCAGAGTACAGTGAGTGTCTGAAAATCCCTGGGGTCTGCCAGCAGCCCCCTTTGCATTGTGAACCCCAGCACATTTTGAGCCCCCCCCCCACATCTGGATCCTGCTTCTGAGACCCCTCAATCCATGGTATACTCAAGACCTCCTGTCTAGAAGGCCTGGAGCACCCCACTGATGACTTGCTTGTACGTCCCCAGGAGCTGGCACCCCAACTTCTTCCTTTGGAAAGCTTCTTTGTTAGAGTGGTCGGGGACACATGGCACATCCACGTGGCCCACGTGGTACTTGTTGCACAGGCGGCAAAGCACATTGCTGAGAAGCCCCCTCATGATGTCTATGGTAGCATTGAGCCTGATCTGGAGGCTGTCGGCAGTGGGGTTCAGGATCTTCTGATCTCGGGTGATATTGGCCAGGGAGGCACTCAGGTAGGCCACCATCCGATACAGCTCCACCAGCTTGGTCTTCTCTGTCCCGTTGGCATGGAAAGACGGGAAGTCTGTCATGTTGGGCGCACATAACTTGTCCACATTGTTGGGAAACGGCTCCCCTTGAGCTGTGTACTGCAGAACAGAGGAGAGGTGACGCTGGAGTCAGGGTGAATGTTCCGACCTGCCACCAACCCTCTGGGCAACCTCTGGCACCTCTGTTTCCCCACCTGTGACATGGGGACTCGACTTATTGCCCTGTAGGTGACTAGCATCATTAGTCAGCAATGATCAGACTTGTGAACTCACTCACCAAGGTCACTGTGACATAAATGGATAGAGGAAATGTGGCATGTCACAGGTGTCACCTCAGCCAGAACACCACATACACTTGCACTTTCAGTCACTCTGCCTCTTCCTGGGCCTCCCCGCAGTGTTTTCAATGACACCTCCCTGTCCATTCACTGCATAGCCTCTGCTTTGTCATTCTGAGCCTCATGACAAGCCAGTCCCCACCTCTCACCCCAGCTCTTCTCCCAACTCGCTGGTGACCTTAGAAGAGTGCCAGCCAGTCTCAGAGCCTGGGCTAGGATATGGGAAGGAAGCCATGGGTCCCCCACAGCGCTCTTCCAGCTCCGAAGGGCCCCCCTGCAAGTGGGGCAGCTCCCCCCACCCTCCCTCAGTACCCTGGGAAAGTGACTTACATAGGAAATGAAGAGAGCATTGGCGCTGCCGTTCAGTTGTGCCAGTTGATTCTTGATCTGGTTCATGAGGTTGCCGTGACATGGGTGGCGTGTGGCACAGGTGGTATTTACAGGGGTGATGGGAAGGGGGCTCCCTGCCCCGTGTTTCCAGTGCAGAACCAGCAGTAAGGGCACAATCCCTAGGAAGAGACACCGAGGGCTAAATGGGAAGGCAGACAGCCTAGCTGAGGCTCAGTGCATGGCGGGTGGGGGAAGGGGCACCTCGGTGAGGCCCATCCTGCCCGCCCCCCATCCATCAGCCCTTAGTCTCGCTGCTCTACTGAGGTTCTCTGGCTCTCTGACTCCAGGTCTCTTGGCCCAGTACTCTCTGCTTTCTCTTTCCCTGTCCTTGGCCTCAGTTTCCCCATCTCTGCCACCGGATTGAGTTAGAGAAGCAAGGTATCAAGATGGGAGCCATTTGTACCGTCTGAAAGCTAGGCTCAGGGCCACTCAACCATCTAGCCCCGTCCCTCCTGGTACCCTACATGGATGGTATTAGGTCAGGCAGAGAGGAAGAGAAATTAACCCTGTCTTCCCCCTCCGAGACCAGATTCTTAACTTGGTGTCCATTGGCCCATTTCTGCCTAGAACTCTTGAGCTGGACCCCTTGCAGACCGTGTAGGCTGGGAGTTGGGGTTTCTGTTGCCCCTCTCTTAAATCTGCCACTAGACTCTGGCTTCCTAAACCAACTGCCTTTAATCCCATCTTCCTCAATGAGGGTAGTCCCCTGTGGAGAACTTTCCAACTGCTTGTTCTGCAGGTGCCCACTCTCCAACCAAATTATCTTTCATACACACACACACACACACACACACACACCGCTTGCTACAGTCCCCCCCCCACCCCCGCTCCCGCCACACACACAACTCCACACACTTTAGAATGAGAGGAAATGGTGCAACCAGGAAAGAGACCGGGAAAAGGTCGCAGGCGGACACGCAAGAGGAAAGCGAAAGGTGTCAGGAGAGCCGGGAGCTGTCCGGGCCTGTCCAGGATCACCCCTCCCCCGGGGCGCCTGCCCCTCCTTCACTTTCAGCTACACCGGCCCCCTCACCCCAGCTCAGCCTTTCCAGCACCCGGCTGAAAACACCAGAAGGTGAGAGAGGCTGAAGTCAACTCGTAAAGGAGGCTGGAGACCTCACACCTGAACTCCCCATTTTGGGATTAAAAAGACCCTAGAGCCTTAAATTCGCGCTCCTGGAGTCCTTCATCGGTCCCAGCATCCCCAAACACTGTTAGGGCCCCGGGATAACTGCGGGGGTACCCATACCTGCATCTCACCTCGCGCCAATCACAGCTTTCCAGGCACTAGCAGACGGAAGCGGCACCTGCGCCGGTCCTGGCCGGAGTTTGCAAGCTGCTCAGCCGCCTGCGCCCCTCCCAGGGAGCAGCCCGGGACGCAGTTGGAAAAGAGAAAGCGGAAAGAAAGAAAAGAAGGAGGGAGGGTGAATCTAGGCGACAGCGGAGAAGTAAGAGCAGCGTGGGAGAGCAGTGGGGAGAGGAGAGGAGGCGGTTGAACGAGGCTGCGCCGGCCGGGTCCCTCACCGCCAACCTGCTGGCCCGGGCGGGCTGGGCGCGCGGTGCCCGGACCATGTGCGGCGCTCGCTCCCGGCCGCCACCCAGCGTCTCCGGCGGGCCGGGACTGCGCGGGCGCCCCAAGTGTCCGAGTGGCGCGGCGGGCGGGTGTCCCGCGGGTGCTCGCCCAGCGCCCCAGGCTGCCGGCGCGCCCGCAGCGGGGACTCGTAATCGGCGCCCGGCGCGTGGATTTACCTGCGGCCAAGACCTTCATTATGGGCTGGACTCCAGAGGGCCTTGGAGGAGACCTTAGATGCAGGCCGTTTTCAGAAGTTCATGCTCAAATGGGGAATTTGCCTGATTTATATACTGGAGCCTGTGTTGTAAGACAGAGAAACAGCTATATTTAGCCGGTATCCCCGGTCCAGGAAGTTGTTTGAGGTGCATCATAGGAAATTATGAATGGAAGAAAGTGAGAGTGAAGGGGGAGGGGGAAAGGGTGGGAGGGAGGGGGAGGGCAGACTTTTTCCTTCTTCTAAGAATTTGATTGATAAAATTATAATGAAGTGTTCAACAACAACAACAAAAAAAAAAAAAAAAAAAAAAAAAAAAAAAAAACCGCCCTGTGGTTTTTCTGAGTGGTTTGCTCTGGGCGTTGTTTGCAGATGGGTCTGGTGGGGAGAGGGTCTCAGGGGGGTTCAGAGGGGTCCTCAGCTTGTGCACTTCAGACGTCCCAGTTTCAGCTGGGTTTGGGAGGGTGGCAACTGACTGGAGGCTGCCTTTGTGCCCCCTGGTTGGGGGGCTTTGTTGGGGCAGCAAGAGGAATCGGGCTGGGGTTCCACTGAGAAGCAATTTCCAAGAAGGGGGGCTGGGGCTCTTTTGAACTTTAGACAGTCATAAAGTGGAGCAGAATGTGGACGCTGGAAGCCACCTTAGGGGTGACCTTTCTTCAGCCTGCCCATTCATTGCCAGTGGGTAAAGAGACTACAAAGAGGCATACTGCCAGCATGCCAGAGGGTCTTGCCCCCTTACAGCCATCAGCATACCCCCTCTACCAACTAGTAACTGGGTTGAGGCCTGAAAAGAATATGAGGTTGTATCTCTTTGGGAACTATCTGGACAGGCACTTCAGCCTAACTATGTTGAAGGGACCCCTCAAGCAGTGGTCCAGGGAGACTGCACAAAATGGGGCTCCTGCTTCCTCAAGGTGCTAAGGAATGGCTGACACTGTTGGGAAGCCCCTTAGTGTTTGGCCTCAGAGTACGAAGGTGACTCCTAACAGGTGCTTCTGTAGTCTAGGGTGTGATTCCCCAGGGTAGGTCCTTGCTGGTAGATTAGAGACCCTCTGAGAGACAGTGGGGGAAGAAGACAGGCTGAAATGAGATTTGGGTCTCCCCCACTAAATATGAGGCAATACAGAGAAGCATATGGTGAGAGAGCACTGACCAAACACACCTACCTAGGGTCATGCTATCCCCTGAGCCATCGGGTGCTTCCAGACCTGGAGATGTCCCTGGGGACCCTATCCCAACCTTTCCATCTGACCTAACTCCGGATCCAAGTGTGATCATTGGTTTGCCTGGCTGCTCACGCCCCTTTGCTCACTCCCAAGTCCCAGCTACTGCCTCAAGCCACATTCAGGACGTACTCAGGTGTTCAGATCCTACCAGGATGCCTTGTGTCTGCTGTTGGCCTCACCCCACCCCTGCCCCACCCCACACACACCCTGCCCCCTCCAGATTCTTGTTCCTTGTGGTCTTTTGGCAGAGCCTTGTGTAGAGGAGTGGTAAAACCTCCCCTCCTGGCTGGTACTTCCCAGCCGGAAGGAGAATCTTAGAGGGCAGGTGGGCACCCTTTCTTTCTCCCTGCACCCCAGCACACCTTGTCTCTTTATTGGTGACCCCATCTGGGGTTTTAACCAGTCCTGTACACATAGCATGCGACTACACACTACACACATCCCAGCGCCATCCCACCAGACCAGAACTACTCAGAGCATACAAACTCTGAATCAGCTCTGGTCCACCATTATGTATTCTAGACAGCTGTTGTCTGACTCTGCCCGGCTTCCTTAACCTGAACCCCAAATCTATCAGCCCAGAAAGCCATCATAGTCCCCTCAATCCATCTCTTGCCCCCAAGGCTAAACATCTCACTGGGCGTTCCAGTCACGGAGACCTCAGCCCTAACTGTTCCACTCCTGTGCCTGGCTCTCCCCTATATCCCTCCGGAGGACTTCCAGGCTTTGCACTGCTGTCTGGATCACTAGACCCCACAAAGGTCCTACAGGTCCCAGTCAGCAGCAATTTGATCTCAGCTCCACCCTACAGAAAACAGGAAGTGGGAACAGGCTCCAGAAGACACTGACAATAGGACCTTTTAATTTCAGTGTCCTAGCTGACTTATTTGTGCCTCAGTTTCCCCTCTCACAGTACCTGACTTAGTCCATGCTCCCCCAGTGCTCTGGGCCCCTCGGTGCCCCAGGCCCTGCCTCCTGCTCCAGTCCATGTCTGGGCACCACCTGTGATAGGCCTCTGCGGAGATACCAGGAAAGGTCTCCAAGCAGAGCCGAGCCTCTGTCTTCAAGCTGCCTGCAACGTGGCCTCAGCTGGAGTTTGCATCTGTCCCTCCCTCTCTATGCTGCCGCATGTGTGTTTCCCCTCTTCTCCCTCACAGAAGGCACCCCTCCCTTCTTGGCTGCCTGTTCCCAGGGTTGTGACCCTGGGCCCCACCCTGGAGTGGCAGCCCCAGCCCAGCCCCTTCCAGCTGTGATTTCATCTGCAGCCTGTCTAGTTCCTGCACACTGGGCCTGCTAGGGTTTGACAGGCTTCAGGATGAGGGGGACAGCCAGTTTCCATACAGGGAATCCCTCAGCAGGGATAGGGGCTGCCATGCCAGGCCCAGGTGCAGTATCCAGATGGTGGTGTCTTCTCTCCAGGAAGTGAGCTTGCAGACTGGCCTGGAAGCCTAAGCTAGTCTGGACCTTCCCACAGCCTCTCTTCCGTCCACTTTGACACATATGGCCACTTAGCCTTGATTTTCCCACTGACAGTTGCAATGCTCTCCCAGGATCTCATAGCTGCTTGTTTTTCATGTTTTCAAGTTAAGGGTTAGCAGGTAAAGACATTTGCACAAAGAGTTAACAGCAGAGCCCCGGTCTCTCTGGCTTGCAAGAGACAGTGATCCCTCTATGAGGTAATAGGACTTTTAGCAGGAAGAGCCCCTCAGCCCACTGCAGACCTGACCGTTCACTCAGCCTTGGTGCCCGTTCTTTTTTCAAGTCTCTGAGAATTCGGAAGGGGTCTGCTCCAGACAGTGCTGGTCAAGAGGGAGCACTCGGCACAGATGCTGTCTATCTTTGTTAAGCATTTTACACCTTGAAAGCAGTCTGGGCAAAGGTAGGAGGAACTCTGGTGGTTTGAAGCATGGGCAGACTTTGACCTCATTTAGAAGCAGACTAGAGATTTGGCTCAGTGAGGGAACAAGCCGTGTGGCTTTTGGGAAGTGGACCCCTCTCACCCTCAGGTTCTTCGTCTCTATGAGAATGATAACACACACACACACACACACACACACACACACACACTGGGTTGGTTGGGAAGGCCTGGGGTCCATCAGGGTTCCTGGCACCCTGAAAGCCTCCTATGTGTCCCCGTGGACCCTAAAGACTCCTCTGTAAAACGGAGATCTTTGTTCTATCTAGAGATGAAGAAATAGGCACGCACACTCCAGAGCTAAGGGCAACAACAGACAGGAAAGGGGGTATTTCTCACCCCACAGATCCCAGCTTCAGAGGTACCTCAAAAATAATACCTCAGACAGGATAACAAGAACTGGTATGGTAAGCTTCCCCCCCCCTCTCTCTCTCTCACACACACACACACACACACACACACACACACACACACACACCACAGCCACCCCCAACCAAGGCTTGAGCTAAAGACAGTTGCTGGCTGGACCTTACCACCCCAGGAGCTGATTCACCCCCAGACCCCATCTGAAAATCTCAGCTCAGAGGAATTTGAATCACCATATGCCCCCTGCAGAGCGGGGGGGGGGCTCGCGGGGGTGGGGGCTAGCCCTTTGCCTGCTTGCTTGTCTGTCTCTTTC
Organism: Micromys minutus; assembly: GCF_963924665.1. Taxonomy (NCBI): domain Eukaryota; kingdom Metazoa; phylum Chordata; class Mammalia; order Rodentia; family Muridae; genus Micromys; species Micromys minutus. The sequence continues at coordinate 29,056,530 of NC_137969.1, read as the reverse complement.
CTGGGCCCTGGGGCTCTCAGACTCAGGAGAGAGGACTGCAGAGCAGTGGCTGCCTGCAGGGTTTGGGAGGTGGCCTGTCAGCCGAGCATCCTGTGTGGGCAGTGGTTACTCAGCAGGTAAGTAAGCAGCTCTCTGGGCACCGGGAATTCCCCAAGACCAATGACCCAGATGCTGAGCTGCCCCCACAGCCAAGCCAGCCCTGTTCCCTGCAACCTCCCCTGGGCGATCTCAGTTCTTCAAAACAGAGCCACAGCTGGGCTTTGGTGATCTCACCTGGAAGGTGAGCATAAAAATTGTGAGGTGAGCTCTGAGAGAAAGCTGGGGGCTGGAGGATGCTTCTCATGGCCTGAGCTGGTGGTGGGTGTCAAAGGAAATAGGAGAAACTGGAGAATGTCCCTGTCATGGACTTGGCAGCCAATAACATGTCCCAAAAGGCAGAGATGCTCCCATTGTCCACCCTGAGAAGTGAGGGTGTTCTTAGACCTGCAGCCCCGACTCTGACGCACTGGAGCTGATACCCTTAAGTTGATAAGTTACTTTTGGAACCAGGTGAACTGTGTTGCCAGATAGAGGATGGAATGGGCTGTTCAGCCAGAAAGACTGTGAGCTCTGAATTTCACAAGAGCCACACACCACCTGTGTGGTCCTGGGTGATGGTCCCTCTCTGAGCCTCAGTTTCCCCTCTGAAAACAAGGATGGTGATTCAGGATAGATTTCAGTCAGCTCTGGCCAATGAATGGGGAGTAAGGCACTTGGACCAGACCTGGGGACTTAGCATACTGTGCTGGTTAGGGCTGGGCTGGCTCCTGGGTCTCCCAGTCCTTGAGAGCAGATATCATCCCTGGTAGTGGTCAGCCTTTGAGAGCGCATCAGCAAGCCCTCCTATCTCAGTCCTGGAAAAGCCAAGTGCTACCATGGAATCTGATGCTTTCTTACCCTCACCCCGGCAGATCTCTGGCAGGCACCAGTGACACCTGCTCAGAGCCAAAGAAGAGCCAGAAGCAGTCTGGCCAACAGCCAACAACAGCCCCAGCATCACCCCAACACTTCCTGGCAAGTTCTGTGTCAGGAATCAAGCCCCTGGAGGTGAATCAGAGTGATTGCACCCCCACCTTCAGTTCTGATGGAAACAGCAAAGGAAATAGCGGCCCACAGAGCTGATCCTCACAGGGCCAGAGGCCATGTGGCATGGTGGGTGGTCCGTCCCACCCTGACACTGCCCTCCCGTCCTCTATATCTATAGGCTAGGCTGCTGTCCCCCTGGTCCAGCATTTTGTGTCCATGTTGAATACACTCTTATACTTTGGCCCTTTCCCCCTGAATGTCCAGGATGCAGAGCGGAGAGCAATGCTTTCACCCTGACCTCTAGCCCCTCATGAGTTACAGGCACAAGTTACAAGGTGCGGGTAGCACTTTGAGAGAAAAAAGGCTGTTCAGCATGGGATGCCTGACTTCTCCCCATGGCTTTCACTGAGGTCAGCTTGGGAATGGGCCAGAGGTGCACTGTGGGCCCAGGTATGGGCAGGTTAGAGGCATGGTGTGGGGGTGGAAGTCTGGCATCAGGCCGAACAGTGACGAAGTCCCTTGCAGGGCCCAGCTTCTGCAGAACCACTTCCTTCCTCAGCCTCAGACCCTCAGGGCTCCCTGCCTTACCTAGGTGAGGCTGGGGACAGTCACAACTACCAAGCCTTTCCTCACATGCATCAAGAGCCCTTCATGTACACACACAGGAGGAGGACGTGGCTGGGCCTAGGCTCAGGGGTCCAGCTGCATCCAGAAGAGGGCGCTCTGCAGAATCCTTGTGAGTAAGAAGCTTTGTGGAGTCTGAGTCTCGATGAAGTTGTTTGTGTGCATGCGCGGTGACAGTGTTGAGTCTGTGTTCATTGGTGTCTGGCCCTGCTATGCATGTGTATGCATTTGATTAGAGTGTTTGTCTGTGCGTGTGTGGCTAAGACAAAGCTGGACTTTTCCAGTCCTCCCCCCATCCCGTGTGTGTGTGTGTGTGTGTGTGTGTGTGTGTGTGTGTGTGTGCGCGCGCGCGTGCATGTATGTGTCCATGCTTGTGTGAGCCTGTGTAGGTCTGGGTGGTAGACAGGCATGACCATGTCAATGTGTATGCATGTGCCCCTGTGTATCTGCCTTTCACTGTCTGGCCCCTGTCCCTGGGAACCATAGGGCAGCCTCGTGTCATGGGGGCCACCAGCAGCTGGTTCCCTCCCCGCCCCACCCCTCCCACACCGGCCACCCTGGATTTTTGGCACAGGGACAATGCTGATGTCAGACCGAGCTGTCAGCTTCCTTTCCCCACTGGGTTTTCCGAGAGAGAGAGAGAGAGAGAGAGAGAGAGAGAGAGAGAGAGAGAGAGAGAGAGAGAGAGAAGCTATTAAATAATCACGGGTGTGTAAAGGGGGGGGCACTCATTGGTTTCCTGAACTTGGAGGCAAAAAACAGAACAGGAAGCAACAGTGGACAGACACACAGGAAGCTGGAAACTGACCACAGAGGTAGGGCCTGGCCTCATCTCTGTCCCCTCTTCTAGTCAAACTCACTAGGGCCATCTAACTGGACCAAGAAGTGATGCTAGGAAGGTGGCCTGGGCCCTATCCCAACCCTCAGTGCCAGGAAGACTTGAAGAAAGGTCTCCCACCCCCACCCCGAGGGTGTTAGGAAAGGGAAATATGAGGGAAAGAAGTGAGAAGGAAGGGTCCCATCCTGAGTGAGAACAGAGGAGGGGTCCCACTGTGAGGAGAGGACAGGAGAAAGACTCATCAGGGTGAGCTGTCTACTTTCTGGGTAAGAAAAGAATAAACGTTGGACTCTGTGAGGACAGAACCATGTGAAGCTGCTGGGACAGTGGGACACAGCCAGGACTTGTCTCACACCAGTCCTATACCCTTGGGCCTCTGCAAATCCTAAAGACCCTTCCAGGGCACAAGATTGGCGTGCTCGCCAGCCTCGGAGACCCCCACCCCCACTCGAGAAAATCATGCAGAACGCCCAGAAGACGGCCTAAGGACTCCAGCCTCCACTCCCATTTCTCCTTTGACACACTTGGAAACTAAGTTTTGGGAGTTGAACTGTCCACGGTCACAAAGGATGTGAAGTGCCCCCCCCCCAGCTCACCCTCTCTGAAATAGGCCAGGGATGTCTAAGGAGTGGTTGGGGCCACTAGGAGATGCTCAGGGCAGCTCAGGGCATGCGTCCTAGGGAAGCACCCCCTTCTGCCCAGGTAGGCCAGGTGGCCAGCGCTTATCAGCCGCAAGGCTCCATGACAGAATCCGCTCTGATCTCCTGCCCAGATGGCCTCGCCCCACCACACCCCCGATCCTGCTTCCGCTCCCCACCTTTCCAGGTGAGATCTGTGCTCAGCCCTCATATCACAAAAGGTTCTGTGAGCCCCCCAGCTGCAGTGTCTCCTTCGTGAAGACTTGGAAATGCAGGCTGATAGGTGAAGACCATCTTAGAGGGAAGATGGTTTTCTTGAACACTCATCTTAGCACCCCACCCCCACTAGGCAGAGTCTTTGCCTATCTTTCCAAGCAGGGTGTGACTCTGTTAGCTGGAACAGAGGGGCCATGGAGTCTCACATTCACTTGTAGCTCTGTCACTTACAAGCTGTGTCACCTGAGGCAGGTACATCACCACTTAAACCTCAGTTACAACATATGCAAAATTGGTAACAATGTTATCAACCATAAGCTGGCAAAGCCACAAGATACGCCTTTATTTTGTACATCCTTATCCTTTACAGCTTCAGAGGTGAGGCCCAGAGAGAGGATGCCACTTTCTCAAAGCCACACAACAAGTCAGTGGGCCATCCTTGGTAATATATGTCCTGTTGCTTGTCCTGGGTTCCCAAGGTGATGGGACTTTAGGTTTTCAAAACTAATTTGATTGTGAGGATTCCAGAAAAGACTTGCTCCTTGAAATCCCATTGCCTTGACTAGATCCAGTCACTGGCTTTGGGGGTGTGAATGTGCTCCCTCAGTAATCTGGAAAACTGGGGTTAGGGTTCTTTGCCCTGTAAACGCTTAGCAGCTTCAAGACGTGGTCAGCAGCGCCTCCTGCTGCTCAGTAGCAGCAGGTACAATCCGCTCGCCGGCTCGCCGGCTCAGCCTGTACCATAGGTGGGTGGAGCTGAATTGGTGAATTTGAGGAAGTGAATGTGTGTCTGGGGTTCAGGATGGGGGTGAGCAGAGGCCATCGGCCAACACAAGAGAAGAAGGCTCCTCTTGGGGGCTTACAGAGAAGCTTTGCCCTAACATCTGCAGGGTGTAGCCCAAAAGACTGGCCACAAGGGGGTGCCAGATCCACATGCAGTGGTCAATGGGGCACAGCCTAGCCACGGCTCTGGGGGAGGGGACCGTCGCCGTTTCCTGACCCTGCTACCTCCTCCCTCCTTGCCCTAACAGTTCTTCCAGGTGGGGATCAGACTGTCCATTTTGCAGGGGGCGGGGCACGGTGACCCGGAGAAGGAAAATGAACTGCCTAAACTCACACAGCAAGAGGCAAGAACCAAATTCAACCCAGGGACACCTGGCTGTACAGACTGGTCACAGGCTCCCCTTACCCTGTCCTGTCCCGGCATGGCATGACATGGATAGGATCCTGGGGACAATTTCCCGTTCTTTTGGCAGCCCCCTACCAGGTTTGGAGAAACACTGACAAGTTAGCGGTTAAGAGCCTCTTTTAATTTTAGATGCCAAGCCCCCAATACAGGGCTCTGCACAGTCCTGGTTTTGGTTTTCACTCTCTTTCTCACTGTCCTGGTGCTCAGATGCCCAGGTTCGCAGACCATCCTATCTGGCCCAAGGTCAAAAGCAGACGAGTAATGACCTTGGCTGATCAAGTTCTCCAGAACACCCATGACGCCCCCCCACCCGTGGACTGCTGCAGCCTGTTATCGATAGGCAGGGGCTCCCCTCAAATGCTCCATTTATTAGAAGGTAAACGAGACCTCTACAGGCTCAGAACTCACTACTCTGAGGGAGGAAAAAAAGGAGTCTGATGTCCCTGGGGAATCCAGGAATCAAGACTACCCTCAGATCAGGCTGACCCAACCACGATGATACAATGCAAGATCTGAATTCATGTGCTCTCTCCACTGTCCTTTACCCGTCCTGTGAACTTTAACCCACAGGGCACTTTCACAGCTGATCTCTCCAGCTTTGCCTGGACATCCTCCAAGAGAGCCTTTCAACCCTGTCTTACAATGTATCCATCCATTACAGACAACTAGGCCAAATCCTGGAGAGCTATGCCGGCCAGTAGTTGCCCCTGATCCACAGGAGAGCAAATGAAGGGCCATCTACCCTCCTGGGGATAAATATGGGAAACATAGGTGCCCCTCCATTCTGCCCCCTCAAGGAAATCCTACCTTGGTCTCGCAGCCCTCCACAGACTGCACAGGGGTCTTCAGGGCAACGCCATCGTTGTTGGGCCCCTCTGCTTCCCTCTCCTGCTGAGGCTTCTCTGGCGTTGGCTCCTCACCCTGCCCCCCACCTGACTTCCGTCTGAAGCTGGTGGCCTGAGGCTCCCCCCACTTCCACCCCACCCCCAAGCTGAGGGCCAGAGAGGTAGAGAGCCCACACCACAGATGGAGCCTGACACAGGGGTGGAAAAGGTGTTGCTGAATTGCTAGAAGGAAAAGCAGGGTTGGGTGTGGGGAGGGGGCGTCCCTGTACTTGATGCCCCTGGGCTGCGTGGCAAAGCCACTATGGCCTGAGTCACAGCTGACTGGGCCGCGCCTAGCCTGTCTGGGTGACCCAAGCCAGCATAAGGCAATGACTGGGCAGCTCTCCTCATGACCAGCTGGGGTCGACCTTAGGTGTTTTGACTCAGACCTGCCACAGGCAGTGTGCACAGCCACCATCCTCTGTCTCTGTCCCAAGAGCCACAGGCCTATAGCTGCCCCTGTCCCAGCCCCCACCTCATAACTTGGGGAGCTACCAGGCCCTTCTGATCTGCAATCAGCCCCTGGCTTCAGGGCCCCACCTGCTGTGGGACCTTCGGCCCTCCCTGGGCAAGCCCTGCCCTTGGGGACACTCCAGGAAGCAAGAGCAGTTGCTTGTGCTAAGGGCCTCTTGATCCACTTTGGACTGTGACCTTTCTCTTGGTGCTACAGGGGTTCTGTGGACTGCTTGGATAGGCCTGGCATGGGCAGCCCCAAGATGGCTGGAGACAGGGACTAAGAGAAGAGAAATACAGGGGAAAAAAAATCAAGAAGGGTTTAATAGAGGGAGGGAGGGAAGGAGGAAGAGAGGGAGGGAAAGTGGGAGAAAAGGAGGGACTGCTTACAGTTAACAAACCTGCCTCAGGCAATTCTAGCCCTACACCATCCCAGGAAATCCTTAGGGAAGTGGGCTCCAGCAACACAGTGTGCAGAGGGAAACTGAGGCTTGGCCTATGAAGCCAAGTAAGATAAAGGCAGAGGTCACATTCATTCCACCTGTAAGGCCTTCATCTCTCACTGGAGAGGAAATAATCACGTTAAAGTTGGGATGAGGGGGTGGGGTGGAGACATAGCTCGGGGATCCAGGCTCCCCTTACCTTTGTAGGGCCCCAGACACACTATCAGGTAAAACACATAAAGTCATTTTAAAAATTAAAACTGCAGCTCGGTAGTGGCACACGCCGTTAATTCCAGCACTCGGGAGGCAGAAGCGGGTTATTCTCTGTGTTCAAGGCTAGTCTGGTCTACAGAGTGAGTTCTAGAACAGCCAGGGCTACCCAGAGAAACCCTGTCTCAGAAAACAACAACAACAATAATAATAACCGTGATTAGTAGATGGCTCTGTGGGTAAAGTGCTTGATGTACAAGCATAAGTCCCTGAGTTTGATTCTTTACATGGTAGCAGCCTGTGAGCCCAGCCTGGGAGGCAGAGATAGAGAGACCTCATGTGCATGTGCATGCTGGCCAAGCAGCCTAGACAGATTCAACAAGAGACTGTGTCTCAGAAAAATAAGGTGGATGGGGTTGGGGAGCTGGCTCGGTGGTTAAGATATTTGCTGCTCCAGTAGAGAATCCAGGTTCAGCCCAACATGCTGCCTTTCATAACTCCAATTCCAGAGGATACAACACCCTCTTCCAGCCTTTGAGGGCATCAGTTAGACAGACACACAGAGAAAACACAATAGACATAAAATAAATAAATCTAAAAAATGATAAGGTTGGGGAACAGGAGAGCTGACTAAAGAATAGGAACACCTTGACTGACTTTCCAAGTTCAACTCCCAGATGGGCGGGAGAGACGGCTCAGCAGTTAGAAGCACACTGACTGCTCTTCCAGAGGTCTTGAGTTCAAATCCCAGCAACCATATGGTGGCTCACAACCATCTGTTGAGAGATCTGGTGCCCTCTTCTGGTGTGTATGAAGACAGCTATAGTGTGTGTGTGTGTGTGTGTGTGTGTGTGTGTGTGTGTGTGTGTGTGTAAAATAAAAATTTTTAAATGCTAGTTACCCACTGCCTGTGACTCCAATTCCAGAGGCCTCAGCAGGCACTGGTGCCACAGGCACATAAACATGGTTTTATTATACTGAAACTCTGTAGACCAGGCTGGCCTTAAACTCATAGAGATTCCCCTGCCTTTGCCTCTTAAGTGCTAGGATTAATGGCGGTGCCACCACCCACTCCCCACAAATAAGACCTTATTCTTTTTTTAAAGAGGAATTATTTATGTTTGTGAGTTGCTATCTTCAGACACACCAGAAGAGGGCATCAGATCTCATTACAGATGGTTGTGAGCCACCATGTGGTTGCTGGGAATTGAACTCAGGACCTCTGGAAGAGCAGTCAGTGTTCTTAACCCCTCAGCCATCTCTCCAGCCCCATATACCCTTTAGGGAAAAAAAAAAAAAAAAGGCAGAAACATTAAGGAACATCCTCACACCAACCTCTGATGTCCATACATGAGCTATTCGGGTAAAAAATGGTGCACACACAGATTTTGTTTTTATTTTTAATCATACTGAGAAAGTCGATGTAGTGGCACACCACTGCATTTAGGAGGGTTGTAAGTTCAAGGCCAGCCTAGACACCACACTGAGGTCCGTATGCAACAAACAGAACAAAACCACAGTCACCCTGAGGTGTAACGCTTCTGTATGACCCTTGCCTACTCGAAGCTCATGGTTCTAGTCACAGCACCAAACAAAGACAGCTGAAACGGTTAAGTCCACAGAGGCCCAAGGAAGCCCCAGGTCCTCATGTGGGTTCTTTCGTGTCTAGGATGTGAGCATCCAGACTGTGGGCTCATTGGAACATAAAGTGCATCTGCTAAACCTCTTCTCTGACCATCAGGCCTTATCCTTGGGAACTTTAACACTTTTATTTATTTTTAATTTTGTGAATATAATGCCTGGTTCCCACAGAGGCCCCAAGAGAGTGGCAGATCCCCTAGACCCGGAGTTTCAAGCAGTTGTGAGCCAACATTTGAGTCCCGGGATCCAACCCTGAGTCCTATGCAAGAGCAGCAACTGCTGTCAGCAGCTGAGCCACCTCTCCAGGGTCAGCTTTTGTGTGATAGAGATCAATGACAGGTCTGTGACTGTCACCTCCTCCTCAAACCTCTTAGCACCCCCCTCCAAAAACCCTATAAACCTCAGCTTCAAATTGGCTGGGGTTCTTGTTTTCCTGAGCTTGGAACTTGCTCTCTGGAGTACAGTGAATGCCCTGTCCTTTCTCAGGACATTGGTGAGAACGCCAGTATATTTATGTACCACCTTATAGGGGGCTCATCTTACCCTGGGGTTCAGAAGCAGTGGCTTGGAGTCCTGTCTCTGAGACTTTCACAGCAGGTCATCTTGAGTGTCATTACACATGTGCCTACGGCCTGTGCAGACTCTGCGTACTGCACTCTGGGGTGCCAGCAACAGGGAAGCCCCACAATCCCTCCCTTGACCAAGGAGATGAGAGTACTTGAGCTGCAGGAGAACGATGATGCAAGGGGTAGGAAATGAGGGTAGAGAGGGTAGCTGCAGGGTAGGGGTGTGCTGGGTCTGAGGGGAGGCCAGGCTGCAGGGTAGGGGTGTGCTGGGATTGAGGGGAGGTCAGGCTGCAGGGTAGGGGTGTGCTGGGATTGAGGGGAGGTCAGGCTGCAGGGTAGGGGTGTGCTGGGCCTGAGAGGAGGTCAGGCTGCAGGGTAGGGGTGTGCTGGGCCTGAGGGGAGGCCAGGCTGCAGGGTAGGGGTGTGCTGGGCCTGAGGGGAGGCCAGGCTGCAGGGTAGGGGTGTGCTGGGATTGAGGGGAGGTCAGGCTGCAGGGTAGGGGTGTGCTGGGCCTGAGAGGAGGCCAGGCTGCAGGGTAGGGGTGTGCTGGGCCTGAGGGGAGGCCAGGCTGCAGGGTAGGGGTGTGCTGGGCCTGAGGGGAGGTCAGGCTGCAGGGTAGGGGTGTGCTGGGCCTGAGGGGAGGTCAGGCTGCAGGGTAGGGGTGTGCTGGGATTGAGGGGAGGTCAGGCTGCAGGGTAGGGGTGTGCTGGGCCTGTAGGGGTGTGGTCCAGCTACAGAACAGGAATATTGTGGAGGTTAAAATGAGAATGGTCCCCAAGGGCTAATAATAAAACTGTTTTGAGAAGGATTGGGAGGTATGGCCTTGTTGGAAGAGATGTGTCAGTGGGGTTGGGCTTTGAGGTCTAGTCTGTCTGTCTGTCTGTCTCTCTCTCTCTCTCTCTCTCTCTCTCTCTCTCTCCCTCCCTCCTTGCTGCCTGTGGATCAGGATATAAAGTTCTAAGCTACTGTCCCTGCACCATGTCTGTCTGCTTTCCACCATGACGGTAATGGACTAACCCTCTAAAGCTGTAAGCAGGCCCCCAGTTAAATGCTTTGTTTTGTAAGACTTGCCTTGGTCATGGTGTTCCATCACAGCAGTAGGATGGTGGCTAATACAGATTGATGCGTGGGGCCCGGGAGGAGGCCCAGCTTCAGAACGGAGGAGTGATGAACCTTGACAAGTTTAGAATGGAAGTTCCTGGCTAGAAGGCAGGAAGGTGTTGTGGATATTTTGTGAGTGGAAAAAGGGGAAAAGATCTGCTAACACTGAGGTGTCTAAATTGTGTGGAGGAAGCTAGACTCTGGTGGGGGAAGGGAAACCGAGGCTGAGCATGGAGTGAGAGGAAGATGAAGAATAGGGGATGTGGGGTAGGTGCACTGAATAAAAGATATGGAGAATGAAGTGATGGGCTGAGATTCTGCTACACTGTGGGTAAGACAAACAGAAAGCAGACTAAGGACAAGGCTGGCAGAGATTATGGTGAGCTGGGATTTAAAATGCCTCCCCATCTCCTGGAACTGCGAACAGAGAACCAGCCTTGGGAGACATCAGCTTCGTTCGTGACTCGATGAATGATAAATCTGTGTTGACTTAGGCAATGCACCTGAGACTCCTGCACAGAACCTGGAGCATCCTCAGCTACTTCCTGGGATGCCTGCTGCTCCAGGCCAAAGGCAGATCATGAAGGCCCCCCCAGGGGTGCAGAACTCAGCAGGGTGGAGCAGCCACAGGCCTCCCTGCCCTTCCTCTGCAGACCAATTTCTGCCCTCTCTGTGGGTAACCTCAGTGCCTGCCTCAGACCCAGCTCCCCTTCTGCTTCAGGAAGCTGGGGGTGCCTGTCTTTCTGTGGGTACCACCTCCCACCCACAGCTTCCCAGCAGCCCAGGCCAAGGAAAGCCCCTTTCTCCTCTGTGGTCAGGGCAGCTGCGAGAGAGAGCCAGCCCACTGATTTGGTAGACCTGGTCCTGGTCCTCCAGCTGTGGTGATGTAGGGATAGGCAGACTAGACTCTCCGGTTGGCTCCTGAGCAACTGTTCTCTGTCCTCTCTGGGCTGGGGGGCGGGGCCTATACCCTTCCTTCTCGTTAAGCTCCTATTGTGTATCGGTGTACTAGGCTAAGACAAAATGAAGGCAGCAGCAGATGCCTCTGTCCTAATCACCACAGGCCTTTTGGGAAAGTATTCAGGGATGCAAACATTGCAAAGAGAATGCTTCCCCATGAGTCAACTTTGAGAGAAACGCACAACCAACTTGGTGGCCCTGGGCAGGAAAAAATAAGAACTAAGTTTTTGCTTTTGAGATTTATCATCTCTTTAATTATGTGGGTGGGTGTGTAAGCGCAGGTGCCTGTGGGGGTCAGAGGCATTGGATCCCTCTCTGGCTGGAGTTATGGGCAATGCAGACATGGTTGCTGGTAACCAAACTCGGGTCCTCCCCAAGAGCAGTATGAATGCTCTGAACCTTGGAGCCATCACTCGGCCCTATGCCCTTGAGCTGACGGCAGTACAGAATGACAGTTTAGCAAAACAAAAACAAAAACAAACAAACAAACAAAAAACAGAACAACATTTAAGATAGCAGGAATTTCATAGGCAAAGACCATCATCATGGGAGGGAGCCATCCTCCATGACTACATGGGAATTCTGGGCCCCGTGTCTGGTTCTAGCCTTTGCACAAGTGTCCCTGAGCTTGTGTCAGACACTCTTCCTCTCTGGGCTTTGTGATTAAGCACAATCCTTTACTCAGTCACCTCTGACCCTTAAATATCGGGGCCTTTGCCCTTGCTGCTCCCATCATACTCACACGTCATTCGAACCACACTGAGGACGTCACCTCTCCAGACACTAGCCTGACCACCCACATGGCTTGATCCTCACCGCTGGTGTTACATCATCCCCTCTGTTCGCCCCGTTCATGCAACCTCATAGGCTCCTTTTGGTTCCTTTGCTTGTCAGCTGTCTGTCTGCCCCTTGCCCCGGAGCTCAGTGTCTCTAGGGACTCTTGTGATCGTCTCCCAAGATGCAGAGGAAAGAGATAGCACCAGAAAGATGCCGCTGCCTTGGGGCCCCAGGGACCTGAATTCTAACCTTGCCAGCCCACAGCTTCTTGCTACGGAACCTGCACTGACCTCTCAGGCATCAGAGCTGCAGCCTCAGATCTGTCACTGAGTGCCACAGCACTCCTGTTGTGTCCCCTATTTCAGGAAGTTGGGGAGATGGGGACTGGTTGGGTGGTGTTCATCTGTCTCTTTCTAGTAATGCTGGATGTCAAATCTGGAACCTTCTTCATCCTGGGCAAGAACTCCACCACTGAGCTGCACACTAGTTTCCTTCATGCCCAAGCATACCAAAGGCCGAGTTCAAAGTCTCACCCACATGACTGTTCAAGCATGAGCTGAACAAGGATGACACCTGTGAACAAGCCAAGGTGGGTGGGAAAAGTCCATGGGCCTTACACAGAACTATAGGGAAGCTGGGAGAGGGAGAGGCACACTTCCAGGAAGAGCACACCAACTGGTTGGCCAGTGCCAAATGGTCAGCCCTGAAAACATACATACATGTAACATTACATAGTCTTAAAAAAAAAAGATTTATTTATATTTATATAAGTACACTGAGGCTGTCTTCAGACACACCAGAAGAGGGCATCAGATCTCATTACAGATGGTTGTGAGCCACCATGTGGTTGCTGGGAACTGAACTCAGGACCTTTGGAAGAGCAGTCAGTGCTCTTAACCACTGAGCCATCTCTCCAGCCCAACATTATGTAGTCTTAACAGGTTATATTCATGAATCTTTTTATCTACACAGATGAATACACACACACACACACACACACACACACACACACACACAGAGTAAGTTAGTTAAAAAAAAGAAGTCGTGAATTTGAAGGGAAGGTGGGGAGGGGTGTGTGGGAGCAGAAATGTAAGTAAATTACAAACTCAAAAATAAAAGAAAAAGGGAATTTCTTGACTTTTGTTCGTACCTCCCCTGCCTTTGGCCTAAAGGCATGTACCTCTCCTGAGGAAGGCTCTGTAGGCCTGGAAGGGGCCCCCATTTCCTGGGCCTCCTGTGTAAACTCTAATGCAAACACATCAGGAAGCAAGTTAACCCACATCAAGTCGTAAACTCTGCCTTGTGCTCTATACAGTTGAGATCGGGGTTCTGGGACCCTGAATTTGCCTGCTGTCTTACAGACAGACAGAAGGACCCGAAAGGAGAACAAACTGGCCATGTCTACCTGCTTCTGCCATGCTGCCATTCACCGTGTCCTGTGTGCTGTGTCTTCTTGACCTGCCACAGAGCCAGTAGGGTGTAGGTGGCAGGGGTGTGGCTGTGAATCATCCCAAGAATACCGACAGCACTCACTATAATCCAAGCACCAGGTAGACCTGTGCCCTCTGCTCCTACACACAACAGTAGTACAACTGGCTTGTATGCATGACCAGCCAGCATAGAAATACACCCTGCACCCCCACACACACAAGAACCCAACAACAACAAAACACATTTCTAAGTGTCTGTTTCAAAACTAACATTTAGGGTTCAAGATGAGGCCAGAAAAATATACAATACATATTAACACACAAACTTATCAACATATACACCAAACATATACGGCTGTCAGCCCGTATACCCATTAGAGCATATACAGACTCATCATAAACACACACTCTCTCACTCCTCTCTCTCTCTCTCTCTCTCTCTCTCTCTCTCTCTCTCCCCCCCCTCCCCCACGGTAAAGTTACCTTCAAGCTGAAACTACCTCTCTGATGTTTCCACTAATGTATTTGAAATGTGTCTTATTTATGACATTTTAAGATTTATTTTTATTATTTTAAATTATGTATATATGTAGGTCTGTGTCTCCAGAGGCCACAGGAGTCCAGTCCGTGGAGCTAGAATTACACCTGCTGTGGGTGCTGGGAATTGAACTTGAGTCCTCTGGAAAATCAGTACCTACTCTTAAGTGTTAAGTCAACTCTGCAGCCCCAGTTGGTGACTTTCTTTGTCCTGTTACTACTTCAACATTGGAACATGGAAATCAGAGTGATGCAAGTCTGCATTCTCAGTCCACGGCCACTCATATTCGGCTCCAGAATAAATCATCTGGAAAAACCTTTGAGATAAGAACTGGATTTCTGTGTTGACTGTTCTGGCGCCCAACATGGGGCTCTGAAAATAATCTACTTTTTAGCAGAGGAGTCACCTGGATAGACACGTTGAGTCCAAGCTCTGGTGTTCTTAGTGGACTGCAGTAAGCTCTTTCCTGGGTTCTTTCAGATTTTCCTTGGTTTGGTCAACGTCCATTTGTTTATTCTGGCCTGGTTACTTAAGGACCCTGTTTGGTAGACTCTTTCTGCTTGGTTTAAGGCATCTACTTTGTTAGTGTCCTTTGGAAGACTGGGTTTGCTCTTTGTTTGCTTGTTTTGCTTGTTTCTGGATCCAAGGCATTCTTGAATTCTGACTGATTTGTTTTCATCTTCTATTCACATTCAAACCTTTGAAGACATTTTGGTTTGTATTTTGGTAATATTTGATTTACCACCATTTGTCCTTTGTTTCTTAATACTCTTCAAATACCAAAATTTGCATTTTTCTGTGGCCTCTGCCTGTGGCAACCTTGCTGACTTCAACTTAGGAACGTATGAGCTCCATCACAAAGACACTGAAGACAGGAAACTCAAATTTCCTCCAGCCAGACAGGGCAGAGAAAATGGTCTTATGGGAAACCCCAAAAACACCTTATCCTTGAGTCTGAAGGAACCATGGTAGCTCATCTGGGGATACACACATAAAACACGATCACCCCATGTCTTGAACACCCTTGCAAATCTGTACAGTGCTACCTTGAGACCCAGTGGCTGGGAAGGGGTGAGGGATGGGATGGCCATCCCAGTGAAAGCTGAGCGAGTTGTCCCGCAGCACAGCACCTTAGAAACAGCGGTTTCTGGGGCCCTTCTCATCTGAGGTCTCACCACTGTTATCTGCTGTCCTGCCCCCTCCTCCGCTATCTGGAAAGCCAGCACTGAACACAGAGAGAACTCCACTTTCCTCCTCCCTCACAGCGTTCTGAATGAGAGGTTGACTTCTCTAACTTTTCAGGTCAAAATATGTAAGTGTAAGCTCCACATGTTTCCACTTTATGAGAGGTTTAAAACGGTGGCTGGGGAAGTGGATATATGGGGCAGGTCTGTGCTCCAAGAGAAGAGGCAAGCCATTATCACCAGGTCTAGATTAAGGAACCAAAACCTGGATGGATCCTGGGTTGTAGTTGGTGCCTAACCCAACAACCTGTATTTCCTTCATTTCTTTTCTTTCCTTTGTCTTTCATATGCAAATACAATCCTGAGGAATATGATTTACCCTCACTGTATATTAAAGGTTTATATATATATATATATATATATATATATATATATATATATATACACATATATATGTATATATACACATATATGTATATATGTGTATACACACACACTTTGGCTTAAAGCAACATTGAGAAAATCGTTCTCATCAGTAAAGGCATCTCTCTCTGGGCTGTTTAACTTTTAAATGAGGAAGTGATATTATCTTAAGCTTGCATGACAAATGCCATCTTTTGATCTTTTATGCTATTATCTTAGCTTGGTTTCTATTGCCGTGAGAAAACACGGGGACCAGAAGCAATTTGAGAGGGGGGAAGGGTTTTTTCAGTTTATACTCCACCCTCCATCACTAGGGGGATGTCAAGCCAGGAACTCCAGACAGGAGTTGATACAGAGGTCATGGAGGATGCTACTTACTAGCTTGCTCAACCTGCTTTCTCATAGGACCCAGGACCACCAACCAGCCCAGAAGTGACCCCACCCATAGTGGGGTCATCAATCACTAATCAAGAAAAATGTATTATAGACTTGCCTACAGGAAATCTAAGGGAGGCATTTATTTTTTTCAACTGATGATCTTTCTTCCCAGACAACTCCAGCTGTGTCAAGCTGGCAAAAACCTGAAGACACAGCTGTTAACTTTTTCTCACATCTGGAAATCAAACCCTATGGGGGTGCGTTGTGTGAAGGTGTGTCTATGCATATTCAGTTGTTAATTCTGACCTGGTATTGTTATTTCTATGGCTCATCAACTGTCTCATATTTTGTAAATATTTGTTCCTTCCTCACCTGCCTAAGGCAATCTAGAATTATAGCTGATTGGCTGCAGTAAAGAGCTGACAACCAATAGCCTGGCAGGAAATGGAAGACCTAATGTCCAGATAGAGATAGGGAGTCTGGGAGAAAAATAGAGACGTGGGAGAATCAGCCAGCGGACATGAAGGTGAACAGACGGAGCAGGGAGGTAGGCCCGGCCTCAGAGCTAGGATCAGAGTAGTCAGGAAACTGCTCAGCAAAAGGCCTACGCTTTAAAATGTTCATAAGCCTCTGTATTGTTTACATTGCTGATGTGTCTGAGAAAGTCCTGTTATAGAACCCGGGTCCTTTAGAAGAGCAGCCAGTGCTCAGCATGGATGAGCCACACCCAGCTCGATTCTCAGGTTTAAAGATATAGGGGTATAGCCTACTGTTTTAAACGAGTGTCCTGAATTCCAGGTAATGTGTCATCTGTGTTTATGATAATTGTCTTCATGGATTGTATGCAAAAAACAATTTAACAAACTCTGACCACTTCATTTTTTAAAACTCATTTTTATTGTGTGCCAAATTATTTTTTATTTTTGGCATTCCTAATTAAAATATGCATGCGGAGACTTATGGTCTGTATTTTAGTGGTGTATTACAAAGCCTGAAAATGCTGGTTGAGGTGGCTCATGCCTTTCATCCCAGCATTCAAGGAACAGAGGCAGGGGGATCTCTGACTTAGAGGCCAGACTGATCTATAACATGAGTTCCAGGACAGCCAGAGCTACACAAAGAAACCCTGTCTCAAAAAACAAATGACCAAAAATCAAATCAAATCAAATCAAGCCTGATAAAGGGACTGGAGACACCGCTCAGTGGTCAGGATCTGGGTGTGGTTCCCAGCACCCACATGGCAGCTCACAACCATCTGTAACTTCAGTTCCCAGGGATCTGACTCCTCTTCTGGTCTCCTCGGGTACCAGGCACACAAGTGGTGTGCTGACATATTTGCAGAAAAACACTCCCACACATAAAATAAACAAACATAACAATAAAAACCAAAAGGCTTGATGCTCTGAACGTCTTAAAATCTGTCGGAACGAACATCTTAAAATACTAATTATTAGTATAAAGCATTCATTAGAGTGACAGGACAAAGATTTTATTAATCTATAAAATTTAACAATATATGTGTATGTATATGTATATGTGTATGTGTATGTATATGTATGTGTTTAGAGAGAAAGATAAAGGCTACATTCCAAAACAGGTTCTAACTAACTTCATTAATTTAAAACTTCATTTCATTTGTATAATAGTCATAGATTCACCCAAAAAAATAAAATAAAATCACATAATTTTGCCTGCCTCTGCTTCCTTAATGCTGGGATTTAAGGAGGATGCCACCACTGCCCAGCCAAAATATTCTTTTGCAGGGAGTCCACTGCAGTAGTCTTCAGACACACCAGAAGAGGGCATTAGAGCCCACTACAGATGGTTGTGAGCCACCATGTGGTTGCTGGGAATTGAACTCAGGACCTCTGGAAGAGTAATCAGTGCTCTTGACCGCTAAGCCATCTCTCCAGCCCCCCCAAATTTCTTTTCACAAAAATTCTTAATATAAAACTGTTAAATGTTTTTTTTTAATGTGGACTACATGAAAATAAATAGTGAATATATTGATCAAAATATATTGCATAAAAACATTTATTTTCAATAAAAAGTTTTTTAAAATGAATATATATATATATATATATTTGCTAATTATCTTTCTGTTGTTTCCTTTTTACAGTGAGGATTACAGGAGATAATGGTTTCAACAAACAACATTCAAATTCTTGGGTTTTGGTTTTTCAAACTCTGTCTTCTGGCCATGTGGTGGTGACTCACTTAGAAGACAGAGGCAGGCAGATCTCTGAGTTGGTGGCCAGCCTGGTCTACAAAGGGAGTTCTAAGGCTGCCAAGTCTACGCAGAGAAATCCTGGCTCAACAAACAAACAAACAAAACCAAGAAAGGATGGAAGGAAGAAAGAAAAGAAAGGTGAAAAAGAAAAGAAAAACACACACACACATCTGCCTTCTGCATGGCTCTGTGTGTGTGTGCACTGTCTATGTGCACTTGTATATTACATCATTTGCTTCTGCATGGCTCTGTGTGTATGTGCACTGTCTATGTGCACTTGTATATTACATCATTTGCTTCTGCATGGCTCTGTGTGTGTGCACTGTCTATGTGCACTTGTATATTACATCATTTGCTTCAGCAGGGCTCTGTGTGTGTGCACTGTCTATGTGCACTTGTATATTACATCACTTACTTGGTACAAGATTGGTATGTGAGGGCTCAAGTTGCTAAACTGGCCCAGATTCCTTTTAGCTCGAAGTAAAACAAACATTTTCAAGAGAAAGTTCCAATTACAACTACCACATTTGGTCACAAGTCCAGTATGCCAATTAAGAGTACAAAATTACGGCAAGGTGGTGGGGGGGCTGATGCTACTTAATTAAGCTAACCTCTTTTTAAAAAAAAAAATAAGTGAACTTTTAAAAAAGATTTATTTATTTATTTATTTATTTATTTTATGTGAATACATTGTCACTGACTTCAGACACACCAGAAGGATCCCTTTATGGATGGTTATGAGCCACCATGTGGTTGCTGGCAATAGAGCTCAAACCTTTGGAAGAGCAATTAGTGCTCTTAACCACTGAGCTATCTCTCCAGCCCTAAGGTAACCTCTTAAATTAAAGAAATAGAGATGATGAATGGAATAATTAAAAAAACTAAATTAAAAATTCATTATTAAAGCTGGGCACAGTGGCACGTGCCTTTAATCCCACCACTCAGGGGCAGAGGTAAGAGGATCTCGGTGGGTTTGCAGCTCTACAGAGTGGGTTCCAGACCACTGAAGACTGCATGGAGTCAAAACATATGACTTGTCTCAAAACACAACTCTAATAACAATGTTTATGATGTTTTATATTTTAAGTGCTCTGTTTCTTAATTAAATTAATATCTAGGATATCCTATGATGAAACTAGCCAAGATTAAAATATTAACTAAATAATATTTATACTTTGTTAATAGAAATGGCGTGTTTACTCCTTCTGGATTCCTGTTTCCATTTCTCACCATTAAAGTAATAGAAAGATGGCAGACATTGGTGGTGCACATACAAGTTCCACTACTCAAGAGACAGAGACAGAAACACTCCATGAGTTCAAGGTCAGCCTAGTCTATAGAGTGAGTTCCAGGATAGTCAGAGCTACATGTATGTTTGTATGTGTCTACATACATACATACGAAAGATTTGGTTGCTGGGTAGTAGTGGCTCATGCCTGTAATCCCAGCACGCTGGAGGCAGAGGAAGGTAGATCTCTGAGTTCAAAGCCAACCTGGTCTGCAGAAAAAGTTTTAGGACAGCCAGGGTTACACAGAGAAACCCTGTATCTTAATAAAAAAAAAAAAAAAAAAAAAAAAAAAAAAGATTTGGTAATGCCTGCAAGGACTTTAAAGAGAAAGTTATTTTAAAGTTTGAAGGAATTCTATATTGTTACCTAAATTCTTTTATAACGTAGCTTTCCATTTACTTTTGCAGAGTAAATCTGGTTTAAAACCAATGTAATAAAACAGATTGTCAGTATTCACAGATTGAGCCCTAACTCTCTGTATCTATTCAAAGACTCTTCCCAAGAGTCATAGCTACGACATCAAAACGGACAAAAGAAAAACTAATCGAAAGACAAGCGGTTCATTTAAATTCTCTAGTCATAAACAAAACAGCCATTCAGTACCCATGTCTGCCAATATGGGGGAATACATCCATCTAACTTTTATTAAATGTGTAAATTTTGGGGACTGCAGAGATGGCTCAGCTGTTAAAAAGCACTGGATGCTCTTCCAGAGGTCCTGGGTTCAGTTCCCAGCAACCACATGGTGGCTTACAACCACCCATATCTGTAGTCTCATGGGATGTGACACCAGCTTCAAGCATGCATCTACACATGCAGATAAAACACCACATACATAAAATAAATACATCTTTTTGAAAAGACATTAAATTTGGTTGTTTAAAATCTATGTTTCCAGGGTTAGGGAAATGAATCAGCAGTTAAGAACACTCAATGTTCTTGCAAAAGACTTGGGTTTGGTTCCCAGCACCGATCTGACAACCTCTTCTGGCCCCTACTAGCACAACACTCATGTGCACAAACCCACCACCCACTCACTCCCCACCCACCCACAAATATACACAGATAATTATAAAATCTTTTAAAGGGGAGACAGGTGGCATGTGTCTGTAACCCCCAAGCTAGGCAGGGAATGTTACACAGATCTCTGGATCTCCCTGGGCAGCTAGCAAACACAACTCCAGGTTCAGAGCCGGACAACCTTGAGCCAAAGGTGAGCTGTGGTTGAGGACACCTGCAGCCTCCTCAGGCAGCTGTGGCAATTTCCTCAGACGGGAAACACTCCCCAGAAGACCGGAAGCTCGAGAGCTTCAGAATGTAAACAAAAGCTCATAGGTCAAGGAGAATAAAAACTTGAGTCTGGGAGATCCCTCCCAAGAAAATAAAGGAGAGTACTCAGGGAGGGGACAGTGGGTGCCCGGTGACTACACCCTGCTGTTACAGCTGTTAGCATGCTGGGTGGGCTTTTCAGAGATTCTGCTTTTATGGAGCCACCCCTGCTCTCATAAGTAAACCCTCACCAACACTCCTGGACATAACACATTATGTTCACTGAAGTCACTGGTTCATCAATGTGGACTTGGGCTTTGGCTTGGTCTGGGGTGTCCCTTTCTGGAGTGAATTGTGTCGGGTTGCTTCTCCCCAGGAAAAGCCTATCACACCACACACACACACACACACACACACACACACACACACACACACACACCCTGCGGGGCTAAGGAAAAAGAGATGCCCAGTGTGTCACGTGACTGCTTATCCTGACTGATGTTCAGACCCCTAACCCATCCTAGAGAACTGACATCTTTGCCCTTGCCACCCTGGGATCAGAAAGGCCACAAAACCCGCTCCCATAATAAAAGGCTGACACCAGCTTTATAAACAAGGCAAGTTTTAAATATGTTAGCACAATATTAACATTAAATACACATTATAAATAGGTTTTATAAATATAAAACAGATTTAAATGATAAAAACCAAAATAATAAATTAGTCATGTCCCTCCAAGTAATTGCTCACCAGCTTCTGAGTCCTTTCAAGAGGACTGGTTCAGCCTGTGAAAAATTTCACAACACACCACCAGAGGGAGCACCAAGCAGCGAGGACTCAAGATGGGGCTAGCAGGCGCTGGAGATCTCCCATTAACCCACCCCACGACCGTTTGCACCGTAGATTCCCATTTACAGAGACTTTGATGCCCACCCTATGTCAGAGTCTAACAGCTGACAGGAGAAGGGGGTGTTACATAAGGACCCCCACTCGCAACACAGCTTTCCACAGAGAACGCTGACATTCAGATATATATGTAAAGTGTCTTGCTCACAGTCACACAGAGAATTCAGGAACAAGCCAGGCTCTGAGCTCTCCTCCCTAAAACTCCCAGATCAGTGCTTCTTCTAGGACACCCTGCCCCTGTCGCAACTGCCAAGTGTGAGGTCACCCGGATGTCCAGGTATCTGGTCTGAGTGGGACGAGGCATGAGAGAGAGAGAGAGAGAGAGAGAGAGAGAGAGAGAGAGAGAGAGAGAGAGAGAGAGAGAGAGAGAGAGAGAGAGAGCGAGCGAGCGTGCACCGGACCAGACCTCTCTTTGGAACCCAGCCATAGGGAAAGGAGGAAGTCTGGAGGCAACAGCTTCAAGTCGTGAGAGGAAAGGACCAGCAGCCTGAGGGGTTCAGCCCAGTGGTGAATCAGCTTGTGTCATCAGACCCCTGAATCAATGGAAAACCTCTGGCCCCACGTGGCCTGACCCAGCCACCCCACTGAGACTGGAGGCTTGGAGTGGGGGCACCATAACCTGACTATCCTTGCAGTCCAGAGTGGTAGTAGGGGACACTCAACTTCACCCCTTAAAGTGCTCTTCTGCATGGCCCTGAAAACACTTTGAAAGCCTCTGAGAGGCGACATCCCGAATCAACAGACTATGCCGTCTGTGAGTGTGTCTGCAGGCTACCGGGGCACCTGGGCCCTGGGAATCAGGCTCCGGCTGCTCCTGGAGGGTCTGATTCTGCGGGCTCCTTTGCGCCAGGCTCGGAGTGGGCTGTGTCTCCGGCTGCGTCTGGAGCCATCCTCCCAATCCCTGAAGACCCTCCCCACTGAGCCCATGAAGCAATGATAGCCCCAGAGGAAGCGGCAGCTGTTTATCTTGACCAGAAAGGTGCTCGGTGTTGTGGACCGTGAGGCTCCGGAGTCCGCCTGTGTGGGCTCAGGTATCTCCAGGGGGTGGTGGAGCAGCCGGGCCATGCAGTAAACATTGTTCCTGATGCCTTGGATGTTCTGCCTGGCCCTCTCCAGCTCTGGGAAAGCCTGAATCTTCCGAAATTGCTGTCTTAGAGCACCCAGTTGGTGCCAGACTCTGCCCAGTGTGCCATACACAGTGTTCAGGAATTGAGGCTTGCTCATTTGCCGGAGTGTGTCCTCACTGGGGAAGGCCGTGGAGAACTCTGTGCAGACAGCTCTCAGGTTAGCTGTGTTCAGGTTTTGGAGGTGAATCTGAGGAAGGAAGAGATCGAGGATTGAGTGACAAAACCCCCCAAACACACACACACAGAAACCTGCCTTTGCCGCCTTTGAAAGAGGAACTCTGTATGATCTTCCGAACAAAGAGATGAAAAAAAAAAAAAAAAAAAGAGGTATGAAGAGAATTCTGACGTCAGCAGAGATGGGCAGGAGGATGCCAGGGCCCTGGAGTGATTGAGCATGGAGTGGATGGAGTGAGGGTTGGGGGGGTGGGGGTGCAGGGGCTCTGACAGGTTCACTCACTGCTGCTTCTGGAAACCTAGAACAAAGTGCCAAACCTTCCAGTCAAGGAATGGAGTTGGGAGTCGAGCAGCCCCACTGTCCCTAGAATAACTCAGTTTCTCCTCCTGCGCCTTCCTGGTCCTCCATGTGTCCTCTCTCTCATTAGTCCCCAAGAGTCTCTGAGGTTCAAGTGCCCTAAGGGCTGAAGCTTACATAGGGCTCCAAGAGTGATTCCGTGTTTCCCGTGATGTTCGCCTGACTCTGCAGCTGGCTGAGGAGCTGTGGAGAAGAGCTGGAGCAGCCGCGCTTAGCCCACGCCATGTTCAGGAACAGGAGACGGAGGGCCAAACCTAGGGCAGAGAAGGGCTTAGTTACCCGGCTGGTGGTATGCACAGCCCCATAGGTCTGGTTGTGCAGCCCAGGGGAGGAGCTAGGTGTGCAGTAGGCGCTGGGTTTGCACAGGAGCACTCACTGGGGCCACCACCTTCCACCACAAGCCAGACCGGGTGAGGGAGATGGTGGTGGCTGCAATTGTCTAGCAGCTTTTAGGGCAGAAGTTGGGTGTTAGCCTACAGCATCCCTGTCCTGACCTTCAGGCATAATGAACAAAGATGTCTGGTTTCATACAAGGGTTAGTTTTGTCCTAAAACTTACAGGTCAGGTCCCTAACTCCCGTATAGAATTTAACATTCCCTGTAGGCAGAATCAAATGGACCAGGGGGCTGGCCTGGGGTGCAGATCCAGGGCAGCAGGTCACCTGAGTTCTGTTCACAGAGCCAGAAAAGGCACCTCTGCACTCTTGGGGCAAAACAGTGCTGACTCCCATTCTACTGAAAAGTGAGCTAGGAACAAAAGAAAAACCCTGCCCAGGTTACACATGTTCAGAACTCATCTTGACCTTCCTGCCCCCGACACACAAACCCCCAACCCACACACACGCACGCACACACACACACACACACACACACACACACACACACCAGAGACACTGGGAGCCCATGAGAAGGTTGTGGGGTTGAGGGCAGACTAGCATAGTTCCAGCTCGTCAGCCCCCACCCTCACAGGCACCGGCAGCCACGTGGTCGGAAGGGGCCTGTGGTGCAATGGCCCGGAAGGCTGTGACACCATCCTTCCCTTCCTACAAACCAACCAGCCCCTTGGGGAGGGCCAGGAGCCCAGGCGTGCCAACCACAAGTCCCCTCCCCATCTTTCCCAGGTGTCCGCAGCTACACTGCCAGCGAGGGCCCACAGTGAACGTGCAACAGATGCACGTGGACCAGTGCCTGTAGGGGTGTGCCCACAGACCTACGTGAGGCACCGAGGTACCTGCCCTGTTCACTGGGGGTTCCGGTCTGCAGGTGAGCCTTCCTATGTTACCGAGAGGGAGGACCCTCACCCACATTGATGGCTGTTTGCCTGTCCCCACGTGGGTGTGGTTGTGAGGGTGGCGGGATGATCTAAGAACCTCTGACTTGGCTGACTTTCCATCTACCCCAGACCCTGAGAATTGAATCAGAGCATGAAGGAGGCCCCATCCCAGCACTTGCTCCACTTCCTCACAGATCTGAAACTTCCTTTTCTGCCCATCTCCTACCTGCCTAAGGCTTCTCCAGCTTCTTCTTACTCTTTCTCCTCTTCCCTCATACCCTGTTTCCCAGCATGGTCTCTCTCTCATCTCCCTCTGGAAACCTTCCAGACATACCACATCTCCACCTGTGGCTGTGCTGGGGTCTCAGCGGACCCCTGACCTAGCTCTGCCTCGCACCTGCATCCCTCACTTGATACCAGATCTGCAGCTCCCAAGGGTAGAGGGTGCCCACAGCTGTCAGTTGGCACAGCTGTGCCCTGGGATGGCAGAAAGGAAGGAAGTACTTACTGAGCAGCGTTCTCAGTGGAAACTGTGCCCGCATACTGGGTCCTGGTGATTCGGCCCGTGCCTTTCAGGGGTGACACGGCTTGGCTGGGTGTCCTGCGGGCTGGCAGCCACTTTATGCCCGACAGGGTGATTGGCCAACACCTCGTGAGGTGGGTGGGGAGGGGGAGGGAGAAGGGCAGGCCTTCTGGGAACATGACCCCAAAAACCAAAGTCTCCCCAGGCGGCCAATGGGCGCCAGGCGCCATGACATGCCCGCTCCTCCTCCCGTTTTCTTCGAATTCGTTCTTCGAGGTCAGCCCCACGCCCAAGGATGATGTAAACCGCAGCCTCAGCCTTCATGGGGTGAGCAGGCAGCATGGGGGTCCATGTCATCTTCAGGGGTCAGTCCAGGTGTAAGAGCATGAGTTGCAAGGTAGGCAGGCCACTCTTGGACCAGGAACCACCAACCTCACAGAACACCGAGGTTTAGGGCTAAAGGGAGCCAGACATCTTCCTCGATGAATGCCCTTCCCACCCTCTCGCTTGGGCTGTCGGGACATCTGTGAGCGGAAACCACCAGGCTCTGGGCACAGAGCCAGACTCGGGCCCCAAGATTGTGGCTCTAATCCCAGGGCAGCATCTTCTAGCCCAACTAATTCCCATTGTCTCCATTGATTACTCCCTACCAACCTTCCACTCCCAGGTCCCCTTTCTCGAGACAGGATGCTTTAGGACACTTGGAATCCAAGAATTAGAGACGGAGTTTCAAAGCTGTGTCTTCTGAGGCAAGTCACTCAGCCAAGCCACTTTGAGCCTCACCTGTGAAACAGGGAGAAAAGCATTCCTTGCTTCACCTCACAAGGTCACTACTGTCAACATGGACATAAAAGGCAAAAAGGCAAAAAAGCAAAAAAAAAAAAAAAAAAAAAAAAGCCTTTTGAAGGAAAAAGAAAAAGACGAAACTTGAATTCCAAGTACTAGTTTTCGGGGGACAGGGGGCGGGGGAGACGGGGAAGCTGTGAGCTCAGAGGGGAAGCTGGAGGGGTGGGGGCGCTGTGACAGTTGGACGCAAGGTTTCACTTTCTCAGATCCATCATGGGTGGGTCTGCTTCTCAGCACTGACAGAATGTGCTGACTTGTGGCCCTGGAGACATGTGTCTCCTAGTCGGTCTCCTGCTTTACTGTGGTAAGCCGAGGCACAGGCTAACCCAGATCCACAGGCCAGCCTAGATCTTGGAAGCCCCAGCACGTCTGACAAGCTAGAACGAGCATCCTTAGGCTGTAACCTCAGGAACCAGAGAGAGGTACATCCTCTTGGTCCTCATATATTCATTCAACAAACCTCTTCTCCGTCCCCCACTCCCTATCCAGGAGGCGACTGTGCCCTCGTGCACCCATTCTCTGCGCCCAGAAGAGTGTTCCCCTCATTAGTAACCCACAGTGCAGTCTCCATCCTCCTCATGACGGCTTCATTTCCTCCTGAATTTCTCACCTCTGCCCACTCCAGGGTGCTATTCCCTAGGGCCTTTCCAGGGATCCTTCTGCATTTCACATCCCTGATGTCATCCTGGGGGAGTCCCTAAGCCTACACACTCAAGCCCTCACAGTGACAAGAGACAGAGAGAAGCTCCGAGCAGCTCCAGACCTGGCTGGAGAGCTCTATGCAGTGCTACGCTAGACCAATGTATTGGCAAGAGACCCTTCACCTCAGCTGTCCCATGAACCATATACTACCTCCTCTGTTTAAAACAAAGGTCCTGGAGGCCACCTGCATGGTTGAGAGAGCATTCAGAGCTGGATGGGGTGATACACTTGTAATCCCTGTTCCTCTAGAGGCTGAGGCAGGACTGCAGATCAGAGGCCAGCCTGAGATGGGCATACGGTCCCAGCACTTGGGAGGTAGCGGCTCACTCACTACATGTTCCAGGCCAGCAAGGAGACTCTATCTCAAATAAATCAATAAATCAATAAATTCAATTAAGTCAAAGGGGCTGCTGATATCCACCTAGGCCAACGCCTGGCCTGGGAGTGTAATGCCCTGAGGGTGTCCTACTGCTTGAGAAAGGGAGAGGGAGGCAGGAAGAGCTTGTGTTTATTTACCTGGTGTCTAAAGGCACATCTTAGCTTGGGGCCAGAGTGTTGTGCTGTACAGGCTACTGGGACTAAGGTCATCAAGAGCAGGGCTTGGTGTGCGTCTTTATTTCCTGGAACTATGGGAAATTTCCTCAAAATGGGAGGCAACAGACTCACTAGTGATTGATTGCCGGGGTCCTCATCCCCAAGACACCAAAACTCTACAGAAGCCTCAGACCCTTCTAAAAATGGTGTCGTGCATGCATGGACCCTCCACGGGGCCTAGATGACATATAGTCCCCACCTCATGGCATTGATTGATGTCACTGGGGAGTCACAAAAAGAGCGTGTGACGTGTTCCTTACAAGGGAGTCCATCTCTGCCTGGCTTCTCTTCCCGCACATACTTACTTGAGTCCTATGAGTGGGGTACTGTGTCACAAGCTCTTCAGCCTTGACAACGACACAATGTGTCTCCTACCATTGATTTATTCAGGCCAGTTCTTATCTGTGTAGCCCAGGCTAACCTCCAGCTCACTCTGTAACCTAGACTGGCTTTAGAGTCTCAGTCCTCTTGCATTGGCTTCCCTACTCTTGGGATCATTGGAATGTGCCACCCCCCATGGCTGCTTCTTGGCTTGTAGGTGGCCAAGTTTCCACTGTGTCTTTCCATAGCCAACCATCACTTCTGTATGTTTGGTTTTATCTTCCTTTTTCTCCTTTTCTTTCTGAGACAGGGTTTCTCTGTGTAGTCTTGGCTGTTCTGGAACTTACTCTGTAGACCAGGCTGGCTTTAAACTCAAAAGATCTGCCTCTGCCTCCCATGTGCTGGGATTAAAGGTGTGCACCTCTAACACCGTCCAGTTATCCTGAACTCTTTGTATGTGGGACATGTGCACATGCTCGTGTGTGTGTGTGTGTGTGTGTGTGTGTGTGTGTGTGTATTTACAAGGGTAAGTACATGTATTCCTGTCTGTACATGCAGAAGCCAGAGGTCATAGTTGAGTAAAGTGTCTTCTACTACTCTCTACCTTTGCATAAAGAGTGTGTGTGTGTTGTATGTGAATATGTTTGTATATATGGTGCCTATGTATGGTGCATATGGAGTGTGTGTATGTATAGGGTGTGGGGTGTATGTATATGTGTGTGTGTTCATATGGTATGTGTGGTGGAAGTGGTGTGTGGGTGTGTGTGTGTGTATGGCATCTATATATGGTGCATATGGTTCATGTATGTATGATATGTGTGTATACATGGGGTGTGGGGGTATGTGTGTGTATTTATGGTGTGTATGTGGTGGATGTGTGCATATGGGTGTGTGTGTGTGGTAGATGCGTGTGTGTGTGTGTGTGTGTGTGTGTATGTTGTATGTGTTCATATGATATGTGTTGTGGGGTGTGTGTATGCATGTGGATGTGCATGTAAACAGGAGGACACCATGCAGCCTGCTCTGTCATTCTGTCTCATCCCTGGTCTGGAGCTAGGTTAGCAGTCAAGAGCCTTAGGCACTTCCTGCTCCGTTCCTTACTCAGTGCTAGGGTTGCAGGCCTGCACGGCCACACCTGCCCTCTCTCATGGGTTCTGGGGATTTGAACTTAGGTCCTCATTCTTACATAGCAAGCCCTTTACTGATAGGGCCATTATCCTGACTCCTAATTTCCTTCCTAATCCAGTTGCACTGAATCAGAGCTCACCCATGGCCTTTTCCTTTTTTTTTTTTTTTTTTTTTTTTTGCTTGCCTCTTCACAGATCAGTTTCCAAATACAGTCACATCCTGTGAGTTAGGATTGTACATTCTGACTTGGGGAACAGGCTCCAGCCCGGAACAGATTGCAAGAACATTCAGGGTTGGATGTGGGGACAGGAGTGGAGGGTGCTATACGCAGGGGAGTGGCCCGGAGGATGAGAGGCCTGCCTCACTACCATCCAGGCAAATCGTGAGGGAAGATGCGTCAGCAATTCTGGTGAGGTCAGTGCCCAGTGACGTCCTTGTCGCAGCAGGAAGGGCTTGCAACAGTCAGTATAAATAGGATTTCAACCACAGGGCCCGAGCTGTCCCCTCTTCCTGGGCCACGTCAGCCAGGTCCTCGTGATGGGGAGAGGAAGAGAGGGTGGGTTTGCTTCCTCAGAACTGCTATCTTCCAGCCTTTCCGGCCCTCCCTCTGGCTGTGAGGGCCCTGCCCCTTCAATTGCACGGACTGGATCTGCCATGGCTTCAGTTGTGCTTGCAAAGGTAGAAGTAGACTCTGAGTGAAGTTCCAGCCTCTACTGCCTGTGAGCCTGAAGCTTTCAACCTAGTCACAGCATCTCCCAAGGCCTCAATGTCTCTTCTCTGTAAACTTCAATGGCACAATTAAATGAGGAGCATAGACAAATCCAATTAAAAACGGGGAAAAGGCCAGGCGTGGTGGTACATGCCTGTGATCCCAGCACTTGGGATACAGAAACAGAAGGAGAAGGAGTTCAAGGTCAACCCCAGCTCACAGTGAGATCAAGGCAGTCTGTGGTACATGAGATCCTGAAAACAAGAAAAAAGAGACACTGGGAGCTGTTCAGGGTAATGACCCGGGCAGTGTGCTGGGGGCAGCACTGGCTGCACAGCGCAGGCCTGAATTCCATTCTCAGAACCCACAGGAAAATGCTAGGCATGGTGCCACAGGCCTGTGATCCAAGCCTAACTGGTTAGAGTTAGGGTGAGGGTTAAGTTTGGGTAAGGGTTAGACTTAGGAGTCAGCCAAACTAGTTAGGGTTAGTTAGGGTTGGGGTCAGGGTCAGGGTTAGGGTAAGGGTCGGGGTTATCATTGGGTTAGGGTCAGGATCAGAGTTAGGGTTAGGACTAACTGGAGAGCGCTGAACTAATGAGTGACTCTGCCTCAAAGGAGGTTGATGGCATTCCTAAGGATGCCACCCAAGGTTGTCTCCTGTGTCCATGTGCATATGCACACACACACACACACACACACACACACACCCTTGACAAAGGATTTGATCAGACATTTCCTACTGAAGAAAAATGCTAGAACTAGGTGGTAGATGCACAAGCCTTTATTCCCAGCACTCAGAAGGCAAATGCAGGTGGATCTCTGTGAGCTCAAGGCCAGCCTGGTCTGCAGAGCAAGTTCCAGGACAGCCAGAGCTACGT
Organism: Micromys minutus; assembly: GCF_963924665.1. Taxonomy (NCBI): domain Eukaryota; kingdom Metazoa; phylum Chordata; class Mammalia; order Rodentia; family Muridae; genus Micromys; species Micromys minutus. Next base: position 29,026,646 of record NC_137969.1, on the reverse strand, counting down.
GGAAAAACCCAGTCCACAAAAAGTATGGAAGTATATGGAAGATTGCTCGGTACCATGAGGTATTAAGGAGGCACAGAACTGCACTGCACCATTCAGGGCTGAGTCAGAGATCGATATTAACAGGTATGTGTGAGGGTACAGGGACAGTAAAAGTCTGTAGAGTGCAGGCAGAAATGCAATACGGCCCTCTGAAAAGCAGTTTGGGAAACGCAGAGAGTGTGCCTGGACACTTCACTCCTAAACTCACACCTTTTAGCTGCTTTTCTGAGATAAGTCCTTCCTTTGCACCATAGGCTAGCCCTCTTTCTGTACCATAGGCTAGTCCTCACCCTGTACCATAGGCTAATCTTCAATTCACTGTATAATCAAGGTTGGCCTCAAACTCATGCAATCTTTCTGCCTTAGCTTTACAAACACTAGGGTTACAGATGTGCACCACCACATCGGGCAAACAAAAACAAAACAAAACACTTGTTCTAATAAGAAGCAAAACTAGGCCAGGTGGCCATAGCCAATGCCTTTAATCCCTGCACTCAAGAGGCAGAGGCACAGCTCTGTAAATCTAAGGCCAGGCCAGCCTGCTCTACAGAGTGAGCTCCGTGATAGCCAGAGCTACACAGAGAAACCCTGTGAGAAAGAAAAGGAGGAGGGGGGGAGGAGGAGGGGGGGGAGGGGGAAGGGGAGGGGAGGAGGAGGGGAGGAAGAGGGGGAGGGGGAGAAGGAGGGGGAGGGGGAGGAGGAGGGGAGGGGAAGGAGGAGGGGAGGAAGAGGGGGAGGGGGAGGGGGGGAGGAGGAGGGAGAGGGGGAGAAGGAGGAGGAGGAGGAGGAGGAGGGAGAGGGGGAGGAGGAAGAGGGGGAGGAGGAGGAGGAGGAGGAGGAGGGAGAGGGGGAGGAGGAGGAGGAGGAGGGAGAGGGGGAGGAGGAGGAGGAGGGGGAGGAGGAGGAGGAGGAGGAGGAGGGGGAGGAGGAGGAGGAGGAGAAGGAAGGAGAGGGGGAGGAGGAGGAGGAGGAGGAGGGAGAGGGGGAGGAGGAGGAAGAGGGGGAGGAGGAGGAAGGAGAGGGGGAGGAGGAGGAGGGAGAGGGGGAGGAGGAGGAGGGAGAGGGGGAGGAGGAGGAGGAGGAGGGAGAGGGGGAGGAGGAGGAGGAGGAGGGAGAGGGGGAGGAGGAGGAGGAGGAGGAGGAGGAGGAAGAGGAGAGGGGGAGGAGGAGGAGGAGGAGGAGGAGGAGGAGGAGGAGGAGAAGAAGAAGAAGAAAAGCCAGTAACCCTGGAACACTGCGTGGTGATGCTGGTGCTCACACTCAATGTCAGAATAGACAGCAGAGGTACCAGGGTCTGCAGCCAAGATGGGGAGGGACTGTGAGCAGAATTTGGGGAGGAACGACAGGAAGATGCTAGAACTGTGTGGCAGAGATGACTTCATAACCCTGAGTGAGGGAAGAGCACGGAACTCCATACATCGGGAGCTATAAGGGCTGCCTCTGATTTCTTTAAGTGCACTGAGTGGTACAGGCACTTTTTGAGATACTTAGTGTCACTCAAGGGCTGAGCCGGACCCTCAGTGGGGATTTGGTAAACACGAACCTTTCAGTTGCCGGGGTAGACAGAGGCACACAGTAGTGTATGTCACAGAGTGGCTTTGTGGCAGTTGGGAAAGTCAGGGTTACGTAAGCCCCAGTGAGCAAGGACATGCCGGGTCAGAGAGGTCGTGGGGCCCTGGAGATCCCTTGTTGTCTAGTTGCCATGGAGTCTTCCTGGGACCTGGCCTGCCAAAAGGTGAGCTCTGTGTTGAGTAACTGACCCCTCCAGGGGTCTGCAGCCTGATTCAGAGGAGAAGGAAGAAAGGTGAAGGGAGAGTTCTCTCAGCTCTGTGACTGTCTCCGTTCCCGCCACTCAGACTGGTGAGCCACCAGCCACAGAGCTGGTGACCTGACCTGCCTCAGGGAAACCCAGACTGAGGGAAGCCCCGGGGACAGTGACAACAGGCCGACTGTCCAGCAGTCTCCTGGCTGCTTGCCCCCAGTGACACCACCACCCACTCTGAGCCCAGGTTGTGCCTGTCAGAGGCAGGAAGGATGACCACAGAAAGTCCAGAGCCCTGCCCCAGAGCCGTGTTGCTTCAAGGCAAACACCATGTCACACAGTAAAGTAGTGGGAGCTCAGCCGTGTCCCCACTTTTCCTGTAATGACAACATAGAATACGCTGCCCATTTTCTGAGACAGGGTCTCGTGTATCCTAGGTTGGCCTTGAGCTCTTATGTAGCTGACACTGAAATTCTCAGCCCCCTTGCCTCCTCTACTGCATGTAAAGGCCCGGATTGAATCCTTTCCCAAAATGTTTGGGTTTCCTGGCCCAAATAAGCTAGGTAGGTTTTTCACGTACCAGGCTTCACATTACACATTCGTGAACCTCTTAACTACCGGATCCTCTTAACTACTTCAGGAGCCAGTTCCACTTTTGCAGATGGAGAAACTGAGGCACAGAAGGCAGACTCCTGGAAAGGGAAAAAATGCAGGCTGGAACCCAAGATAGCCTCCTCCTAAACCAAGAGACCCACCAACACGTTCAGTGGATTGTCCAGAACTGATGCCACCAAGTGGCTCAGGGAAAGCAAAACCCACTCTCCATAGCGGAAGGAAAAGGTATCATGCTGAGCGGGTGGGTCCTGAGAGTCTGATGGGGGTGGGGAGGAAACAGAAGGAAAGTGTGCCTGGTGCTCACACTGCAGACAGGGCCCGGGGCGGGGGTGGGGTGTACAGAAGGTGCTTGAGAACACCAGGAGCCATCTGCAGCGCCATCCAGAGACTCCCATCAGTAGAAGGTGCATCACGGAGGAATCCTGGCTCCCAGCCGGCAGGACCCAGGCACTCTCAGCTGGCACATGCGCACCAGCGTCTGTGGCCAGGCTTCCGGAAGGATGGCATCCCGGGTTGCTGGTCAGAGCAGCTGATCTCACACGGTCCAGCTGGCTCTTAGGTCTCTTTCCCAAGGAATCGAGTTTCTGTTATCCTTGTCACACCGGAACACATGATTTTGTTTCTGGGCAACATTGAAAACATGCTGACTTCTTCCTTGACTTTTCTTTCTTTTTTCTCTTCTTTTAATAGCATGTTCAAAAATTTGCTTTTTTGCAACACTTTCCAGGAAAAGCAACCGAAAGAAAGAAAAAAAAAAAAAAAAAAAACGTGCCGCATGTCCCTCTCCCTTGTAATGTTCACTTGGGTATACATTCCACAAAAGCAGCACCTGCTTGCTTCACAAAGAAGGGAGCTGCCGGTGGAGGGCTGACTCCCACATTGTGTGTGTGTGTGTGTGTGTGTGTGTGTAGGTATATGCACACACATGCATGTGGAAGCTAGAAGTCCATGTCCAGTGTCTTCCTCAGTCCCTCTTCACTGTATGCACGTATGTATGTATGTATTATGCATGTACATATGTATGCATGTACGCATTTATTGGCACGGTCTCTCACTGAGCAGGCTCCAGGGATCTGTCTGTCTCTGCCTTCAACACTAAGCTACAGGCCAGCCCCACAGCCTCCAACTTTTGCCTGGGTATTGGGCACCTGAACTCAAATCCTTATATATGAAAAACAGGCACATTACTTCCCTTTTACATTTAGGAGTTGAGCACCAGAGACAAACAAGAAAGAGGAGTTATATCTGGGTGTGGTGGCACACGCCTTTATTCCCAGCCCTGGGGAGGCAGAAGCAGGTGGAGCTCTGAATTTAAGACTAGCCTGGTCTACAGAGTGAGTTCTAGGCCAGCCTGGGCTACAGAGTGAGTTCCAGGAAAGCCAGGGTTTTACACACACACACACACACACACAGGCGAGAGAGAGAGAGAGAGAGAGAGAGAGAGAGAGAGAGAGAGAGTAAAAAGCCACCTTTTCCCATGTGTGTTCCTAAGAAGACCCCAAAGAAACTACATGAACACACTGACAGAGAAAAGAAATCCATTCTGCACTCCAAGCAGAGGCCATCAAAGCACGGTTTCCAAGCGCTTCCTGGTGGCTGTCATTCAACGGATAGGAGGTGTTAAGGGCGTTCCCGGTCACTCTGTTCTAGAATGAACTTAAAATCAGGACAGAGGAACCATGCCACCTTCCTCAGACTATGAGCTCAGGGGCCCAAAGTGAATAACTCCCAAATTTCTTCAGAAGATAATGAGCAAACAAAGCGTAGCATGCTGTACAGTGGAGATTAACAGCCATGGGGAGTGCACACGGACACATGCCACAATGCAGAGGACACTCAGGAACTGTAAGTTGGGGCCTAGAACCAGTGGCTCAATGGGTAAGAGCACTGACTGTTGTTCTTCCAGAAGACCCAGGTTCAATTCCCAGCACCTACATGGCAGGTCCTAACTGTAACTCCAGAACCTGACACTTCCACACAGATATACATGCAGGCAAAACACCAATGTGCATTAAAGAAAAATAATAATAAGAAGAAGAACACTAAGCTAAGTGGAAGCAAGGACATAAGTCACACTTATGGTTCCATTAATATAAACCGCAGAGGACAATGCAGAGAGAATATGGACTGGTGGTGGGTGGGGCAGGGAGGAATGGGCCTGGCCTGACTGCTAATGGATTGCAAGGCCTCCTTTTGGGTTGGTTAAAGATTGTGGTAAAAATGTGCCAAATACCACTGAATCCCTCGCTTTAAAATAGCTCTCAGCACACCCATTGTAATCCCAGCAATGGGGAGATGGAGGCAGGAGGTTCAAGAGGTCTAGAACAGCCCGACCTACAAACAAGAATCTGTCTCAAGAAAGAAAAAAGAAGTAAAATTATGCAAATGTCATGTCAATTTAAAAATTGAGGAAGAGACTGGAGAGGTGGCTCAGCAGTTAAAGAGCACTTGCTGCTCTCGAAGGGAACCCAAATTCAGCTCCCAGCACCCACACAGAGACTCACAACCACCTCTAATGCCAGTCCCTGGAGATCTGACGGCCTCTTCTGACATCTGCACATACATACATACATGCATGCAGGCAGGCATACATCAAAATAGGATAAACAAGTTTTTAAGTTAGGGAACTGGCTGCGGGTAAAGTTTGCTGTACCAGCATGATCACTGAGTTCAGATCCCCCAGCATCGTGTAAAAGCTGAGCATGCTGGTGGCCATTTGATGCCCTGGGACTGGGGGTCAAAGACAGGTATGTCCCATGAGCTCACTGGCCAGCCAGTCCAGCAGGAGCATGGAGTTCCAGATTCAAAATAAGGTGTCAAGACATAAGTGAAGACACCTGACTGTGACCTCTGGCCTCTGACCTCTGGCCTCCACACAGATGTGCATTCCTGCATCTACATACACACGTGTACAGGCAAGCATACACCACACACACGCCAAGAAGCTAAGGAAGAGCTTAAAAACACAGCAAGAGGCTGGGGTGTAACTCAGTATGTGAGAGGCCCTGGGTTTGTCTTCAGTATGGAAGAGAGGAAGGAAAGAGGAGGGGTGGAGGGAGAAAAGATGCAGAACAGAGGGAGGGAGGGAGGGAGGGAGGGAGGGACGGAGACACAGAGCCACCTCAGGAAAGTCAAAAGATCTCCAAGGCTGCATGCATGAGTGGGAGGCCCAGGGTCTTCCTAAGGACAAAGAACACAGCTGTGGGGCCATGTTCCTCAAGGGACATGCTGGGGGACAACTCGCAGGTGCAATGATTGGACAGGGAAATTGAGGCACTGGTCCCAGGAGGCCAGGAACAAAAACACCCAGAAGGTGCGGTGTGGTGATGGGGGAGGGGCGGGGACTGGAGAGTGGGTGACATTTTGGGGTCTAGGCAGAAAGCCACACACGCTCCCTTCAGGGCAGCAGGCAAGGACAGTGGTGGAGATGGAGGCAACTAGGAGCTGGAGTAGGCAGGAGAGCAGAGGCCAACTCCTCCTTGGGGGTACAGGGTCCCTGGAGAAAAGCAATAGGGGCAGAGGGCACATGAGATCATATAAACACCAATGATAGCCCCAGTATGTACACACACACATGCACTCCCATGCACACATGCTCACACACATACCACACTCACACAACACCCACATCTACATGATGTCACAACTAACCCCCTAAAAAGGAGTTCTAGGCACCCCTAGAACTGGCACTCATGGCTCAGAACCACAACATCATAATCCTCTTGGGAAAGTGACACAGATGGGGTCATTGCTCAATGTCTCCACTCTATCCAGTCCAGGGTCAGGGAGGAGCCAGGGCCAGACCTCGCGTGCCTGCCCACACAACTACGGTCACAAGCAGCAGACGCCGGGCCACCAACGCAGACAGCTTGGATTACAAGTTGTCTTGCAAAATCTTTCCCATCCTTCAGGGCTCGGCCTAAAGTAATTCTCCCTCTCCCTCCTTCTCCCTTTTCCCCCTCCCTCCTTCCTTCCCTCCCTCTTTCTCTAGGCCTGGTGAGCACATGGACCCATTTAGAATTCTGTTTTCTACTTTGTTATGCCTGTGTGGTGACCTTAAACAAGTCACTCTCTGGGCTTCGTTTCCATCTATGCACAGGAAGGATAAGACTATCATGTGTGAGTCCACAGCACATCCCTCTTAACAGACGTTCCCCACAGAGGCAAGCTCTGAGGTCAGCGAAAGAAGCAGCTTTTCTGTGCTATGCAGAGAGCCAGCCACAGACAAGTTTACCTCCTGCTTCTGCCTGAGCAGCCCCGAGTATCCTGGCCCACCTCCAGTGCAGGCTGCCCACCCCCAAGCTTACACTAGACCCCATTACAGGAGACAGATTTTCCCACCCTACTCCCAACCATCAGCAAACTCCAAAGAAATGCTCCCTCCAATGGTCTCTGAAAGAATTGTTTCCTCCTCATGGGAAAACTGAGGCTGAAGAAAAGGACACACCAAGGCAGGCCTCTCTCCACTCACTCACCATGCCGGGCTGGGCTCTGGGCTCATCTGATCTGCAACCTGGGGCTCTAGCCTTGGGGGTCCCCAGAGTTAGGTGGGCATACTGCCAGAAGCCTGCCTGTGTGGTGGCTTTTCTAGGGAGTCCCTGTGACCTGGGTACACAGAAGTCACACCCTTCTTCCCATCCTGAACATGGGCGGGTCTGAACTGAAGGTACTTGATAACCTCCCGGGGCATGTGTGGGGCCCTGCAATGGAGTCTTACTGAGCAGGAGGCCCCATGACAGAAACATCTAGGCCCAGTGCCCAGGCATATAGCAGTCGAGGACAAGAAGAGTTCCAATTGGGCTCTCTCTGCATAGCCCATGCAAAGACCCTGTCACCATTCCAAGTGTCATAAACTGCGTGACTGCTCCACAAGAGGGACATAAGAATTCAGGCAAGACCTATGGGAATTCAGACAGTAGCCTTGGATGGAGGAAGGTGCTTTGAGACCTCCTGGGTAGGAGTATCCAGCCAGGAGACTCTTGGGTAAGAGAGCCGGGAATTTCTCCCAGTGTCCAGAACTCTAGGTTGTTCTCTGAGTAACTACGAATGAAGAGACGTCCCACTTTAGAGATGAACAGCCTGGGTTGGGAACCACATGACTTAGTCACAAATGTACTGAAGGCTTCAGTTCCTCCTTTGTCACATACGTATACTGCTAGAAAAACGAAAGAGGGGGGATAAGTCTGGGAGAGGCTAAGACCTGACCCTGGTTGTCACTCAGAACCAGAGGGCACAGCTGCACAATTCTTTTATTTATTTATTTAAACAGTCATGAAAATAAAAGTGAGATATAATTCTTCCTTCGGAGCCCCTAGAAGGGAGCACACTGTTAGAACTCATCTGGCCCTGAACCCAGGCAGGAGATCAGAGAGCACGGCCGGCCGGCCCCCAGATGTGAGCCTTAGCCAGGTGAGAGGCAGCTCGAGCTGCAGGCAGGCACACAGGCAGGCACACAGGCAGGCACTGCAATGCTGAGGTCACATACAAAGTGTCAGGGGTCAGGGGTCTAAGCCCCAAGCACCAAGGTATCTTCTGTGGGCAGACATGTCCATGACTTCCAGCTCCATACAGCTTACAAATACACAGCAGAGCCAGGGTCCCTTGGCTGGATCAGGGGCTCATCCTGAAGCTTCAGGAAATAACTCAGAAAAGTCTCTGAAAGTCCAGTGGGGTAAGGGAATGGGAGTCTGGTGTTCCCTATGGTTCTTTGGAAGCCAGGCCTTCTTGCCTTCGCTGGAGTATATCAATGACGCAGCTGATATCATCTTCAGGAACCTAGAGAGAGTGAAAATGCACAGCATGAACCTCCAGGTTGACTCCCTAAATCAGCTACGATGTCTCCCTTCCCCCCTACCGGGACCTCAGTTACTTGCTGGAACCCCCATCCCAGCCCAGGTCCTCACCAGCGCATGGTCAAAGTTGAAAGTGCTGATGTAATAAGCAGAGATGTCAGCAGCCGCCAGGGGACCCGCGATCTGGGCCACAATCCCACATTCATCTGAGGGTTGGAGACACAGGTGGCTTACCCTAGATGCCATGAAGCCCCACAGATTTGCCCTTCCCCTCCCTGCTCTCCCATACGGGCAGTGAATGGTCCTCACCGAAGCCCAGGGGCTGTCCCCCGATGCGCACCATCCTCCATAGCTCCCCAGAAGAACTGGTCAATAGGAGGTCACTGGGGAACCTGGGGAAGCAGGTGGGTGATGGGAAGGGCACCCCCATCTAGCCTGATTCCCTAGGGCATGTCCTGCTAACCTCAGAACCCGGCACCCCTCCTCCACCTTCCCTGAGGCTGGCTGAGGGTCTATGGAGGATCAAGGGAAGAGTTACGAACTTTTTCTGGGTCTCCGCATCCATGACAATGGAGATGTAACCCTCAATGAGGGAGAAAGCGAAGAATGGAATGGAAGTTGACTCAGGATCGCCGGAGGCTGCCTCCTTAGGGACACTGAAGAGGAATGACAGGATTCAATGGCTCTATCAGGCACATGACCCTCTCCATTTCCTGATGAGACCACAGAGGAGGATCTGGAATCTCTATTGTGAGAGACCCCTGATTTCCTGAGAGATGAGCCCTAACTGCACGAGACCACAGGCCTTGGGCAGAGGGCCGGATGGGGCACATATATATGGCTGGGAAGTGATTCTGCTGACACCTCTGGCTGAGGGCTAACAGGCTGTCAGGAACTCTAAGGCACACTGAGCAGGACACAGTGTCAGAAGAGAAGAGGCAAAGGTCAGAGGGCACAAAACACTAGTGGGAGGCAGAGATCAAGTGCATGCATGACCCACCTGTGTGAGTAGAAGAGGACATCGATAAGGGTGGTGGCGACAGCCGGCAATGTCTCAGGGTCCAGTGTCAGGACACAAAAGCGGTTCTGCGGGCTCTGAATGGGATGCACCGTGGGACTGGGCCCTGCTCAGGATACAGGGGCCACAGGCAAAAAGGTTATCTTGGACTGGGGCGACCCCTAGTGGCAGGTCAGGGAAGGGCTCCCTCATTTCGTACATTGAGAGATGGTGTTTTCCACCCCTTTAAAAGACAAGCCCTCCTGTGGGGAAAAGGTCCCACTTAAATCTGCGTGTTAGAGGGCAGGCCTCACCGTGCTGGGCTAGAGGAAAGCCATTGCTGGAATCGTCCCCTGTAACAGGCACAGGCTCCCCGCCTACTTCACGGTAGATCTGAAACTCCTGAGCCAGCGTGTGGATCACCACAGACAGGTCCTGCTCCCGTACCTGGGTTAGGGCAAAAGACACATATTATGCAATACCTGGCGCCTCTGCTTATGGCCTGTATCAGCACCTGCCCAAACCCACCAGGATGAAGTCTGTCTGGTAGGTGGACAACATCAGAACAGAAACATGGTGTTCGGCTAGCGGGGCAATGACAGACCGGGCAATCTTGGTAACTCCGGCAGCCTGCACCACGGAGCCACTGTGAGACACGTTCATCACCAGCCATGTGGCCTCCGCCACTTGCAGGAACTCGGATGGGGGTAGCTCTGTGGGCAGGAGGTACATGCCTGGTTAGTGGGCTCCTCTCTGTCCCTCAGTTTCTCTGTCTAAACCTTGTCCAGTTCCAAGGTAGATCAGATCTGTTTCCTGACCGACTTGGAGCGCAGGACTGTTTCCTCCCATTTCCGCCTCAGTGTGCGCTACTGCTCCAAACTCAGAACCAGATTCAGACCCAACCTTTTTTTAAAAAAACCATTTTTCTATGTGACTCGGGACATGTACGTTTTGGATTTTTGTTTTTTGAGACAGACTCTTAAAATGTAGACTAAGCTGAGATTTAACTTAAAATTTAAGGCTATTGCCACAGCCTCCTATGTGCTGGGATTACAAACACTGCTTAGTCTCAGTTTCCTATCAGCAAAATGGATAGTCCTCAGGACTTTTTGGCTCAATGGGCTCCATAGCACCACCAGAGGGCGCCCAGTGATCAGCTGATGGGAAAGCTCCCTTGCAGACAGATTTCCCTACAGAACAGGGAATCTAAGTCCTTTGGGAGGGAGGCTCAGCCAAACTCTAGGTGGCTAGCTTGAGACTCCAGGCCTTAGAGGATGGGCCAAGCAGGCAGAAATGGGAGCCAGAAGTCAGTTCCCCGTCCCAGTCCTGAACAGGGACAAGGGCCAGGGTAGCTGTTGTTTCACCCAGGCACAGCCAGGAGGCCCCAGGACCCTGCTCTGGGCTTGCTGCCTGCTCCTGCATTCCTTCCCTAACCCTCAGACTCCTAGGCTTCCCAGGCCAGTAAGGGAGGAGCTGGCTTTCACTGGGGAGACGAGTCCAAGAAAAAAGAATGTCCAGGGGTAAAACAGCTGCAGGAACCTCCTTATTCTCCCCTAAAACTGTGAGACACCACCACCACCCCTGTTGGCCTGGGACTCATATCCTGCTCCTTGTAGGTTTTAAGTTTATAAAACTCACAAATACTGTTAAACTGTCACAACTACATCCGACACAAGAGAAAACAGTGATTGGAGATTTGAACCCAGACCTACATTCCTCTGAGGCCTAAGCTTTCTGGGAAGCTGGATCCCTAAGCCCAGTAAGACTACTGCTTAGAGGCGAGAAAAGAGCCAGTTCCCACCTTTAAAACCCTCCTCATCCACCATCAGTGTGTAATCTTCCGGAGTCTCAGTCAGGCTGAAGAACTTGCACCTAGTAGGGAGGGAAGGAGTGGGAAGGCTCTAAGTCTGGAGTGAATGGGATGGAGACAGCAAGTGAACTTTGTTCCAGCTGCCCTACAGGACCCCCAACAGGAGCCTTCCGGAAGCGCACTCAAGCCTCAGTTTCTTTCCTAGATCAATGAGTCTAGGTCCCATATTTGGGATCGCCCCGTCATTCCACATCCTAGAGGTATCAGGCTTTGGGCCCCTCTGGACAACTCTCAAACTTAACGCGAGGCGTCTTGGAAGGGGTTTCCGCCTGCCAAGAAACATATGCACCCACTACACTGCCCCCACTCCAGGCAGTCTGCACCTTGACAAGTCCAGGGAGGGGAGCCCTCCGGGCCGGATAGGCGGCGTCCTAGAAAGGGTAGGCCCAGGCCGGATGGTGGCCAGAGTGGCCAGCGTCCCCACCCGGTACCCACTGTTTCGCAGCGACTCTAGTCCTCCGCCCCGGGCCCAGAGGAACAGAGGAGCCTCCACCCGCCCGACCTGCGCTCGTGAACCCGGGTGCGCACCGGCTGCGACAGGGCAGGAAGAGCAGCTTGATGAGCGGGTGGGTGTAGAGCCAGAGGCCCGGACGGGCGAGGCTCAGTACTCGCACACGGTGCTCTAGGATGTGAAGTTCCATCGCAGATCCCGCAGCCCCGGCCTCGCCGCCAGCTAGACCTAGGCAGGAGGCGATGCGGTGGCGCCCGGCTTAAAGAAGCACCTCCCGCTCCTGGCCCGCCCAAGCCAGGGATCCACTCTTTGGCGGCCCCGCCCATAGCCACTGTGAAGTGGCCACGCCTCCTCCTGAGCCCTGCCTACCGGGCGCTGCGGGCTGCCTTCGAACTCCGCCAAAGCCAGCTCTTCCAGCCTCAGTTTGTGGATCACGTTCTGCTCTCGCCCATCTGAGGCCAAAGGACACGCCCCGGACACGCCCTTTCCGCTGGACGCCGACTGTGTAGGGGTTGGGGACAAGCTGGAAGCTTCGTGTCCCTCCTCTGTCTATCCTCCAGGCTCACACGTGGTGTGGTAGTGCGCATCTTTAATGCTAGCACTAGGAAGGCAGAGGCAGGCGGATCTCTGTGAGTTCAAAGCCAGACTAGTCTACAGAGCGAGTACCAGGACCGCCAGAACTACACAGAAAAACCCTGTCTAGACACCCGCCCCCACCCCACAGAAAAAGGCGCGAGAGGTCTCAAAGCTGGAGCTGTTCACAAATCTCTGGAGTTGGGAGGTTAGGCTGGAGACCCGTGGCCCAGCTAGGTGGAGCCTTAGTATCTTCCTTTTATTGCGGGGTGGAGGTGGGGGTGGGTAGGGACTAAAGATACCTAAGAATGGGCTGCCCATGGTTGGTATTAATAGTACTGCATCCCTACCTTGTCGTTGTTTTGATCCCCTAAATCCTACCTAGCCGGTGTGGCCCAGTTTTTAAGTCAACCAACTTCCGAAGTAGAATGAGCCCCACTAAGGGGAGGAACGGAAAAAAGATCCACTTCACCTGTCTGAGCAACATACTGTGGACTCTGAATCTTACTCCAGGGACAACCCAGAAGGACCTGAGGTGAGAATGCCCGGGGCTCAGACACTGAGGGGACAGGCCATAGTGTCTGAGGTTCCCTGGGTATTCAAGCCAGAGACTTGAGCCCTGTTGAAGTTTTCTTAAAGTTTGTTATCATTAGCAGACCTCAACTGGCCTGAGCGCATCTAAATTAGCTACAGATCCAGGAAGGCCCCAAAGCACTGGCAGACACCCCAGATATGATCAAGCATCTAAAGGTTTAAGAGAACCTCAAGGCTGAGCAGGAATGAGCAAGCATAGGTTGATTTCAGGGCAGGATGGGGCATGCTCCAAAGGGCCCTTGTTTGGCCCAGGCACTCAGCTTCAGGTTGGAGGCTTTGAAAGGGTAGTTTCAAGTAGGCCTTAGGTGTGATCAAGACCCAGCTGGCCCATATACTCTGGACCCTGCATCACAGGCAGACGGAAGCTGGGTTCAGTCCTGTTCCTGGCTTTGCTAGCTCCAGATGATTCTCATGGAAAAGTGTGCAGCCGCCACATCCTGGCCTGTCCCCTGGAGGACTGAGGGGGCGGGGGTACTTTTCAAAGGCTGGGCCCAACACAGCAAGTGTGGACTGAGTGGGAAACCATAGGGGTGAGAGGCAGAAGGTAGTGAGCAAGCTGCCCAGAGCCTCTGGTGACCATTTGCCCATCCAGCCTCCGTATCCTCAGCTGTACCAGGACAACATGTTCTAGGCCCGGGCAGTGCCTGAGAGCTCCCTGTAGGTCGGTCTCTCCCTCCCTGTTCCCTGCTATGGTCTGGCCCAGCTTGGTCTCAGGCCAGGAACAACCACTATTGTTTGACTAGAAAAGCTGCTTCCTCAGCAGAAGGGGGGCCCTCTCCCAGGGACACCCTGTTCTCGTCACTGCCAGTTATCAGGCACCTGCCTACCCCTCACGGCAGTCTGCACACTTGGGTGAGGGGCTTGGGGTGCAAATGTGGCTCTTGGAGTACAGAACTCCTGCCAGGCACAAGCCCAGCCTGGCATGTGGACTGTGTCAGCAAATGGGAAGTAGCATTTTACCAAGGAGGCCAACTTCTCCCCTTACCCGTCTGCCTCTGGTGGAGGCCTGTGTCCAACATCTGCAGTGCCTTGCCCTGGTGGCACCCCCTGATACTGTGCGAGTGCTCAGAAGTTAACTGGGATCTGACCATCTCACCATGGCAAACGTGGAGAGTGGGAAACCACAGGTCTGTGGCAGAGTGTGAAGCTGACCTGAACCTCAGGTAACCTCTCCAGCCTCAGTATCCCCAGCTGTACCAGGACAATGCAGTCTAGACCCAGGCAATGGCGGGAAGCTCCTACCAAGTCTGTTTCCTCCTATTACCTGCTACGGTCAGCATCTAGGTCTGGCCTTGGAGGCGGAACAGCTTTAGGCTACCTCTTCAGGATCTTAGCCCCAACCCCCAATAAAGTACCAAGGCCCTGGGGGCTATTTCCTCCTCTGCCTCAGTGGTGGGCTTCAGCCTGGATAGACTCATCTGTGTCAGAAGGTGCACAGGGTTCAGAGAGAAGAGCCAAGAACAGCAGCTGGCTCTGGACTTAGTGTCTCCTGTCTCCTGTATGTTTCAGAGGGGATCCTGCTGTAGCTACACACCAGTTCTATACACAAGCCTGTTTATTTCCGTACAAAACCATATTGCTATTTTACACAAAGAGTACCCCACCGCTCCCCCGAATGTAATCACCCTATCCCTGGGGAACATCCCCCAGAAGGACGGGGCTGAGACCCAACTCATTTGGCCATAGCTTCTGCCTGTGCTGGCTGGACCAGCTCAACTCAGAGAAAATAAATAAGAAGGCTCAGGCAGAATCTGTACTAGACCAGCCAGATTCTATCCCAGCCCAATGGCCAAGCAGTTGGTTCCTCAGGTGCAAAGGACCTGGAGTGCTGTCAGTCTTTGAACCGTGTAAGACATGAGAAGACCCCACCCAGAGGCCTGAGCTCTTGGGGTTACAAATAGGTGTCCTCACTCTCCTGGGAGGTCAGGCTCTCCTGGGAATGGTGGTAGGCTAAGTTCTGAGGAGTAGGGTCCTGGGAGACTGGGTCCTTTGGGGGCACATCCTGAGGAGGACATGCATCTCCTGAAGCAGTCACCACTGTAGCTCGATTGAGGCCTGGGGACTTGTCCAGTTGCCCACTGGTCTTTGTCCGCTTCTGCTCCTTCTGGGCCTGCTTGTGTGGCTTAGCCTTGGAACTGAGGAAGGTTGCATCTGGGGGTAGGCGAATGGATGGCGAAGGTTGCAGGGCAGGTCGGGGACCAGGCTCTGCATCCAGGATGGCCTTGGCACCATGCATCCTGGGCGGAGAGCGGCACTCCAGCTCACCACGGGTTTCTTGCCAGCGCCGCAGCTGAATGAGGTGCTCCCGCTCAATCTGGCGCTCCGTCACAGGCAGTTCTATCACCTTTGGGGCGATGAGGAACAAGTGAGCATCAGAAGAACGACCTTTCCCTTCTGTTTTCCTGCCCACCAGCATCCCTTAACTGTCTGCTAAAGGCTGACTCCAGGAAGGATATAATTGTGGTCTGAGAGCCATGGTCTCCGAAGAGACGGCTACCTGTAGCCCACACACCCTCTCTCCGTATGTCTAGGACAGGAGGAAGAGCAGGGCTGACATGGGCAACCCCACTCTCAGCCAGTATGTCACCTACTGACCAGGGCAGCCTGGCTCCAATTCCAGCCCTATCACTTTTCAGCTGGTAACAAAGGAAAGTCACTTTGAAATTTTGCCTCTTGAGCCTCTACTTCCTCAAGTATAAAATGGGGACAATGCTGGACGTGGGTACAGACGATCTTGTATATCTGTCCCTGCAATGTGCACTAGCATGAGCCTGACTGTGGCCCCCACAGAAGCTGGCCATGTAGCCTCTGAAAAACAAGTATCCAAAGAAAAATGAGGGGGTGCAGATCACAGCTCTCTATTCCCAAAGTGGCGTGGACTAGCTAAGGAAGACACTGCCAAGTGCCCTTGTGCCCACCCTCCTCATCTAACAAAAGGATGAGGTCCATCCACCCTAACCTGGCCTGACCAACCAACCCTTGGGGCAGGGCCATAAAAGGCTTCCTCCAAAGTCAATTGCCAGTTCCCCTTCCCTCCCAAGGCAAGTGGGAGATGCCGGTCCACACCTCCTGAACCAGGAAGGCTTCCTGCATGATCTTGGGGCTGAGGCTCCGCAGCTGCTCGATGGTTTCATACTGGCCCTGGCAGGCTTTGAGCTTCTCTGGGGAGCCTAGTGCGTGCTTCAGCAGTACCAGTCCCACACGGAAGATGATCTTTACTCCTGTGTGGAGGCAGGTGGTGAGTCCAGGGAGGCTTTTGGGCTTCATTTGCACCCCCCACAATCCAGCATAGTCTGGTACCTTCACAAAAGAACATGTCCCAAACTCGCAGCACAGAGCTCCAGGGAAGCGTGCGGGCAAAAGCGCACATGAACCACTCTGTCATGTACAGCAGGGGGTCAATCTTCTGGCGGCTAAGGTGCTTGTGAGCCACAGGGGACACCTTCTGTAGCAGTGAGAAGAGGATCTCGCCATCCAGCTGGATTGCCTCCTGAAGAGACATCAAGGCCACAGCGCCATGACCACAGCCCTATGAGCTCCTAGTACTGGGTCAACATTCAGTAAGTCATCAGGTAGCTAGAGCCTACAGAGCACTGGAAGACAGATGAACAGACCAGACACAGACGGTCCCTCAGGAAGAGTCAAACCAGTCCATGGACACAGATTGGGGGAGGGGACAACGGGGCTGAGTGTCCCAAACACCACAGGAATAGGAGCTCCTGCCTGTCAAGGTCAAGGAAGGCTCTACGAATGGGGTGAGGGCTGAGGGAAAGGCATTTTGATGTAACAGAATGGAGTTTCAAATAAGCTCTTAAGCCTACTCCAAAGTCAGGGAGGGACCAGGGGCTGAGGCAGAGATGGAGGTGAGTGTGTAACTGGTACGTGAGTGCCCTCTCTGAGGCCTTTAGCCTGGAGTGGCTATGAGTGAAGTGAGAGGCCTTGGAGCAGCCCCAGAAGGCATCTATCTGGCCTGGAGCATCTCAGGCTATGTAGGTACTCACCAATTTCTCACTGTAGTAGCCAGGCAGGTACTTCTCACAGACTTGCACCAGACACCAGAAGGCTTGCTGTGGGTGAGAGACATGAGGCCTTGAAGCTGGGATCAGTCCCAGTGCCCACCCACTTGTCCGCCCAGGTCCCAGGTACCTCGGCAGGCATGTGCATGAGCAGCACGGCCGCAATGGGGGCCTGTGCCTGGCAGTAGCCCTCCTCAGGGCGGTACAGCGTGTAGGCCTTCAGCACCCGGAACAGGTCCTGCTGGCTATAAGAGGACAAGCAGGATAGGAAGGCAGGAGTTGACAACCACCCATCACCTCCCCTGTACTTCAATGAACATCTACAGACCTGCCTCAGAACCTGCCCTTCCCAGAAAAGGTTGTGCCTGTGGTCACCAACGACATGATTCAAACAGAAATCAAGGATTGGATCAGGGCTGATGCCAGCTGGACAGATACAGACAGAGGAGGGGCTAGAGGGCCACCCTGCTGGCATTCTGTCCTCACCCAATACACCACTCTGCTCCTGTTGCTGTCCACCAGCCCCACTTACCCCCTTCCCTACATCAAGAAGCCAGGAACGTTCTAACCGTCTAGAGAATAAATCATGCAAGCTGCTACAAGAGTCAAAAGTGGTCAGGACACCGCCAGACCACAGAAGGTAAAGGGTACTAGTAGAGTTTTGTGCACAGTGGCCAAGCTCACTATGCCTTTCCTGACAGTTGCAGAGCCAGCTCAGAGCCAGCTTCCAGCCACATACTTAGCTGGCTTACCCATGGCCTCCTCGGGACACGAACATCTCATGGAAAGGGAACTGCCGGTGCAGGTCACGCTCAATCACGTCTAGCCACTTGGGGTCCCCAGGAGACATGTCCAGCTCCTGGAAGCAAGGACATAATGTCAGGAAGCAGTGAGGGGCACCCTTGGTAGGAGATAACCGTCTCAGGGATCGGATCAGGCACCAACGGCACCCAATCTCATCACAGAACCAGGTCTTCCTGAACACAGGTGAGGAAACCTACAGAGGCGAGAATGGCAGAACCGTGGGAGGGCTGAGAGGAATCCTAACTTCTGCAAACATCAGTCCCTGCTGTGGCCGGAATCACAGTAGTCAGAACTCATTTTATCTAGGGATGTCTTGTCCTTCAGGCTCCTCAACAAGAGCTACAGGTGTTGCCACTGCTTGGAGCCAGATGCACAACTCGGTACGCAACACATATGGGACTTGCCAGCCCCCTCCCTACCGCACAACAGACCCTATTCAGAGACAAGAGAACCGACGGGTTAAATGAAAGTCTTTCACCCAGGGCCTCCTGACTAGAAAAACAGTGGAGCTGGAGTTGAGAGCAATGTGAATCAGAACCACCAACCCAGCTGCCCTGCTGCCTGCATCCTGTGTTGCAGGTGTCAACTGTTCAGGAAGGGAGTGTGACATCTGTCAGGCAGTAAGTGCTTGTCTAGGTACGAGGGTTCATTAGCAACCTACCAGATATCTGAGAGGTGGCCAGTTCCTCTCTGGACACTATTCACACACACACAAAGCTCTGTGCTTCTGTCATGGAGGTGGTGACAATCCTTTAATTCCAGATCTTAGGAAGCAGAGAATCTCTGAGTTCAAGGCAGTCTGGGCTACAGAGTGAGTTCTAAAGACAGCCAGGACTACACAGAGAACCACAACAACCCCCTCCCCCAAATCACTTCTTCAACACAGACAAAACAAAGTTCTGTGCTTCCTTGCACTGAGGAACTCAACAGTGCCCCCAGTAGGCTAGTCATTCATAGCCTTTGCTCTCACGTCTGAGCCCTCTGGACTCTGAGAGGAGCAACCATCCCTGAACCACCAACTCTGACCAAGATGGAGTTCATCGGAATACAGGAGACTGAGCTACTACAAGGAAGATTCTAGAGTCAAGAAGTTGCTCTAGTGGAACTTGATCTTGGTGCTGTGTGGGAATATCCAATCACCCTGATTCATAGCTACCTCTAGCCAAGTGCTGCCACCCACCCAGGCTCTCTGTCCCCAGGCCCAAGTGCTGCCAACAAATAGCTTGAGCCTCTCCAGGTCAAGAGTGTGAACTCCACACTGCCCCTTTCTGCCTCTGCACAGTCTTCACAGAGAGCAGGTCTGGCCAGAGGGAAGTTATTCACTGAAGCATGAGGACATCAACAAAGTTCCAGGGGCTGGGAGCCCTGTCTCACTGCCTATCACTAGTCCCAGCAGCCTGGGGGAAGCCCTGATGCCTGGGGCCAAGTCTGGCAGGTAAGCTGGGGCAACCCCAGGGAAGCCAACTGCTTCCATGGTATTCTCCAGGGGAACAGGCTTAGCAGTTCAGCTTAGTAAACTGAAGATTATACCATGCCAGCCATGGGGAGGCAGACAGGAATCAGGATACAGAAGACATGGTCTCTGACCATTGATTGACTGGCTTCTGACCCCCAAGTAGACCCCTGAGCACCACCTAGTGGATCATGTCTAGTTAGGCTTAGAGAGAGGAGACAGAGTACAAGATGGGGGCCAAGGAATGTGAAGGCTTTTGTGGTCTTAACACACAGCCCCCTTAAGGCTATGCACACATTGAAAGCATCAGTTGGAAAAGTGGTTGAGGGAGACTTCCTGATGGCCAGGAGCTGTGTAGAAACACACTGTGCTCAACCATGAAAGCAAACTTGACTAACCAATGAGAGAAAGAGTTGGAATAAGGTAGTAGAACCGTATAAAGTCTATGCTATGCCTGCTAAGGGTAGAGCCTTAGTTTCCAGTAGACATAGTCCACAGACTGGGGCAGTGTGGTTCTTGAGCAGTCCGGCCTGTGAGTAGAGATCATGTCAACTGTCCCTCTGAGGTCTAGGATAGTACACAGGGATCCACTATCAGGGGAAGATGCTCAATCCAGAGATACAACAGGTAGGTGAAAAAAGGAAGGAAAACTCACATCAAATTTTCCAGGGTTCTGCTGAAGTTTCACCTTGCCTCCTGACAGGTACTGCCAAGCCCGTCCCCGCAGTGAAGGCGGGATGCCCTTCTGGCATCGAAGACGAATCTGAAAGTCAAAAGAACAGCTGTGCCCATGCACCCTGGCAGCTCCTCTGCTAAGGCCTGGTGGGCCTTCAGTGAGCCTACCCTCGAGAGCAGAAAGGGAAGAACTGAGGGGCTTTCTGCCCTGCAAGGGGATGGGGACTGCAATTAGATATGCTGCCACCAGGTGATGGCAGAGTGCACATTCTCTAATGACAATGCATTCCTGAGGTAGGCTGCAGATTTCTGGACCCCAGAACTATAGGCAACCCTTATTATCCATGGGAGATGGCTTCTGGGATCCTTGCAGACACCAGACTTTTCTCAAATCCCTCATACATACAGGTATGACGGTGTGTGCTCTCAGATCTCAAAGAAACAAGGACAGATAGCTAACTGTGACGCTATAAGCTATCAAAGCAAATGCAGAGCTCCAGGTTTCCCTCAGTTCTTCTCACCACACTCCCTACCTTTGCTATTTCCCTTCCCCCACCTTCTCTTCCTATATAACCTGCCGTTCCACCACAAGTTCTGTTGTCCTCTACTCCTGCTCCCTGGTCCCCTCTTCCTTCTCTCTCCCTCTCACCCTACCTCCTCCTTTGCTCGGTTCAGTCTGCTGGCCATGTTCAGTCTACTTCTTTCTCTCCTCTCCTCACTTTGGGCTGTTCCAGATGCTTCTGACTGTACTCTCCTCATATCTACAATAAAAACCTTCTCCTCACCCATACCTTGGAGTGGCCACACATTATTATTTATATACCTCAAATCCAAATACTCAGAAGGCTAGTCAAGGCTAGGCTAAAACTGTGAAGTACAGGCTGGCCTTGAACTCAGATCCACAGAGTAAAGGCATGTGTTGTCATGGGCAGCCTACTACTACCATGTCTTTTAAGAAGACACAAAATGGTTTAAGGGAACAGATGGTATTAAAGAGTCAGAGAGAGGAGAGGAGAGGGGTACAGATGGGAATATGCTCTATGTACAATCTATACTTCTATGAAAATTAGAAAACAAACACAAGATAAAGAACAGAACATCTTCCTCAGAATAGGAAAAACTCACCACAGTCAGAAACCCTGCCACTTCCACACTGTGCCACACAGGTTGGAGATACAGCTCTGTGTACTTCCTACCTCACTAGTCTCTCAGGGCCTGAAGGGGTAAGAAGTGGGCTCCTCCTGGGATTGATCCTAAAGAAGTTCTCAGGGCAGCTGCCTGGCTTACCAGGTGGGTGAGTGCAAAGGCAGAAGGCCTGAGCCTGTGGGCTGAGACCACCTTTCTCACCCCTGCACGACCGGCCTGGCCTGAGATCAAAGACAAGTGCTTGTGGCAGGAGAACAGCTAATGTGGGTTTGAGACTCTATTAGAGTGAGAACTGTGTTTAGTGTGGGTATTTTCCACATAATCCCTAACTTCTCAACTGGAAAGCCCCTCAAATAGTCCCACTTAAAGAGGGGCAAAAGGACCTTCCTGATGACTAACATAGGCAAGAGAGGACTTTCCAGAGCTTGGAGCAGATCAAGGACTAGGAAGGAGACAGGCAGCAGGTTGTAGGATGCAGTCAGTAAAGAGGAGCAGCTGGCTACTCACAAGAACTGAGCTGGGGCTTCTGACTGAAAACTGGAAAAGAAGAGATCAGAGAGAACACCACCAGACACTGAGGACAATTTCCTGTTGCTGTGAGACAAAGGTCATCTTAAGGAAGCCACTTTGGGCAGGCTTTGACAGTGGGACATAGGACAGCCCAGAGCCTTGGGTCCTATAAGATCTTACACTTGGGCAAGGTGAGTATGACAGCCTTCTAGCCCGTCACACATGTGTGCTGCAGGACAGTCATGGACCACCTTCAGCCCACTGTGATACCCTCACGGAAACCAGAGCCAGGGCAGGGGCTGGACAGTCAAGAGGACAGCCAGTCTTTTTCAGACACCTAGTCTTTTGCACAAAAGTGCTGGAGATGATCATCAGCCTGCTTAGGGAGGACGGGCAGAATGAGGTAGAATAACACAAGAGGAAGTGCTGCCAGAATACTCCAAAAATTATGTCTCTACAGACAACTTCAGGTCACTGATGACAGCTAAGTGAAGCCACACCCTTGCCTGCTGAACTCTGGAAAGGCGGATCCCTGACTCCCTGCAGCCCCTCATTTCTGTCCTGAACACAATTGGGAGGTAGAAGAAGACACCCTTCTACCAGGACTATGGATGAGTCCAGGAGAAATGCTGGTCTGAACCCACTTCCCAAAACAGTTACTATGACTTCCTGCACTGGTAGAAGCCATGCTTCCAAAGCCAGGCAGGAGCTACCAGGGGAGAGCCAATGTGGCTCCAGCGGAGGCAGCAGTCTTGGTCTAGTTCTCTGAGTACAATGAATTAAAAAGCATGTCTTTGAAGGCTTCTGCTGGGCCTCTACCCACAGTGCAGGGGAAGCCAAAGGGCAAAGGAAGGGCTGCTGAATGCTCTGTGGCAGGCACTCCCCACAGCTACAAAAGAGAGACGAAGAACTAGCTATGGCTCAGGGTAAGGACTAGAGGAAAGATTAGGCAGGACCCCAAAGTTAGTCAGGGAACAACTGTTGAATAAGTGTCCTAAAAATACTGATTTTGCCAGTTATGGTGATGCCTATGCTCCTAGTACTAGGGAGGCAGACAAACTACAATGAGTTGGAGACTAGCGTGATCCACAGAGCGACAGACACACACATACACAAGCACACATGCAAGCAGGCACTCTGTGGGTGAAGATGGGGGGGGGAAGAAAGGAGGAAGAAAGGGAGGAGGATTCTCTCCTACTCACGCTAAGCACATATTCTATCACTGAACTCCTCCCAGAATCCTACACTCAACAGCAAGAAAGAGCTCGAGCCTGGAAAGAGCTCGAGCCTGGGTGAGCGTCTTCCCCCTTGGCAGTCTGGGAAGTACTTCCTGTTCCCACCTTGTAAGGATCCTCATAAAAGGCTTATTGCTTCCACTAGACTAATGACTCTGCGTCTGAAAAGGAGAAGACATCTTATCCTAAGTTACTTAGCCCACACATAAAGACAGGGTGTGAGACGGAGCCCACACTCACTCCAGGCTTTCAGCCCTGGGCAAGTACAACAGGGATAATGGGCTAACTTTGTAGATTGGAATATACAGAGACTGTGGCCGTGAGCAGCCAGTCAGTGATTAAGTGCGGCAAAGGGCTCCCAAGGACACTGACACACAACTTCAGAATGGTGGGTGAGTGTGGGGTTCCCAAAGGATGAGCAAGCCAGTGCCTAAGGACATTCTAAGTAGACAGGGAACAGGTATTCTCATCTTTATAAAACTACTTGTAAATTGTAGGATTACTTTTCTTTCTTTCCACTCTGCCCAGGAGACAAGTAGAAAATCACCAACTTGTCTAGGTGAAGAAGAAGGCCCTTCCTGCGGTGGTCAATGGTGTAGACAAAAAGTTTACTGCCTGTCTTCAAATCTTAGGCCACTTGTAAAGCAAGAGTGTCATTAGCATTAACTTCATTGGAGCATTAGTCAGATTATTGTAGTAAAGGTATGAACTTAGCTGCACTAATGTTAGAAAGCTCTTCAGCCCTACTTCTGGCAGGGGTAAAGTTAGCTATGAGAGCTGTTGGTTTAACTCTAGAGTTCTATGTGGCTCTTCTCTGAAGTCAGGTGCCAGGTACAAACCTTGCTCCATCCTAGAGCCAGCTTCTGCTGCTCACTTGACCAATGGAGGACCCCTCTGGCAGCCTGACAGTTGGAGAAGCCCCTAGTTTGCTGCAGTGAAGTTCATCCTCTTCCTCCTTCTCCCAGACTGTTAACTCCCAGCCCTGGGTCCAACCAAGGCCAGGCCCCTTACCTTTTTGTGCTTCTTGGCCATCCATTTGTCCCAGTTGTTGAGCATGTCCAGCCACTTGGACTCCCTCTGCCTCAGCACCTCTAGGGGAACTTCCTCTAGCCTGTGGATCAGAGGGCAGGGCATCAGGTATGTCAAGAGAAGCAAAGATTCTCCTGGCTTTGGCTGTGTCTATACACCTCCTTCAAATCCGCATGGTGCCCTACTGCAGATGAGCAGAGTTCTTGCTGCCCTGCCACAAAAGTCACAGGCCAGATACAAAAGGGGCAAGTGACTATTCTCCCAATGTGTCAAGGAGCCAGAAACACATTGCTTCTCTGGGGCAAAGGCTGAGTGTGTGCCTCTGAAGTCAAACATTCCTGTCTTGGGCCTGCCTTAGTAAATAAACCTCTTCAGGGGGCCAGCATGCTAGGAGTAAAGTTGGATGCAAAAACTCGTCAAACAAATACAGAAATAACATACTCGCCTCTTCACCTGAGCCAAGCTGGTTACTCAGACTTTCCCCAATTACACCCTTGCTCTTTCCCTCAACCTCTACTCATGCCAATCCCTTGGCTGGAGTGTTCCCCAAGTTGTCTCCACATGTTAAAGTCACACAGACACTCAAAGTCCCTTCAAATGCCACTATCTGACTGAGCAGCTGTGTCACTTCCGAATAGACTAAGAAGATTCTTCTTCCCAGGCCCCTTGTGGAATTGACATTTGATAGGTACTAACACTCTGCCCAGGCAGATCAGCACCAAAGAAGGTGGGCTGGGAGGAATCCCTGTCTTAAGTAGAGAGCACAGTCACCTCACTCCTCCATGAGGCTTCCAAAGGAAGTAAACCCCGAGGATCCCCTAGTTCACACAACTCTCAAAGGCAGAGAAGAGAAGGAAATGAACATGCAGGCATTCTGCATACACTCTCCTATCCGGCCTACAGAATGACGGCAAAGCAGACAACCATACAACACAAAATGCACACAGCAATTCTCTCACATAAATGGTTTCCTTAAATGCATTTTAAAGTATTAGATTATCAAAACCTTACGTTTGTTTATTTCTTTGATGTGGTTTTGTGAAGTTGTTTGTTTTGTTTCTTCAAGTAAGAAAGTACTTGGTCTGGTAAGAGGTAGCTCAGTGGTAGAGTACTTGCCTAAATTGCCAGGCACTGTGTCCAATTCTCAGTACCACCAGAAAAAAGAAAGACAATAGTATTTTATAAACTGGATATAATGTCAGCTCTCTGGAGGTAGAGGCAGGAGTTTAAGGCTAGCCTGAGAAAGATGACATCCTGTAAATAACAAATAAATAAAATTAAATAGGTTGGAAAGATGGCTCAGTGGTTAAGAGCACCAGTTGCTCTTCCAGAGGATCAGGGTTCAATTCCCAGCACCTACATGGCAGCTCATAACTGTGTGTAGTCCCAGGGGATCAGACACCCTCACACAGACATGCATGCACATAAAAATACATCGCTGCTACAAATTAAAGTACTTGACAGTATTAAGAAAGGATGGATGTGAGGAGGCAGGGAGTGAGATGTAAAGTGAGTAAGTAAAAAAGAAAATTAGATTAAAAAAATACACATACATGACAGGCTCAGAGAGAATCTCACTCAGAGTCAAACAGAAAGTCAGTAAGGAACCTGAGACTCTATTCCAAGCCAGATCCTATACAGCCTAAAGATGACATTCGGCCAGTATGACTTTCCTGAAAGGGACACAGTCTGGGAGGCCCTTGAGGCAGTTCCAGGGAGCTCTCAGAACAGGACGTAGTAGAGCTGGGCCTGGCCCAGGGTTGGAGTTTCTGATTCTCTCTGCCGGAAGGAAACGCCGCTGTGACTTTTACTGGTTGCAAGAACAGAGGGAGGGGCCCTGGCAGAGCTGAGGCCTCCAGGACACAAAGAGGCAAGTCCTCGTTCAGTGCACTTTATCTGGGGAACTGAGCCTGAACTCAGCCTTGGAATAGAACAGTTGAGAAGGAACTTGCCCAGGATAATAAACTGAGCTCCTTAACACAAGGACACAAGTCACTGTGCTCCCAGCTGCTATCTCTCAGCATCGAGAGGCAGAATCAAGGCACAAAGACACTTTCTTTCTATTTGATATAAAAAAAGCAGTGCTCAAGCCTCGAGGTCAAGTAATTTATGTGTGCAGGCAACCCCCAAATACCCAAGAAGCAGAAACCAAAGGATACTACACCCCCAGCCATGACGACATATATACCAAAAACAGTATTCACTTATGTAACAAGTCAGGATGAGCCTTCTAGTTAACTAAACAGGGGGTAGGATGCTCACATGAGTCAACAGGAAGTGTTAGCAGTTAAGAAGGTGATAACATCTGATTGAACCCTCTGTGCAGATAACAAAACTAAGGCTCAGTGAAGATGAACCTTATAGCTGCAACTGCCAAGGACTCCACACGTGATTGAATCCAGGCCTGTATGACACCTCAACCCTGGGGTCTGCTCTTGTTGGTAAAACATGACTGCAGGCCTCAGAGACCTTATTCTTTCAAGCGCAACAGAGAGGAACATGCTCAGAGTTCTTTCAACTGACGCCAGCTGATAGCTTTGGCAGTTTCAAACATCAAACCAGAATTCATAGTGCAGAAAACAAGAGGTCGAGTTTCCTAGATTCTAAGGCAGCACTGATTCTAGGCTTATACCCACGAGTAGGCAGGATCTCAGAAAGCCAAACAATTGCTATTGCTCTCAATGTGGATATTAGTCAGAAGATGTATTTTAAATTTAAAACCTAAACTGGGAAAAATTTGAGGAAATACACTCATTTAAATGGCTTCTCTTTCAACAGAAGAACTTAATCTGGATGTTGGCGGGGCCAAAAGAGACACAATCCCTAGCCCAAAGGACATTCTCTAACTACAAGTGAGTATCTCTTCCCACATAGAATGTCCATTTTTTAAATCTCAGAAGGTTAAAGGATCCTTGAGTAGCCTTAGTCAGGATGCCTGAAAGCATCTGTTCTGGATGAAGGAATTCTTTCTACAACAAGGACGTGTCATGGGGACTGGAGAGATAGCTCAGCAGTTTCGAGCCCTGGTTGCCCTTCCAGAAAACCTACGTTTGGTTCCCAGCAGCCACATGACAGCTACCAGTTGTTCATAATTCCAGTTCCAAAGGATCCGATGCCCTCTTCTGGCATCCACGGGCACTGGTGCATAGATATACATTTGGCAAAACACCCCTACACAGTAAATAAAAATAAAATCTAAAACCAAAACAAAGCCAAGACAGACTAACACCTTTCCTTCTCTGCTTGTTCTTTTACCCATGGACAGGCTGCACTGTGAACTGACTCTGAAGGGATGCCGAGTGGGAGCTGTGGGATGAAGCTGGCAGGATGGGAGCACCTCAGACAGCATGTCAATGTGAAGCTTGCCCCGGTAGGACAGAACGTGTGAGCCAATTGTTCCTACTGAGAGAAGCTGGGTAGATGTTCTGTGGGGGATGCCGCTGACAGGAGCACACTCACTTTCCAGAAATCTCTTTCCTGAGGTGGCCAGAGGGGGGCTTCTCTTTATCCAAAGGGTCTACTAAGAATCTCTGGGGCCAGTCATTATTGAAACAGCACCAGGGCTAGTGCTTTACCTCTGGGGCAGCCAGCACTTAACAGCTTCTACTGCTAAACGTTCTTTCCCATGCTTGGACAAAACATTTCTGTTATCTTCTCCCTGTAATTTCAACACTGCCTTCTGGTGCTACACAATGCTTAAGCCCTCCACACACACACGCTTATCTCCTGTCACCCATCCACCCTAGTCTGGAATGTTCTTTCTTCTCTGCTCTCAGCCACAACACTCTTTCAGGGTCTTATATACAATCAAAACCCCAATAATAGCAGCATCAACAACAGTAGTCAGCATTTATACACCATATAACTAACTTCTTTCTCTTACATGTGTGTATCACATGTACATTTCCTTAATAACCCCCAGGACAATATCATTGTCCCCATCAAGAATAGAATTCCAGACTTAGCAAAGTTAAGAACCCTGTGGAGAGCACAGCTCTAAGAAGCTGAGACTACACCAGGGCTGTCTAACTCCATGGCCATTTTCTTGACCCTTACACTACAGTCCTACCCACGAGAAGCTAAACCCACAGACTTCACAGCCTGCCCATCTGCATGCCCGAACGCCATTTACTGTCCTCCAACCTACAGACCTTCACCATGGCCCAGAACAGTTTTTCATACACCGAACTGAGACCTATAGTAAGACCCACATTTTATACTTTGTGTACATACAGATAACTGAAATGTTTTATGAAATGAGTTGTCCTTACATGTATAAATATGCACTCTAATTTTTCAAATACATTTCATACAATTTTTAAAAATTACATAATCTGGGCATAGTAGCATACATCCTAGCACTTGGGAGGCTGAAAAGGAGGAATGCCATGAATTTGAGGCTAGCCTGGACTACCCACTGAGACTCAGGAAAACAAAAAAGCTAATTGTAAGACAGTGAGATGGCTCAGTGGGTGAAGGTACTTGTCTCCAAACTTGACAACCAAAGTTTGAACTCTGAGATCTACATGTCAGAATCCTCTAAGTGTTCCTTTGATCTATGCCCACATCTACACACACACACACACACACACACACAGAGAGAGAGAGAGAGAGAGAGAGAGAGAGAGAGAGAGAGAGAGAGAGAGAGAGACTAAATGAGTATAAAAAAGAAGACTTAAAGTTACACATAACTCTTTGAACCTGGTTGATTCTGGTTCCTAAGCATGAATGGATGAAGACATAAATCTGAAATAAGTGTTCACTACACTATGGGCTTGCTCATATTGCTTAGTACTATCCCTCCTGACTGAATCTGGTCTTGAGCTTCTGGACTAACTCTATTCATGGCTTTCCCTATTATCCATCACTTTCATGTGTATTATATTCAGGCATACAAAACACTTATACCTATAGTAATTTTGTCTTTCTATAGCCCAATGAAAAGGAGCCCTCATATATTAACTATAATTCCCATTTGTTCAATAAAGAGAATTGACCAGATCAGAGAGGTTCAGGTAAAGTCAAGCTAGAAACTAAGTGGCTGAACCAGAGCTTCTCTCTGCCTAATAATTCAGACAGTGTCTCTTACTCCCTGAAGGAGTCTGTGGGGAAACTAGACCCTTTTCCAGATGTTGTATGCCCTTACCTGGGTCCTAGCCCACAGAGAGTCTAACTCCTACCCTGTGTTCTCACAGCTATAGTGAATGGTCTACTTATGTATAACACTGCTCAGCAAGGCCAATAGGTGGATAGGCATTGCTAGCAAGTCCGACTGCAGGTGGAGATGGTATGTTTAGACAATGTGCTGTTTGCCACTAACTCTGCCTAAGGAGGGAGCTCAGAGAAGACAAAGGTGGTAACTGACCACACATCCACCAGGCTCCTAGACTATCAGACTGAGCTATGCTGAGCCATTCTGTTGCCCAAGGTGGTAGAGACACTTCATGTACCCCAATGTCTACAAGCTCTCCCAAAATTCTGAAGCTAGAAGCTTCCAAAAGCTCAGAGGGACAAGCCCAGTTCCTAAGGTTCCTGGAAGTTTCTCTACCCTGCCCTTTTAGACTTCTGCTTTCAACACTTTGACTTGGCAAACAGTTATGATACTGCACATGCCCAGGACCCTTAAATTACATCCTTTGTGGACAATATCCTTGGTCACCCTTCTCCAAGCTTCACTACAGAACCTAAAGCAGATGTTCTTCCTGAAGCCACAGGCCACAGGACTAATGCTTTCATCTCACTTGCCAGGGACTAAACAGGGCATGGAAGAAGATAAAGAGGGAGGGTACTCTGAGACTGGCTGACCTAGGGCACTTTAGTTCTTCCATCTTTTAGCTGGAGACCATGAGCTAGTGCTTTCTCCCAACCTGCTGGCTTCCTGGGCCTTGTATCTGATGTAAAAAGCACTCCTCACCAAGGTGCATCACCCACTGTATTTCATCTTTAGTGGAACCACAAAAGATACACACCTTGTATCACGCAGGACTACAATAAATACACAGTGTGGATAGTCAGAAAATGGTAGCTAGCTCACAACTTTTATTTGCAGACAGAATGCTCACACTCGTTCCTCATCGAACCAGTCCCCAAATGCAGTTCCTGGAGCAGGCAGGACAAGAGCACCCTCATTTCACCTGGGAAGTCACAGAGGCCCAAGAGATGATGGCGTTTACTCTATGACACATGAAGTACACTTTCTAGCTTCTATCACTTCTGTCCAGAGCTGTGTGGAACACACAGCCTCCTCCACTCTAAGCTTCCAGTTTCCCATCTGTAACACAGTGGTGATGTCACCTGTCCAGGGAGCAACTGTAGAGAGGACATGTTTCAAGAACTAGCCATGTACTAACTCAGTGGAGCTACTACAGGACATACATTTCCCTCGGGAAGTGGTTCTTGTTACCTCTACTCAGCACAGCTGAGTAATCTGCCCACGTAAGATATCCTGGATGTGGAGGCTGCCACTCAAGACACTGACTGTCTGATAGATATAAAGTGTCCCCTACATAACACAAACTCTGCCTTTTAAGTTGAGAAAGACAGAAGTCGATGACAACAGCTTTTCACAGCTGGGTCTCCAGGATGAAGACAAGATTACCCGAGGAGGTCCAACCAAAGTGTGGAAAATTAAGAATATGCAGAGAAAGTATCATGAGTCTAGAGACAATGAAGATGGGGGAGTTGGAAAGAAAAATGAGGATAAAGAGGCTGGCCTGCTCTGTACATTGGGTGACAACTTCCAGAGTTCACTAGTGTAAAAGATAGTAATGCCCGGGAGTACACATACCTTTACAGTTAGTTTCTTGGAAAGGAAACTAGAATATGGGAGAAGGTAGGTTAGGGTACACAAATGGCTACTAGTCAGGCCGAAAAGACCACGCAGTTAAGACCACCCTTTCCAACCAGGCAGTGGTGGCATGAGACTTGGGAGACAGAGGCAGGCAGATCTGTGTGAGTTCAAGGCCAGCCTGGTCTACAGAGCTAGTTCCAGGACAGCCAAGGATACACACAGAGAAACCCTGTCTCTAAAAACAAATAAACAAACAAACAAGCATTAAGAAATCTCTCCAGACAGTTGGAGAGGTCTGGTGCTTAGAGTGTGACTTGCCCAGAGACATGCTGTGGGTGGTAGGGAAAAGGTGATGTCTGTAGTAGTCTAGTGCTGGCCGCTCTGCCTTGGGGCTGGCCCTCAGTGGCTCCTGGGTGAGAGTGTCCAGCTTGCTTCACTCGCACTGACTCCCAGTGGAGGCAAGTTCTGGGCCTGCCTCTCTTTCCCATGAGGCATTTACTGGCTCTGTTCCTTCCGGCTCTGGGTCAGTGCACAATGGTAAACAGGTTCTCTCCAACCTTCACTGGCCTTGGCATCCTGGGTCTTTGCCCAGCACTCCACTCTGCTCAGCTCCACCCTGTTGTCTTGCAGACTCCAAAACCCAAGGAATCCCTCTTCTGGTCCACTGAACTGGGAAAAGGCACAGAGAGCAGAATCTCCCAGGACAGCTCCTGACAACTACAAGAAGTTGTGGAAACTTTTCTTAGCAGACGATATCATTTCCCTAAACCCTAACCCTAGCCAGACAGAGTGGTGCTTGGAATTTTCTGCCTGTGACTGGCTGGGTCCCTGGGTCACAATCTCCCTTGTAGATGCCCAGAGTCCACCCTGATCAATATGAGACTCTCCCAGCTGTCCTTCCCAACCGGTCCCTCTTTGCTGGAACTTCTTCATGGTTCCCTACTGTCCTCCCTCTCCAACAGAAATTGTAGGCCCTGGCTCTCTAATCCTGTCCCTTTCACTCCTGGTTTTACCTCTAGGTGTCCCCTCCCAGAGCCACTCCCCTCAGCCTCCCTCCATTCACCACGGAAGACCTCACGCAAAACAGCCTCTCCTTCCCCTACCCCCCCAGACTGCTCCAGGGACAACACAATCAGCTCCACAGCCTTACTAGAAAGATTAATAAAATGCAGCCCCTGCCCTTGAGGAAGCCAAAGTTTTGGAGAGGCAGCTGGGTGGGTAAATAACTCATGCACACACCAAGTGCTAGTACAGAGCTTCTGAAAGGTGCAAGGAATCTGCAAGAAGCCCCCAAGGCGAGGATGGAGATGTCTGGGGAGCTGACTTTTAAACTGGGGTTTGAAGGCTGACAGGAAGTGGCTAGGCTGAGAGAGGTGGAAGGAACATACCAGGCAAAAGGCCCAGTATGCACAAGTGCAAGTTAATAGGAAGGGCATGGCTTGTGTGGGGAATGCGAGCAGTCCAGCAGAGCAGGTCCAGCCTCCCCACCTGACCTCTGCTCTGCTGAGGCAGCATTCCTTGAGGAGGTATGCTCCTCCAGAGTCCCATTCTTTGCTAATGTCTCAGGCTAAGAACATCTCCTAGTTCCTGGCTGGCACCTGATCAACACACAGCGACTGATTTGCCTTGTGACCTCATACCTGAGTTCTCAGTAACAAGCTAGGAATATTGATCTCCGTCTTGTGGCCAGACAGATAAAACACAGTAGGAGTGCTCCCTCCGTAGCCTAGGTCTTCTGAGGGCTGAGCTCAGATCTATTTCAAGTGGCCTCCCATTGAATTAACATAACTGAATGTCTGATAACACTTCCAGTCACTTGCTAATGCCAGCCACTGCTCAGCATCCAGTTGATACCGTTTCATTTAACCCTGGTAACAACGCCCATGAGAGTCATTCTCCAATTACCAACCCCACTTGGCAGAGGAGATTTTCAGCAATCTGAATTTCATAATCTCTGCCGAGGGTTTATGGCAAGCAAGCCCTGGCAGGTGAGGCTAGACCCTCTGCTCTTCTCTGACTCTGCCACCCAACCTCAGCCCTCAGTGTTGTCTACTCAGCTGGATGCACATGAGCTTTGCTCCAGGAGCTCAATGAACAACCCAAACCAGTGTGACACTTTGATGTCACTTTAGCTTTCTGGTTACATAAAGCAGGGGTAATACTGACAAGCACATCTCACAGAAATAAGTGAGAAGAGGTGAGGAACATCTCCTCTGTAAAATGGCACTATGACAACAGAGGTGAGAGAACGAAGGGGTTACTAGAGTACCAGGAAGCCAGAACAAAGGACCACAAGGCGCAGAGAGGGAGAGTGCTGGTGGTAATAAACTGGTACTCTTCTTCAGGTGACTACTACTACCTAGGAGGATACAAGACCAGGCAGCCCTGTGGCCACACACTGGCCCTGAAATTCTCAGAAAACTTCCACTCTCACTTCTGTTTTTTCTTCACAGGCCAGAGAAGAAAGAACAGTCTAAGAGTCAGGGCTGTCAGAGGGCCTTGCTGCAAATGACTCAATAAGGAACTAATGGGGGAATTCCCAACCTGCTCTGGTAGGTCAGGGAGCTCCTGACCTCGAGCTGAGTAGAACTGGCCTCCTGCCTTAGCCCCAAGACCATGGGGTGAGTGAGCAGCGCATGAGGGAAGATGAATCTTCATGCCTACACTGCCTTTAATCGCACTAAAAGCCCGAGAGAGAGAGAGAGAGAGAGAGAGAGAGAGAGAGAGAGAGAGAGAGAGAGAGAGAGAGAGAGAAAGAGAGAGAGAGAGCACGCGGGAGAGAGCTGAGTCTGTTTTATATATGTGTGTACTTCAAGACATCCTCACTACGCAGACCAGGCTGGCTTCAAACACAGAGATCTGCCTGACTCTTGTGGTGGTAGTGACATATGCCTTTAATCCCAGCACTTGGGAAGCAAAGGCAGATGCATCTCTGAGTTCTGAGGCTACCCTAGTCTACAGTGTAAGTTCTAGAAGAATCAGTGCTATACAGAGAAACCCTGTCTTGAAAAAACAAAAATAGCTTGCTTTCTTGTTCTTGCTCTCTTCTCTTGCTCCTGATTCCCCTCTCGCCCCAATTCCCACCACCCTCTCTCACCACGTGCTCATGGCTGGCCTCTACTCTTCTACACTTCTCTTCTTTCCTCTCCTCCCCTCCTCTCTGCCTTTCTCCATCTCTACTACCCCCTCAACTCCTCTCCTCATGCCCTAAATAAACTATTCTATACTAAAAGCACAAACAAAGTGTGAAAGTATAAAAGCCATCCATGATACCCCAAGGACACAGAGTCCTTCCACTGTGGCAGATAATGTACTGGATGCTTTTGAGACGTCCTCTTCCTAACACCTCCTTCTCCAATGCCACCAATGTCCTATTGAAGGACTCAGAGTAGCCGCATGCCTGCAAAGTGTCAGGAGGACTGGAAGCTAAGTTTGCTGAGGTCTTAAACTTTGGCTCTCCCAGACCCACATCCAGGATGCCCTTCCCTGTAAGTCAAGACAGGGAAGAAAAATAAAAATAAAAATAGCATCTTCCAGAGGGCAGAGTAGAAAGACTGCTCTGTATATACAGTGCCCAGGGCTCAGATACACTGATGAGGAACAAGAGCTTCCAGAACCTAGGTCCCCTCCCTGGATCCCTCACACTCAGCCGTACCTGTCTCATCTTAGAATACATGTAAAGGAGTGTGTGCAGACATGAGACAAGAGCTGTACTCTTCCTCTTAACAACTCAGCTACCAAAACAACACAGAAGACCTACTAGGAAAAGTAAACACCGGGGCTGGGCTGAAGTCCTAAGACTGACAGGAAGAGCTAAGAGAGGCCACAAGGTGACCAGCTTTAGTAGGGTGGAAAATTGGGACCTCAGATAGCAGGCCTAGTTCCATCCCTTGCTCAGTCAATTTCCCTGTCTGTGCACAAAGCCAAATAACTCTTAGTCCATCCATTTTCCGTTATTACTGAAACTGTTACCAGAGACTAAAATGATAAAGGCCAGTGTAGTGATACAGACCTTTGATCCTAGCACTCAGGAGACAGAATCAAGCAGAACTCCCTGAGCTCAAAGCCATCCTGGTTTACACAGGGGCTCCAGGACAGCTTTGGATACATAGTGAGACACTGTCTCAAAAATAAATACACCCAGGAAGTACAACCAACAAGTTGTTTAAACATGACCTGAACAAGGACAGCAATGACACAGGAAACATGCTAATGAGGGGAAGAAGGACAGCATACAGGGGCCTATCCCTAGACAAAGAACCACAGACAACTAAGGAGTGCTCAGGGGTGGAATAGTCTTTCCCAGCCAAGAGCTCGCCTATTGGTTATCCAATACCAAATGGGGAGCCCAGAAAACATACACATAAGTAGCACTATACTGACTGCTGGTTATTTATATATTTAAGAATAAACACACACATACACAAATGACAAAAATTTGAACAAGGGTTGGGTTATGTGTGATGGTTTGAAGGGAGGAAAGAGGAAATAATGTAATTCTATTATAATCTCAAAAACTAAAAGCTTTAAAAATAAGTAGATTAAAAAAAGTAGATTAATTTGGCTTAAAAAAAGAGACAAAGCATCCTTCAATCTGTTCATATTTCCACATATATATGAAGACCACTGGTCATGTGCATAAAGGGGCATCTCGCACAAGAGGGACAAAAACATGCTGGAAGTGCTGGCTTCTGCAGAATGTGCCACCATAACCTGTTGTATTGGGCTACCTACCGAAACATTTTCCCAAGGTCATTTCTCAGAATGCCTGAGCTAGAGGAGCTCTAGTCTCTGTAGGGAAACTGAGACTTAGAAAGACTGAGCAGCCTTCTCAAGGTCACACAGCTACTTATCCGCTCAGGGAAGCCGAGGATTCGGGTCTCTTGATCCCCCGGCTCAAAGCCTTTGTTTGTGCTGTTGTTCTTAATCCAGTTATCTTGTGTGGGCCTCACAATCCTTTGTTCACAGTTGCACCTGTAACTACTTGTCTAATGTATGACTTCCCTGTTGGACAGTAGGTCATTTGAAAAGAAAGACTGGTTTCTATCCTGAAGCTGACTCAGGGCTGCACATATGGTAAGTGCTGGAAACTAGCCTTGTGACTGGATGAGGGGACTTGCTTAGGCCATGGAACACAGGAGTCAATTGGGAGCTGCAACAGCACGCTCGCGCACCCCTAGGTTAAGTTAAGAGTGCTTGCTCCATAGCAGAGCCTAAAGTCATGTTTCCAGCCAGAATCTCTAATCTCTAAAATCTGGTGTACCCCTAGAGCTTGCTTCTCATAGGTACACGATTCACCCGTTCCAGCCAAGAAATCCATGAAATCAAACTGGCCTTGGTTGTCATCTGCCTCCTCTTGATCAGTTTACACTATTCTGAAAGCCCCCAATCCCTGTCATACCACCCTAAGGTAGGATTCCTGTCCTCAGGCTCACTCCCAGCCTCTTGGAGAGGAGCCTGGCTCTTCTTGCAGCTTTTCTTACCATCCAATTTGTTTACCAGGCAGCAACCACAAAGCTCAGTGTTACTCACCATTCTGCCCCCCCCCCCCCAGTTGGGTCAGCCAACCCTCTCTCTGGCTAGAAAGACACAAAGAGCCCCTTCATGTGCCCTGGGCACTCCAGCCAAGCCATGCACCTTGGGGATATGACATAGCTAAGTCAGCAGCAGCCCACTGCAAAGACGATAGGATAGGCCCTCTAAGAGGCCTTTCCACCTCTCACTCACAGCGCTAGTCACAATTCAAGCTCTAATGACAATGGGCTCTGCCTCCCATTGGCTATAGATTTCTTCCGAGTCCCACCAAAGTTCTTTTGGCCTCTCTTGGATTCTCAGGACAATCTCATCACCTGAAATCGAACTCCTCTTCCTGCCACCTTCAACAACTAACCCCTCTAAAACACAGGAGGTCTCAGGCTGGCATTCAAGGCTGACCGTCTGTCTAGCCTCTTTTCTCAGCCTATCCTTGCTTCTATCCTGCCTGCCACCTCTGCTCTTAGCACATTAGGCTTCTCTAGCAGCTGGCTTTTGGGTAGAATGTTGCACATAAGTCCTTCTCTGTTCAATGAAAAGACCTTGCTTGTTGCTTCTGAGTGCTGGGATCAAATGGTACTTCTTCATAGGCTCCTGTAGGCAAAGCTGTGTGGCTTCTTGTTGACTCTAAGGGTAGCTGCATACCTCAATTACAGCCTTTATCACTCAACACTGCAAAGAAGTATTTGTGGTTCTGTCTTCCAACCAGTCTGAAGTCCTTGAGGGCAACAAGACAGAGAGGTCTTGTTGAGCTCTTGTCCCAGTCACAGCATCTGGCAGAGCAGGTACTCAAAAGGGGGTCTGGGAAATAAACTCACTGCATAAGTGGCTAAGCTAGCAAAACAAAGCTTTTGGCTGGCTCCCCAGACTGCTCCACTGGCTGACTACCTCACCACCTAAGCAGAAGTATAGAGCTAATCTGTGCTGCCCTCTGAAGAGCATACAGGAAACAGAGTAGGGCAGGGCCAGGGTAGAAAAAGTGAAGAAAGGAAAGATGAAAGAGAAACCCAAGTTTTGACAGCTGCTCTAAAACCCCGGGTAAGGGAGCTTTTCTAAGCAGGAGTGCTGGTTCGTCAGTGGGACAGCCAAGCCGATTTTCTTCCTTCTAGGATCCCCCCACAGAACTTACCTAGAAGGAAAAACCTACCTGGCTGCTTCAGGATTTATCAGGTGATAAATTTAGGGTACACTTTTCTGAGGTCTTTAGGTGCATGGGTTCAGAATGGAGACTGGCACCCCTTCAGGGAGAGTGAGGTTCATCTGAATTACAGTTCTTTGTTGCCCACAGGGCAGGGCCTCACTGTAAGCTGAGATGGGAAGTGATCATTTCTCTGACTACTCCATCTTTATGAGGGGAAGAATAGTCACTGAGCACCTACTCTGTCCCAGGCTTTTTACACATCAGTTCATTTAAACCTCACAGCAAGCCCCGAAGGTCAGTATTAGTCTCGCCTTTTCATGGATGAGACAGAGGTTCAGAAATGAGGCCACACGTTCAAGGTCATACAGACAGGCAGGCTCCAGAGGTTGTAGTAGGAGAGGGACTACCACCTGGTGGAAACAGATTGGGTGACTGAGCCTCAGCCAGGTACCCCATCCCCAGGTCATGTTTCAGGCCAGATGCTGGGAAGACAAAACATCAGCAGGCTCCGCCGCTTATCTCTTTCCCACAGCTTAGAGTTTCTAGCAAGTGGACACACAGGCACCTTCCCAGGACAGCAGCTGGTGAGCTGGCTCCTCCTTTACCAAGTCAGATCTTGTCTGAGAACAGGGCCATCCAACTGGATTTTCCTTAGAGGCCAAGAAAAGAACATGGAAAGAAACAAATGGAAGGGCTCAAAGTCTAGAGTCAAAGACCTGGGCCCTACATATACAGCCGTATTCTTCCAAACCGACTAGCCAGGGATGTCCATTACCAGCTCCATGCTCTCCTGGGACCTGTCAGAGCCCAAGACAAGTGAGTAGTCTGAACTTACAAAGTAAAAAAGGCGGTGGTGGCACAGCGGCAAACAGGCAGGCTCTGGCTTGCCAGGAGGGCCCTGGCCCCACCTCAACAAAAACTGGCATAGACCAATCTGTAAAGATGCCAATTAAGTCAGCTCTATGACTTTCAAAGTCACTGAGCCGACATAATATAAATGGCTATAAGTAGAGGGAACTGGGGGGGCTAAAGAAGACAAAGTGCTGTTCCAGATGTTTATCCCTGAGCTCAGCTCAAATCATTTGCTCCCCTAACAGGAAGCCAATGCCCACAGGATCCCAGAGAGCATAACTTCTGACTCATCTGGCCTACATACTGAGCAGATTGAGGCTGGGTGGGAAGGAAGCTCCAGCCTCAGGCTAGTGCTGATAATCACATGGAAAAAGGAGAGGAAGGTTATTAGGGATTTACCTCTCCAGCTCCCAGGGATTTAGCTCAGGTCCTTTTCTGCTCCTGACCAGCTTTCATCTACAGAAAGACCATCAGACAGGTTGCTCTTCCCTTCCTATTCTTCCCTGCTCAGAACACCTGGTTTTCTTGGGGTTTCACTGCCCAGCTAAGTCATGGCCAACCCAGAACTAATGATGCCAGGGCCTCTGTCTGTGCCTGTGCCACCCACAGGGTCATTCATGGGCTAGCTGCTTTCTTGCCTTTGGCTAGTGCTCAAGAGCAAACAGGGGACACTTCAGTCCCACTTAAGGTTCCCTACAGAGTAGGCTGAATGGCAAGACAAAAAGGTGAAAGAGCACAGGGAACTCTGAGCTCAACCCCCAGCGTTTCTCCTCACAGACTGAAAAAGAAAGGCTAATACTCATTCCACACCGATCTGTATGACAGTGGCCATCTCTAAGTCCACTTTCAGTTCTCTGACTTGGGTAAGCCTGACTGGTCCAGCCCTAAGCTAATCCGAAGACTGATGGCGTGCTCTTACCTTTCTGGCCATTCCTGTTAGTCTCCTACACTGCTGAGGGTGTATGAAGTGCTCAGGAAGCAAGGGAAGGTGATGGCAGGCAGATTCCTCATTGTTACCTTCACTTTGTCTGCCAATCAATTTCCTGCTGGGAGCGAAGGGCCACCAGGAGGGAGGGCAAAGCTGGCCCTGACTTGGGATTCTGACATACTGCATCCTATTTCTAGCTCTATGCTATGTGATCTTAAGCACGTTTTTGCTTCTCTGGTCTCTTTTATCTTCTCTATAAAGGATATACTAGTCAATTTCTTAAGATCTGTTCCAGCTCAGCCCACAACACAATTTTATGTTATACTTTAAATGAATATGCAGCAGACGCCAGAGCAAGGAAGTCCCTGTTTTCTTTCCTATTCCCACAGACCTCAACAACACCAAAACTGACCTGTGCTGGGACAACCTTTGGCCCAGGGTGTCTGAAATGGACCTTTAATCTGGAGACAGAGTCTCTTGACTCTGCAGACCGCTCGTGCTAATGTTTCACTTCTCTGGGATAGCACATGCACTCCTAGCCCTCAACCACGAGACCAGACTCAGGGCGGTCACCCTGAAACTTCCCACAACTTCCCCTCTTATGGCTTGGGCAGGGACTTACTTTTGGCTCTTTTAGAGCCATGGTATAAACTAAACAAGGAAGATCCAAGCTCTATGATATCAGAGATTTTGCTAACAGACAAGCCGAAGGAAAGGAGGCAGGGAGACAGAAGTAGATCTGGGTTCTCACTTCACCTGAGATGCAGAGGGTATCTGTGGGGCCGTAACCTAAGTGTGCAGCTGGAAGGCAGAGAAGACAGATATCTGTATGAAATTTGGGAATGAGAGCCAAAGGGAGGTGCTCCCATTGGGCGTCTCTTCCCACAAATACCAGAGGTACGCCCTAATTTTTTTCTTCATTTCTCCGACCCTTAGAAGGAGAAAGAAAACAATTTCTTGGGCTATTACCTGTGCCAGGCATGGTGTGGGATGTCTTCATATACCCAATTTTCATTTTCCTCAGCAGTGATGAATAGACACACTACTTTTTCCCTTGACTAAACAGGCTAGGGACTCAAGAAGTACCCAAGGTCACACAGCCAGCAAGTAGGATCCCTAAATCTGGCCCTTCCTCACTCTGTCATATCACCCTGTATGCTGAAACCTGGGTAAATATCCAACAACCATCAAAGAGTTCTCACGCTTTAGAATTTACCAGTAAATTTGAGCTGTTATTTCCAAGACTCACCCCACAAATAAAACTGAGAATTCCTTTCCCACCCCCTCAAGACCTCACCCTTCCCAGGCCCCTGATCACTGATGACTGTGCCCCAATTGAAACACTTCCTAAACCCTCTCTAGGTTTCTCCAAGCTCACACAGGGTAAAGGGTGAGAATGATGGCTTCTCCTAGTTTTGACCTGGACTAGGCTTAGTCTAATGTGAGCAAGTAGGGAAAGGCTGAAAGAGACAGACCCAGTGGGTGGGAGGAAACTCCATCTAGGTCAGAGGCCTGGATTTGAAATTTTC
Organism: Micromys minutus; assembly: GCF_963924665.1. NCBI lineage: Eukaryota > Metazoa > Chordata > Mammalia > Rodentia > Muridae > Micromys > Micromys minutus. Next base: position 28,986,313 of record NC_137969.1, on the reverse strand, counting down.
TCCTTCTAAGGAGGAGAAGGCCTGGTGAATAGGAGACTCTTGAGTAAGGAGGGTGGTGTTATGGAAGTGACATTTATATGAGACAGCTTTATGGAGTGGGTTCTTAAGATAGTCAAGCACTTCTGTAAGGCACAACAACAGCTGGGGACACCTTGGCAGTCACAATCCAGCAGAGGAGAGGGAGGATATATTCTAGAGTAGGGCTCCCCTGGTGACTGTGAAGCTCTGTCTCTATAAACTGGGAGGTACACTATTATGAAAGGGAAGCTTGTCAGCTCTGCATATGGCACTAGTCTCCTATCACAAGACAACTGGAATGTAAGTGGGGTCTAGAGGCCATCTTCCTGAGGGGATCACCAGATTGCACCCACAGTCTCTGGGAGGACAGGCTTCTAGGGGTTCTGAGTTGCATGCTCAGCTTCGAGGGAAGGTGCTACTCCCCTGTCTCAGCTTTCTCTAATGGCACGAAGGGTGCCTGGGTGCTCAAGGGTGGGGTGCTCCATGAGTGGGGCCCCTGCTGTCTCCCTCCAACTCCAGTCCTAGATCTGGATTTGGGAAGGAAGTACATACACACAGCGGCCTGGGAGTCTACTGGCTGGCTCTTGTAGTGATGAAGCTGACAGAGAGTCCTTGGGTTGAGGCGCTGTCACCCTATAACTAGTAGGAAAAAGGAGTGTCTGCCCACCTGTTGCCTGTGACAATAGACAAAGCTGCCTTTTGGCGGAGGGTGTGTTTGAGGAGAGACAGACACTTTCTGACCTTTCCGTGAAGAAAAGAAACTGTGGGTGACAAGATGGGGACTCTCTGGGAAGTAGCTGGCCAGTGTCAATCCTTCTGAGATCTATGTATCTGGATATAAGTAAGGGTTAGTGTGACCTGGAATGGGGTGGTACTGGGGCCAGCCGGGAGTCCTGACGTCTAAGATTTCCTGGGTAAGACAAGGATTCTGTAGGGTAGGGGGAGATGGAGAATAGCTGTGGGCAAAGTATGGGACAGCCATCTGTGCGCATGTCAGGGGGTGGCAAAGCCTTAAGGCCAGAGTGACCTGGTGAGTCTATGAGCTGGAGATGGGAAGCCCCAAGTTGGGAGGGCACTGGGTCCTCCTTGGACGGTACGGATCAGTCGCTCTGGGGGAGACCAGGAGGAAGGGGTGGCCTTCCCGTAGGTAGGAAGTAGACTGCCGCTTGCGGCCGGTCTGTCGGGCTGGGATAGTGGAGACACGTTAGTGGGTCAGGCCCACGCCTGTGCTGGTCCCGCGCTCGGTCCAGACCCCAGAGGTACTCACGCGCCCTCAGCGCCCTGCGAACCCACGATGAAGCCAAACTTGTCGATGCGGCGCTCCGCGAAGCCGTTGGCCTCGGAGTCAGAACCGAGCGAGCTCAGCTCGTCGGCGGTGGCCGCGTCGGGGCCCTGGGCCAGGCTCTCCCGGGTCCCAGATAGGCTCCCGCCCGCTGCAGGCGCGCGCGGTCCATTCTCTCTGCTGCTTTTCGCCATATCGGCCGCGCCCGGACCAGAGCGCCAGCGGCCACCTCAGCGGCCAAAGCCTCCCGGCCTCCACCGACGCTGCCGACGCCCCACCCACGCACCGCACCCATTGGCTGCCACAAAGCTGGGGGCGGACACCTAGGGAGCTCCCACCACGCGCCCAATGGGTGCCGAGGGTCCCGGGCCCCGCCCCTCCTCCAGCCTGGCGCCAAGTGGACCGACGTGAGGGGGCGGGACAACCGTCACCAGGAACCCGCCTTCTTTGGCTGCCAATCACAAAAACTCACCTGGACTAGCTCGTCTGGCTTTTCCGGGTTGGCCCTGAGCTGGTGTGTCACCTGCTGTCGCTCTCAGGCAGAAGGTCCAGGGCTTCCCTGGAGGTCCTCCTGCTCTCAGCTTCCATGGGGAATATGGTCGTGGGTAGGCTGCTTCGCCAGTTCATTTTCAAGAACAGGGATGAGACGCAAGTGGGTTTAGGGATCTGAACCACCTTGCGGTTCTGCTTAGGGGGATGCAAATTAACTCGTGGGAGACCCTATATGAATAATACAGACCTAAGCTCTACTTTTTTTCTTCCCAACACCTTTTTGAAGATTTGTACTGTTTTTCGTTAAGAAAGGGTCTCCAAAGTGGCTATGAGTTTACTATGTACCCCAGGGCCCTCCCCGTCTCCCAAGTGCCGGGATTACAGATGTGGGTTACCATGCTCGACTCCCCAATGGTTTTTACTGAGATATGATTATCATAACACAAACTCCACCCATTTAAAGTGTATACTTCCTAAGTTTGAGTCCCATCACCCCATCGACACACCTACACATGCACAAATAAATATTAAAAATAAACTAGGCATGGTAATAGATGCATGCACTCAGTAAACTAAAACAGTTTAGGTGTTCCGGACTGACGGGGTTACAAATAAAAACCCTATCTCAAAAAAAAAAAAAAAAAAAAAAAAAAAAAAAAAAAAAAAAGGTACAATACCTACCATGCTTTTATGCTTTTTTAGCATCTTTATACAGAGTTGTGCAAACATTGCAATCCAATTTTAGAACATTTTATCCCCCCAAAACCTCCTATTCAGTAAAGATTGCTTCCAGTCCTTCCTCTTTCTGGTAACCATTGTTCTTTGTATCTATGGACTTGCTTTTTCTACACATTTCAATATCTATGGTTATTATTTTTTGTATCCAGTTTTGTTGTTTCTTTAAGACAGGGTCTTGTCTTGCTTATGATACAGGCTGGCCTTAAGCTTTCATTTTGCTTTCAAGATTGCATACTTACTAGTGCTTTACTCTTTTCATGGCTGAATTATATTCCATTGTGTGGAAATACCACACTTATACACTATTGGTCAATGAAAGTCATTTGAATATATTTTTTTCTCTATTTGACCAGGTAACATTATTTTCATTTTTTGTAGGTAGAACTTCCTAGGAGGGGAATTTCTTTTCCTATATGGAAATTGATATGGATCCTGGGTATCAAACTTAGGTGAAGAGCTTGGCTGCAAAGGCCTTTACCTGCTGAGCCATCATGGTGGCCCATCTGACCTTTTGAGCAACTGGCAAATTGCTTCCCAAACTAGTTGTGCCATCTCTTGTAATCTTTTAGTAATTTTGTACGTGCCCTATTTTAAAGACGAGTCAGTTGTGTAAGATCCCAGATTAGTTTATGGCAGTCCTAGGACCTCAGTTCTCACAAAATGCTTGTGTTAGAACTGGGCTAGTTACACTCCTATGGACTTGACCCCAGCATACAACTTTCAGTTCTAAAGTTTATCAGTTCTTCATCCATCTAGTTTTGTATAGTTGACCAGTGTCATTTGACTCTCCCTAGACAACTAAGTGGGAAAGACAGGCTACAGAGTCTGAAACAAGCTCCAAGAAAGAGATTTAGCCCAGAGTGACTCAGCCATTTTCCTCGATGCCACATAGCCTGTCATTCTTGAAGACCTACAGTTTACATTCCAGTTGTTTCTGGTTTTCCATACAAAGAGCAACAGCAAACAGAGCAGGCACAGGCCATTCTGCTCTTAAAACGACATCTGGGAGGATGTTCCTCCTTCCCCTAGCTAAACATAGATCCCAGGAGGCACAGAGTACCTATTCCAGGGATTGAGAGAGGAATCAGAAGTAGTGGATAGTGTGGTATCCACATTTACCTCATCATCTTGGTCCTAAGGTTCTATCTTCCAAACATGTTATCTATCATTCAGCCCTCTAAGGGCAAATATACAGATTGTACTTTTCTTGTTGTGGCAAAATATCTGACAAAGGCAATTAGGGAGCAGGCTCATTTATATTGGCTCATAGTTTGAGGGTCCAGCCAGTACCCTGAAGGGGTAGTTCTACTTGCTCTCTCCCAACCCCTCTCTGTAACCCCTGGGATACAAGGCACAGGCACGTGTGTGTCACTAGCTCCTTTTTTCCTGCACCTCAGTCCATGGTATGGTTCCCCAGTCACCCATGTGGGTCTTCCTCTCCAGTTTAATCTTCCTGGAAACAACCTCACAGACAAGTGAGGCCCACAAGTCTGTCTTCTAAGTAACTCCAAATCCAGACCAAGTTGACAGTGTGAATTAAACAGGGCCTGTTACCTGGGCTGCCCTCCAACCCCTGGGCTCAAAACAATCGTCTTGCTTAATCCCATTCAAGTAGCTGGAACCAGCATGCCTGGCTTCTTTTAGACTATTTCCTCATCAGTTAAATGAAACAGTAGAAAAAAACAAAGCCTTGAGAGATTTTACTGTGACATGTCCTTAAGCATTTGATACATGGTAATTCCCAGTAAACAGTGGGCATAAGTAATAGTATTCATGATTTTCATTCATGATTGTCTTGTTCCCCACCATAGCCTACAGCTGCAGCAGTAGACTTAACAGCTTAAACTATGACACATGGGTGGTTTCATGGTTACTCTGTTCTTGTGCAAAATTATCGAAAACACAGGGATGTCAGTTATTAGGTGACAAAGTGTGCTTTGCTTAAGCCTTTAGAACAAAGGCACACTTGGTGTCAGGGTGCATGTGTGTACACAGGTGCACATGAGTGCATGTGAAAAGCCACATTGATAGCAAGTGTCTCCCTTAATCATACTTTACCTTATTTTTCTGAAATGGTCTCTCAATGAACTCAGCAATCCAGCTCCGGGGAGCCTGGTGTCTCTGCCTCCAGTGCTGAGATAACATGGTGTGACTCCCTGTTCTGTATGGTGTAGGGACCCTGCTCATGCTTATTTGGTAAGCACTCTCACAACTGAAGCATCTCTCTACCTCTTAATGTTATTTCTCTAAACTCCAGAGCACTTCCAAAGTTTATTATTTCTATGTATATGTCTGTGTATATTATGTGTGTACAGGTGCACTCCTGCCAGCTAGGTATAGGCAGTTGTGACCCACCTGACATGGCTGCTGAACTAGGGTCCTCTGAAAGAGCAGCCCTGTGTGTTTGTAGTCAAAGGAGCTGATCATGATATGACTGTTGTACCCATGAATTCATGGCACCAAGACTACAGGAAACTGGACCTAACATCGTAGACCTGGTTGCTGGGTAGAAGAAGGCATATTTTTTAGTGGTGTAAGTTGCCCTTGATCAAATACACAACCCCAATTAAATGCAGTGGGCTATAAACCACACGGACAAAATAATGAGGAAACTTGTTGAAAACAAGTGTTTGGTGGGAAGAGGAAAAGATGAGGATAATGGAGGTCACATGACCAAAGTAATTTATATATAATACATATATACATATAAAACTTATTTTTAATAAAAGAACTTATTTTTACAAAAAATTTAAAACTTAAATTTGGATAAAAAGCACTTCTTAAACTTACAAGGTTGTAGGATGTGCAGTGCTAGAAAACAATCTTGGTCTGTGGCCACCAAAGGTCACAAGGCTCTGTGGTCAATGAGCCTCCAAGTGAATGTGAGCCAGGACAGACATTCATTCTGGAATTCTGGGAACTGTTAACTCCACAGTATGGATCAAAGGGCCCATTCACTTGCATTCTACCCAGCCACATTCCTGGTCTCATGTCATAGCCTCGGCCACAGAGGCACTGTGGGGTTTGCCAGTCAGTCTGCAAAGGCGTATGTCCTGACAAAATGCCACATCGCTAATACCAAAAAGGAACTCTTGGGCATGGGATTCTCTGAGGCTTCCTGATGCCCCTTCCACACACAGCATTCCCCTCCCTCCTGGAAATCGCTCCAGATTTCTGGTGCTGCCCAATCAGTGTCTAGCAATGAGCTTGTTTCAGGCCCCTAAACCAGAAAAGCACACCAATAAACCAAATTTTGCACTAGTCCCTAGGCAAACTTCTAGCAACCAGGCGAGAGGCAAATGTCACACAGGATACAGACTATCACAACATCAATGATGTTAAATATGAGGGCTGAGGGCCTAGCAATGTGTAGCGGAGCCAAGTGACTGATGCCATTAGAAGAGCTGCTTAAGCCAAGGCTGGGAGAAAAAGGTAGGATAGGTTGAGGAACAGAATATTGCTTCTGTGATCCTGAGTGTTTTCCTGAGATCCCAAAGAAGAGGTACTGGGAACTCTCAAATGCTTTCAGCATGTGTGATCCTCAAAAAAGAAATCAGCTTTGTTTACAGTAAGCTCCCCCCGACCCCCTGAATACACACAGCAGCACCTGTACCTCTGCAAGAGCACAATTCCAAAAATAACAACCTCCATCAGGACCTCAGTTGTGACCAAGAGCAAGGCACACGTTTTGGACTTACTCTTCACCTTTGAGCCATTGGATTGTGGGCATGTGACTTGCCCTCAGTACCTCAAACAAGAATAACCACACAAGTGCTTGAACAGGAAGCAGTGGCAAGCCTGATGGCCCATGACTTTAATTCTAGCACTTGGGAGGCAGAAGCAGGCTGACCTCTATGTTTTCAAAACCAGCCTAGTCTATACAGTAAGTTCCAGGGAAGCTATTTCAAAACCAAAGAAAAACAAAACCAAACACAACACAGAAATAGCAAATTAGATACTAAGAGGCTCTTAGGTCAGTACATGAATTTGGCACAATTAACCACACACAGCATAAAGAAACAGCCTTTATTCACCCTGGAGCAAACCACTAAAACTGCTATGACCATCAAATGATTTGAGGCATGAAAAAGGTTACTGATCCTTGTTCTATGGCTACTGCATGCTGAAGGCTACCAAAGCTTTAAAAATATAAAATGTGTGTATCTATAAAGTCATGCTGTGGCAAACATGTGAAAGATCAGAAGACAGCCATGGGCGCTCACCCTTGCCTTCACCTGGCTTTACAGAAGGTCTTTCTTGTTCACTGGCCCATTTAGGATGACTCTGGCTCAGTCTTGTCTCCTAGTGCACAAGGGTAGCAGTGGCTTGTTCTAGTGGCTTTTACATCAATTCCTGCACCATAAGCACTTTACTTACCAAGCCACCTCCCCAGCACAAAGTGCTTTTTAGAACACTTGAAAGACATGACGACAGCAGAGACCCCAAAAGCTCAACAGCACAGTTGTGTCAAGGACAGACCCATTTGTTTCCCTCTTAATCAATTTGGAAATTCACTTCTGTCCTTAGAAGAGTTGTTGTTCACTATCCCTGACACATATAAGAATGGCAGATCTTTCTAAGCCAGTCTGTGAATGGCAAGGACAAACTGCTTCCATGAGGGTCCAACAGATGTTTAGTTTTTAATTTAAAAAAAAAAAATTTTTTTTTAAAACACAGTATCTCACACAGCCCAGGCTAGCCTCAAGCTGTACAGCCAAGTTGAACATTTAATTCTTCTGCCCACACCTCCCAAGTCCCGGGATCACAGGAATGCATGTACCATGCCTGGCTTCCAGAGGTTTATTAGAGGCCAAAGCTTGATACAAAATGAATGGTAGTAGCCATAATCTGTCAGCTAAGCATTACCTGATATTATGAAACTGTCCTGTGGGACAATCCTAGATTTTCAATTCCTAATGGGCTTCCCTGAAGGATCTCCGATCCAAAATCTAAACAAGATATTCATTCCATAGACTGGCTTAGAGGGAAATAAATGCCCAGACTGTGCCTGAAGTCCCAGGGAGGCTCCTGGAACTGGTGGTGGAAAGAGGCACAATGGCAGGAGTCTAACTGCAGTATCTCTTGTTACTTCTTCCGGCCGCCTCTTTCCTTGAGGGCCAGGTGGATGACAGCACCACTGGCCATGTTGTAGTAAGCCAGGGAGTTGGAATCCTTGATGAAGATGCCCTGGAAGACAGACAAATGTCTTAGTGTATGCCACCTGTCTTTGACCACATGCAGCCTCACACAACTAAGTTTGTTGTGAATATTCTGGTCTTAACCGATATGGAGGCTTAAGGGAAGGTCAATGAAGTATGGAACTTCTTCTAGAACACCTCTTTTTCCTTCCTTCCAACAGATGCAAAGTAAGGGACTTTGTCAACATTTAGTTCAGTTTTCAACCTTCCATGACCAACTAACTACAAGGCACAGCCAACTTCTCAGGCCATAAGGCCTTTAGTGATTACCTTAACCAATACCCTATTTCACAGAGGAAGAGAAGAGGCCCCAGAAAACCTGAGGATCCCTTTACATCTACATAAACAACCAGGTTGTCTAAGATCACGTCACTGGACTGATCTCCACCCAGTTCCACAGACTGAGACAAAGGATTTTAGGCCCTGAATTAGACGACCCTGTCAGAACCCAGCACTCCACCTGCATCATTTCTGGGATGCCACACCCAGGTCTCTATTATACTGTGTACAGATTGTTTCAGGGATGGCAGAGGAGTTGGCACCAAAGGGGCAGGACTGGGTTACCCTTGCTTACTTCATACTGTAGTTTCTGTTTCCCTGCAGGCATGCCCGTGGCTTCATGAATCTTCACTTTGATGACAGAGACCTGTGGGATCAAAGGAAGTCCATTCCCTTGTGAAGACCATCTGGAAAAAGCTGACCCAACCCACTGACTCCAAAGCACCTGTACCAATTGAGGGTGGCAAGACATACCTGGTCTGTGAGTGGGAGAGTGAAGACCAGCCCCTGCCCATTCAGCTTCCATTCCGTCTTATCCTGCATGTTGGGCACCTGAACCTTGATGGATACTGGACCCTGTAAAATGCAGTGCTCATTATGCCTGGAAAGCCCCAAGCCAATCAGGAACTATGCTCTGCTAACAGCAGCTCATCCAAATAATGACTCCTGCCACTTGCGCCCATTTACTTCTGATGCCATGTGTGACACCACACAAGGCTTCTTTTTATTTTTCTAGACAGGCTTAAAGGTAGGGGTCAGGGCTAGCCTAGGCTGGCATCAAATCTCTTGCCTCTAGAGTTCTGAGACTCTAAGTGTATATTATCATACTGTTTCGTTCCTGCTCCCTAAACAGGCCCATCGTGCTTATTATCCAGTGAATCCCGCAATCTCAAGGACCAGGAGGGTAAAGATATGGTCTGTGAAGTTCTGGGTTCAAACTCAGCAGACGACAATGAGCTCAATGCTACTTGCCTATGTGAAACAGACTGGTGGGAACATGAAAGAGAATAGCGTGAACCTTGGGTAGGTGCTCAAGGAATAGACAGACATTAGTCTTGGAAAAATAAAATAAAATCTTGTCAAATATACTAGCCAAATAAATCTCTGGGGAGCCAGGACTGTTACTGTGTTCTCATCAGTGCCAATGTAGATCCTTGTTTGAGAATGCCAACAGAATCCAACCCTAGCAGGCACCTTCCCAGGGCTGCGGGAGATCTAGATTTAAGAACATGTGCCCAAGACTTCCTACAACTGGTTTCGGGATCCTGTCACTTTACTCATGTGACAATGTCTCAGCAGCTGAATTTCCACAAGAATCCACACGACCACAACTACCACTAGCACCTTCTGACCTCCCAGCTATTGCCCTCACATTACAAACACACCCAGAAGCTTTTTATGGCTGACCAACATCCCCAAAACTAAGAGCACCGGACTGGAACATAAGTGGGGTTTGGGTAACCCATGCTGCTTCCAGCTACTGGAGTTCACAGGCAACATTCTGGGTCACAGACCTTGTTCCTGCGCAGGAACTCTTCCTCTGGCATGAGGCTGTCCTCGGTCTTTAGTTTCTTGGATGGAGGCTCATCTTCCATAGGAGGTGGGGGGTGTACAGGAGGCATTGGAGCCGGGGCTGGCACTGGAGCCACGGGTGGAGCGGGCACAAAGGCTACAAAGACACGGTACAGTTGCCCAGTGAGTACAGAAGAGGTGAAGAGGCCCAAGAGGCAGGACTGGGGAGATTTTGCTGGGCAATTTTGAGGCTTTGCTCCTTAGAGGTGTGGAATGTCAAGCCTTCGTGAGTCTGTCACTCAGCACATTCCCTGGCAGGGAGCCTTGGAGGTTGACCGGATGAGGAAGGACGGAATGAGCAGCAGGGCAGGGTCAGCCAGACAATAGTTGGGCTCTGGTACTGTCAAGGACCTGACCACCAAACACAGACACACTAGCTATACCATCTCAGTCTCAAAACAACTATGGCTCCCAGTTCTCAGTTGAGATTTCCTCTGGGACAGATACTCAGTGGGAATAGCGGTCATTAAGGCCAATCACGGCTTTGTGGACTGATCTATTAGATGAGGAAAACATTACAGACTGACCTGTTGGCACAATCATGGGAGGTGGGCGAGGTGCCATGATGGGAGGTGCTGCAGGAGGCATAGGAACCACGTTGATCCTGGGTGCGTGGATGATGGGTGGCATAGGGGCAATCACTGAGCCTGGGGGCAGCCGGACCACAGATGCCATGGGTGGCCGAGGCATGACAGGTACTGCAGATACAACAGTGGTGCGGACTGGAGGTGGCATCTGAGGGTAGGAGGAGACACATAAGTCACAGGAAACCAAGGCTCAGTTTCAGGGACACACCAAGTGGCCACACAGAATGGGGACTGGACAACTTAGACTCTACTTTTATAACTGAGACTGAAGTTTCATTTCATGCTCATGATAGAAACTTGATGCTGAGTTCCATGTTAATACTCTTTCTCCTTGGGACTCAGTGGTTCAGATTCAACCAGCAATTCATGGAAAAGTAGCATTAAAGAGTCTGACCTTCACCTCATTTCCTGAATAGACCACTAGTTCTCAAAGACCCATTAAGCCCACAGTCCTTCTCTGCCTCAAATTTGTTTCCCCCAATTTGCCACTCAGCTCACTCCCTAATCCAGATCTCCTCTGCATTGGAAGATCAGGATAGATGTTTTCACTTTCAACTTGATTCTTCCTCTTTCAACTGACCCACTAGCATCCGGGCCCTACTGTAAAGTTGCCCTTTTTACACAAGAGCATCAATCCACCCTAAGGACTAAGGTTTAGAGTGCTTTAAAGTCACAGGACGGCCTCTGACTCACCGCAGGTGGCCGGGGCACTGATGTGATGGGGGGTGCTGAGCTGGGGATATTGGTGGCTGAAGATGGAGGCGGTGGCTGCTGAGGAATTTCATTGGGCTTGCTAGGGCCAATCTTCTCCTTAGTGTCATCTTCTGGCACCAGGCCCTTGGCCTTATGGATGGCCTCAATCTGCTCCTGGAGGGTGATGTTGGCCTGGGCAGCCTGTTGGGTCCGGGCCATGCTGCCTGAATGGCCATCCCAAGTCACCTGCATGGGAAAGCAAAGACATGGCTTGTCATGAGCCCACATGTGGGAGACAGGACAGGGAAGGCACTAGGATTCACTGGAATTGCACCTTTTCCTCCGGCTTCTGGATTTCCTCTTCACCAATCTTCTTACCAATGGCTGTCTCTTCTACCCCAAAGATGTCAGTACGTCGCTCAGCCAACTGCTTTAAGCTGCTCTCAATGTCGAGACCTATACACAAAAAAATAGAAAGAAAGGGAAACTAAGCACGGTGCCATTTGACAAGTCAGCAGCTTTCTGGGAATGGAGAGTAGAAGTTGGAATATGTCACTTATCCTCTAGGTCTGGGGAGGGTTCCCAGAGTAGCATTAAGCCTCAAGACATGGTGTTTGTCCAACTTCTATTAACACATCCCTAGCCCTAGGGAGCACATCCACCTCCCAACCCTCAAAGGCAAGACCTCTCTATGTAGTCCTAGCTGTCCTGGAATTCTCTATGCAAACCAGGCTGGCCTCGAATTTAGAGATCAACACCTGCCTCTGACTCCACAATGCTGGGTTTAAAGGCGTGCACCATCTAGCCCTATCCTGCTGCTTTATACTTGGCAGTAAGACTAATTAGTGAGTGTCACTCAAGGAGAGAGAATGTAATCACAAGCTCAAGAGAACAAAGGAATAAGTATTTCTATTGTCAGATCTTGTTACTAGATACCAGCAGACAAGTGACATCCCTGCTAGTGCCACATTTTAGAGGACTCCTCTACAGTGTACTGGAAAATACACACATCTTTTGCAAATCCCTAACTCTCATTAACCTCAACCATTCTGTGTCTGCACAAAGCAAGCCACGGGTGGGAAGCTCCATCTCACCTGGTGCATAAACCTCATCATCGCTCTGTTTCTCCCGGATGGAGCGATCCCGCTGCTCCAGCCAGCGGGGGTCAAGAAGTCCAATGCGCATGTGTTCTTGCATTTTGCTAGCAGGAATCTTCTCCCCAGTGATGGGGGATACAAGATACTCATCAGGAGCAGGAGCTGGAGGAAGGGGCTTGGAAGCTAGAGGAAACAGATGTCTAGTCAGAATAGTGGAAGGTAGCTGGTGTATTCAGACAGCATTCACTGAAAACATCCATCCATTGCCACTCTTACACCAGGAACCCAAAACTGGAGTGACTACACACTTTCCCACCATGAGGCCTATAACATATGGGTCACCTCAAGCTTTCCTAGAAACAGCCCATCTAAAAACATGACCATTCAGGACTTTTAACATCACAAGGACTGGGAGGCAGGGCCATACCTTTGGGATCATAGTCCTTTCGCACAATGACTTGGTCTGGTGTTGGGGGCAGAGGTGGAGGCATGGGTGTCTCTGGAGGTGGAGGCACTTTCTGTCCTTCTTCTTCATCATCTGAACCCTAAAAAGCAAATCAATGTCACAACTCAGGAGATGAAAGGCTACTTCCCCAAAGCTCAAAACCACGGCAGCTCTCAGGGTGGCAAGGAGCCTTAGTCCCTGCCAGCCAATCCATGTGCTAAGTCTCTTGGGGCAGCTAAGGTCAGACGGCAGCAGGCCAATCGGCTTCCTCACAACATGAATGGGAACATCAGAGACCATGGCGCTAACACTCCTCCCAGGCATTTCCAGCAGCTGGCACCAGGCAGTCCCAAGAGGCCAAGCGCACTTCACATCCAGGGGAGAAATGCAGGAGCCAAGTCAGTGCTAAATGGTAGCTGCTCCCAGAGCAGTGCTGGGAGAAGGAGAAAAAGCCAATTCCCACAGACACTAGGGCCCTTTCTTCTCAAGCTGAACACAAATTCTTTCAGAGTGGGGAGAGCAGCTTGGCTCAGGATTCTGTGCCTACTGGAGAGCCAAGCTGGAAGGGGTTAGAAACGTCTGAGAGGATGTGTAGGCTACATTTAGACAAGCTTGGGAATTAGTAATCCTTTAGTCCTAAGTACTAGAAAAGTATCAACGCACAGGGTGATATGATTCCCTAGTAGGGCTGGTGAAGGATGGCTTGGGACCAGGGACTCTGAGCCAAAGGGAAGGCCATAACTATACAAGGCTGGCACAGCTTTCAGACACTTCCCAAGACTCAATCTTTGTTTCTGGAGCTAGAGAGAAGTGATGTGCTGTCTGTGCTTAAACAGTTGTGAGGCTTCTCCTGAGCTCACCACCTTTTGAGTCTGACAAAGAGCAGAAACTTGGACCAGGAGAACACCCAACTTCTTTGGCTCCAGGAAAAAGTCAAGCTAAAACTACATAGGAATTTACCTCGTCCATGTCCTGTACTTGAGTATCCTGGTCCAGCTGGGAAGGAGTCTCCTCAGACTTTTCTTGATCTTCCTCATCTGACTCAACCTCCATCTCCACTTCCTCACTTTCCCCAAACTTCTCGTAGCGCTCTTGAATGAGGATCCGAGCTCCCAGTTCCTCCGGTGTTGTTGGAGGCGGAAAGTTTCCTAAAAAGGGTAAGCCAGGGTGAAAAGCATTCAGAGTTGGGTGTGTTGTGATCAAACAGCTTTGAATCCAACATTTGGAGGGCTAAGACAAGTGGACTTTCTGTGAGTTTGTAGCCAGTCTGGTTGACACAGTGAGTTCACAAGACAGTCAGGGATACATGGACCCTGTGTGATGGCTATTCTTGGCTGTCAACTTGACCACATCTAGAATTATCTAAAACTGAAGCAGCTGAACCTGTGAGAGATCTTAGGTGGAAAGACCATCCTAATCTGAGCCATACCTTCTGGTGGCAGCCTATGTCAAAGGACATGGAAGAAATGCTTCTCACCCTCTTGGAAAGTCTGTGCATCCTGCTGCTGAGGCATTCTTTCCCTAGTTAAGTTCCCAATGAAGACCAGCTGAGACATCCATTCTCATGGAATTTCTGTTGCTAGATCACAGCCTGTAAGTCCTTCTAATCCCCTTTGTATACACAGATTCATCCTGAGTTCTGTTCCTCTCGAAAACACTAACATGAGCTGTCTCAAAACAAAACAAAGTAAGAGAAGAAAAAAGGCCATCCTCATTCTGACTGAGGATATCAGTCTAACATAGTAGGGTTCCTGGCATCCAACTGGAGGCACTCTCTTGCCAGACCAACCTTGCTCATTGGGTTGGAAATCCACTGTCTCCACCACCACAAAGTCATGCCAGTCAATCTGAGCATAGGCTACTCGCTCCTTCTCCTTTTCTTCTTCTTCCTTCTTCCTCTCACGTTCCTGAAATTTGGCCCATTCTACTCGATAACAAACCTATGGAGATAGAAAAGAGCACCTACAATGAGGCTTCATGACATCTTTCAAATGGAGATGTACCTATGTTCACAAGGAGAACTTCTGCCAGAGCTAGAAAAGAATTCTGTGCTCATAGCAGCAAACTTTCTTGCTCTAAATATACATGAAAACCTAGTAACTGGTAGCGTAAACCTCATCACAAGTCAGTGGCTGCTACAAGTAGCTGCACAGCATAAGCCCTAGGGGGAACCAATCAGATCCTCCCAGCCCCCACCCTTTATTTTTTTTCCTGAGAGGTGATCATGTTGTTACGGTGTTCCAAGTTTATATCATGATTCGTTCTCAGCAGAGAAACCTACTACACCTGCAGCAGTCAATGCAGAAACTCATGCTGGAGAAAAACAAAGAGTGGTATGCTCAGCACAATGGGACTTTCATATTACCCATAAGCACAGTGAACATTTGCAGAAGAGAATACAGAGAGTGTAAGAACCAGAAGATGGGAGATGTGCAGAAAGTCAGCTTCTGAACACAACACAGCCACTGCACTCAAACTCACTGCAGCTGTGGCTACCTACACACCGAAGGACCCATCAGTGGGTCATCAAAAATGGAGGACATCCCTCCTTGAGGGACTGCTGGCAACTCAGGGTGGCTTAGGTTAGGGTATCATTTTCTTCAGCTGTGTAGTCCCTGATAAGTGCCTTACACTCCAGTAAATAATCTCTTATCCCATGTTCATCTAAACAACTCCACTAAACTCAGTAGGTCACTCTGCACCCAAAAAGATGGCATGAGAGTAGGAGGGGTTGTGGAAGACGCAGGGGAAATGAAGGAAAATAAAGGGGGATGGGCAAAGACATCTAAAAATCAGTATTTAATGTATGAAACTAAAACTTTAGGATGAGGGCCACTTTGGGGCTTTGATTTTTTAAGACAGGAGCTCACTTTGTAGCCCTGAGTGGCCTTTGAACTTGTGCTCGAATTAGGATTAGAGGTGAAACATTACACCTGGCAAACATTTAAAAAATTTAAAAAGAACACCTGGCATCTTCAAAAGCAGCCCCAATTTGAGAGTCTGAGAAACAGCTGTCTCAGTTAAAACGGAGCAGCACCAATATGCCTGCTCAACTGTGAAAACCTGGAAACTTCACAAGGCATCTATCACCTCCAGCACTCAGGGATCTGCTGGGGAAAGATAGTTTTGTACCTAAAGTAGGGGAAAGAAACTAGGTTAAAGCTTCTGGTGAAAACAAAGCAGACTTGGCTTTGTAGTCACAAGGCTTTTGTTCTCAGCACCCAGGCTTAGGTTCAGGCTGACCATCCCTCACCTGAGATGTTTTAGTATTTGTTTTTAGAGGTGTTTCTAATTTTGGAATATCTGCATAGACGTGATTGATAAATTAGGTACCCCGGGGATAGAACCCATGTCTAAACCTGAATGCCATCATATTCAATATGTACATATTGTACTTGATTTCATGCACATGGCCAGAAGGTTAATTTTATATGACATTGGTGTACCTGCATTTTGGAAGTGACCCATCACATGAGGTCAGATGTGGAATTTTGAATTTCTGGTGTCATGTAGGTGCTCACAAAGCTTCAGATTCTGGAGTGTTAAAATTATCAAATTAGGGAAAGTCAACTTGAACTGCTTCAAAGATGGTTTCCAAACAAAAACAGAATCCACAGAAGAGAACCCACTGCATTGGTTCCTGGTAACAGGAAATCCTTCGTTTACCTGGTCCAAAACTTCTCGGGGATTTTCAGCCTCTTTCTTGAGCTTTGCAAATAAGCCTTTGGGTGGAATCAAGATCTGAAAGAGGATTAGAGTAACTGTCAATGTATCACACACACTCTAAGACAAAGAGGCAGCCTTGCTAGGCCCAAAGGACACAAGGGATGGATCCCAGCTCCACCTGTGGGGTTTTGGGCAAGTTATTTAACAACTTAAATGTGCTTTTCCTTCTCCAAATGTTGATGCTACTAAAGAAAGTACCTAAGTACCTTTAGAGAAAGCCATTTCCAGAATTCCCAGTGAAGTGCTCAAGCCATAGGCAGGTTTCCTAGAACATGCTCTTATAGTTGCTTAAGTGACCCTAATGTATGCTTGTCATTTTGAAAATTAAAGTCCTCCCTTGCTGGCCTGTTCAGGACTGCAGCTACCTCTTCCCTTTCTTCCCAGTATTCCATACCCTTCCCTAGAGCATCAATCTCCACCCGATGGAGTCCTCACCTGTATTCTCCTTCCCACTGAGATCCTGCACCAAGATAACATTCCTGTCTTCCCACTACTAGTGTCCAGCGTGCGATCCCCGAGGAACGGAACACTGACTGCCTTTACTCTAACAGCCATTCCAATCCTTCCGGCAATATCTACTTCTACTCACAAAGCAGCACAATTTTACCTTGCCTCTCCTTGGATTCCTACCCTTAGAATCTATCTGGTAGAACAGCTTTCTCCAGCACCTTCAAGATACGAGTCGATGCCAATATCCAATGTTAGAGGAAGAAACAAACAAGTAACAAGATAGAGGTCTGAGAACTTCTAACTACGGAAGTTCAAACTGAACTGAGACCACACTTAGAAGTGATACTATGGGTTAAAGAGCAGCGCCTGCTGTTCAGGACCGTGTTTGACTCTTAGCACCCACATGGTGGCTCACCAGCATCTGTAACTACAGTCCCAGGGGATCTAAGTCTCTTTTCACTTCCATTGCCCCCCACACAAGTTGGGGCAGAACCACTCATACACAGAAAATAAAAATAAATGAAATTTAGAAATCCACAAACCCAAGACTATATACTTACAGAGCCCTCTGGCTTTGGGTCTCAGCCATTGTTCTACTGCTCCACTAGAGTCTAGATTTGGTTATTTCCTAAAGACACATTTTTAAATATTTCTAACTATTACTCTTCAGAGTGAGTTCTTATGAGTCCTTTTAACTTACATCTCCAACAGTTTCTAAATATTAACAACAGATGTAAACCATTCCACTAAAAAGAAAAACAAGAAAAATGTGCCACTGGTAAACCTAAATCAGGTGAGTAGCCTTTGTAAATTATCAAAACATTTTATTGTTGAAGCAGAAAGTCTCTCAAAGCTTCAAACTCCTAGTAATCCTCATGCCTCAACCTTCCTAGAACTCGGATTAGAAGTGTTAGCTACTATATCCAGCTCTCTGATTAACTTTAAATATTAGGTTATGTATCAGATTTTTTTAAAAGACAGTTTCAGTCTGTAGGCAAAGCTGTTCTAGAACTTACTATGCAGCACATACTCAGTGATCCTTCCTCCTCAAAAATGCTAAGATTTCAGCTCTCAGGAGGTATAGGCAGGCAGACAAATCTCTGAGCTCAAGGTCAGCCTGGTCTACAGAGTGAGTTTCAAATGAAGCCACACTACGTGAGACCTAGTCTTTTGACAAACAAGCAAGCAAACCAAAGAGTGCTTGGACTAAAGATGTGCACCACCATTCCTGGTCTGCTGTGTTGATTCATGACTGCAGCAGTGCAGCCCAGGGTTAGGAGTAAACAAAAGTGCCAGCTCTCCAGTCCCAGCACTGTAGCCTGTGTGACTCCAGCCAGGATAACTGTGAGAATGGTGGCTGCCTTAAACAGTATCAGGGCCTTTGGGAAGGTGTTGCACATGAAATGTCTTCAATGTTAGTAGATTCCTACTGAACTTCTCATGTAAGTTACTCCATAGGATAAAGATAGCAAAGACTTGAATCTCAGCAACATGGCTTACAAGCTTGAGACCACAGCAATCATGAATGGTTTCACATTTCATTCGTTTTTGGTCTTTTTACTTGAGAACAGTGCCGAATCCAGCACTTTATGCATGCTAGCAAAGTACTCTACCACTGAGGAATAGCTAAAGCCCCATGAAATCATCTTTCTTAGCCTGTTTCTGCTTGTAAAAGCTGGGAAACACCACTTTACTGTTTAGAGCTGCCTCTCAAGCCCTGTAGCCAACAAGTGACAATGCACGGACTCGACACTTAAGCAGAGAGTCTGCTTAGTCTTGTCACACAGCAGATGGCCACCTAACAACAGCAGCTTACAAACACATCTCTTCAATACCAAGAAGTATTTAAAGAGAGAACAATACAAGCTGGGTGTGGGGAGCCATGTTGATCCCATAGACAAAAGGACCTCTAAATTTGAGGCCATTCAGGGTTAGAGTTACACAGTGAAAGGAAGGAAGGAAGGAAGGAAGGAA
The DNA here is from genome assembly GCF_963924665.1 of Micromys minutus. Lineage (NCBI taxonomy): Eukaryota > Metazoa > Chordata > Mammalia > Rodentia > Muridae > Micromys > Micromys minutus. Next base: position 28,967,762 of record NC_137969.1, on the reverse strand, counting down.
AGAAGGAAGGGAGGGAGGAAGGGAGGGAGGGGGAAGGAAAGAAAGAAGGAAGGGAGGGAGGGGGGGAGGGGGAAGGAAGGGGGGAAGAAGGAAAGAAGGGAGGGAGGGAGGGGGGGGGAAGAAGGAAGGAAGGAAGGAAGGGAGGGAGGGAGGGGGAAAGAAGGGAGAAAGAAAGAAGGAAGGAAGGAAGGAAGGAAGGAAGGAAGGAAGGAAGGAAGGAAGGACAAACAATAGAAATCAAGATTCAAGGTGCACCTTTAATCCCCGCACTCAGGAGGCAGCATCAGGTGGTTTTCTGAGTTTGAGGCCAGCCTAGTCTACAAAACTAGTCTAGGACAGCCAGAGCTATTACACAAAGAAAATCCTGTCTCAAACCAAACCAGAGTCTGAGCCAGTGAGATGCTTCACAGGGTAAAAGCACTTGCCATTCAAGCCTGATGTCCTAAGTGTGGTCCTCAATGGAAGGAGAGAACTGAAAGCTGTTTTCTGATGCTAAGCGTGTTCCATGGCAAGGCACAAAAGCACCTACACACTCACATGTCTCCCCCCCCCCCCACAAAGTTTTAAAATCAAGACTTTACATTAAGCTGGGATTCACATTTCCCCAATGTCACACAAAGCAAATATCCTGCTGACAGAAAGTGGATGCTATTCCCAGTGGTGAGATACTATCCTACCCTGTACCCAAACCCAGCACCTTGGTATACTGTTCCACCAGCTTTGTGAAGTAGTTGAAGAGGCTGTGCTGGGGTCGCAGAAAGTCAAACTGGTAGTTGCGCTGCTCTTTCTGCATCAGCTGGGTCAGAAACTGACGGCCATTCCTGGCCACAAACTGAGCTGTCAGCTTCACCACATCCAGGTCGAAGGCTGAGATGGAGGGGGGATCAGCGATGAACTCAAACTCAGGAGGGGGCTCCTTTGGTACTATGGTCTCTTGGATCACTTGGGCTTGGACCTAAGACAGAGTATAGAACAAGACCAGGAGTAAACTATAAAGCAGAATAGTCAGACTCTAATGTTTTATTTATTGTGAGCATCACTGGAACTTGCTATAAAACTGGCATCAGTGTCTCACCCAACTGTGACTCAACTCCTAATCTGCTTCAAGTGAGACAGTCTACATCTCTGCTCCAGTTCTGACATCAAAGGCCTAAAGAGGTGGCAATATATATATATATATATATGAAATCAGCTGTAAAATCGACTTAAGAGGCTGGAAATACAGTAAGGTCCATGTGTATGTAGTGATTCCTACTGTTTAAAAAAAGAGAGAGAGAACCAGGAGACAGAACAGGCACTGTTAGTACTTTTTACACCTGAGAAAACCACAGCAGCCTTAGGCCCTACAAGCAGCAATTGTAATACAAGGCTGCTAACATAACTTCAACTTTTACTTCTCATGGCCAAATAAAAAGTTGTCTTTTCCACAAGTCTGAGAAAGGTCCAAAATGATGAGACCAGGCCAATTCTACCCAGCAGACAAAATGCGCCACTGGTCCTCTTTGTCTTCACAGACACTCTTGACCACCAGCACCAGCTGGGTATTGGAACAGCCTCAACAGAAGGGAAAGAATGGCACCTCCTTCAGCTCAGCTGGGCCAAAAGGTTGCTCATATACAATTAACCCTCACTCCTTGGATCAATAAATCATTAGCCTTGGTTAAAGGTGTTCTGTTGAAGAACAGAGCTTCACCAACCAGTGTTCCAGAAGTGGTTCTGGAAGCTGAGGTTAACTTCACTTCTGCCCTGGGGGTTGTGATGGTGGACAGCAGAGATAAGTATGCCCGCCCACTCAGCCTGTTCTTGCTTCCTCCCTAACCCACAAAGAGGGACTGGACTCCAAACCTTCTGGGGCAGCTGTTGTTGTGTGGCTTGCTGCTGCTGCTGCATAACCTTGGGGATGGCAGCCGAGGGTTCCTGAGCCTTCCCCTCCTTGAACTCGCTGACCTTGTGGCGGTAGTAGGCATGGTAAGGGTCATTGGGATTTAAGAAATTGAATTTGGGGTTGTTGATCTCATTCTGTCGAATCCTAGCTTCGAACTCGGGCCCGTTTCTGTAAAAAATTAAAATAAGATAACACACCAAAGACTAAATCCCACTACCCGTGTGACTATTCAGACCCAAATCTCCTTCTATTTCAATATCTGTGCCACCACCCACTCACCAAACCAGTCCATTCCTCAGGAGGGCAGAGTTGCTCCCTGAGCATCTAGGCGTCAGTCAATGCCATCCGACAATTCCAACACAGCCATTCCTCACTCCTCTGCCACTTCTGTAATACCCACAGTTAGCTGAGCAATTGCTTAGTTCTTGTAATAAAGCATTTATTCTTTGGCTGAGAATGGGGCATAATTGTAGAGTGCTTATCTAAGGACCACAAGGCCCTGGATTTGGTACTAAGCTCCATAAAAAACAAAAAGGGAAAAAAACTCAACAGCTAGTAAGTATTAATGCTTTGTCCAAATACTGCCTAAAGTAACTTCATTTATTACTGGGAGGCTCATTAAGGAAACATTGCTCCGGAAGATTTGTATCTTCTGTACATACACTGGGTAAGGCCATGGTGTGGTGGCCGAGTGGGTTAAGATCCTTGCTGACAAGATGGACACTGCATGTGATCTCCTGGTTCCACTTGGTAAAAGGGCTGACTCTCACCAAGATGTACGCTGATCCATGTGTATGTGTGTGTTCATGTCATGCACACATATGGATATATACCCACACTAAAAATATACTATCCTCCAGGATAATAAAAAAGTTTGAAAAAATCCTGATTTTTAGAGTTCCAGTAGATAAAACTCAAGAGGCCATGTTTTTTCTTTTGTTTGTTGAAATACAGTCTCACAAAGTCCAGGCTAAGGATTGGCCCTGAACTCCTGATTTGCCTGTCTTTACTTCTAGGTATAGTTAAGTGTGCCACGAAACCTAGCTCCAAATATCACACTTACATAGAACATCTGTATCAGCTAAAAAGCACACAAGCCTTAAAAAGACACAAGATACAGACATCTTCAGTTTTTTTGTTTACTACCTAGTCTCACATGCAGCAAGATTCCAAAGTGTTTGTTGATTTGATTTTCCCATGTCAAATGGGAATACCACTAATACCACTTTTCCTCAAGATCGTCAAATATGGGAAAGATTTACTTAAGTAGTACTTAAGGAGATGCTCAAGACTTTTTGAATACAATGGCCTACAAACACACAGGGCAGTTACTACAGTGTAGCTTAGAAGGGGCAGTCTCACCAACACTAGAGATGACTGATCTATCAGGAGAGGCCCATAGGGCTTTCCCTGATTCTCTGGTCAGAAGCCTGCATTCAGAGGTGCCCCAAATATACCAAGCCAAGTCTTTGGGGACTACTGCCAGACAGGCCACTCTTTCTCCAGACTTTCACACCCATTGTTCTGTCAATTAAACAGAGCAAAAGACAAGATGTAGGCAACTTTACGGTTAAGATTAGCCATCACAACAAATCCATGGCAGACTGTGGAAGGCTTAGCCTCTAGCAAATTCTGGCTACACCCTGTGGCGTGACTAATACCATGCGGTCTCAATTTGACTGTACATCAGTCCAAGTAGAACCTCATGCTCTGAAAGCAGCATTGTCCTACCTCCCTATGTAATGCAAGCCATACATAAGCAGCATGAATACAGATTTGGGTCCTGCCAGATCAGGTCACCATGCCTGGAAAAAGACCACGGAGACTACTGGTTTCTAGAAAAGTAGGTCTGCTTGTCTCTTGCAGTATTACCTCCTAAGCCATGGTCTCTACACATCAGGGAACACTTAAAAAGACATGAGAAAGCAGATGTACTTATTCCAAGAAATTCCAGTGTTCTAAGTTGGCTTACTGTTAATTTTAGAATTAGATCTCCAACACAAGAAACAGATTTCAGCAGAAGAGTCTGACTGTAACTCAGCCCAGCTGGCAGGGCTTTCTGAAGGTAATTTCCAATTTAGCTTTTTAACAGGAAAACACAGGAATAGGAAGACACATCTACAGAGAAAAGGCACTTTTTACTCAAACTTGGCTGCAGATACTGGCTCTCTCCCAGACCAAGATTTTGACCTGTCCCTTCACTGTAAGCATGCAAAAGCAAGTTCTGAATTTATTAACAATTTCTGAGGGGGTGAGGGGAAGAAAATATGTTTATGATCACATGGAGACCAGAGGCCAACAATGAACAGCCTCCTCTATTGTTTTCATTCTTATTGATACAGAGTCTTCCATTGAACCTGGAGTTCACCTTTAGGTTATGGTTAGGCAGGCTGGCCAACCAGCAACCTCCAAGGGGTAGGCTAACTTTACTTATCAGGGCTGGGAACAGACAGACAGACACAGCCCAGCTTTTCTGTAGTTGGAGATCCAAGCTCAAGTCCTAATACTTGTATTGCAAACATTACCCACTAAGACATCCCAAGTTCAGATTTTAGAATCCCTACAAAAATGAACACCTTGGATAAAAACCTATGCAGAAACACGGTGAGACTTTTACACTACTAGAACTCATGTCCTATACACGAAGACATACACTCACTCTATCACTAACCTACACAATCAACCCATTTATTTATTTATTTAGCCAGCCTTGATTGATATAAAAATCACAAGACTAGGCTGGCCTTGAACTCAGACATCCACCTGCCTCTGCCTCACACATTATGAAACTTGAAGGTATGTGCCAAGACTGGCTTTCCTTTTCTTAAAAAAAAGAAAAATTGACTGTGTATGCATGTGTGCATATTAAAGGGCATGCATGTAGATATTCAGATTCTGTAGCTGTGAGTTGCCTGACATGGATTCTGGGAGCCAAACTCGGGTCCTATGTCAGAGCAGAAAGTGGTCTTAACTTCTGAGCCACTTCTTAGCTCCTGTTTTCCGCTCACCATGTAACCAGGCTAGTCTCTACCTTCTAATATTCCTCTCTAGCACCAAGATCACAGGATCACAGGTATGTATCACTATGCCCAGTAATGAGTATTTATTTTTAAGAGAACTAACTCACTCTCTCTCTCTCTCTCTCTCTCTCTCTCTCTCTCTCTCTCTCTCTCGCTGTGGCAGTAGAGGATGACACAATTATCAGTAAGCTACTTGGGAAACTGAGATGTTTCTAAGTGCACACAGTGCAGACAAGAGGCTCAAGTCTACTGTCTTCCTCAATCATTCCCTGCTTTATTTAGATTCATCTATTTACTTAAATAGGGTCCAGGCATCCCAGCTCGCCTGAAATGCCGTGTAGACCGGGGTGGCTGGAAATGCAGAGATCAATCTGCTCCTGCCTTCAGATACAAGAATACACTGGCCCCACCTCACTTTTTGAGGTCAAGGACTCACTGAATATGAAGCACAGCAATTTGCTGGCCAGTGAGCTCCAGGAATCTGTCTATCTCTATTCCCCAGTACTGAGGTTACCAGATGTAGCCATTACTCAACCTTGTTTAACATGTGTATCCTTGGGATATATACCATGGGATCCAAACTCAAGTTCTTGTACTCTTGTGACAGGCACTTGACTGAACTGAGCTGTCTCCCCAACCCCTGAAGCTTTCCATGCTCTCTCAGCCATCACTGGTTCACACAGAGTTTTCTTCTAAAGAAACTAAGAGGGAAAGACAGTGTTCAAGCTCCTCTTACAGCGTCGCTAACCAAGTGGAAACACTGGAAACAGTCTAAAAGAACACATACAGACTGGACACTCTGCATCCTCTCCATAGAAAGCAGTAGCATGAGAGAAACCAAAAATTAGGAAATGTTTATAATTCAGCATGCAAAGAGATTCAAGTCATGATAGTACTTGTATCTAAAAAGGGATGCCAAGGGCAGAAGGAACCAGCTAAGGTGACAATAGGTGGCTGGAACTGTCCTCACAGTAAGATTCCTTATGCAAAAGCCTTTCCCCAATTATTAGCATCATGGGAGAAAGGGAGAAGGCATTAGGGTTGCTATGAAATATTAGCCAATCACACAAAACACTCAATGCCCCTATCTTAGGGCATCTTTTAGTGAAAAATCCAAGTTAATTAAAACCTGTCAAGTGATATGAACTCTTATGGAGTAGACACTGTAAAATATATCAATCAGAATCTCTTTTGATGCCTCACTTTATTAGGAAGTTGGGAACTAAACATTATTAAATGATTCAAGGTGGTAGGGATGCTCCCTAAAGGGAGGGACAAAGTGTGGGTACTGGACAGCACAAGTTCCACACACAGTTCAGCGCCAAGTAACACTGCCATATAAGAAGCAGTCTGGCAAAAAAAAAAAAAAGCTAGAAATCCAGACTAATTGTGTAATCATCTCATTTTTTAAGTGTGGTGATAGGATTTTTCTTTTTTAATGATTCTAAGGACAAACCAAACATCTGCAGACTGGATATTGATGCTGGTTGCCAAAAGAATACTCTATAAATGCCCTAAGCCAGGCAATGTGTTGACCGTTGGAGTCAAGTGGCCCTCAGAAGATTGCATCCAAGGATGTAGAAGTATGCAGGATGAGGAGGCTGAGAGAAATCCTGACCAGTTTTCCCCTTGCCTGGGAAAATAGCTAACAAGTTTTAACAGCTTGCTCTCGAACCATAAGCGATCATTTGAGGCTCTGTGGAAAATAGTCCTCTCACAATGAGAATAACCAGCTCTTCTTATTTCCTCAGGCCAGCAGCTCAAACACAGCATACACACATCATCAGTCACGAAGAAACAACCAGGAATTTCCTCAGACTTTTTTTTGGGAGCAGAAACTCCTGGTGACGATACATCTAGGTGCAGTTTTCACTGTGATTACTATCTTGGCTTGTCAGTGATACCAGTCCTGTCTATTGCCTACCTCACTGCCCTACTGCGGTTTTGGAAGAATAAGTCTAAGCTAGAGCCTCTAAAACACTCCATGATGTTCTTGTGCTGATTCAAAAGCCCTTGATACTACAATTTCCCTGACCCTCTGTGCAGCAGCAGCTGTTACCTGGCCACAAAACTGGCAGTCTTGTCGACGATATTCCTGACCTCTGGAGGAGGGTAAATAATCCCTACCACTGGCTTGGAAGGGGTGGAATCCTCCTTTGATGATGCTTCTTCTTCATTTGGCTGTGAAAACAGAAAAAGGAAGGTAGGTCTTCGAGTCCCTGGCTTGGATTAGGGGTTCATAAACGCTACACCAGCCCTCACCATTTCTCCATATCGCTGACAGGACTGTCGGTCCTGCAGGGCTCTCTTGGATTAGCATCAGAGCAAGCAGTTAAAAACAAAACAAGACAGGTTTCCGTAACCATACAGTATTTAGCCATTTATAATCTAGGGGAAAGAATGGATTTCTTGGCTCTCCTCTTTAGAATGGAGGCTTCGTGATTTAAGTAAGCCCCAGGAGGAAGGCAAGGCTGCAAGTCCGCAGGCTAGTTTTGAAAAGTCCGGTTCTAGGCGGTTTGAGACCAGAAGGCAACCTAAGCGCGCTGACTCCTGGGACTTGCAGTCCTTCCAAGTCCTTCAGGGTGGCCTGAGCTTCCAGCAGGAGTGCCACAGCGCCCGCGCAGGAGGGGAGGAACTAGGCCTATAGCAGGACGGCAGGCGGAGGAGCATGGGGTACCCTACCTGTTTGGACTCTGTGGCTACTGGCGGCGGCGGGGGTACCGCCTGCACGGGTCCGGCCTGCATGATTGCGACGCTCAGGGCTGCCAGTCCGCCTCGGTGACGACAACCGGTATGGCGACAAGGTTAAGCTCACCACACGAAGTCTCCAACTCAATGGCAAGATGGCGGCGACCCAGAGAAAAGCCGCGGAGATACTTCCGGCCCCGCCCCCTCATCGTGTCGCACTTCCAGCCCCGCCCCCCGTGTGCTCGATGGCGCGGTACGCCGTTGCCATGGCAGCGGCCTGGGCGCCCAGCTTAGAGTTTGGAGGGATCCCAGGAGCAGTAGGCCCTCTAGAGGAAGTTCTGTGAGCCAGCCAGACACAGAGCTGAGGCTGCGACGCCGGAGACAGGTAAGCCATTCTACTTCATCTGCTGAACTCCCCTCCCGACCCTAGCCGGTTCACACCCCAGCACACCCCACGTCACCCCCACGACCGCCCCTTCTTTCCTGTTTGGCCTGTCATTTTGAAGAATTCTCCTCCCATTAGACCCGTTGCCATAGTGTCCCACTTACTACTTTCTTTTAGCCCAATTTTTCGGTTCAGCACTACCTCCTCCTGATCCCTCCTTAAGGAGCCCAGGACATGGTGCTCACGCCTAATCCCAGGAGACAAAGCCATACAGATTTCTGAGTTCAAGGTGAATCTACTGAGCAAGTTCCAGGACAGTCACGCTTAGGCAGTGAGGGAGTTGGAAAACAGAAAGCTTTATTGTAAAGGGGGATCGTGGTCCAGCCAACAAGAAGCAGAATCGCAGCTTTGGTTGTGTGGCTGACTTTAGAGTCCAGAATAGCAGAGACTACTGGGACAATTGATGCTGGTTAGCTGGAGCTAAGAAATTAGCGGTGAAATCTTCTGGGAAGTGTTTTCTGCGAGCACAAAGAAACTGTGTTCCAGAGATAACCAGGTTGTACCTCGTGCTGGAGCTGTACTTAGTAATGTACAGAGTCACCAGGTGGTACTGGTTTTGAAGGCATGAAGGGGTCATGAAGAGCAGCCGAGGCTCAGCTCTGTGAGAAGGCATGGAAGGCCATTGGGGAAGGTGCAGTTGTAGTTAATGGCCTAGGACTAAAGAGATAATCCAAAGTAGTTGAGGCTTGACACCACGAGGAGAGCCTATGAGAGGCTATTGGTGAAACCTGGTTGCAGTTGAAGATCCCAGTGTATTGGAGATGCCAGTACCATGGGATGATCACTAGGAACAGCAGCAATGGAGTGGAGTCAATCAGAGCCTAGAGTGCTACAGAGGGCAGAGCTGGAGATGTGACCCAAGCCCTTTGGAGGAGCTCAGATCACGTGTGGATCCCAGACCATTGGAATAAGAAGCTGTAAAGTTGAAGTTGCCTTGGAGGCCCCAAGATGTTAGAGATGCTGGAGTCGGGAGATAGAAAGCTGCTAACAGGGAGTTAGACTCTCAGCCCAAGAGAATGAGGTTTGTTGCTGCTGAATGCCAAATCAGCCAGCAGCAGGCAACAAGGATGAAAGGAGCTGAAGATTCAAAGGATGCTTTGATATTGGATGTGGAGAGATGGACTTTAGAGTCTGCCCAGCTGGTTTTCTGTTTTTCTTTGGCCAGTATTTTTGACTTTATATGGGATTGCAGCTAAGAGACTGCTTGAATCTTAGAAGAGACTTTGCACTTTGGACATATTTTTTTGAACATTGGTGAGACTGCTATAGAGTATGGGGACTTGTGAAGTTGGACTAAATATATTTTGCATTATGCTATGTTTCGGTATGGGCCCCATTGACTCATGTTGGAACAAGCCTGTGGGAGCCAGGGAATGGGATGTGATGGTTTATATATGCTTGGCCCAGGGAGTGGTACTATTAGAAGGTGTGGTCTTGTTAGATTAGGTGTGCCACTGTGGACATGGGCTTTAATATCCTCCTAGCTGCTTAGAAGCCAGTCTTCTGTTAGCTGCCTTTGGAAAAAGAAGAGGAACTCTTAGCTCCTCCAGCACTACGCCTGCCTGGACTCTGCCATGCCCCTGTCTTGATAATAACTGACTGAACCCCTAAACCTGTAAGCCAGCCCCAATTAAATGGCATCCTTATAAGAGTTGCCTTGGACATGTTTTCTGTTCACAGCAGTGACATCCTACCTAAGACAGCCAGAGATTGGAAATTGCCATGTAGGAGGTTTTAGAGTTTCAAAAATGTTTTCTTTAGTGGTGACTAGATCTCAGTGAGTGTACTGGCTGGGAATAAGCATGGACTTCAGACATTAGTTGGTTGAGAGAGGGACTGGAGGTTGAATAGAGAGAAGGAAAGGCTCCTACTCTTCCTTAGGAATCAGAAAACATCAAATAACATTATGAGCTGCTGCCGCTTTCGTGATAATGTTGGTCCCATTAGAGCAGCACCGTGCCGTCACAGGTCACAGGTACACTAGAAATTAGAGAAAGTCCATGTCATAAGCTCTTCCACTTGGCACACGATCTGTGCTTCTCACACTATGTATCTGCATATGCTCTGTTTTTAAAGGAATCGGTAGAAGGTGACTGTGGATATTCTGTGTGCATTTATGTTTCTGGTGCTGTGGATTGACCCGGGGCTTCAAAGGTTAAGCAAGTGCCCTACTGCCAAGCCATAGTTTCTGCTTAACTTTGAATATTCTTGATGTTTTGACCCAGAATCTCATGGGAATTGGTATCCAAGGGGGGCCTGGCAAACAGATCAATATTTTTTTGGCACTTGGGAGCTTAAAGGGCTTTGCCTCCTGAATATGCTTTTCCCCAGACTGGGATTTCTTGCTTGCTTTATTACCTCCATGGCCTTCCCAGGATGTTTCCTTTCGTTGCTGCTCTCCCCATTGTCCCCACTTTGTTCCTTGGGGACATAATCTCTCAGGCTGCACTATCTCCCCAGACGCAGTTGCCAAGCCAACACATGGGAGAATATGAGTGTAATGTGTTTGTTTGTATGTGAGTATTATTCCTTGTAGGGAAACTCAGGTATAGTTAGTGTTCCTAAAGGATCTCTCTCCCTCCCTCCCAGTTTCACTATATAGCCCAGGCTGCTCTTGAACCTGCATCTCTCCTGCCTTAGCCTCCAAGTGCTAGGATTGTAGGCCTGTGTCACCATGCCCTGCCTGACCCTAGCAGGTAGTAGATGTTTAATCTTACTGTTGATGAGCACAAAACATTTAAGCCTTTCTCTGTACTTTAACCACTGGCCAGCCCCCAATGGCTTTCGAGTATTTGAAATAGGACCAGGTAAGGTGGCAAACATCTTTAATCCCAGCACTTGACAGAGACAGTGGATCTCTGTGAGTTTGAGGCTAACCTGGTCCACGTAGTGAGTTACGAGACAGCTAGAGCTATGTAGTGCACAAAACTCACCACCAAACTGTCTTTTTAAAGAAGCCTGGATGGAAGGAGAACTCAGCAGTTAAGAGCATTGTTTTGCTTTTTCAGACAACCAAACCTGAGTTCAATTCCGAGCACTTGTGTCAGATGGCTGAGCCACCTGTAACGTCAGCTCCAGGGGACCCAACACCTGAGACTCCATGGGTACTCATAGACAACACACACACACACACACACACACAAATAAAAATAAATAGTGAATCACATCTTAAATCCCAGCACTTGGGAGGCAAAGGCAGGCAAATCTTTGAGTTCAAGTTTAGCCTGGTCAATGTAGTGAGTCTCAGGCCAGGCAGGACTTCATTGTGAGAACTAATCTCAAAAAATTTTAAAATAATGTATGAAAACATCAAATTCATATTGAGTTCATGTTGAAATAATATTTTTAGTAATTTACGCTAATAAAATTCAAGTCCCCTTTTAGTGTTTTCTTTTTAAACAAAATCCTTTTGAAAAAGACTTTTTTATACTTATGTGTGGGTGTTTCACCAGCAGGCATGTCTGGCTACCACATGGGTGCAGTGCCTGCAGAGACGACACAGGACATCACATTGTCTGGAATCAGTCACAGATAAATGATTGTGGGTGCTGAGAGCCAACCTGGGTCCTCTACAAGAGGACCATCTCTCCAGCTTTCTTTTTACTCCTTTTGATGTGGTTTAGGTGAGGGAAAATCATATTTTAACTTACCTATCACTGGTTCATGACTGAGAACCCTACAACTACTAAGACATATTTCCAAAGGAAAAAAAAAGCAAGTCTGGGTGCACACATCTGTAATCCCAGCATTTGGGAGGCAGAGGCAGGTGGATTTCTGAGTTGGAGGCCAGCCTGGTTTATATGTTCATAGCGAACCCTATCTCAAAATAAATAAATAAATAAATAAATAAATAAATAAATAAATAAATAAATAAATGTAAAAAGAAAAGAAAGAAAAGCGTAAAAATGTATTTTACAATAGTCTTGCTATGAGGGCTGAAAGATGCCTCAGAGGTCACTGGCTGCCCTAGCAGAGGACCCAGATTTAGTTCCTAGCACCTACGTGTGGCTTATAACCACTGGCAATCTGGTTCTAAAGGATCCACAGTCCTCTTCTGACCTCAGCAGGCACTAAGGATGAAGCCTTCATAAACATAACATATGATAACTAAAACATTACAAATGCTTTGTCTTAATTACTGTTTTATTTGTGTAAAGAGATGCCATGACCAAGGTAGCTAATGGAAAGATCCATTTAATTAAGAGTAGCTTACAGCTCCTGCAGATGAATCCATGGTCATCATGGAGGCAGGCAGGTAGGGTGCTGGAGCAGCAGCTGAGAACACACATCTGATCTGAAAAGATGCAGGCAGAGAGAGATGAGAACTAGGCCTTTTGAAAGCTCAGAACCTACCCCCATGACACACCTCCCCTGACAAGGCTACACCTCCTAATCCTTTCCAAACATTTCCATCAACTGGGACCCTAAATATGGGCCTATAGGGACCATTCTCATCCAGACTATCACATTCTTTAATTAAAAATAAATAAATCTTTATGTTTTGGAGCTTTCAGAAACAAAGATCCCAATGACACCAGGAAATCTTTGTATTTTTATGGACAGCCATTCAAAGTAATATAACTGGAAGATAAAGTCTATGTTCTAACAGTAATAAAGAGAGGAAACTTAGGACGTCTCTTCTTGTTGCCTAAAGGAGGAAAGATTTATTTTGGCTCTCTGGTTCAGAGACGTAAGTCCCCTGTTGACTCTGGGCAGGTGGTGAGATGGCAGGAGCATGTAGAAGAGGAGGCTCTTCACCTATTGGCAGACAGGAAGCAGAGAGTAAAAGCAGAGGGAGATCCAGGGCAAGGCATAGCCCCTAGGGACACACTATTGGTGACCTACTTCTTCCAACCAGGCCCCACCCTCTACTTCGTACTACCTCCCAGAAATGCCATCATATTGTGCATCTATGGACCTAATAGTACATCAAAACTTTCAACATCAGTCACCTCCCCAGAGCTCACCAATGGGTAACCAAGCCACCAATACATGAGCCTGTGTGAGACAATTCACAAACCAAAATAGACTGTTCACTCTTATTCTTTTTAAAAACTTTACCTGTTTACTAATATGTTTATATGTCTTCATGTGTACACGTGTGTGTGTGTGGAGGTCAGAGGACAACTTTTATGAATTGATGCTCTCCTCGTACTGTAGAATAAACTCCACAGATCAAACTCAGGTTGTCAGCCTTGATGGCAAGTGTTTTACCTGCTGAGCCATCTCCGGTGATATTCCTTACCACCTAGATTTCCCAGAGGATGCTTATATGAGGTCTTCAGTGAAGAAGGGAGGGCCACTGGAGTTCCTGCTTTTACAGCCTTTTCAGGGAAGGGGAAGGGGAATGGGAAAGTAGCCTTGTGCAGCTGCTGGTTTTACATCAGTTTCCAAGTCACTGTTCATTGTGTGGTTTGTCTGTCTGTCTGTCTGTCTGTCTGTCTGTCTGTCTGCTTTGGACACAGCTGCTCTAGAAGCAGCATGGCTTAAGGATGGAAGAAAGATGCTAGATTGTAAATGCCTCCTGCCCGAATGGCTTCTCTGGACTCCGGTGTCTGTCCTCTGTAGCAAAGGGGCAGCACTGAAGCTTGCCCACCCTGGATGGGCTGAAGGCGGTGTGCTCCCCAGTCTTCTCCTCACCCCTTCCTCTAACCTGGGCACCTTCAGGTCTTCACCTTGCAGATGGCACCACCCAATCTTCACGGACACCTTCCCACCTGTGTCCTCTCTCACTCTCCTGTGTATCCATTCCCAGGGATGGGAGGGCCGCTTGCGGCCAGCCCTGAACCAAGAAGCCAGGAGCCAGAAAACCAGGCACCTGCATGAATCCCAGGTCTCACAGCCTAGTCCAAAAGCTGGACATAATCGGCCACTCCAGCTTCATGGGCAAACATCTGTGAGAGGTGAGGGCAGAAGAAGTCTTCTGGGAAACCCAGAGTCTGCTACAGACCACCCCAGATATCTCTGAGTTTCCCAGTACCTTTGGGCCCAGGCTGGTCCTCAAGTCTCAGACTTGGTGACCAGGTCATGTAGTAATGAGCTCAAAGGGCACAGTGTGCACGCTCACCCAGTGAGCATGATAGTAGGGGTAGGGATAGGTTCTGGCATTCCCTGTCATGCTGAAGCTATGATGTGTTTTGGCTGTCTACTACCATGGCTCCTGACTTAGACTTGACTGGGAGCAGAGATGAGATGAAGAAAATATAGACACAAAGAAAGCCTGAGGTTGGGATAGAGAAACCACAGCATCCCAGGTGCATAGTGTGTTTACTGGATAGAGTTGAACAGGGAGGGAAGGTTACAGCTGCACAAGGAGGCACAGTTTGGGGGATGCAGCTGTATCAAGGAGACAGGTTAAGCTAATCTTGGTAGGTACATCTCTGAGGTGGGCAGTCTTCAGGCTAAGTTGAAGCACAGCAGGGAGCAGGGAGGAAGCGGGGTGGACATGGTCGAGTGCACTGTCAACTCTTGTACTCAGCACCCCAGGGACGCTTGCCATTCCCTGTGGGTCTGAGGCTCTGCAGTCCTTGGTATTGCTGTGCTCATATCAGCAGCATACATCTGTTCAGGACTTCACTCATTCAGGGCTTCCTCTATTCTCTACAGGCAGGAGACTCATCCCTGCTCCCATGTAGGAAGGGAGGCCTGGGGTAAGCAGGTTCTCTGGGGGTAGTCATGGGGCTGGGTTGGTGAAAGGGAAGCTGGCCAAGACATCCAGAACCAGGTTCTAAACGGCCAATCACTCAGGATTTCTCCCTAAATTTAGAGGTAGATGTGGAACACCTAGGCAGGACAGGGGTTTATAAGATTCTTCTGGAAGTAGCCACGCCACTTTGGCTGTCCATGGCTCCTCTCTCAACTCCAGGAGCCGTGGGGATGGCACATCTGCTAGGCAGCCAGGCTTGTATGGACAGCCTGCGCAAGGACCTCACTGACCTGCAGGGCACCATTGTGGATGTGTTCTCCCGGGCCGGGCCTGTGCGCTTCCCCTCCTGGAAGTTCCCTGACCGTGTGGCCTGTGACCTTGACATGGTGGCCCTTCTGGAGCACTATGACCATGCGCCAGGTGACCCTGAGTTCACACAGCTGTCCCATGCCGTGCTGCTGGAGCTGGTCATTGACAGGTGAGGCCTGGACCAAACCTGGACATTAGAGATGTTGAACCTCGAGTTTTTATTCTGTTCTGTTTTGCCGTCCTATCCCGTCCTTTTCCTTGCTCTACCATCTGCTGTTGCTTCCCACGATGCCACAACTCTGCCCGCTTTCACCTCAGGTTTCTGTGGGTCAGGAACACAATAGCTACTACTGCATAGTATTTCCCTCCCAGGCTCTGGCATCTTGTGAGCTGTCTCCTCTCTGTGCATCACAAGGCCAAAAATGGAAGGTGTCTTTCCCACCCTGACCCTGCTAGAAAGAGGCCAGTTATGTCCCTGTCACCCCACTATCTCTACACTGTGACTATAAAGTCTCCTTGTAAGGACCACAACCCAGGTGTCTGGTACTTGAAACCTGTCCATGCTAGTAAAGCAGTAGGGGACCAGTGGGCATCGGAAATGTTGCAGGGTGACCTTGGAGATAGAGAAGGCAGAGTAGACCTGTAATGCCTGGAGGCACTCTGGGTATGAAAGCAGTGCTTGCACAGTCTACAGGGCTGCTGGATATTAGTTCAGAACACTTCCTCTCCCAGGCCTGGCATTGTGCTGTTGCTCATCTAGGCCTGCCCTGCTCTGGCAGAGCACCCCTTCACCCACCAAGGCTCTGCACACTCACCCCTTTCCTGTAAAAGGTGTTGCTGGCCTACCTCTTCCACCCTCCCCAGCTGAGCTCTGCCTACTTCTGAGTTAGTACTCGCTTCCTCTGTGTATAAGTAACTCCTGTCTGGGGCCACTGAATCTAAGCTCAGCCTGGGAACCCTAGAGCAAAGGTCATAGCCTCTATCCAACAGTGTGGCATTTTGAGATGCTCAGGATATATCAATGATGGACCCCTGGCTAAGGGTACATCTACCTCTGAATTTAGGGAGAAATCCTGAGTCATTGTATCAAACATACAGTTGTACCTTTAAAGTAAGCCTTGGCCATGAAAATGTATTTTTTCCAACACCCGTGTTCCCTAATGTTAGTCCCTGCTCTAAACTTGACCTTTGAGGTGAGCATAAAGAGACCTAGCTGCCCTCACCCCAAGTCTCAATTGTCACAAAGACTGCTAAGCCTGAAGCAGGTGCCTCTGACTGGAACCAGGAAAACGTGTGCATGTCCTAGCTCTGCCCTGCCTGCTCCAGGACACTGGGATGCTCTTGCAATCTAGTTCTGTCATCTGTAAAGGAAGCCAGCTGCTCACCCAGAACTTTCCGAGCCAGGCTGCCTTTCCTCAGCTTTTTGGTCAACCGAAGAACCACAAGGCAGAAAGCGCTGCCATCCAGGAAGCCACAGGGGCACCCTATGGAAAGTGGGCCCTGGGTGAATCTGAAGTGGGCCCTGGGTTGAACATGAAGCTGACATGGGCATTCTCTAGGTTCTTGATGTCCAGGTCAATCCCCCAGAACTCAAAGCCCCCAATTATATGAAGACTGTGTGTTAGTACCAACCTTGGCCTCAGCCCACTCTAGCAATTTTGCCCACAGGCTCCTGCTGCTGCTTCAGAGTTGTGCCAGCTACGTGGAAAACCTCACTTTGGAGCAGACAATACCTCCTGTCCGGGCTGCAGGGCCATGCATGTCTGTGGGGCTTACAGTAAGGCGCTTCTGGAGCAACCTGCTTAGGCTGGGCATGCACTACCAGCAGGCAGTCCCCCAGGTGGGTCATCCTGGCCCTAACTGTGGTTGCTCTCACATACTGTTACACCACCTCATGTACCCCATCTGTTGCTGGTTCCCCACTGCTCACATGGAACATTCAAACTCCACAGTCTCCCATTCAAGGCCCACTCACTGGTTTTGCAGTTAAGAAAGCAGGCCTTGGGAGTCATGTCTGGTTTCCTGGAGTTGCCCATTCATGCAGGGAGGTTTTAGAAAGGCCTTCTTGTTCTGAACCTCGGTATGCTCATCTATCCGTCTTATATGAACCTGATTGGATAGCAAGGCATCAAATCTCCCAGTCACTCAGTGAGAAAGCTCTGCCACTGTGAGGGAGAGGAACCTAGTACAAAGAGGTTAGAGTAGCATAAGAACAGGCAAGAACCCAGAAGGAGTTAGCTGTGATGTGGCTGCCACCCCCTCAGTCCCCTGCATATTTAACCGAGTAAAGCCTAGGGTGTGAGCAGAGAGAGCAGAGGCCAGGCCTCTGAGTCAGAGAGAAAAAGGAGATTCTCAGTGATTTATGCGAGTTTACTTAGCATCTGACGATCTAAGCATTGCACAAGGCTGTCAACAATATCTCCAGGAGCTGGGTACCTTCCATGCCTAGTTCTCTCACCGCCTTCCCTTTCTTTTCTTGACCCCAGAAAAGAGCAAACCAAGGGGAGATTTCCATCACCAAGCCCACAGCTAAGGGTGAACCAGCCAGGAGCCCTGAATGTATGACTGCCAAGTTCATCAAGCCTCCCTCCCCAGTGCCAGGCTTGCCTTTGATCTGCCAAGGGCTGCAGAGCATCCCTGTCAGAGTCTCCCTGCGGAGCCCAGGTGGGACCTCTGAGAAAACTAAGAGCGTCTACTCCCAGACCATCGAGACAGCCTTGGTGCCCTGTGATGCTTGCACCAGTGTCCAGGGCAGCTTGTGGGAGGTGGGCAAGGTGGTTATCAGCCTATGTGAGAGCCAAAACTTGCCTTCGTCTTTGGGCCAGTTCCAGAAGTTGGTGCAGGACAGCCTGGGACTTAAACCACTGCCAGCTGCCACCGTGAGTCACTGGGCAGCAGAGCAGAGCAAAGACCTGACCCGCCTCAATAAACACATGGGGGCCCTCACCCAGCTTGTTGGGCCCCTCAGGGCCCAGCTGGAAGAGGCTGAGGGACAGAAGGATGGACTGAGGGAGCAGGTGAGCAAGCTGGAGCAGACCCTGCAGCAGGAGCAAGGGGAGCGGCAGCGGCAGACAGAGGAGGCCGAGCGGACCCTGGCCAAGTGTGAACATGACAGACATCAGCTGCTCACAGGTCTACTCCCCAGAGGCCAGACACTGGCATAACCTTAAGATGACCATTCCCCCTCCCAGTCAAGAGACCAGGCTTTGAGTCCCAATAGTCTTCATGAAAGAAAGTTCTAGGACAGGAAGGCAGTAGGAAGTGTGTAGACATCCAGCAGGTGACACTGAGCAGCTAGAGCTCTGTCTTCTTAGAGAATAATTCCTGCACCCCAGCCTCAGACTTGTCCCATCAGAAGGGGAGAGGGCTGGGTGTTACTCTAACTTCACTCCAGGTAGTCACTCCCAAGCCTACACCCACACCCTGCCTTAACAGAGCAGCCTCCTGGCTTTGGCAAAAGGAAGGTATTGGAACCCATTGTTGCTGGCTGAGGGCTTAGAGCAAAAAATCACTGTCATTTCTGAGTCTCACCATTATCTCCATGAAGAGCACTGGGTCCAGAGAGCCATAGGTAATGCAGCAACCTGTGGAGCATATCAGGGCCCAAGGCCACCTAGGATGACTCCAGGCCTCCCTTGACACCCCAAGCAGCCCTTGCACACTAGATGGTTGCCTTTACCATACAGGCTGCCCTGGGCTTGAAGGCCATGGGCCCAAGCAGTCCTCTGAAAGGCCTCTTTCTTGGCTGCCATAGAAACATGTGACCTAAAGACAAAGGTGGCCATTCTCGAGGAAGACCTGAAGCAGCAGCAGAAGTCCATGCAGGCCATGGGTAAGAAGCCCCTTTGTGTGACCCTCATGTGCATGTCCAACTCATCGTATAGCCAGACAGGTACCTCCATTTCCATTCCAAGCTCCTAGAGCAAAGAGAGTGGGAACCATAGGAGGGAGGTTCTCACTTTCTATGCTTTGATGATGGTCCCAACTGGAGTTACAGTATCAGTGGGCAGAAAGTGCCTCCTGCATTTCAGACCCACCTTATGGGGTCCTGAGCCCCATGTTGGGATCTGGGCTTCAGATTTGTGATGTGACTTCCCTTAGTCCTAGTCAGAGAATGTTTTAGAGATTCCCACCCAGGGCTCCCTTTTGTATCTACTCACTCAATCCTACAGAGGCAAAGGCCCAGCAGCTGGAGGAGGAAGGTGAGCGTAGAGCAGCAGCTGAGAGGCAGGTGAAACAGCTGGAGGAGCAAGTGCAGCTGCTGGCAGGGCGGCTGGATGGGGCTAGCCAGCAGATCCGCTGGGCCAGCACAGAGCTGGACAAGGAGAAGGCCCGTGTCGACAGCATGGTCCGTCATCAGGAGGTGAGGCCTATAGTCCAAGCATTGAGCTTCAGACTCTGCAGCCCTCTTATCTTTACTCCTTGCAGCAATAGGAGGAGGTAGATAATCCTGTGGGTTCCATTAAATGGAGAAATTGAGCTCGGTGAGGTTATAGAAGTTGCCCCAGGCCACATAGCTACCGAGAAGCAGATTTTATATTCAGTAGTTGCCACGATATTGGGGTTTCAGTGACACAGGCAGATGTGACACTGGAGACTTAATGAAAAGAGCCCTGTTTGAGTGGGAACTGTATGACTGGAAAAAAGTCAGGTTATCCACTGCCTTCTAAATAGTGGGTCCTGGTCTTATCCCAACTGGGCATACATCTACCGCTGCTTTCTTTCTGCACTTTAACATCTGCATGCTGGTCTTTGCATTCAAACATAGCACAGAAGGTCATGGATACTACACTGTAGCCTCCTTAATCCCAAGGTGGCTAGTTTGACCTCTGGGTCCTTACATTTGCCCTGACTTTCCATCCCTATTTAGTCCCTTCAGGCCAAGCAGAGGACTTTGCTACAGCAGCTGGACTGTATGGACCAGGAGAGGGAAGAGCTGCGGAGAAGTCTGGATGAGGCTGAGGTCCAGCGGTCTGAGTTGGAGGAGCAGCTGCAGAGCTTCCAGAAAGATAGGGAAGAGGGACAATGCCAGCTACAGGCCCAGCAGGTACAATGGGGTAGGATGAGAGAGAAGGCATTCCTCACCTCTGAGGAGCCTCTAACCTTGTTGAGTGTCCCTGAGCCTTTTCTGTACCCCCAAGAGAACTTAGAGCCAGGTCTGAGCTTTTTATTGCCCCCAGGAACTGCTGCAGAGCCTGCAGCAGGAGAAACAGGAGCTGGAACAGGTAACCACAGACCTGCAGCTGACCATCTCAGAGCTGCAACGGCAGCTGGAGGAGCAGAAGGAGCGGGAGCGACTGCTGGTGGTCTTCCCAGACCTGCACCAGCCAGTGGAGACCCAGATCCAAAGTAGGGGTCTGGGGGTACTGCTGAGGGTAGGGTGGACCCAGTTGGGCATGGAGCTTGCCTGGATATGACCGGGGTTTGCTACTGTTCTCAGTCTCAGCAAGAGGAGATGGGGACATGAGGGGGAGCTGTATGGTTCTAGAGCCACCATGAGCCACGAGCACTTCATCTGTTGCTCACCTCTCTCTGGAGCCGACATACAGAAATGCAGGGCAAAGGGAGTGAGTGCCCTTCTTGCCTTAGTGGATCCTGGCATATGCCTGTCTTCCTTCAGCACGTGCTCTGCCCACATGCTAGGCTTTGTTCAACTCTCCATATTTCCTTTCCTACTGTCATGTACTACAGGACCATTGTCAAGGACACAGCGCCGACTGTCCACTCTCCTGGACCCCATGGTCAGGAGCACTGGGCGCCTACATTGGCTCAGAACCCTGTCAGGTGATCTTTGCTCTCCTGCCAACATTTCTAGAGTTCTAGGCCCTGGGTTGAAGGGATTCCTCCCTGGGCTGTCAGGAGGTCCAGTGTTGCTCAGCTGGTCACAGTGAGTAGTCACTGCTGAGCACCAAGTGCCCCTTCTGCTGCCCACAACTGCCTCATTAAGTTGACCTGGACCCTCTTGTTTTAAAATTAAAAATCTTTTGGTGCATTTACTTTGTGTGTGTACCTGCCACAGCAGGAGTGTGGGCAGAAGACAAACGTGGAAGTTGGGTCCAGGTGTCCAAGAGTCAAGCGCAGTGGCTTGGTGGCAGACATCTTTCTTTAGCTGCTGAGCTACCTCGCCACCCCACACATTTGTTAAAAAATCATTTTTTTGTGTATGGATGTTTTGGGTATACATATCTATCTCTATGTACTGTGTTGGTGCCTGAAGGCCAGAAGATAGGGTAGATCCTTTGGAACTGGAGTTGTGAGCGGCCATGTGGATGCTGGGAATTCAATCCTGGTTCATTGGAAGGGCTCTTAACCACTGAGCCATGTCTCCAGCCTTTTTATAAACTAGGAACCTGAGATGTAGCAAGGGCAGCGACTTGTTTGAGTTTATAGAGCTGGACGCTTTCATTCATCCACCACACAGTGTAAAGAGACCAACATGGTGACCTCCTGTGACCCAAGTCCTAGTAGTACCACTGCCAAGCCTTGAATAAAAAAAAAAATCCATTTTGTTTTTTAAGATTTATTCATGTATTTTATGTATATAAGTGCTCTGTCTGCATCTATGTCTGAAGCCCAGAAGAGGACATCAGATCCCATTATACGTGGTTGTGAGCCACAATGATTGCTGAGAATCAAACTTAGGATCTTTGGAAGAGCAGCCAGGGCTCATAACCACTGAGCCGTCTCTCCAGCCCCAAAATCCACTGTTTTACTCAACATTCAAAGCTGCAAGTTCTAGGACTCACCTGGCTCTCAGACTCTAAAATGTACCTTCACTGTCACAGCAGGGTGGCATCAGGGTGGGAAGAGGAGGAGGATGTGCTGGATGTCTGGGGTGCTGCCTCTCTGCCCTGAGGCCCTGTGCAATTGGACACAGGAGGCAGACTCAGTGAGTTGAGACTCCAAATCTGTCTCTTCAGGCTCTAGCAATGTCACCCATGACATGGAGAGGCAAGTGCAAGCCAATGACATCCGTATCCAGGTCCTACAGGAGGAGAACAAGCGGCTCCAGTCAATGCTGACCAAAATCCGGGAGGTGGCCCAGCAGGGAGGCCTCAAGGTGAACCTTTGAAGGACTTGGGTATTTTATTTGGAAAGGGTCCCTACCAAGCAGGATATGAGATTGTACCATGAGAGCCTACCTCATGACATGTGGCTTTAGGTCAAAAGTGAAAAATTACTTCCATACATCAAAACGTATGAGACCATGAAAGACCAAGCCTTCCAGCTCACACTCCCACTACAGCCTCTCATTAGTTCGCTTGTTAGTATATACTATCTGCCCAGGGGTTTGCAGGTGAGGATGGCCTTTGGCTGGCATCCCAAGCCCTGCCTCTTAGCGAAGAGGACGTTTGGGTTTGGCTTGGGATTCTGCCTCCTATCTACCTTATGAAGTTCTCTAGTGTAGAGGGGGACTCCTTCCTGGGCCCTTCTGAGTTTTACCTTCTTTGCAGATGGTCCCACAGGGCCAGCTCTGGTCCTCTCCCTACAAGGGCATCCAGGGAGCAATACCCTCAGCCCAGGCCCAGAGTGCATTCTCAGGGTGAGTAACACTTTTCTTGAGGCTGGGCAGAGATGTCATAACTGGTATGGTGCCTTTGATCACAGGGGATGTTGTTCCTGTCTTCCCTCAGACCCACAGGCAGACGGCAGTCTCCTGGCAGCAGGACAAGCAGTACAGGCAGGACCCATCCAGGTGGGCCCCGGACATCCCCCTCTCGGCAGCCTGGCAGCTTGCCCAGCAAGTCCTTTTTGGGGGATGGAACCCATTCAGCCACCTGCACCCAGAACCCCATAAGGGCCTTGGCCAGGCTGAGGAGAAAGCTTTCACCGAACCGAGGTCAGACTGGTTCTACATACCAGCCCCAGGAGCGGCCTACCTAACCCACAGCAGGGGTAAGGCTGGAGGGCAGGTGGCTAGCAACCCCCCCATGGAATAAAAGCCCCAGCCATCTGCCTACAGCTATCTTGGCCTCAGCGTGGCTGAGCTGGGGGAACAGACCTTCCCTTCTTGTTGGGGAAGGGCCTCTGTGATCCCACCATGCAGGTCGCTGGCCAATAGAAGCCTGGCACTGAGTTGGGAGCTTCCTGTTTGCATCCTGACAGGCACTGTGGGAGGACCACGTTGAGGGGCAGCACCTGAGCAAAATGAAGCACAGCCTTTTTCTGTCCCATAGAAAGGGCTGAGGGGTAACTCCGGATTCACTGACCAGCATTCAGGGTGGGGTCTGGGGTACAAGGACACATCTGAAACAAGGAGCCAGAGGCTAGGAGCTTGCCTTCTGGTTCAGCAAGGCGGGCAGAGAACAGTGCTGCCTTTGCCTTCTACCCAGACTCTGCATCTGATGCAGGACCAAAGGGCACCAGGCAGCTCACCAAGGAGTTTGTTCCTCTAGGAACTACTGAGAGATCAGTAAGTCCTAGACCCACCAAACCATTGGAGGAAAGTCCAGGCCTTTGGACACCTTAGTCAGCCATGGTTTGACGAGAATTAGACTTTGGGGCTCACCCAGTTCAGGATGACACAAGATCGAACAAGGATGCTACCAGCCACACCACGCACACAGTGGTCATTTTTCTAAGCAAGCCACTAGCCTGCCTTGAGTCATGTTGTTTGTGATGGACAGGCTCTAAACTTTTGCTGAGCATTTCTCAGGGCATACTCACCTAGTATAGGTGGCATTATTTATGGTGTAGTAGGGTTAAGTGCCTAAGTTTACAGTGAAGGATCAGTGGTCAGGTCTACTAACCTGCTTCTTTTTTTGGGAGGAGTGTATTTCAAGACAGCAAGCACTTTTCTTTGTAGCCCTGGCTATCCTAGAACTCTGTAGACCAGGCTGGCTTTGAGCCCACAGAAATCCACCTACCTCTGCCTCCCAAGTGCTGGGATTAAAAGTATGTGCCACCACTGCTGGCCCAACTCTGCTTCTTAACAGCCTGGGGGTTCTGGGGCAGACTGAATATTCCAAGCCTCTCTACCAGGGAGAGCTTTGGGCACAGCTCCCTGAGAGAGGCCTGTGACTGCTGAATATCCCAGGCCTCTGCTGACTCAACATCCAATTATTAGCTCTCTCTTGTGCCAGCCAGTAGGCCAGACCCTAGGGAGGCTGAAACAGGAGGATTGAGAGCTTGAGGCTAGCCTGTGCCATATAGCGAGGACCTAACTCAGACAACAGATGGGCAGGCATAGAACAACAGGAAACAATCAGAAAAAATCCAGAAGTCAAATCTATGTGACCAGCCCCTTGCTCAGACTGCTCAGAGGGGAAAAATAAGGTATCACCTTGGGATGTCTCCTTTAGATGGCTCTTGGCAAGAGTCCTTTTATGAGCTCCTGGCTGTACAGAGCTTGATGCTTAGGCTTAGGCTGTGGAGCTGAGGTCCCTACCCCTCGTTGCTCTTACCTGGCCCTTTGTACCACCCATCTTCAAGAAGACAGCAGAGCTGGGGTAGGCATGGTAACACACTGTTAATCCTAGCACTCAGGAGGCAGAGGCAGGAGTATCTCTTTGAGTTTGAAGCTAGCCTGGTCTACATAGCAAGCTCCAGAACAGCCAGGGCCACATACAGACCCCGTCTCAAAAAAAAAAAAAAGAGAAAAGAAAAGGGGGTGTGTGGCAGAGAATGTATGTCTCCAGCATGGAATCCCCTTCAGTCCCGACCACTTCGTGCTTCCCATGGGCTCATGAGTTGGCCGGACGCTTTTCTCATTTTTATTGATGTTGTTGAGTGTTGGGAGCTGAATTCAGGCCTTGTGCATTGTAGGCAAGTGCTCTACCAGTTCGCCACGCCCCAGCCCTTGCCTCTCACCTGAAGGTCACTTTACATAACCTACTCACAGGGGCTAAAACTTCTAGAGCCAGTACTTTAAAGATTATGCAAGGCACGCTCTTGCAGCCCAGGACTGCAAGGCCTTGAGGATTGTAAGAATTCTACCTGTTCCCAGCAAGAGAAACCAAGGTGATTGGTATTTTGTTTGTTTTTCTTTCTGAGAGAAGCCCAGGCTGACTTCAAACTCCAAGTATAATCAGGAGTTCCCTTCCCAGAGGCTACAGAACAAGAGGATTACAGGGGCTGCCCCCTAACCCAGTTTAGCCTTGAATTTGTTGTTATTTGAGACTGGTCTCTCTGTGTGGCCTGGCTGTCCTGGAACTCGATATGTAGACTAGGCTGGCCTTGAACTCTCAGAGGCCTGCCTCTGCTTCACCAGTGCTAGGACTTAAGGAATGCACTACTGTGCCCAGCTGGCCAGCATCCACCTCTTTATTGCCTGTCTCCACCTCCAGGTTTCTGGGATTACTGGCATATGCCACCACATACCCATCTTTTCCTTAACATCTTAAAACATCACACAGATTTATGTCTTATGTTAAAATATATTCCATGTTTATTTTACTATTAAAACTTCCCTATCCAAACATTTGTTTCTATGTTTTCACTTTTTTTTTCCTTTTAATGATGCCCTTGGCAGATGCACCACATATATTCTGTGGCCTCAAGTATCCTGGTCAGTAACAGGCCAACCAAGAAATACAGCATTAGATGGTTTCTAAGGCCTCTGATCCCAGCTAGACTGGAGGAATCCAGCTGGACAGGCAGCAGGGAGTGGAGCAGGGTCACTTTAATGTCATACCTTTGATTTGATCAGGCCATGGCCCGAAAGACAGGGTCATGCCAGTGGGTCCCATGGCCACACATCTTTCCCCTCAATATATCCCCCAATAAATAGCATAAAGTCCAACACTGAAGCTCCAGAGTGCTGCAGACAGGTGTAATGGCCGTATTTTGTTTCCCAGCGTTATGGGAGCTGCCTATGAGGACAGACACAAATACCCAGGTTTGCAGAGAAGGGCTCTAATGATTTCTCCTTGCCTGCTGGGTCCTGGCTCTGTCTTCAGCCTGGAGCTGTGGGACCTTCCCTTTGCCCACAGGGCTAGCTGGTCTGTCCATCCCATTCTCCTGTAGTGTAGGCTGGGAAGGGTCCATCCCGAAGTGCAGAACGGCCACTGGGGCAGTTAGTCATCTGAGTAGTGGTTCCCTGTAGGGAAAGGGGGAGAGGTATCAGGTGGGGCTTAGGGAGTTACCCAGGATCCCACCTGGCCTTGGGTGCTCACCCAGGACGTTGAACTTGCACAATGGGCAGGTCTGTTGTAGCATCAGCCAGGGATCCACGCAGTCTCGGTGGAACTCATGCTTACAGGGCAGTACCCGGAGCCACTACAGGGTGGGAGGAGGGACACAGGCTCTAGATGGGGGCTAGACCTGTGGCCTTCACCAGGACTGTGCAGAGTACTCCTAGGCCATCCCCAGCTGTGCTTTTGGCAGCCGTATAAGGACTAGAAGAAGGTCCTGGTTGGAGATTTGAGAGTCTCTTGGGAGCAGGACTGGGGACGCCACAGGTCAGCTTGTGGCCGACTGTGCCCAGGCACTAACCTGCTTGTTACAGAAGTAATCTAGACAAACAGCACAAGTCTCAGTGCCAGGCTCTGGAAGGCTGTGTGCTGCCCTGCTCAGCCGGCAGCGCCGGGTCTTGAGGGACGCTAGTCTTCGAACCACACGACGTTTGAACAAATCCTCCTGTAGGAAGAGGATGGCCACAGTCTTGCAGGCCCAAGGGCTATGGGCATGAGGGCTTCCACAGTCTGGCGCCCACCTGGCCTCCAGGCTCCTGCTGGTTCTGTCTTGACGCCTGCCGTTGGGCCTGAACCATAAGGCCTGTACACAAGAGCATGGCCACAAGCAAGATGGCGTTCCATAGCTGCTGCAGGGGCTTCTGGGGAGGGAGGCAGATGTCAGGGGCGCTGAGGCTGCTCCATATGCTTCCTCCCAGGAATATCTACCTCCCAGAAACTCTGAGGGCCTCTGTCTGTGGAGGCTCCAATGGCCTATGTGCTCCTCCGGGTCTGCCCCAGCGCCATAGAGAATCATGTCTCCCTGTTACCCTGCTACTCTGTCCCCAGCATAGATTTCCTCCTTGTCTGTTCTCAGTCCTATATCCTCCACTCACCTTCACCTCAGCTGATGTTCACACCCAGAGCCTCAGAAAAAGCTGGTGAAAATGCTCCTGTGCTACGACCATTTCTCTCTTGAACCGGCAGCAACGCAGCACCCCCCACCCCTATGTCCCGGACTTCACCAGCAATCTGACAGCCATGCCCCGACTCCCTTGTCCCTTGCCTTGCCACATTTCCCTATCTTAAAAATTGATTTTTTCCCCCTTGTCCCTTTACACCTTTGGCCTACTGCTCCAGGAGCATCCCCTGGTGCTCAGGGTGAGTGCTCCCCCTGCCCAGCCATCCTAATACCCATAAGCCATGGGCTCCTTTGCTGCTGCCATAGGTAGTCCTCAAGGCCCATTAGTATGACATAGGCATATTATAGACACGGTCTTTGTGGAATGAAGCTGAAGTGACAGAAGAAGCAAGCCACAGGGGCGTTCCCACATAGGTCCGCCACTTCACACAGAGTGCGGATGTGCTGTGACTAACAAGTCACTTCAAAGCTCTCAGCTTTTTTGGTAGTTCTTTGCCACAGTACACAGGGTAGGATGTCTGAATGGTCCTATAAATCCTGAGAGCGTTCTTCCTAACAGTGGTTCGACTCCCATCCCAGCAGGGGAGAGGGGCCGAAATGACTGGACAAAAGAGCCACCATCCTAGAAGAGGCCAAGACCTGTGGATGCAGAAAAACTAGCCCTTGCTTGGAGTGAAAGCACTGGGGGGTCATTAGATGTGTCTGTAACCCAGCCTCTTTCCCCTCTAATCACAGTGGGGTGGTCGTACCTATTCCAGGAAACTCTCTGAGCCCAAGGTTGGGCTCAGGTATTTTTGGCTGTGACCTGGAAGAGTCTGTGCCTGCCAGCTTGTGGTTCAGCCCTACAGAATGACCGTGTGTACCTGCTCCTGGCCAGAGTGCAGGCTGGAGGCTGGAACCACCCTGCAGTGTCCTGTGCTACAGTGTGGCAAGCCAGTCAGGAGACATGCTGGGCAGCCATCAAGGCTAAGCCGTTCTGAAGCCTGTGGTCTGGAGCAGCCAGGACGGAAGCCCAGGATAAGGAGAAGACAGGCAGGGCCCCTCTATTAGGGCAGCCAGGATGTTGTACCGCCTCAGGTGGTCACTGGGCCTGGAGTCCGTTATTCATCAGGGCAGTTACTAGAGATGCCTGGCCAGCTATCATTAGGACATGTCACCTGCCATGGCCATATGGCATTACATGGGCCACCCCCATCTTGCCCGGCAGTTATCTTCACATATGCTCAGCCTTGTCCTCTGTCCCTGCCAGCCTGGATTAAACTATACATTCTCACCACAGGCCACGGAGACCCTTTCCCAGCCTGTAACCTCTCCCGCTGCCCTTCACCATATGCTTCCCTTGCCCACAGGTCTGAGTAGCCCACCCCAGTGAGAGATGAGTGTATGTGAGGAACATGAAAGCATTTGGCCTCTGGTGGTTCACCTAAAGTTTAGGAGCTGGGGTTTTAGCCTGTCTGACTTGAAACTGGCCCACATCACAAACTATTGGAATCTGTGCACTAGGAGGCGAGAGTATGTCTGCTTCCCTTCAACCTACACAGATTGGGGTTCAAGAAATGCTATGGAGGCTGGAGAGATGGCTCAGTGCTTAAGAGCACTGACTGCAGAGGTCCTGAGTTCAAATCCCATCAACCACATGGTGGCTCACAACCATCTGTAATGGGATCTGATGCCCTCTTCTGGTGTGTCTGAAGACAGCTGCAATGTACTTATATATAATAAATAAATAAACCTTAAAAAAATGCTATGGACTGAACACCTTGAACACCTGGAAGCCAAGCACTGGAAGATGTGGACACAAAACACAGCCACAGCCACGAGAACACAGTCTCTCCCCAGCATACAGGCTTGGATCTCCCACAGCAGTGTGAAAGCCTGGCAAAGCCCAGCCATGCCCAGCAGAGAGTGGGGCTATGAGCAGAGGAGCAAGAGAAACATCCAAAGCAGAAAGGCAGGATGAGCGGCGAAAGATCCACTAGCCAGCCGAGGACTCATGCGGACAGAGGAAAGGAAGAAATACCAATCACTGGCCCAGCCCAGAGGCAGGATATCTGAGGGAGTATGGGAGCTGGGAAGCAATTCATACAGGTATCGAGACAGGACTAGAAATACAGTATCAGTGGGGGCGACACTGTCTGCCAGAACACTTGCTTAGCCTAAACATGGCCCTGGGTTCTGTCCCCAGTGGGAAAAACGTGGGACAAGTGAAGAGAGCTGTGGAGGCCACTGAGCAGAGAACATGAAGACATCGGTTGCTACCGCTGCCCACCACCCCAGGCCAAGTGTCATGGTACTGCTAATAACCTACTATTCCATGATCTAGCTACTAAATGATTAACTGAGGTATGCAAGCCTGTCCTAGGATCCATTGGCACCCACCTGCTCCTGGGCCTGAGCACCTCCCAGGCACACCAAGTCCTGCCAGCCTCCGTAGCCATCCTTGGAGAGACCACAGGTGGTCCACAATGTCAGCTTCCACTCGATGTTGGCTGAGAGGGACTCTCCGCTGCTGATCTCAGCAGTAGCCTGGGTCTTCCTGGGAGGAGATTCATGGGTGGGGAGCAGACAGAAGGCCTTTGGAAAGGGCGGCCTATATTCCTCTACCTGGCTTTGCAGTGGATACCCAAGGATAGTGTTGCCGTAGGCCTCTTGATTTGGCTCCCAGACTTTTCCTAGCTGTTCTTTACCCAGCCAGGCAAAGGAATAGCCTGTCAAACAGACATCCAGCTTCCTCATGCTGGGCTGGTCCCCTCTGCCCATAGAGTAGTTCCTTTTCCAGATCCTGCCTCTCCTCCCCTCCCCTCCACCAGTTTCAACCTTAGACAATAGCTTTTAGGGCCTTCTGCAGAGACACCCTCCCCCCAACATGAGACCCACAGCACTCAGGCATCGGACCACCCAGAACTAACGGAACTCACTGCAGAAGTGCCTCCAACAGCTTGGTGACATTGGATGAGTAATGGAGAACTATCACTGGCCTCAGCAGAAGCTGGGATATGTCCAACTGCAGGAGACAGGCAGGGTCAGCAGGCTTCAGTCCCCTGTCCCTCACCTGCTCACCCTCACAGTGCAAGCAAGCCAGTTTACCTCTCGAACCACACTGTGGTTTAGGATGAGGAGAAGCAGGGCAGAGGCTCCCAGGAAAAGGGCTCGGCGCATCTGCAAGGGAAGATAGAACGTGAGAAGCTGCCACACGTCTGCCTTACCTGTGACCCTAGCTCTCAGGAGCCTGACCTCTGGATAGACTAACTATAAGCTCCCTGAAGCCAAGCCAAAGCTAAGGGACGGTTTTAGAGGCCAAAGAGATAATGACAGTCAAAGGCAACACACAGTGATTGTGGACTAAGGTAATATTTAATTATGAAACAGATTACGACATTTTATAGATGTTAACTTTTCTACTTTCCTATACCATAGTTACATAAGGAATATTCTTGATTTCAAGAAATTTGCCCATTATCTTGTGTGTGAGAAACTTAGACTCCTTTCGTTCTGTAAGATCCAAAATCCTTGCCATTTGCCCTAGTTCTGGCAAAGCAGTTCTCCACCCTTGCTGACTCCTATCACCAGAACAGTCCACTTTCCCCTGCAAATCTCTCCACCTCCCCATTACACTGTTTAGATGCTCTATTTTGGTGTCTGAGGACCCACTCGGGCCCAGGGCTTCTCCAGAAGGCTCCTCATAGGCCACTTGTTAGCCTGGCTCTAACAGATGTTCTGGAAAGCATTTTCTTTCTCCCCTTCCCTCAAACAACCCTTTGCACCTGCTGGACCAGGGCCTTGGGATATGCCTTCTGGCTACTGCCTTGGTTCTCCTGGTGGAACTGGGCGACCTGCTCTTTGCCCACATATGCCACTGCAATCCAGCCATCTACGGGTATCTCTTGTTCAGCATCCACAACATCCATCTGTGTTAACGAGGAACCATAAAAAGAGAGGCAAAGCAACGGCAATGGCAGCCAGGGTCTGCCACAAAGCACGAAAGGTCAGGGTGTGGGAATGAGTGTGGAAGGGGCATGTGGATCTCAGGTTTGCGAACCCCTGAATGCTGGGGAGCAACATTCTGGACTGTCAAGGACTAGCTTCGGGATGAAGACAGCGGGTCGTGGCAAGTTTAGGCAGGGTTGAGCTCACCAGCAGCAGGCGGCCGCCCAGCAGAGGTTCCGGACCCGCTTCGGGACCGATCCTGACACCCTCCAAAACCAGGGAGTCCTGCCTGGGCAGCTTCACATCCACCCGCACTGCGCGGGCTCCGCCCCGCCCAGCCCGGGCAGCCGTCTCGCTGCCGTCCGCCGCGGCTCCGGGCCCCATCAGGCCCAGCCACAGAGGCAGTAGGGGCATCAGCAGCAGCAGTGGCGACGGCGGCGATGGAGGAGGGGGCGGCGACGATGGCGACCTCAGCGCGGCACGATCGGCAGGGCCCATGATCAGACCTGAGAGGTGGCGAGGCCGTAGTCTAAGATCCAGGGGGGCACCAGGAGAACAGTGAGCCAGGCCGCGCCGGACAGGGCGGGGCGCGGCACCGGGAGGGGCGGGGCCGCAGCCGGAGGGGGCGGGGCGCTGGGAGGGTGAGTTGGGTGTTTGACAGCGAGAGCGCCTCCTGGAGGCTCCGGAGAAACCTAATGTAGGAGGCTTGGGGAGATGATACCTTAGAGCCACAGGCCTTGGAGAGTTCACCAGATTGTCAGTGGAAACCGGTGCGGGTTGTCTCAGGATCGGAGAAATGTAGGGACGAGGGAGGCGTAGGGGTCTAGGCTGATTGACCTACGGTGTGGCCAAGTCTATGTCCCATCCTCCTTCGAGTCAGCGTTTCTTCATGGGCATGGGATCAAAGAGCAGGCAGAAGAGGGAGATGAAAAGCAGATGGGAAGATTGAGGCCATGGTTTTAAAGGAGCAGGGGGAAGGGCTGGACACATGAGGCTGGGCAAAACACGCAGAGCCATAGCGGGACGGAGAGCTGGACTGTCCTCGTCTGTAAAATGGGCTTGATCTATAAACCTGCGCTATCTCACTTCTAACATGATCTCCACTGCTTACTGGATCGTGAAGGTTCACTTTTGTCCTAAAATTTGGCCTTCAACCCTGCGGGTTGTGGCTGCTGGGAGCTGGCTCAGTATGAAACCTGAGCCTTTTACAAACTGTGCCCTGATAAAAGGGCAAAGGGCAGATGAGCTGCAACAGCCCCCCCTTCTAATAAAATATTAAAATCTACAGAAAATAGAAACCTGCTTAGCCACCAGTATGCAATGACCAGAATACTTCTAAAGAAGACAGAGTTGTAGAGAAGAAACTGCAAACAAGGGGTTGATATAAAGGCAGTCAGTGCTTATAAAAACTTGGTCAGAGGAGGTACCACCCGGAAAAGAAGTAAAATTGCACCCCTGCTGCACTGTGCATAGAGAAAACCAGTCCATTTGAATTAAAGACCCAAACAAGAGAAGTGTAATTTTAACATTTTAATAAAGAATCAGAATATTTGGGTGATTTCAAGTGCATGAGAGTTTGGTTTTTGTTTGTTTTTAATAATGAAATAACTACATTATGAGGGGCGTGCCTATAATCCCAGCACTTGGGAGGGCGAGGCAGGAAGATCATGAGCTTGAGGCCAGCCTAGGCTACGCAGTGAGACCCTATTTTTAAAACATGTTAAATGATGGGTGTTAGGAAAAAGATGAAGAGAGTGGGGGGAGGGGATATGCTCCGTGGAGGTGGGGAGTGCCTCTGGGGGACCCATGTTGACAATCCCTTTCCCCTGAGGAACCAGCCACACAACAGTATAGTTCTGAATAGAGTTTATTCAGGGCATGGGGAGGGGAGTTAAGAGGATAGTAGAGGCAGAGAGAGAGGGAAGACAGAAGAGGAGAAGCAGAGGCAGGCCATGAGCACGTGGAAGGGGGAGGGGAGGGAATAGGAGAGAAGGGGCAAGGGAGGGAAAGCAAGAGAGTAGTAAGAGACCAAGGGAGAGAGGAGGGGGACAAGTAGCCCCTTTTATAGTGTCAGGTAATTGGGGCAGAGCTTACCTGGGATGGGGTGGGGTTTACAGAATCCCAACAATGGGGGTAGCAACTGGAGGGATTGCTAAGTGATTAGGCTGCTTTCTCAGAAGATCGGGGTTTAGTTCCCAGCACCCACATGGACTGCTAGTTCAAAACTGCCTGTGACTCCAGTCCCAGGGGATCTGTCGCCCTCTTCTGGCCTTAATAGGACACTGCATGCATATGGTACATGGTATGCCTGTGGGTTGTAGGCCAACACTCATAAAAGAAAAAAGAAAAAAGCTCTTACTATAAAATCGACCTGGTAGGATGTCTCAGTGGGTAAAGCCTCATGACCTGAGAGCCTGTATTTTATCCCTGGGACTCATGTGATAGAAGAGAGCAGTGAACTCCTGCAGTGTCCCTTGGCCTCCACCCATGTCTTGGCACTCTCCCACTTACACCCACATTTTGACACACATTTCCACACAAGTGTCATGATACACATGGTCTCCCTGCTTGCAGAACTAGATGTGAAAATGTGCTGGATGCTTCTATATCAACTTGACACAAGCTAGAGTCACCTGAGAGAAGAGAGCCTCAGTTAAGGAATGCCTCTAAGCCAGGCAGTGGTAGCACATGCCCTTAATCAGGCAGATCTCTGAGTTCAAGGCCAGCCTGGTTTACAGAGTAAGTTCCAGGGCATCCAGGACTATGGAGAGAAACCCCATCCTAACCTCCTGAATGCCTCCATAAGACCAGGCTGTAGGCAGGCCGGTGGGGCATTTTCTTAATTAGTGATTGACAGGTGAGAACTCAATCCATTGTGGGTGGTGCTAACCCAGGTTACACACTCCGGGATCTATAGACAGCAGGCTGTGCAGGCCGTGGGAAGCCAGGAAGCTGCACCCCTCCACACCTCCTCATCAGCTCTCCAGGTTCCTGCCCTGCCTTCCTTTAGTGAGACATTAGAAGCCAAATAAACCCTTTCCTCTCCAGTTTCTTTTGGTCATGGTGTTTATCCACAGCAACAGGAACCCTACTTACAACAAAATACTAACAAATAATAATATTTAAAAATAATGTGTCCATGATAAAGTGAAAAATAGCACACTCAGGCAAAAGAAAGGCTGGGGAGACTGTCGGCAGGTGAGTCTGCATGTAGTGCAGGCCTGGGAACCAGCATCTACCTCTAAACACTGGTGTAAATATTAGGTGACCGCTGGGCTACATTCTCAGCCCCTGGAGCCTGAGACAGAGAACGCCTTAAGCTAGCCAGCTCGGGTCCAAGTGAAAGAGCTGCCTGTGTATGTGAGTGGAGATCTAGCTAGACGTGTAGATGTCTTCCTATGGCCTCTACACATATACATGCACATATGTGTTCCCCAACATTCCCATGTACGGACATACATGAACAAAAACCCTCTACGAATGCGTATGTTATGTTAATAAGTAAAGTAATAGAAGCCTCAACCCCAAACTGGAAGAAACTGTTTATAACCAAATGACTCATTCCCAGAATATATAATGCACAGATAAGAGGGCATGACATCACCGACAGGGATTGGATGGATAAGGGAACAAGAATGGTCTATAAATATGTCTGCTGAAGATATATCTCACAGATGGAGCATGTGCTGAGCATCCATGAGTCCCTGGATTCAGTCCTCAGTGGTGTGGGAGTTTTCGAATAACTAAAAGTAATTATTTATTTTGGGAGTAGCATTCGAGACAGGGTTTCTGTGTGTAGTCCTGACTGTGCTGGAACTCACTAAGTAGACCAGGTCAGCCTTGAACTCAGAGATTCACCAACTTCTACCTTCTGAGTGCTGGAATTAAAGGCGTGCACCACCACAACCTGGCAAAATTCATTTTTGGGAAAAACACTAAGGATTTTAGGTCCTGTGAGAGGGTAACTGGAGTCTGACAATGCAAGAAGCTGTCAGGGAAGTGCATTTCCACCCAGCTGAGGGGTTAGGATTTAACCACTTTGCTGTGCTAGCCAGCAAGGTACAGCCATACTAGAAAACTATTTTCATCAAAGGAAACCAGATACATACATTATGTAGGTATTCTAGTTCTAAGGATCTAGCTTAGAATAAGGATTGTTCACACAGACAATGCTATTCTTTTAAAAAATCTTAAAAGATAAGCCTAACAAATCCTAAGATGCTGGCATATGCCTGTACACTCAGCATTTTGGAGGTGGAATCAAGCAGATTACAGGTACAAGGCCAGCTTGAGCTACAAAGTGAGACCCCATATGCAAACAAATGAAGCTGAATGCTGTGGCAGCCACCTGTAATCCCAGATCCTGAGGAGGCTGAGGCAGAGGGACTGTTTGGGTCCAGGAATCTAAGCCAGCTTTGACAACACAGCAAGACCAGTCTCAAATAAATCCAACCCCCAAACCCCTGGCTCCTAAACCATACTTCAAGTCAGTGCCAGTATTACTGGAGGTAGGTTTGTTTCTGTTAGGTGTAAAAAGTTTCCAGCGAGGAAATGCTCATGTACGGTCTTGGCTGAGAACCACCCCACTGTGATGTACAAAATGAGGTTGCACTGTAGAAGACTGGACATAGCCCAACTCTCTATGACCAGGAGAAGAGATAAATGGTATCTGTAGACTATCATACACCAGACATGAATGCTTTGTGGCACAAATGATTCTTACAGGATGCTGAGTACAAAAGGCGCCTCTTTTGTTTTGTTTTGTTGAGACAGGGTTTCTCTGTGTAGCACTGGATATCCTGGTACTAGCTTTGTAGACCAGGCTGGCTAAAACCTTACAGAGAGCCACCTTAGAAGGCAACTTTCTTAATAAGAAGCCTAACAAATTCATTGAGACATCTAAGATCAATATACAGAACTCATCCTGCCTTTATATGCCAGCAAGAGACCATTTTAAAAAGAAATTAAAGCAGTAACCTAACTCATAATAATATCATACAAACTAATGAAATATCTTTGGATAATAATACAAACAAGGAGGTAAAAGGACATGTGTGCTGAAAACTACAAAATGTTACTGAAGAAGGACAGACAGACAGACCCACAAAGGGATCTGCACTGATGGATTAGCAGGATTTATATTGCTGAAGCACTCCTGCTGCCCAAATCAACAGAAAAATTCTGTGCAATCCCTGTCACAGCTGTCATGACCTTCAGTGAAGAAAAGAGCCCAGCCCTAGTTCTTGTGGAATCACAAGGCCCCGGATATCCAGAGCATATGAAACATGGGAATCAAGAACAGGAGTCACAGGAGTCATACTAAAAACCGCAGTGATCAAGTGGTGTGGCACTCACACCATGACAGAGGGTGGGAAGATGGCTCAGTGCTCAAGAGCGGGTACTGATCGAGCACAGGACTTGAACTCTCAACATGCTCATCAGACAGCTCACACTCACACGACTCCAGCTCCAGGGGATCCAATGACCTCTCTGACCTTCTAATGTGCTGACACTCAGGTACGAACCCAAACCCACCCCAACATAAATACACAGAATTAGGAATCTAAAAAAAAATCTTAAAGATGCATAAAGAGAACCGGTGAGCAATGGAAGAAAACTGTAGAATTGAGAGTCTAGAGATAAGTCATCCATACATGATTGCGTGGAGTTGATTTTCTGTTCTATGTTTTAGGGTTTAGTTTTATTTTATGTATGTCTGTGTACTATGTACATGCAGTACCAATAGAGGCCAGAAGAAGGCAATAGATCACTGGAACTGGAGTTACAGACATAATTGGTCAAGGACATGCCGGGAACTGAACCTAGGTCCTTTGGAAGAGCATCCAGCACTCTTATCCTCTGAGCCATCTCTCCAGGTTTCACAGAACTGATTTTGAACAAGTCAAGATGACAAGATCATTCAATGGAAAATTTTGTCAGCAACCCACAGAATAATAAAGTTAAAGCCCTTACCTAATGTCACAGGCAAAATGAACTCAAAATGGTTTCTCGGTAGAAACGTACAACAGTGCAGTCACTCTGAAGACAGTTACTCAAACACTCTTGAGACAGTTCCTCAAAAGCTAGAAAAAGGTATGTGTTAGTGAAGGCGTGGAGAAACTTGAAATTTTTGTTTGTTGCTGTTAAACACAGGCTGGGGGTGGGGGACGACTTTGTGGGTAATGCAGATGCTGCGTCAGTGTAAGGACCCAAGTTCAGGCCCTAGCACTCACATAAAAGCTGGTGACAGATGGGTGTCTGTAACCCTAGTATTAGTGGGTGAGAGCAGGTGGATCTAGCCAGTCTAGCAAAAACACTGAGTTCATAGTTCAATGAGAGACCTTGCCTCAAGAACTAAGGTGAAGAAGCAAGTGAGCCATCCGGGGGGGCTGGAATGGTGCCCAGAGGCTTACCTGTCTGAGCACTTGGTTCCCACTTGCTGGAGCTGTCAGAGGAGAAGTATTAGAAGGTGGAGGACGTGTGGCACCCCAAAACTCACTTCTGATCACTCACTTAACTGTGAAACGAGTTCTTCCACCAGGTCACAGGCTGTGAAAATGCCACTGAGGTAGGTGAGGCATGCCATGGACTGTGGTATGAAGGGCAGGAAGAGCAAATTACATACATGCAAGTTATATGCTCTTATAACCAGGAAGAGCTGTGAAGTACACTGCCACCAGGTGGCGTCCTAGGCCCAGGAGAAAGGTTGCCATCTTGGAACTCCCGGTTTGATGTGTTGTTTTTGTTTTGTTTTAAAGATTGATTTATTTTATGTGAGTACACTGTCACCTTCAGACACACCAGAA
The DNA here is from genome assembly GCF_963924665.1 of Micromys minutus. Lineage (NCBI taxonomy): Eukaryota > Metazoa > Chordata > Mammalia > Rodentia > Muridae > Micromys > Micromys minutus. Next base: position 28,930,003 of record NC_137969.1, on the reverse strand, counting down.
GAGGGCATCAGATCCCATTACAGATGGTTGTGAGCCACCATATGGTTGCTGGGATTTGAACTCAGGACCTCTGGGAGAGCAGTCCGTGCTCTTAACCACTGAGCCATCCCTCCAGCCCTGATGTGTTGTTTTATACAGAAAGAGCCTCAAGGGAAAAAATGCCCAGCTCACCAGATCAAATCCAAGGCCTAGGGGCCTGAGATCCTGTACAATAACAAGAGACATTCTGGTTCCAGCGTTGGCGGTGATTTTAGACGTGAGGGGTGATACTTACAGAATTCAGAAGCCTCTTCACTTTGCAGACATGAGACCCCAACCAACACAGGAGAATCGTTTGATGGCCCCTTGGGTACCATCATAGCTCCCTCTACCCACCTGGATGCCCAGAAAGGGTTACTGAGACAGTCACCCAGGCTCACGCAGGCCAGGTGGAGAGCACCAGCAGGCAACTGTCGTAAGGCATGAGAAGGAAGGGACAGACCTGCTCCTTCCTTTTGTCCATCCACAGTCCAGGCACTGTACCTCCAGCCGTGGCCCTAGCCTACAGTGGCTCCTGCCCTTGAGAACAGAGTAAACCTAACCACAAACACTGCCACACCATTCCAGATGGCAGTTGAGTGCCACACTGAGAACAAAACAGAATGAGACAGGCATGGGGGTCAGGGGCAACTTCAGTCTGGAGATGGGCACAGAAAAGCCACTCCCAGATGGCGTGTGGGTAGCCGCCTCCGGAGAGTCTGGGGCAGAAAACAGGAAGTACGAGCAGACAAAAGCTGCTGCTTTCGCTAGGTTCTAGGTATTTTTTTCATAAACTAGTTTACTTAACCCCAGTGGTGAGGTAGTGAGATTTTTCACAGCCATTTCTCAATAGGAGCCCGAGGACAGTGCCAGCTAATTTTGTTAGGTAACAGAACCAGGTGGTCTGGTTCCAGAGTTTGTGGGCCACCATTCTGTCTCCCAAGTCCCTGGTGTGGAGTGAACAGACCTGGTGCTGAGAGCTAGCCTCCATCTTGGATGCAGGGTAGGGCACAAATGTACTGGGAAGTCCTCAGCCTCTTGCTAACTAGTGCCAGATTGAAGTAAGGCCTTCAGAGACCCTTCTGGTCTTCTAGTCTCCTCTGAGGCAGTCCAGAGGCCCCAGAACCCTGCCCCCAGCCTCCTCCTTGGCAGCTAACTGGGCCACCTCATTCTAAAGGGATTTGATTCTCTGAGACAACCAGAGACTGGTGAGAAAGGACTTAGGGATTAGACAGTGATACCCGGGAAGGGACTTAATCAGAGGGGTTCAGGTGTGGGAAGTGGGGCTGGGAGAGGATTTGTATCTCTTGACAAAGCCAGGGTGGGCTGAGAAACTGAGGAGGAAGTGGGGACTCAGGGGAGGAGAGGGGGGTGGACTTAGGTTCTCGTTTTTTCTTTGTCTTCAAATAACCCATGATAACAACAACAACAATAATAGTAACAATGCCTTACCCTGGATATTCATCGCTTTCTCAACATGTCACTTGGAATTATCACAGTGGCCCCAGGGGGGAAGGCGAGGATTATTTTTCACTCTAGGCCACTGGTACACGGAGAAGAGAGAGAGACGATGTGAGGCAGCTGCAACCCCACAAGGCAGTGTTAAGAGGAGGGGACCTTCCTCTGGGACTATGAGTTCGAGGGCTTTCCAGAAAGTTCCTATGGCCCTGGCACTGGGGAAGTAGAGTGCTCCACAAATATTTGTTGAAGGATTTAAAAAGACTGGGCTGTGCTTCTGTCTAACATCCCCGTGCCAGTCTTTTTGCCACTTTGCCTGCCACGGGCATCAGGAGATCTGAGGTCAGGGCACTAGAGGAGGGACTTTGATTCTGAGGCCAAGGTTCTCCATTGGATGAGGAGGCCCCGGAGACACAAGCAAGTGGCCATGAGGGGAACACGGCGCCCCCATCTTACTCTCACACTCATGCATGCTGGTGCTGAATAGCCCCTATAACACACTAGTTCTAGGACACAGAAAAAGGCTGACACTTCCAGTCCAGAGCCCTTCCTGTGCCCAGAGCTGTTCCCTAGAAGAATTTAAATCCTGGTGCCCTAATTCCTAAAATTAAAGCTCCCAAGCACTTCTTTCAGTTGTCTGTACTTCCTTGGCCTCAGTTCCCTGCAAGGCACACTCAGAACCACACACGCTTGTGCTACCAAAGCTTATGTCCAGGCTGCCTTACCCTGGAGGTCAGGTCCTTCCTGGCAGTCTAGGTGACAGTCACAACAGAGAAGAGTCCTGGTGAAGGTCAGGAAAGGGCTTCTGGCTGGCAAAGGTGATATTTCAATGGGTCAATAGGGGAGCCGTTTCTGGAAACAGCTTTGGGTCAAAGCTTTGAGGGCCAAGGAAGAGCTGGCTGAAAGAACTAAGAATTCAGGGACAGAGGGGAGCAGTGTGTTTTGGGGAATGGCAGGTAACATCTCTGACTGATAAGAAAGTGTATAGCAAGAGGGAGTTTGACAGTTCAGGCCAGAAGAGATGCTGGGAAGAGATGGAGTAGGCCTTGAAGCAAGACAATGAGAGTGGGGTGGTTTCTGAGGGATCAGCAAGTGCTGGCACTTGGGCAGAGGGAAGCAATATACCTCGCAGGAAGGGAGAATTGTAGGGGAGGGGGAGGGGAATGGAGGAAAGGTAAGGTAGGAAGGAGAGAGCCTCAGCAGCCAGCTCAGAATAGTTTACCAGGCTGTTCGTCTAGGATTTATATTATCAGATTAACCGTTGGCTTCCCAGTGGGCTGGACATGGCAAATCTCAGTAGAAGCAGTGGGCAGCTGGAAAACTGGAAAGGGGCGGACAAGAGGGAGAGTTCTTTGCTCAGTCTTTTTCTTGGGTATACACAGCTTTTGGGCTGGGGGAGAGGCTTCAGGGACTAAGTTCCCTGGAATTAAATAAACATGCCCCTTGTAGCTTTTCGAGTGGCCCCTGCAGCCAGGTTTGTCTTGACTGCAGGTGCTCCTCCGTAACCACCCCTCACCTCGGCTTCCTCCACACATCATGTGACTTGTCACCCTAGAGGACTGGCCAGCCCTTCTAAGAGAAGCCATCTGATGGGTGTTTAAATTGTCCAGGGCTGTACCACCAGAAGGGGTACAGTGAAGAGCACACTGCTCCTGGGGGCCTCGTAAAGCTCTTGAAGGCCTCACATCCAGTGAAGAAGGCAGCTCTGTCCTGTGCTAAGCCTGAAGCCAAGAAGCCGTAACTAGGAGAGAGACACCTGCATTGCATGAAAACTCTGCTGAGGTCAGGCTAGGGGCCTGCCAGCCACATGCTGTCCCTCAGCCCACCCTTCATCAGATTTCTTAGGAGGAGGCCACACCAGGGGCACAACTGGATTCTTTCCTATGCCAACCAAGAATAGGCCTGTTGCCACCTGCCTTGACGCTGGGTGAGGAGAGACAGGTGGGACATTCTGCTTCCTATAGTCCTAAGACCTGGATTTGAGGCAGCTGAGGGGTTACCTCTGCACTAATGCCAGGCAGGAAGGAGTGGGTCCAACTGGAAGCTTCCCTTTTTCCAACTGCTGGGTACCCTATATCTGTCATGCTATTCGTGACTTTGGACAAGCCATGGCCTCCTGAGCCTGTCCCTCGCCCTCCCCCCACCCTCACTGCTGTTGCTGTTAGGTAAGGCCACAATGAACTCCATGAGATGGAGCTTACTTCACTGTCCTTCACTTTAAAGCCCCTCCCCCATCCTCTCCTTCCTCTCTGCTTTCCTCCAATACTTGTCATTCTTTGAGCCCAGGCTAGCCTGGGCTAGCCCAGGCTAGCCCAGGCTGGTCTTCCTGCATTGGTCCTGAGTGCTGTAGTGCCACCATGTTTCATCCTTGTTTACGGGAGTCTATACTGGGGGGGGATGCAGGGTTTGTGGGGATTCTGGTAATTGAAGCAAGACAGTGTGTCCTGTGGGCCTCATGGCCTAGAAGGTCGACGTTACTAAGGAAGGTCACACCAAGGCTTTAAGCACCACCCGCTTCCCATCCCGGCCAATCTGCTGCCTCCACATCTCTGACTGGAGCTACACTTTGCACCTACCACCAGAACTTGGCTCAGGCTACTGTGCTGATAGAAGTTGAGGAGTCTCTTCCGTTTCTCCCACATCTTAAGGTCTAGTCCTAATTCTGCTCTCTCCATGGAGCCTTCTAGGATCTCGTCATCCAAGGAAAACATCAACCTTTTGAAGGCCCGCTGTTTGATTCCTCTTCTTGGCCATTTGCCTTGCTCTTGTGTTCTCTTTAGTATGTTTGGGACCAAAAGGTGGTGTCTGAATATTTATTTCTAGGTTCCAGAACAATGCTACCCGCTTGGCACACAGTAGGAATTAAAAGTGGCCCTGGCCCTGTGACCAGGTATTACTGCGGGATCAAAGTGGCAGGGGACTGTAGCATTGAACTCCATTGTGTGAGTCAGAAGCAGTAACTGGGGGGTGGGGAGGCAGTCTGATGGCATAGGCTGGACAAGAAGCTGATAGAGTCTACCCACTAGTCAAACTCGTCACTAATGGGGGAGTCCACAGGCCCTTGGCCAGAGGTGGGAAGCAGATAAGCCACAGCAGGACTGCCGTGGGTCTGGCTTCCACTGTGGTTTCCTCTCTGTCTAGCCTACGCCTAAGATCTGGCTAGGCAGGCGGCAGTGGACAGCTGCATGGCCAGCGAGTGGGTGTCCACAAGATGCTGAGCCTGAGAACTGTGTACACTAACTGCTGTTAGTCTCCTGCCTGTTAGTGACGGTGCGACAGCACAGTGAGGCAAAGGGCCTTCAGACCTGCGACTTCTCCTTTCCACAGAGGAAGCAGAACATGCCAGCCCAGATGTGAGAGTTTCGGGTGTGGCTGCCAGAGAGCAGGGAAGATCAGACACAGAGAATTGTGTCTTAGGTGGGGAGGCTGGTCTTCCTTTCCTCTCAGCTACATGCCATGGTCTTCGCCATGCTTGTTCTGCAGGTGGAGAAAGAAGGCCGTCCACTCCATTTGGTTATTCTTTTGTATTCTGGGCTTGCCTCAAACCCAAGCCAAGGGTGCTCTGAATTTCTGATTCTCCAGCCTCCAGCACCCCAATGCTGGGGACACAGGTAAGGGCAGGAATGTGCCACCGTGACAGTGCAGTGCTGAGGATCCGATTCAAGGTTGTGCAAACCTTCTGCCACGAACTGAGTTACATCGGCAACCCTGGGAGTCAACTCTCACCCCCAAGCTGGGCTGGTAGTAGTGACCCAAGCAGCCGGCAATGTGAACACCACAGTCCCTACAGGCAGAAAGATGCTTAAGGGGCATCCCTTCTAGGTGGGCAACAGAGAGCTGCCAATGTTTTGAAGTAAGGAAAGTAATGAGAGCAGCCCGGCCCAGTCTTGTAGAGTCGCACCTTAGAAGACTTGATTAGGATGAGGATCCAGACCCAAGTAGCTCCTCAGGTGTATGAGCAAGCATCCTGGCTCCACTCCAGGGCCTCTGCACGTCTCGCCCCGCCCCTCGGGCTCCTTTAAGAGGAGGATCTTGGCCGCCAGCCCTGGGGCCTCAGCCAAAGACTGGGACTTTACTCCAGCGGCTGCGGCGGCAAACCGGAGTCGGAGCTTCATCAGCTGCCGCAGGCGCCGCGCCCCGAGGCTGAGCCACGATGAGCGGCAGAGTCGGTGACCTGAGCCCCAAACAGGAGGAGGCACTGGCCAAGGTGAGCCTACTCTTGGCCTGGCTGTGGCCCTCGCCCCGGGCTGCAAAGCGGCTGCGAGAGACGGTCCCCGCGAGCGGGTGACTGGTCGCCCCCGCTTGGCTAGTGCCCAGAGGACCGCTTCTCATTCAGGGTGAGGACCTCGGGAAGTTCGGTCATCACGATCTCTAGCACGAGCAGCCCCGGAGGTGCCCTCTTGGGAAGAAGTGGTTGCTTGGGAGCCCTGGGAGGCAGCTGAGGGCACAAAGGCAACATTCATCCTCCGTGCTGGCAGGGACTAGTAGCAGGGCCGTGGGACAGGGGCAGGGCCCCAGGTTTCCTCCCATTTCCGGGAGGTTTTCCTCTTGCTGGGCAGTGGCCTATGGAAGGGTCCCAGAGAGCTCCTTGGCAAACTCCTCATAGCCCTTGCGAGGCACCAAGTCAACTGTGCGACCTTGGGCCGAGCCCTGTTCTGTGTGCTCTTCGATGAAATTAGAGGAGTTGGCTGTTGGGTACCTCTTGTGTGTGAAGTCTAAGATGTCCCGGGATTCACTAGGTTGGGATCCTTTGGGAGAGAAGATCTCTCCTCCCTCTGGCAACTGAGACCCTTGCCTGGCAAGGGACTTAGTGATGCCACTCAAAAGGAAAGGACATGACTAGGCTTTGCCTTGGCACCTGGCAGAGAGGGACTTATCTACTCCATTCACGTTCAGTAGCTGGCCCTTCTGCCCAAAAGACTTTATCTCTTCGGTCGCACCGGATCAGAATTGATGGGGTCCAGCCCCAGTGTTCCCAGCTGTGCAGGGTCTTATTTATTCTAGATTGTGGCAGGAGATGTGGCTGCTGTGTGTGACTTTTTCCCATGCCGAGTTTGCAGCTGATGTGCAGGCTAAGTCTGTTGGACATCAATTTGGTGGGGGATTAAGCCAGGGGCTAGGTGAGGTCCTTGGTGAAGGGTGGCCTCCTGCTTGCTGTTTAGATGACCATTGTCCTAACTCTGGAAGCTGCTTTTGGGGGATGGGAGGGTTAGACCTAGCTGACCCCAAGGCAAAGGGCAGAGGTGGTCAGACCTCATTGGTCCCCTCTGGAGGTGTCCTAAAGGTCAATAACCAGATAAAGGTCACTGATTGGGTAGGAGGCTTGGGGAGGGTAGCAGGCTGGCTGCCTGTTTACTACAGCGTAGTGAGAGATTGGAGACGGGGTGGCTGTCCTGGGTTACTGTCCACCTCACCTGGTTGATTCTCTTAGTACTTTTTCCCTTTTGTGGCCACCTGCAGGAGCTATCTGCTCCATCTTGGTTGTCCATCCCCTTCCCTTGGCTGCTTTTGTAGTTTTTCAAACTCAGCTCCACTACCAGTTTTGAAGGAAGTCATTTGAGACCATGTCTCCCTCCCCTCTGCTCCCCTCCCCTCCGCTCCCCATTCCATTACCAAGGCAGCAGAAAGGCTGCAGAGGAAGGAGCCTGGCATCTGGACTCATATCTGTATTCAGATGTTGAAAGTGTTGCTGAGCCCCTTTTCTTTCATCTCTCCATCTGTGAAATGGCGGCATGATACCTGTAGGGGCTCTGGGTGAGATGTGAGACACAGTGCCAAGACCAGTGCTGTGCACGTGACAAGTGCTTAGTTCACAGACAGCGTTCACTGCGGCATGAGCAACGCCTGCTATCTGTCACTGTTGGCTGGGAACACACCCACTTGCCCACCAGATTAGCATGGGGACATGCTCATAAGTGAAGCAGGACAATGTCCTCTTCCCTTTCTGTACCCTCCTCTCCTACCTGGCTCCCCTAGCAACACAGCCCATGGCCCTACTCAGCCAGTGTCTACAATAGTTGTAAAGAAGGGCTCTGGCAAAGGCACCAAATGGAGGGGCACTCTGGGCAGAAGGAGGCTGGGACTTCCCACTCATCCAGATGTCTCTCCCTGTAGTTTCGAGAAAATGTCCAGGACGTGCTGCCCACCCTGCCCAATCCAGATGACTACTTTCTCCTTCGATGGCTCCGAGGTGAGGGAAGAGGGGCTGGGACAGGGTGTGTTATGGACAATAGAAGGATGTCCTCTGGAATCCCTGGCAAACTGAGACAAAAAGATGGCTGGCAACTCCCCCTCGCCCCCTCCCAAGTTCCATCCCTTCTACAGGATACAGGCATGGAAGCTCAGACGGGTGAAGGGACTTGCTGGGTGAGCTGCAGGCAGGAAGAAGATGCGAACCTCTGGGTCTGGACGGTCAGCATCCTTTTGTCCACTCTGAGAGTCTGCTCTGCAGACACTAGGAAAGTTAAGGCCCAGGAAAGCCCTACTATGTGGAAAGTTGGTCCTGATCCTGCCAGCTTGAATGAAGGGGACTGAGGAGGGCACCCTCTCTTCCTCCACAGGGTTGAGTTCTAGTTCTAACCATGTGCCAGCTTAGTTGTGACACCTGGGCCAACGCCACAGATCTCTGGGCTCCTCCTCTGAGAAGTGGATTAGGCAGGGTGCCTAGCCATGGCATGACAAGGGCTGCCTGTGGAATGCTTGGTGGGAACAAGCCCCTAGTGTCAGGATCAGGCTCAGCCCCCACTCCTTACCTTGAGTCCTCTTCCCTCTTTTTTCCTGATGTTCAAGGCAGGCGCCACCTTCCTGGCTCTTCTGACACACTTCCACTTTTCTTTATAGAAACCTTATTGCCAGACCTAAAAAACGAGAAAAGTTGTACTGAGTTTGACTAGCAGAGCTCCAGTTTTTAGGTAGAGTTCTGTCATAAATGTTAGAGTGCAAGACCTGCCCTGTGGCACATTCACACATCTCTGGGCCCAGGAAGACTTGAGATGGACAAAAAAAAAAAAAAAAAAAAAAAAAGGCCGTAATTTTTGTCTCCAGAAATTTAATAAAGCTGGCATATTCTTGAAGACCCACTAGCAACACCCCAGGACAGGTGCACCCAGGAGAGCCATGTGCAACTCATGTTTCATCTGCCCACCCTTACCCCCCCACCTACCCCCCACCTGCCCCCCCACTATATGATTTGGCCCCTTTCCCAGTCTACCTAGAGAGGGTGGAGGGGTGGTGAGGAGGTGGTAATGAAATCAGTCTATGCTGGAGGAAATATTGGCCTAGCATTTGCTGAAAGGGTAAGGCTAAATGAAGGTGGGAGGAGAGAGTGGGAAGATAGTAGCCTCCTTAAAGGGCCAGCTCCAAGATGATCCGGCCATGGAGTTGCTGCTGGGAGGCAGGGAAGTGTGAGGGAGAGCCACTGAAGAACCCCTGAAGTCTTAGGCCAGTGTGAAGTCTTAGCAGCTGATTGCCTAGATACTAAACATCTGCTATCATTATTCTGGGATGGGATGAGCCATTTGTATTTGTATAAGGCCTGAGAATTTAGCCAGGGGCTATGCCCGGCACCTACAAGGACAGTCATTCTCATTTTCCAGATGAGAAAACTCAAGTCTCAGTCAGGGCAAGCGAACTTACCTGAAGGCACAAAGACAATGGCAAGGAAAATCAGGGCTAGCACCCTTCCCAGCAAGCCACAGCTCCTTCCCAGTGAGCTGCTTGCTCCAGAAGGCAAGCATTGCTTCCTCATCACTTTTGAACGGCTGAAGACCGAACCCAGGGTCTGATGCATGCCGGGCAAGCATTTTTATCTCTGAGTTACACCTCTGGTTTCAAAGTCTGCTTCATAGACCCGAGGAAGTTTCCCCTCTGCAGTGCATTTGTGCCTCATAGTTTCTGGGCGGCAGCTCTGGCTTACTCAGACCCTGTTCTGAATTTGAATTGGTTTCTTTTTCCTGCCTGAAAAAACAAAAACTCTTTTTATCCCCTCTTACCTCTTTGATTCTAACGGAGACCTTTTTTGGTGGAATGTGGCATGAGCTTGGGGTTCAGGGTTTTGCTGACCCTCTCCACAGACACATGAGTTTCCACTGCCTCTCTGACTGGAAGTGAGATCTGGATACCCACCCCAGCAAGGAAGGTTAGTGAGCAAGACAGAGCAGAGGTAGTCGGAGCCCTGGGAGAGCATAGCATAGCTGAGTCTGCAGCTTACAGGGCTATGGGATGGGCAAACCTGGCTGCTCCTGGGCCAGGCCAAGCCTGGCTCTCAGGTGCTTGTGGGCAGGGTGGAAGGAACCTAGAAAGACTGGACTCAATAGACACAGTGGGGAAGACCTGGAATGTGGGACCCTTGGCAGATAGGTGTCAACTGGAGAAGTTCCCCCAGATTAGGATGAGGACCATTTACTACTTTGGATACCTGTTCTCTCTAGGGAGAAAAGGGCTCTCCTCTCCAGAGGGGTCATTTTCATGGTCTGTCTCCTCTATTGCAAAAGGACATACACTTCTAGCTTCCTAAGTGGTATGGTTGGGCACACACGGTATCTTGTCCGAGATAAAACATACAAGGTGGAGGAACTGAGATACAGACCGACATTACATTTGTCTAAAAGCTGCCCTGGCTGCTGGTGGCACAGGAAGGGTGGTAGTGAGAAAATTCCTAAGCCCAGCTTGCCAGAGTGGCTGCTCAGATCTGCCAGAAAGGATCTGGCACGCATGGTAGTGGCCTGGCCAACCCTTTCTCATTTTCTCTTGTTTTGAAAAAGTATTTTGGGCTGGAGAGATGGCTCAGCAGTTAAGAGCACTGGCTGCTCTTCCAGAGGTCCTGAGTTCAATTCCCAGCAACCACATGGTGGCTCACAGCCATCTGTAATGGGATCTGATGCCTTCTTCTGGTGTGTCTGAAGACAGCCACAGTGTTAATTCATTTATTATAAATAAAATAAATCTTAAAAAAAAAAGAAAAAGTATTTTAAGATGTGTAGTATGGGGGGGCGGTGAGAGAGAGATTGGGGGTGTGGAGTACATGTGGAGGGGAGTGGCTAACTCTGTGTGGTTATCTTCTGACACAGGAATTCTGGGGAGCAAACTCAAGTTGCCAGGTTGTTGGGCATGCACAGCATGCTCCTTTATCTTTTGAACCATCTTACTGGCCTTCCCCCACCTCTCTCTCTCTCTCTGTCTCTCTCTCTCCCTCTCCCATCCCCCCTCCCTCCCTCCTTCCCTCTCTCTCACTTTCTCTCTTCTCTTTTTCTTTCTTTCTCTTTTTCTTTCTTCCTTCCTTCCTTCTTTCCTTTCTTTCTTTCTTTCTTTCTTTCTTTCTTTCTTTCTATTTCTAAGATAGTGTTTCAATATGTACAGGTGTAAGCCTGAACTTCCTAGGTAGCCCTGACTGACTTCAAACTTGAGACCCAGCCTTCTCTCAGCCTACCAAGGCACCACACCCAGGTTTGATCAGACCTTTAGACATCCCAACTCAGATAGAGGCTCAGACTTCAAGAATTCAGAGTCGGGGAGTGTGCTCCCCTGTTCCCAGAGAGCGACAATGAAGGGATTGTTGACAGCCCAAAGGGCGGCCCGTATGTCAGGGTTCCAGGGCTATCAGCAGATCTAGATGCCAATTAAATCCATGGAGGATGTGCAGTCAGGAGGGACAGTTCATAGATCAGAGGCCAAATGGCTCAGAGTCTCAGAAACTCTTCAAATAGATGGAATGAAGCGGGCTGTGGTGATGAGATGGGAGATATATGGAAGGCCCCGCCTCTCTCTCCAGAGAGGGTAGAGGCTTAGCTTGCACACAGGTGTGAAGGATTTGGGGTTTCAGTTGACTTCTAAGCCCCACTTGAACGGAAAGGCATGAATGCTGCCAAGAGAACTCTGAGGGTTTAATGGAGAAAGGACAAACAACACCTGGGCTCAGCTCAGTTCACCTGAGAGGGGCCTCCAACCAGGGGTCAACATTTAAAGGGAAGCCATTAGGAAGGTCGTGAAGCCGAGTGTGCAGTGTGCGAAAAGAGGACTCCAAGGACAGGATGCCCCGCTGGAGGGAAGGTCCTGGATGACAGCACAGAGTCCATGTTTTGGGAGGGTTGTTGCATGACAGGTGAGACAACCCTGTCTCTGGAGTGGACAGCAGCCCACAACTCACTGATGCACCTGGCACCTCTGGTTATCAGGAGTGGCCTCAGGGACAGTGAAATCTTGGGTTCCGATTTGAGCAGGACAACTTGTGGGAGTGGGCCCCTGAGAACCGGCTGTGCTTCTGTAAGGAACGTGTGGATCTTTTAGAGAAATATCAGGATTACCTGGAGGCATATCAACTACTCTACCTTCCTGGGATCCTCAGCAGATTCTGGGGCAGCTGTGTTCATCTTTGAACTGTGGACCAATTTCTCAGGGCTTGATGTTGTACAGTGGCAGAGATAAATGTTGTCCTTGTGGGGTATGGCCAATTGATAAAAGATCCAGGGTTCACTCTGTCTGAGATAAGACCCTTTACCTGATTATCCACCCAGATACTCTGACCCCATGATTACAATGCTGCCCACTCCCAACTGCCTTGAACTTGACCTGTCTATTTCACAAACTCAGGGCTGTGCTGTTTCACAAGTCCTTTCCATGAAGGCTCTGAGTCAAAGCTGACAGTTGGCTGGGGAGGGGGTTGATATCCACAAGGGGACTTGGCCTCAGCCTGGGAAAGGATCCTTAAGACATGCAGTCTGATGCACAACCCTGACCATGCTTTTGTTACAGCCCGAAGCTTTGACCTGCAGAAGTCCGAGGCCATGCTCCGGAAGGTGAGCATCTATTGCCACAGTGGCTCCTAGCAGGCTTACATCTTGCCTGGACATCTCCTGCCTACCCATCACCCACCCCATTTTAGATTTTGGTTTGTGTGATCCAGCTATTAGCCAACGATTATTGCTTTATCCCTGAGGGACAAAGTACATTTCCTTTCCTGGAAATATCAGGCTCTCCTACTTCCGGACCAGCCAACAATGAATGATATGCTTGCTGAGATATCTGAAGAAACTGGGACCTCCTTTTCTATTCCTGTTCATCTCCTTCTGGGGGGGTCACCTGTGGTCTGGGGATCAGCTTGTGCTGGCCTAGTCCTTCCTACTCAAGACCCCACCCCCCACATACCTCATGCTTCCTAACTCTTACACCTTGTGCTTCCTAAATCTGTGCATTTGCAGCATGTGGAATTCCGGAAGCAAAAGGACATTGACAAAATCATCAGCTGGCAGCCACCAGAGGTGAGAACAAATTATCCCACTCCAATCCTGTGTAAGGATGCTTCTAAGACCCACAGTCCATATCATGGTCTACTGGGTTGGGAGTCTCAGAGGACGGGCTGACAGTGCCAAAGGAGTCCCTTTGCAACATGGGTATCTTTTGTCACTTAAGGGAGGGAGGTGGAGGGAAAGACTAGTGAACCCAGGAAAGGCTTGGATGTTTTGAGCCTGCCCACCAGGTGCCTTTACTACATCTTTGGCCAGGTGATCCAACAGTATCTGTCAGGCGGCAGGTGTGGGTATGACCTGGATGGCTGCCCTGTCTGGTACGACATCATTGGCCCTCTGGATGCCAAGGGTCTGCTGTTCTCAGCCTCCAAGCAGGACCTGCTCAGGACCAAGATGAGAGACTGTGAGCTGCTTCTACAGGAGTGTACCCAGCAGACTACAAAGGTAGGTGGCCTGTCTTCCACTGAGAGTCACTGTGGGGGCATTCACTGTGGGGGCATTCAAGGAGAGTCAGGTTGTCACACACGGATGGAAGCACAGCTTCAGGGTTTGGGTTTCAAAGACCTGAAATCTCAAGGTTTTAGATGACCACAATGTCACCAACCCATCTTTTCTTCTTCTTCTTCTTCTTCTTACTGAAACCACATTTATCAAAATGCTTTCCTTTTGATAAATAAAACTTAAAATACCCATCTGTTATTGCTACAATGAATTCCCACAACGCATAAGAACAGTGTACAGGGAAGATCTGGGAATAAAAAGCAGTCGTGTACCCTGAAGATGCTCGGCTTAATAAAACGTCAGTAGGCAAGTGCTGGGGCTCAGTTGGTACAGCACTCACGGCACACCCAGGGCTTCCCTACCCACGAGAGCAAAACTGACTTACATTGCAGCAGGGTGAGCAGAATATACCTGCAATCCCACGATTCACAGGTCTGAGGGTCTTGATTTTTGAAGCTAGCCTGGACGATATAGCAAGACCCCAGACACAAGCAAAAGGAAAGCAACAACTATCAATTACTTCCAGCTGGAAGAGATATAAATGTAATTTTTTAAAAAAAACGAAAGGAAGGACGGAGGGGCAAAATGGAGGTGTCCCTCACCTTTCTCCCCACCCAGCAGTTGCAGATATATTAAAAGTATGGGGTCTCTCAGGACTATTATTCACAGATGCTCACAAAAAACCCACTCAGTACAGAACCCCTGAGAGGCTGGGCACACAAAAGAGGTTCAACTTGATGCTTCCTCAGAGCTTAGGTAGGATGGAGTATCTATGCCTGAATAAGAGTCTGGGGGCTGCGTGTGTTACCCAGGGAGCACACAGTAATTGACAGGAAGACATTGGCCCTCAGGAGAACCTGGAAGGACAGAGGGGACCTCAGGTGGGATCTTGATCCACCCAGTTGTTTGCTAGAAGAGAGCAGTTGGTCTAGGCCAGAATTCCTTTCTAGGTGATATCTGCATGTGAGAGGCCTAAGCCTAGCTAGCCCCCAGGGACTGCCTGCTCTGTGTGTGCCTGAGCAAGCAGCATTGACCCTGGATCAGTTCTCCTGGATCAGAGTGATGGCTTCCTCTTTCCGTCTGTACCCTGTAGCTAGGGAAGAAGATAGAGACCATCACCATGATTTACGACTGTGAGGGACTCGGCCTCAAGCACCTCTGGAAACCTGCAGTGGAAGCCTATGGAGAGGTGAGAGGCAGGATGTGGGGGGCTGGAGGGACTGCTCCACTAGGCTTACTCAGAGGGGGAGAGCACTGTGCCCTGCAGGCCTGATCTACTCAAACTAGACCAATTCTGTTCCATAGTTTCTCACCATGTTTGAAGAAAATTATCCTGAAACACTGAAGCGTCTGTTTGTTGTTAAAGGTAAGTTGGGAATTTCTGGTGATGACGCCAAATGGGAACAAGGGACTGAAACCATACCTTGGGGGCAGACTGAGTGAATGAACAGTGAGACAAGAGGCCCAAGAAGCCTGTCATTGACCGTAACCTATACGGTCAATAGTTCCCAGAGCATTTGAACCACTAGCCCCAATAGGATTCATGTTGGTGATGCCGTAGAAGGAGGCTGGTTGGTCACAACCCTTGTACAGATTGGGAGCTACACCTCAAACATGCCTGGCTGAGCCTCATGCTTACCTGCCCCATGGGCAGAGGTGGGCGGTAGATGAAGTCAGAATCTGAGTTAACCCTGGTTTTCTGCTTCACATGATCTTGTCTCTCTTCCAGCCCCCAAGCTGTTTCCCGTGGCCTATAACCTCATCAAGCCCTTCCTGAGTGAGGACACCCGGAAGAAGATCATGGTTCTGGGAGGTAAGTAGCCCAAGCTCTACAGAGGTGTGTGATCCAAGTTGGGTCTGGCTTTAGAGGTATGGCTACAGCCTCTGGGGCTGTCTTCTGCTTCAGGAGTAGTTGGGACACAGGGTTATGTAGAGACAGTTTGTGCTTTCTTGTTGTTGTAAGGATACTTTTCTCACATAACTTGGAAAGCAAGCACTGGGCTCACCATGCAGTCAGATGAATGGAATTCCAGCCCTTAAGGGGCTTAAGTTAGGGGAGAGAGGACTGCAGAGAAAGGGCTGTAGAACAAACCAGAAGGCACTAGGAAGAGCATCAAGAGGGTGTCATGAAGATCATTTTAGGACAAAATACCTTTTCTGTGCCAGATCCAGGACGAGCTGTGGGCTGCCAAGATTATTAAGACAGAGTCCCTTGGCAGCTCTCAGGGAAGAGGGACACAAACATGCTTATCAGCATGATGTGACACATGGAAGTAAAAGGAAACCACAGTGTACAGTCACACCTAGGCACGATGCCCATCCTGCCAGAGTTGAGATGAGCCATGTCCACCCAAGCTCTATACAGCAGCGTGAGTGAGCTGGCTATATAAAACAAGGCAGAAAGAGGAGCACTGAGTGAATACTATGAGGCTGGGTGCAGCAAGAGGTGAGGCTGGAGAGGGCACCATGCTGAGAGGCGAAAGCATGACTCTTTAGGCCCTGAGAACCAGAGAACAGCTTGGCAGAGAGTACCACGGTCAGATTTTCAACTGGCTTCACAAGGCCGTGAAAGCCAGATGCCGGCTCGCACTTCATGCTGGTGCCCATATAGGAGATGGTGTAAACTGAGGCAGCGGCCTCAGGAAAAGAGGAGGAGAGACTGGCTGGACTTACAACTTACCTAGGAAGCAAAACCATCAGAATTCAGCGGGCTGCACAGAGGTTGAAAGCATAAATGGATAGTAATATTCAGCCAGAGTGAAGAACTCTCGGGGCGAGTGGGGTCACGCTGAGGCTGGTCTTGCGAGACCCACCTATGCTGAGGATGCAGGAGTCTGACGTGAACTTCCTGGAATATCCAAGTTCATGTGCAGGCAGAGTAAGGGGAGCCCATTGAGGAGAGTGGGACGTCACTAGTGACACTGGCCGAGAAGTAGGGATTAGATGTGCAGAGAAGTGGGGAGAATGTGTGACCCCATGCCTCCAAACCAGCCAGGAGGACACATGGGAACCAAGCCTACTGGCAGCAGGGGGTGGACTGATGGGCTAGGAAGGTGTACTGGGACAGGCTCTGGAGCTGAGCTGGCAGTAGTGATTGTGATTCTGAAGGTGTCTGCAAGGCTGCCTTTAAGTAACACACTGCAGTGGCTGTTGTAGATTGCTTCTTGACCTTTGGGCTAAGGTCATGTGAGAGTGGCAACTTGGGACTGGGAAGGTGGTGAATGTCTAAGATCCCAGCACTTTGGAGGTTGAAGAGCTCCAGTTCCAGGTTTGTCTGGGCTGTCTTCTCAGTCCAAGGCCAAACCAGGTTTCATAGTGGGACCCTGTCTCAAAACAGTGTGGGGTGGTTGGTTCCACAGGTAAACATATGCTTGTACCTAAGGCTCATGACCTGAGTTTGATCCCAGATCCCGCAGTGGAAGGAGAGAAACAACTCCTATGGGTTGTGCTTTGCTTCCACACATGCACCATCCCCTGCACACACATGCACTGCACACACAGGTAACAGCAATAGAGTTTTTTTTTTTTAAAGAACAAAAAATGAATTTATGCTATCCCAGATCTAGGGAGGCAGAAGCAGGTTGAAGCTACATCGTGAATTCCAGGCCAGCCTCGGTTACAGAGACCCTGTTTGAAACAAAAGGACATTAGGACTTCAGCACCAAAGTCCCAGCTTTGGCTGTGGCTTTCCTAGGGACCGGAAGGCCTCTCTGTCCCAGCTCTCCTGCTCAGCTGGGAGAAGATGAAAAACCAGAGCAATAGGTTTTGATGGTTTCTGGTTTTACTGCTGCTACCACCCACCAAGTGCGTGAGGCGGTTTGGTTCCCTGGCAGCAGAGATATGTAGGAGGTTCAGTCTGTTTCTCTGCCCACACTTTAAATTCTTTCAACCAAATGTGCCTTGGGCACATTGGGAAGAAATAAGATCCCCAACAGAGGAGAGATAAAAGTCATTTCAGAGTGGCCACTGGGGTTTAGCAGTGCCAATGAAATCACCCGAAGGCCACGGATACCTGAGGGTGGGCAGACACAGGGTAGTCAGGGTTCCAGTCATCTGTGCAGAGGATATTAGGCTAGTCTCTGGCCTGGAGCTGCTGGCATATAGTCAGCTGATGGTCTATGTAGTTATGGTGGTTTCTGGTATAAAGGTATTGTGCCAGGCTGGTATTTTCTAGGAAAATGGTTCTCAGCATTGAGAGTTAATAATTGCTCCAATCGAGAGAGAATTTGGTTAGAACAACAAAAGGCAGCCAATCAGCCCCAATCAACAAGAACACAAGTTAAGTGGGGTAGGTACAGACAGGTAAGGCCATTTAAGGGGTCACTGTACAGTGAGGCACTCACTCAGTAAGTCGTGAATCAGTGAAGTGTGGGAGAAAATGGGAGATCAGCATCACTGGGTGAGAACCTGTGGTCCTGCCGTGTGCTCCTCTGCACAGAATACAGTCCCTGCCTTGCCCCGTTTGGCTTTTATTTTAATGTTTGTATCCTTTCCTAGGAGAGGTAATATACTGATTTACAAAGCCCTCTCACATATCCTCAGTTCATTTCGCTGTCTTCACAATCCCCCATAGCAGGCAGCTCAGAATGAAGTAGGTTCCTGAGGTTGCTGAACTGCTCAGTTGCCATGACAGCAGCCTGTGTTTCTGAACCCTGGACCAGGCAGGGTTGTTTTCTGGGTAGCGGCTCTTCCTAACTCCACAAACATGTAACACATGTTCATGAAGTGCTCACCTTTCCCCCAAGACACAGGCCTTATTATGGAGCCAAGGCTGACCTCAAACTAATGGCTGTCCTGCCTGCAATGAGCCCCGTACCCAGCGTATAATGCTCCCTTTTAGGGTAGGACCTGCCCTTTCTGCCTCCTCAGGGCTGACCTTCAGGCTGGTATAAAGTCTTGCCAAGTGATACCTTTCTGTCCTTTCCCTCTGTGGCCAGCAAACTGGAAGGAGGTTTTACTCAAACATATCAGCCCTGATCAGTTGCCTGTGGAGTACGGAGGCACCATGACCGACCCTGATGGAAACCCCAAGTGTATATCCAAGGTATGGGCCACCAGCTGGATGGCAATGGGGGAGAGCCTTAGCTCAGATTCGCACTCCAGCTCACCCTGTGCTCTGCTTCTAGATCAACTATGGGGGTGACATCCCCAAGCAGTATTACGTGCGAGACCAGGTGAAGCAACAGTACGAACACAGTGTGCAGATCTCCCGAGGCTCCTCCCACCAAGTGGAGTATGAGATTCTTTTCCCTGGCTGCGTCCTCAGGTAGGACTGGGTGCTTCTAGGGACCTGAGCTTTTGTAAATACCAGTTGGTGGGCTAGGGTGGAAGAACCCAGTTGCCATGGACACACGCACACACACAGGTGGATGTCCTCTGCAGGTGGCAGTTTATGTCGGAGGGATCAGACGTGGGTTTTGGGATTTTCCTGAAGACCAAGATGGGGGAACGGCAGCGGGCAGGGGAGATGACGGAGGTGCTGCCTAACCAGAGATACAATTCCCACATGGTCCCTGAGGATGGGACCCTCACCTGCAGTGAGCCAGGCATCTGTAAGTATCTGGGTCTTGGCAACGCTTGAGGTGCATTACTTTTCTGCTTAGTGTGCACCCCTTCCTCAGTGGACTGGTCACCTCATGGTTTAGGATAGGAAGGGGCACTCTGTTCTGACACAGATTAGGAAAAGTAGAATTGGAACGATGCAGTGACCTGCTTAAGGGGGCCCAGATGGCTAACAGCTAGTTGAGACCCTCCCCTGATATTTCCAGGTAACAGGTGAGTACAGGGGTTCAGAACATCTACTTTCGGGAGCTGGGCATGGTGTGGTACACCTGTAATGCCAGCACTTCAGAGGCTAAGGCAGGATTGCAAGTTGAAGACAGCCTGAGGCACACAGGCTTTGTCAAAGGCTAACTGGATCTGAGACGGCAGCCAGATAGAAGCAAAAGACAGAACTGCCTGCTTGGGTGGAGGGAATCTCCACAGGGCACAGCATACCAAAAAAGGCCAGCCTTGAACTCTGAGCACCGCTCACCTCTGGGTTGACAACAAAGCAGGTCCAGGACACATGACAGAAGCCCCCACAGAAGGTTATTTGGTATTGTCATTGGCTAAAATCCCTTTGACCCAGAAATTATATTTCTGAAACGTGTCCAACAGAGAATCCTTTACAAATACATAAGGCTAGAGGGACCAAGAAGTTCCTAGCAGCTGATAAAACCAGTGGCACAGTATATGGCCACAAGAAGGTTCATGTATTACAACAAAGCACCATGGAGCCATTAAAGAGAACACACTGACAGCTACGATGTTAATTCACGTTAAGCAGGTAAATATGAAGTGCTGCGTGTGTGGTGCATATTCACTGAGGTTGAGGGGAAGGAGTGTGTATACAGAAAGGAACTCTGGGAAAGCCACACTAACAGGACACTTTCTCTTTCCTCTATTTCTGTAAATATATATTCTACAGTGTTATATAGCTTAGTATAGTATGGTATGGTATTAGTACAGTAGTATAAAAAGAACAAATGTATGCCAGCTACACATAAGCCAGGCAAATTTCTAGTTTTCTTTCTGACAGAGGCAAGGGATAGAGGGTAGAAAAGTGGCAAGCCAGGGCCTTACACTCAGATCTGAGCTGGATTTGCCCGCTGGCTATGTGTGTAGAATTGGGCAAATGACTCAGCCTTCCTAAGTCTATTTCCTGATTGCTGCAACTGGGATTTTACAGAGATGCCAGCTCACATGTGATAAGATCT
Source organism: Micromys minutus (assembly GCF_963924665.1). Classification (NCBI taxonomy): domain Eukaryota; kingdom Metazoa; phylum Chordata; class Mammalia; order Rodentia; family Muridae; genus Micromys; species Micromys minutus. Next base: position 28,910,025 of record NC_137969.1, on the reverse strand, counting down.
CTGAGGCTCTGGGTGTGATGCCAGAGATAGAACATACAACTCCGTACCTGCACCCACCATTGTTATTGTTAGGGCAGCGGGGAGAGCAGGACCATCCCAGAGACTATGAGGAAAGAGGGGAGAAGTTCTGAGCTCCATTGCTGAGGCAGCACCACAGAGGTACCTGCACCAGCCACACAGAAACCCTCTATGCAGCAGCCTGCAGTTCTGGTGCTCCCTACCTTCAGGTCCACTGTGCACAATCCAGCTCCCTGAGGAGCGGGATCACTATTGTTAGAGAGCAGCCAGGTCTCAGGAGAATGCATGCACCCTGCTGCATGAAGAACAAGGCTTAGCATGGGCCAGATATCGTCATCCACAGGAGAGAAAGCTCATTATACACTTGAGGTTGACTCTTTAAAAGATGGAGAAGCTTGAGGCTGGATAAGTGGATAAGACGCCTTCCAGAGGTCAAGTCCCAGCACCTGCATGGTGGCTCACAACTGTCTTTAATGGGAACTGATTTCCTCTTCTACTGTGCATGAGGACAGAACACTCATATTAAAATAAATAAATCTTTAAGAGATGAAGAAGCTATGGTATAAATAGACAAGAGATGTTCTCTCTCCCATTATGTTACTAGTGTAGACACCAAGAGAGGATACTAGAGGCTCTTAGTCACAGACTGTCCAAGACACAATTAAGACATTTATCCTTGATGTGACAAGAGTCTCAGATCAAGGAAGTACTTCCACAAAGGCCATGGAGGAGCTGGAGGGCTCCAACATAGTTGCTTTTCACTCATATCTGAAGGGTAAACAGCTTTTCAATCCAACCAGGATAGAACTGCAAACCCTCAGTTTATTTTATTCCTTCCTGGATCTGTTTCCTATAAGAACACTTACCTGCCTGGGATATGCTTATTTGCTGGAGGAGCAGAGTCAGGCCCAGATAAAAAGGCAGTGAGGTAGGAGAGGTAGGATGGGTGCCATTTGGAAGCAGAGTTATTGAGACCATGGGTTAGGTAAAAGCTTACCTGTGGGAGAGCAATGCTTCTGGGGGCAGATAACCCCTGCAAAGTGGAGTATTGTCACCCTATAGAGAATCAAGCCTTTGGAAATGTCAGCTTCAAATGGTACAAACGCACTCTTCCTGGGCTTCTCTGGACCATGTTCAGGTATATTAAACATTTGGATGTGTTTCACTTTTACTTCCCAGACACTTACTGAGAGCCTACTATGTGGAATGTTCAAACCAGGGATGGAAAGAGTGAAGAAGCCTGGGCTTTGAGCATGAGGATAGTGTGGTTAGGAAGATCTCAGATCTGTAGGAAGGGGCTGGATAGCACCAGGGAGAAGCCAGCTAAGCACCAGTACCTGCTTGCTGAAAACATCTAGCTTTGCCACCAACTCTTTCAAAGTGTTAGGAAACCAAGTACCTTCAAAGAACAGACTTCCTTTCCCCTCGCCATAATGAGAGAAGTGGGCTAGAGCAGATTTCCTGCTGGGGTCCATGGACTCCCCAGAGAAGTGGTTCTGAATCGAAGAACCAACATCTCCTTCTAACTACTGTCTACTATACTTAGACTAGTGTCTACTGTCCCCATTACTATTTGGAAATGAAACTCACAGATAACATAACACACCCACACACAGTTTTAAAATCAATACTCTATCTGGAATATGAGGGAAACAAAAGGAAGCCAATGTGAATGTGTATGAAGCAGCAGGAATTCAACCCAGAGCTCCCTGCATGCCAGGCAAATGCTCTAACCTGAACCCTTTGGTCCCAGACTATAATTTATACCTTTTCCACTACATATGTGAGAGGGCAAGATAATACCTTAAGATGCTCAAAGGGGCTAATTCCCCAACACTGTTGAGAAGCCCTATACCTGAAGACCTCCAGGGCTTCTATGAGCCTGTGAGTACATGACTAGTGTCACACTGATTCATTTGGATGCTAGAATGGCAGTAACACCCCCTCCCCTGTGCCTGCTATAAGGAAGGCCCTTCCTTGTGTTTAAGAGCAGATATTTTGCTGAGCAAAGCATCTCAGTGTCGGTCTAAGGAGATCAAAGTGTGATAAACTTGGGTAGCCAAGGTTGTCATCAGGACTAAGAGGAAGGAGTGTGGGATCTGCAGGACCTCTTGTAGAGATGAGGAAAAATGAGTAGGTAGTTGCTGTGCTGACTGCTGGCCCCATGCAGTTTATCCAGGGGTGAGAAGAGGGAAAGATGCTGAGAAAGCCAGAGAGTCGCACAGAAGGGAGGCCTGGCTGCTTCTGTTCTCACGCTTGGCTGTCTCGAAGAGGCATTTGAGTGAAATGGAACAAGCTTGCAAAGAAACAGGGTGAGAGTAAAAGCAAGCCTGTTTGGTTGCCAGGGCTTAGAAGCTGTCTCTGCCAACTGTGTCCACCCTCTTCCCAGAGGAAACCACAGCTAGTGGCCCTCTCACCTGCCAGCCTACCAAAGGGTGTCTGTCCCTTTAGAGACAGATTTCCATAACAAGCCTGGCAAGTACTTGCACAGACACATTCACCACAGGATGTGAGAAATCCTTCCCTTCAGAACAGTGTCACTCCCCGAGGGCTAGTATCAGAGTGCCTCTAACAAACAAAAAGGCCAAAAAGTTTTTACACATAAATTAACAAAAATGTTATACATTGTTCTACATGTATCTTTGCCTCTGCTCCTATCTTAGACATCCCCTTTCCTTTGTCTACATAGCCAGCCTGGACTCAAACAGTGTATAGTCCAGGCTGGCCTTGAACTTTTGATCCGCACCTTCCTATGCTGGGATGACAGGTGTACCACCAAGCCCAGCTAAGCTCTTTCTTTTTATGACAGAAAAGTGTTCCACTATATGGGTTACAGCACAAATCCCTTGAGCAACTTTCCTTTGATGAACGGCCGTTCTTTTGTCATTATGGGCAGGCATGCAGTAAACACGCCTGGCCCCATTAATCTTCTCAGAGGGCAAGCGCCTGGTTCACAAAGTCTGCGGAGAAGCGGAATGGGCTGGAGTTCCCAGGGTCTAACTCAGGCAGTACTACTCAGGAACGCAAACCAGGAGAGCCCAAACCCGTCATTGCTCCCTGTGAGACCTAAAATACATTGAGCTGAGCTGAAGTCAGACTGTTGCTGACTTCAGAGTTGTGGTGAGGAAGAATGTGATCACACATACAGACTCCAGACCCACACTCTCACACACAGACTGTATCCTCGATCAAACACTGTGGCTGCTAACATTCTGCCCGTGTAGCAAAGCTACAGATGTGAGTCTCTGACCCTCGGCTCACTAGGCCTGTTCTGTGGCATACAGTTTTTCACTTTCTGAACACACTCATCAAGAGTGAGTTCCAGAAGACCAAGGACTATCATACCACTTTCACCTCCATCTCCCACCACACCATCTTGCGTTCAGTCAGTACGAACCAGTCCCACTCACCACCCCTCGCCTTTTGGTGGGAACTGCTCTGAATGCTTGGTTTTCTGCCCCCCTCAGATGTCCTGCGGTTTGACAACACCTACAGCTTCATCCATGCCAAGAAGGTCAGTTTCACTGTGGAGGTCCTGCTTCCAGACAAAGCAGCAGAAGAGAAGATGAACCAGCAGGGGGCAGTCACCTCCAAATAACATCATCCCCCTCTCCTGCCACAGGCCTGGTCCCCCCTCAGTGTCTTCCTGTCAGTTTCTTTATAGTCATTTTCCTACAACCTATTAGCCCAAAGAAACTGGGCTGGAGGGAAGACTTCAGACCGAATGGAGCTCCCGTTCAGAATCAGAAGGATTAATAGCTAGAGGGGTCCTCGTCATCAGAACACTAAGGGGTCTCCAGAGACTGGGTGTAATGATAAGATGACCTTGCCAACTTCGCCTGTCCAGGGACAGCTGAGACAGGAAGGGGAAGGGTACACAGAATGACAGCAGGGAAGATATTAGAAGTGAAGAGTTTGGGATGTCACACTCAGGGAAGCCAGCTGCTGGGGGGAAACTTGCTCCTAAATGAACATGGACCAAACCTCCATGGTTGTAATGATGGTTGCAAGGTAGCGGGCCGCTAGACATGAGTATCCGAAGCTCTTTGAAACTTTTGTCATAAGCCTTGAATATCTCATCTTCCTTACCCCTCCCTAACCCCAAATTTCAGGAGTGGCCCAAGTCAGCACTGCAAGTCCCCCCCCCCCCCCCCGCAGAACCTCACTAACTCTTGGGCTCCACTGGTTGCCTGTCTAACTACTGATAGTTGCCAGTGCCCCAGAGCTCTGTGGGACCACTGTTCTCCAGTCAAAAAAACCCTCCACAAGCACAAGGATAATTAATTTCAGGGATCATAGATAGGAAAGGGCCAAGGAGGCTGTGGGTGAACCCCAAGCCTCACTAAGTAAACCTCCTCTTGAGCAACCCTACACAAAAATGACAAGTTGGGCTGAGGCAGCCCTGAGTGGCATTTCCCAGAATGGTCTCCCACGGTGCCTGAGAAGCAGTCTCCTGACTGACATGAGCAAGGGCTTGGCAGGCCCTTCTCTGTGGAGGCGTGTAATGGCAGCAGTGGCTTCCTCTTGCCTGGGGACGCAGGTAGCCAAGGGTGGGAGGTTGCCAGGGAAGGTGGTCATAGGTTAGGGAAGCATTTGAGCCAGGGGAAAGGAGGGACCAAGTACAGGCTACCTTGCAATAGCAGCTCTTAATCCCACACAATTTGCGAGCCAGGTTACAGGCTGCCCAGAATTCCGGAAGGAGGTCCCAGGCCCTTGTGGGGACGCCCTTTCCCTCAGAACGAGGCCTCGGCCCAGCCTGCGAACTCGGTTCACGAAGCCGAGGGAGCTCTGAGCAGCAGGGCTAGCAACAAGAGAGTCGAGGCTATACAGGATCTAGTCACATATCTCAGGAGCATATCCTGGCCTTGGTTTACAATGCTGTCAGGTACATTAACCAATGAATAATTAAATCAATTTTCAAAACAAAGAGCAGAAGTCATTGCCCATCGCCGGCTTCCTAGCGGTCTCTAACGCCAGACCCAAACTTCTCAGGTGCCAAATAGCAGGCTAAAATCACAGAGACAGAGTCCTTCTGTTCTCCTCTTGCGACACACGGGAACACAAGCACACAGACAGAGGCGGTCTGTTCCTCTCCTCTCGCGACAACCTTTTCCTCCCGAAGTCCTAACAAGTTGCCTTTTGATTGGTTCGGCCGGTGAGTGTCGTCCGCCATCTTTGTTCATGGTACTCGGATACTCCCGAGGGCCTTCACGGTGAGGGCGAAGGCCCCGCCCCATTCGGTGGTTCAATGTTGTTGGGCGGTTCTTCCGCGCTGACCGGCGCGGCGGGCGTGAACTGCGTCTGCAACGGGTACTAAATGGGAGGGAGGCAGAGGCTTAGCATCACGTGGCTTTAGGGACCGTCTCCTAATTCCGCTCCAGCACTACCGGTGTTTCAGGTCCTGCAGACAGATCTACCCCATCCGCGCAGGGCCCTGTCCCCGCTGTCCCCCAAATTTCAAGAGGACAGAGGCTGAAAACGGTGACTTCCGTAGGGAGTCGGTATACACCTTTCGGATCTAAAAAAGGCTAAGAGAGCTGTGCAGAAACCCTGTTCTTATCTAGCTGGAAAGTTTTGTACCGTGTAGTCCCGGCCAGGCCTGAAACTCCCTGTGTAGGCAGGCTGGTCTCGAACGCACATAATACTACTCGTTTCTGCCTCCTAAATCCTGAGATTAAAGCATGCAATCCCATGTCTGGCTTATGGACTTAAGGCCATATTTATTTGTATTTTTCTGTCTGCCTCTATGAGTGAGGCAGGGGAGTGTGTGTTTGGGGGTGGGGTGCTGTCTGGGGTGCTGCTGTGAGACACCTAGTTAGATTCTGGGAATGGACCTCTGGAAGGGTTGTAAGCGCTCTTAACCACTGAGCCATCTCTCCAGATTTATCCGCTGTGTTATACAGACGTGGGTAGTAGGACTGGGGGAGGGGTGGCTTACATCTACTAGGCGGCCCAAGTAAGATTTGTCTCCAGGGGCCGTGGCTTTGTCCCTCTGAAATCCCAGAGGACTCAGAGCGCCTTTTCCCTGGAGACGAAGGGTTCACCTTGTAATAACGCTGTAACTCCCTTTTCCTTTTTAACAGTTGCATGAGTCAGAAGTGTCCTCTTTGTGTCTGTTGTAAAACATGACCCGATGTAAGAGCTTAAGGAAGCAAACCTGAGTCTACGGAGTGCATGATGACTGTTATAATTAATTAGTCCTTATGGCTAAGGCAGTGAGTGCTGGCATGCCTCTCGTTAATTTACACACGAACCGAGGCTCAGAGAAATACACCTTTCCTAGAAGCCGCACACTTAAGAAGATGTCATCCTCCCATTGGAACTCTGACCCTTTTAACTCCCAAAACTAATCATGTCTGGGAGAGTTTTGCATTAACTGCTCAGAGAAAACACGACCATCTGTTTGCAAAACCCAAGCCTAGGAGAGGGGCTTGGGTGTATAAGGCAATTTTCAGACACTCCCTGCAGTGGCGACAGCCCGACCTGTCCTTCAGCCTCGGACTACTGGCGGGTTCTTGCTTGGTGTTAGCCAAGTGTTGGTGGAGACAAGAGTTGTGGTGAGAATCTAATCTGCAGTGTGACTCCAACCGTGCGGGCGAAGTCATGTCGGAGCAGCAGCGGCAGGGCGCCGAGCGCGACCTCTACCGGGACACGTGGGTCCGCTACCTGGGTGAGCGTGGGAGTGACAGACGCAGCGACCCCACCATTCAGGGGGAAAATAGTGGTCGCAGGTTGCCGATCTGGAGTCTGAAAAGGGGCTTGGTTCTTATTCATCTTGGGCTGGAGACAGGGGTCAGGAGAAGGCTAAGGACTTGTCCAAGGTCACACAACACTGTGGGTTCAGCTCTGCCCATGGGGCTCTTCTGGAGGCACAAACCGAGTGCGTGGGCTGCCCTCTGCCGTGACCGTGCACTAGCCGTAGGGTCAGAAGATCTGGATTCCTAGATCAGCCTGCCTTTCCCTGGCTCTTCCTAAGCACCCGTTTTCTCTTCTGTAAAAAGGGCAGAACGCGAGGCATTCTTGCCGGGTGCTGATTTTAAGGGCAGGCTGAGGTAAGGCCTTGAGAGACCAGGCACGTTCAGTTATTTGCTGGCCTCCGGTTGCTTCCCTGGTGCAGATCCCCAGAACTACGGCTGGGGACTTTGATCAATGAACCATGAACTTCATTGTCCGTGTCAGTCCACGGGGCCTAGAAACCAAAGGTAACGTCACTTGACTGAGGTCACTGGCTCCACTGTAGTTTTAGCAGGTTAGGGTTAGAAGCAGCTCTCTGTATAGCGCCCCCTTATGGAGCAGGCCAGAGAACTAAATGCCTTTTCTCTCCAGGCTACGCCAATGAGGTGGGGGAGGCTTTCCGCTCCCTGGTTCCTGCAGCTGTGGTGTGGTTGAGCTATGGCGTGTCCAGCTCCTATGTCCTGGCCGACGCCATAGACAAAGGCAAGAAGGCAGGAGAGGTGAGCGTTAGTTATAACCATTCCCATCCCACCCTTGTGTGGTTTGGTGTGCAGTCTTGTATGTGGGACAGCCCTGTTAGCGTCTCATAGTTAAGTCCATAAATGAATCCTGTTTGTGGGATCGTTCATCTCCACCCAACCAAACCACATGGGTTGGCGGTGACAGGTACCTCTCCTGGGTGCAGGCAATCACCCCTAACGCTGAATGTCCAGAGTCCTCCTGGCTTCCTTCTACCCTGCTGCCTCTTGTTCTTTCTGCCTGGCCCACCTGGTGCCTCTGTCTCTAGGTTCCCTCCCTCTGCCCCAGCTGGGTTAAATGTCTTTGTACCTTCTAGGTGCCGAGCCCTGAAGCAGGCCGCAGCACCAGAGTAGCCCTGGCCGTGGTAGACACCTTCGTGTGGCAGTCTCTGGCCTCTGTGGCCATCCCAGGCTTCACCATCAACCGGCTGTGTGCTGCCTCTCTATATGTCTTGGGAACTATGACCCGCTGGCCCCTGACTGTCCGCAAGTGGACCACCACAACACTTGGGCTGCTGGCCATCCCCGTCATCGTCCACCCTATTGACAGGTAGGTGCCTTTCTGGTCTCGGACCAGTCGGTCTGCTGGTAGAGTTAGGCTGTGAGAGCCGTGGGCACACAGCCACGGCAGCAGAGGCAGGGATGAGGTAGAGAAGACATCTGTGCCTCATGGGTACTGGACAAAGGTCAAGTAAGTTCACAGAAGGAAAGACCCATGCTGGAAATAGCTAGAGGTAGCCAGGAGCAGGTGCCCTGGAGTCTTGGGATGTTTTCAGGCACAGCTGGATCCAGGCATCCGAGCGATCCTTCCTCTCCCCATCCTTCTTCTCCCCATCCTTCAGCTTCTCTCTCCATCCTGTGGGTTTCACTCTCCTGCCGTGGCCCAGTGACTCATGGTGCCCTGTCCCTCCCAACATCCTAAGTCCCTTCAAAACCTCTCTATAATGACAGCAAAAATCCCAAGGAGATTTTCATTGGCTTGTTCGGTTGAGGGGCTCACGTCTGAGCCGTTGTTCCTCTGCTTAGCCAACCCCGTGCCCTGTGCTTGCTCTTAGCACCAGAGGTAGGACCAGGCTGGAGAGAACGCTCAGTGGATACGAGCACTGGCTGCTCATCCAGAGCTTCTGAGTTCAGTTCCCAGCAACCACATGGTGGCTCACAACCATCTGTAGTGGGGTCTGATGCCCTCTTCTGGCATGCAGGTGTACATGCAGATAGAGCACTCATCTACATAAAAAAATAGAGAAGGAGGATGGTTATTATCCTTGAGGGGGGATGGGGGGTTAGAGTGACTTCCCTAAGGAGCCCAGTGGGAGGAGCAGGATAAAATGGGTCCTGACGTGGCTGCTGTTGGCTCTCTATCAACGAGTCTGCCCCATGTGTTTCCTGCATCCCCTCGCCCTTGGCCACCTGCTCACCAGGTCTCCTCTCTCTGCAGGTCAGTGGACTTCCTCCTGGACTCCAGCCTGCGCAAGCTGTACCCATCAGTGGGGAAGCCCAGCACCCCCTGACCCTGTCCTGTGCCCACTCACATCAGAGAACGTGACGACGTGGCTGTTTGGGGTCCATGGCACTGCCATCTGAGTGGGTTCAGATTGATGAGAGCCTAGAGATGGAGGCCTTGAGGAGTAGTGGGCAGTGAGTCCCTCAGCTGGAACCCAACCCTGTCTGCATTAGTGGCCACGGCTGTGCTGAGTGGGAATGAACACTAGCCCGTCTCTTGAAATCTTTTTTAAGTATTTTACTTGCATGTATGTATGTATGTGCACCACTCTTAGAGGTTAAAAGAGGTGATTAGATTCCCCCTAGAACTGCAGTCAGGGATGGTTGTGAGCCACCATGTGGGTGCTGAGGACTGAATCTGGGTCCTCTGCAGGACCAGCCAGTGCTCTAACCACTAAAGTACCTCTTAGCCTCCGGGCCTATCTTCTGATGGAAAAGTTATATCCTCCCATGGAGGAGAAGGGTATTAAGGCCCAGAGAGGGCAGGGAATACTCCTGAGATCACGTGACAAACGAGGACCAGGCTTCCAGCTATTCTAAGTCACAGTGTGGTAGTGTGACCCAGTGACTTAGGGAATGATACGCAGAGTCTCTGGTCAGCTCACCCCTGAGGCAGGAGCTGCTGGGGCCTGGTTGAAATGCAGGACAATCACAAACCAAGTGCTACCCTAATAAAACTTTCAAAAACTGGCATCTTCTTTTCTTCCTGGAAACAAGCAGGGTTTTGACCACAGTGAGGTGCTTCAGCTGAAGAAGTGGGCTGGTTTTCTGGCTCTGCAGGAAAGGCTGTAGGGAACACAAGGGAGGGGTGTGTCCAAACCTATTCAAGAGCAATATCCGATCCAAGGAACATAGAAAAAGGGGAAAGGAGTCAGAAATGAAGGAGAGAAATGGGAGGTACTTTGCGTTGTGGGTAGGGTGATATCTTAGGGTTTTATTGCTGTGAAGAGACACCATGACCACGGCAAGACTTAGAAAGGCAAACGTTTAATTTGTGCTGGTTTACTGAAGAGTCAGTCCATTTTCATAGTAGGAAGCATGGCAGCACACAAGCAGACATGGTACTAGAGAAGGAGCTGAGAGAAGACTGACTCTTCCACAATGGGTGGAGTCTGATCACAGGAGGAAACCTCCAAAGCCCCGCCCCACAGCGACACACTTCCTCCAAAAGGCCACACCTCCTAACAGTCTCACTCCCTCTGGGCCAAGTGTATTCAAACCATGGGGTGGTATTGTCCAAGTGATGGGGGCTCTCAAGAGTGGTGACAGGGAGTCTGAGCCATATTCTAGACCTGGTTGGAAAATCAGCTCTAAGCTAGTGACGTGCAAACTAGTGCAGCCATTATGGAAGTCAGTATGAAGGTTCCTCAAAAAATTGAAAAGAGAATGGCCACCTGGCCCAGCCACACCACTCCTGAGCTGTATCCTCACGGAGAGACACTTGCACATCCGTCTTCACTGCCACGCTATTCACCACAGCTGGGAAACAGCCGCCCACAGATGAGTGGAGAATGACTATGGTGTGTAATGGATTTTGTTTGTCTGCTAACAAGGAAGTGAACATTGAAGGAAAACAGATGGAAGACAGAGCATGGCTGAGCTTTACTTGTAGCTGTTTATGCTGTGCTGCCTCTGCTAGGTCATTTGCCTTCTCTGATCCTTAGGATTTAGATCTGGAAAGGAGAGCCATGACATCTACCCTCCTCCTGGGTTAGCAGGGCGGCCAGAGCTGTATGTTGCTTGTCAGTGTTTAACCACTGGCTGCCTTAGGATAAGAAAATGCACCCCATCCTGTCCTCTTTGAAATCGTCCAAGCAAAGCCCTTGAGCACAGTTGGGGAAATCATGTGATATAGGTAACTGCGGAAGCAGTTCCTTTCAGGGATGCCTCAACCACAGATGCCAGCAGACCCTCTATACTGTGTCTTATCCGGCACATACAAGAATGGGGATTAACTATAATAATTATGTCCTGAAAGCCACCCCCCACCCCCTACCCACTTCATAAGATCCCAGCAGCAAATCAGTTTGTTTCCATGGAGGTTCACCTGGGGAGCCAGTGATCCCATTAGGCTTACAGAGCATGCCCAAGGAGCTGCAAACAGGAGTTTGACCCTCAAGCAGACACACAGGAAGGCCTGCACCCAGCATGAATGATGGCTTCCCCGTGGTTATATAGATGAAGCCATTTCCCTAGTCCTCTCCTGACCTAGGTATGCCTAGCCCTTCTCTGAGGCCCCATGCATTAGAACAGACCTGTGTGGACTTGGCTGAGAGAAGTGGACGGATGGACGGACACTGTCCTATGAAAAATGGTCAAGTCGACAAAACCCAGCTGCGACTATCTTTGTGAGTGGACGCAGCTGAACTCATGAGGCGGGTGGCAGTGTGCCTCTTAGGAGAGTCCTGTGCGGCCAACTACAATGGCGTAATGAGCTAGAAAAATGGTCATCGCATCCTATAGAGAGAGCTCATCCTAGACTCACAAATGGCTTGTAATTTTCCACTTACTACTTAGACCGAAACTTATTACAGGTAGCTATTGAATAAATAGGAAGACCCACAGTGAGGCTGCCGACGGTAGATCTAAATAATCTCAATAGGAATGAGGAGATGTCTCAGGGGCTAAAAACATTTGGAGTCCTCAAGACCCTGCAGATTGTTCTGAGATTCACCAGTGACTCTTACTTAACATTATACTATGGGAGAGAAGGCGTGTCAGTCAGCCAAGGGTAATGGTTTCATGCTCTAAGTAATAGAGGAAAATGAAAGGACACCTTGAGGAAGGGTCATGAGACAGAAACCAGGTGCATACATTTATCTGAGCACTTACGAGCCAGAGAAAAGTGGAGCTCTGTGAGCTCAGGGCCAACCTGGTCTACCCAGAGTCAAGGTTAGCCAGGGCTACATAATGAGATACCACCTCAAAAAAACCAAACCAAAACAGCAAACAAATGAATCTCTAAAATTCTACTAACCTCATGTTCTCCAGATTGGCATGACTGGTGACAATCTCAGGATCACCTGTCATGGCATCCATGTTTGATAGAAAAGGATGGTCCACAGGAATGGCCTTGCTGGGTTTGAGGATTGCTTAACACTTCCAATGAGCTTAGGATCAGCTCTTGACTGAAGTCTGCCTGGGTCCCCTTTGTGAAGGCTGAGCCTTCACACTTGCTGGTTACTCTTGACCTGTTCCATTCTAAAGCCTCATTTCCAGGATTGATGATAACAGCTAATGAAAATGTATATTCGAATCACAGCATTCCCCCTCTACTTGCAGCCAGGGGAACTCTGACCTTCAGTGGCTTCTGAATACAGCTGTCGATGAGGCAGGTCTGTCCCTCCCTGGCCTCTGGGCTGGAGAACATGGCTTTCTAGTGTCCTGTGGGAAAGGCCCCAGGAAGGTTGCTTTTGCGTCAAGGGATGACCACTCTGATCATCTTGGCCTTTAGTATGTACTGGCTGGGTTTGTGTCAGCTTGACACAATCTGGAGTTATCACAGAGAAAGGAGCCTCCCTTGAGGAAATGCCTCCATGAGATCCAGCTGTAAGACATTTTCTCAACTAGTGATCAAGTGGGAGGGCCCAGCCCATTGTGGGTGGTGCCATCCCTGGGCTGGTAGAGCTGGGTTCTATAAGAAAGCAGGATGAGCAAGTCAGTAAGCAACATCCCTCCATAGCCTCTGCATCAGCTTCTGCTTCCTGACCTGTCTGAGTTCTAGTCCTGACTTCCTTTGATGATAAACAGCAATGTGGAAGTGTAAGCTGAATAAACCCTTTCTTCCCCAACTTGCTTCTTGGTCATGATGTTTGCACAGGAATAGAAACCCTGACTAAAACAAGTACCCACAGTGATGGCCACCCCCCTCCCCACCCCAAGCTCTACTCATGGAAGGTTACTTCTTGCCCTACCCTTTTCAGTCTCTCTGCTTCTAAGCACCAACAGGTGAGCACCTCTGCCCAATTACATCCTTTCCCCCATGATGCTCTGCCTTCCTCCAGGCTCACGGTGCCAGGTGCCAATCAACCACAACCTAAAACTTTGGAAACCATTGAAGACGATCCTCCCTCCCTCAGGTTATGACAGGCAGTAGAAGGTTGACATGGCTGTTTAACAGCACACTGATCCTGGCTCTGGTTCCAGTTCTTACCAGCCAGCTCTGCTCCTCAGGCAAATAGATCTCAAATGGGCTGCCTCGTTCCTTTTTGAAGGCAACCTCTGCCCTAGCTGTTTGGTAAACTCTTTGCCAGACATTAAGGAAAGGCAGAGAGACTGTTTCTAGGCAGCCACAGGTTTAAGGGACACCCGTACAGCCTGCTCTAAGTCCACACAGTAGGCACAGATCTTGGTATACACAGGGCTATCTCCCTTTCAGGGGTCCCCTGTGTTGAGGGCCTCGTTTCCACAGTCAGGACTTAGAAGGACTGAGTGGTCAAGCATCACTATTGTAAAAACTCTGGTGGGTGGTAAGGGCTCCTCAGATCCCATTGTTTCACCCACAGTAGCTGATTATGTAGATGTCACCATGAGCAGACTCTGTCCTCAGTGTCAGTGAGCTGAGGTGGGTTTCTGGTGTAGAGACCAGGGCAGTTAGAGCTGGAAGAGATAGAAAGTAGGGAGGAGTCTGGCTGCTATCGCTCAGGTGAGAGACGGTCATGTGTATCCACAAGTCTCACACCTGCAGATGCAACCCACCACAAATGAGGACTGTTCGGAAAACAAATGGCATGCATACAGACATCTTGCCACAATTCTATAAATAACACAGTTTAAGAGCATTTATGCATATTGGGCAGTGGTGGTGTATACTTTTAATCCCAGCACCAGGAGGCAGAGGCAGACCATCTCCTGGTTCAAAGCCAGCCTGGTCTACAGAATGAGTTCCAGGACAGCCAGGGATACACAGAGAAACCCTGTCTTGAAACCCACCCCATCACCAAAGAGCATTTATGCAACATTTGCTTTGTATTGTGTGGTGAGTAATCAAGACGTGGATGTCTGGAAGATCTGGTCACATCTGGATTAGTTGCTTCTCCATTGGTCATGCCTGACAGAAACAACTTAAGGGGGAAATGTTTACTTGGCTCATGGTTCCAGGGAGGTTTAGACTATCATGGCAGGAGAGGATTGTGGGAGCTCGAGAGCCTCCTCATTCCCCAGTGGATCAAAAGACAGAGAGAATGTGGGTGGGAAGCAGAGCTCAGGCATAACTTTCAAAGACCGGTCCCAGCCAGGCCCCACCTCCTAAAGGTACCGATATAGGACCGTGGAACAAGTATCCAAACATGAGCCGGTGAGCGACATTTCAGATTCAAACCATCACAATGCCACTTTATATAAGGGACTGGGATGTCCTCAGATTTCAATGCCATAGTGATGTCCGATCCTCTGTGGATACCAAGGTGGCAACACTGCCTTTCATACTGTGTGACCTCAAGTCTCACTTGCTTCATCTGTGAAGTGGGTCTCTCAAGGCTGCTGCAGAGGACTTTAGGGGAGAGTTAAACCAAACAATAGATGCCCCGGGCAGACAGCAAAGAGCAGAGTTGTTTAACAGCGGGGGGTGGGGGGGTTTAGGGGGAACAACACTTGACTTCTCCTTCAGTGTAAGGGAGTCAAAGAGTTACATTGTCTCCCAAACTCTTGGGTTTAAAAATTTGAGCCAGAGGCAGGCGGATCTCTGAGTTCAAGGGCCAGCCTGATCTACAGACCTAAAAGAAGGAGGAGAAAATAAATTAAAAACGTATAGCCAGCTGGTCTTGGCTTCCAGAGCTGCCTCAGCAGCAGTCATGGGATACCAGTCCCCACCCCCAAGGCTATGCTAATCCAGACATGGGTAGAAGTTGCTTCCCCATAATGAATCTGCTTCTCTGGTAGAACCTAGATTGTGAAGGCTCAGGCCAGGGTCAGTCACAGCTGACTTGTGGCTTTAGACAGAGTAGAGAGGGGCTAAGGTCCACCTCAGATCCTTGCTCCTACCTCTCAGCACTTTTAAGGTGTTTGCTGCCAAAGATGGGTTGGGGAGTCACCTAATAGTCCAGAAGATGCCACATGGTAAACAAGCTGTTTCCTTGTCCCAGGAACTGGTAAGAACTTGGTGAGCCACTCTTTTTCCACAGAAATCTTAAGATCTCAGGGCAGGATTCTCATTTGATTCAGGGGATCCCTTTAGGCTCATACGGAATATCCCTAGAAGGTTCCCCTCCCAAAGGAATGGCTACAGGAGAAGAAGGTAAGATCCACACCAACAGAGGCCAGCCGGGACTACGATGGACCCCAGGCATCTTCAGGAAAGAGTGATGGGCAGAAGGCTACAGTGAGTAGGGACAGTCAGTCATCCCACCCCCGCCCCCATCCCCCAGGCCTTGTGGCTTTTTGTCATAGAACAAACATCCTGGCAGTTGGGTCCTCAGGAAGCCATGGCTAGTTTTAGGCAACACTCAAAATAGCCACTAGGGGGCAGCATATCCTAACGTGAGCTTGTAGACACAAGCTCACAAGGCTACACACGTGCCACCAGCCGGCCGGTAGCACTCTGACCCCATAGGCTGTGTGACTTTGTTCAAGTCATTTAGTGCTCCTGAGCCTTTGTTCCCTCAGTGTGCAATTCTTAATTATCTGAAGCAGCTAAAAAGATTACAGGAGAATGGCTGGGAAAACACTCACGTGGGTGACGACCCCGCTGCCACTGGCTCTCGCCATTGTAACAAAAGATATCCACTTTAAAATGATGGAGTTGTCCCACATGATGGTTAATCCCTGTGTAAGATTTGCCAAGCAAAGTGAGTGAGTGTGTGTGTGAGTGTGTGTGTGTGTGTGTGTGTGTGTGTGTGTGTGTGTATGACCATACACTCACAAATATGTAGGAAGTCCCTTTATGACCAGATCATGTGGCGCTGAATCTTCCCAAGTCCTCCTCTGGTAGACACGTTCCATGACTTCTGATGGCCCCTAGAGCCACTGTTCATGGAGTCTCATCCCTCCCTATGGCTCACCAAGTTTTCACATCTTTGCCTCTCCCAACTCCCAGCATTCTCTGGATGTCCCTCCACAGCCCGCCTCCATGTCTTTGCTCCAGCTGTGTCACCTGCCAGGGATGCCCCCACCACACTTCCTCCCTTTTCAGTCCTTCAGTGCTCAGCACCAAGACCACCTGCAAACTTCTCCTGAGGGTATGTCTATGATCTCTGTGATCTGTGTATTCAGGAAACTGAGGCAGGAGGATGGTGTGTTCTGGGTCAGCCTATGCTAACACACTGAGACTTGGAAAGAGATGGGGTGGGGATGAGTCCTTATTACAGTTTCCTGTGCCAAGTGCCCCAAGAATGGGAAGTCAAGTGTGCAGTAATGTAAATTCAGGAATTCAGGCCAACCTGGTCTACATCGTGAGTTCCAGGACAGCCAGGGCTATATAGAGAGACCCTGTCTCAAACCATAATAAACAAAGCCAACCAACCAACCAACCAGATCAAATGTTTTTAGGAAACGTCATGATGGCAACAAGCCCAAAGCTTGGCCACTGTGATCTATTTGGCAGGGAAGAAGACATTCTAGAGAAGCTGTTCTCAACATGTGGGTCATGAGCCCTTTGGGGAACAAGTAACCCTTTAACAAGGGATCACTCAAGACCACGGGAAAACACATATTACAATTCAAAACAGTAGCAAAATTACAGTTATGAAGTACTAGTGAAAATAATTTTATGGTTGGGGGGTCACCTCAATATGAGGAACTGTGTTTATTAAAGGGTTGCACAGTAGGGAGGTTGAGGACCACTGTTCTACAGAGACATGCGCCCTCCCTCTGTCTGTCAGGCTGTTAAAACAATGGTTCTGAAGGATTCAAGTTTTCCTCAGGGAGTCTCAAGCTGGAGAAGGAAAAGGCTGAAACCTGGAGCGGTCAGAGGGACCAACTCCATAAGCTGTGTGACTTTGGGCTAGTCACCTAACCTCTCTGAGTTCCCAGGTCTAGTCCCATCCATGAGCAAAGGATGACCCGAGACACCGAGTGTCAATGACTTTCGGTGAGGAGCTACAGGGGTGCCCCAGGCTCTGCTGGGAAGTTTCTTAATACCTTATTTCTTATTACTCTTCTTTCCTCCATGGGGCTCTTTTGTGGTCATGTCAGGAAACGGGTGCTGGATGCACCAAACAAACAAAATAAAGAGCCCAAGCCCCATCTGTTCAGGTGAATCCCGTAGAAATGAGCTCTGAATGCTGCGTGGAATATGCTTGTGTAGCCCAGGCTGACCCCAAACTGCTTAGGTAGCCAAAAATGACCTTAAACTCTTGATTTGTCCTGTTCCCACCACCTAAGTGACAGGTGTCAAATATATGCCACCACAATCAGCTCCAAGCAAATTTTCAATAGATTTACAATGACGATTCCAATCTCTCTAGAGGTCTGTTCCCACCTTTACTTCATGTGGCTCTCGTATTCTCTTGCACTATGGGTTAGGAGGCAGACATAGTCTCTTGGTGTTATCTTCCCTGGCAATGGGTTCTTAGGGAAGAAAGAAGAAACAGGAACTTGGATTTCTTCTGCATCTGCACGACACAGTCCCAGCTTTCGGGTAGTGAGTCCTTCTGCTCAGTTGCAGGGAGAGGAGCCCTAACAAAGAACGACCCAACCGCTCACAGCTTCCTTGGCCCCCAGTGGGCGCACGGGTGGTGGTGGTGGTGGTGGTGGTGGTGGCAGCAGCGGTGGCAGGGATGGGTCACGTGTCTCAAGCCCTGGATCACTGATGCTCATCCGTTTTCTACCAACGCTCTCATAACATGCTTTGCCCAAGTGGGTGCTGTCACACTGAGTTCGGAGGGCCTATTTATTCCTTTTTTCTTCCATCTTTCCTCCCTAATTATTTTTATCCTTCCCATTTCTTTAAAACTAAACAAAGTAACAACAAAAAACTTTTTTTCTGAGTACATGGGTGCTGTTCCGATAGAGGCCAGAAGAGGGAGTTGGAGCTGAAGAACAGAGTCTGTGAGTTGGGAAACAAGCCCAGGTTCTCTGTAAACCATGAAGTGCTCTTGATTCTGAACCAGTCCCCCTCCCACTCGCTTCTCTCCCTCGTTCTTCATTATAGACTTGCCAGATAAAGCACAGGGTGAGGTAGGGAGAGGGATGTTTGAAAAATTAATATGGAAAAGAAAAGCTCAATGAAAGCCACTGTTTCATAAAAACTTCCTAAAAAAATGTGAATTTAAAAGGTTTCATTAGCGTCACCGTACACAGAATGTTTCTCCCAGAAGCCATAGATAACTAAACAAAAGCCCCAGTGCCAGGCATGGGACACCTTTAGTCATGGTGTTAGTGTGGGGTCCACAGATTGCCATCACTCTGTTACCCAGACCTTACTGGAACAGGTAAGACCCCACCACTGAAGACACCACACGCTCTGATCACAGAGAAATCAAGCTGGTAGTGATTCAAAAACATCCTCCCCGATGGCTAGATTCCAGTGTCAAGAGGTGTCATGCAGGCCGACAGCACAGAAGAGCCATCAGGAATCTTACCCAGATGTGAGCCCTGTGAGCTACAGTAAGGACCAGCCTGGAAGATATGCCCACTGGTGCAGTGATGGTGGGAGTGATATTGGAGTAACCGATACGTTCTAATTGGAATGAAGGTCTACTCTGCAGGAGGCGACTCATGCCTGGTACTGTAAACCTGGCCAAGAACCCGTGACTGGAGAGCTCGTAGAGCCAGCTGCCATTGTCTTACTAACGGAGTGTGGTATCACAATGCCTTCTAAGCTTTTCACCCTGTGCCCAGATGCAACTCTCATCCCCAGCAGAGAATCATCTTTGCTCAGCCCCCTGTGGTGTATACAGACTCATGACTGATCAGAGTGCAGAGGATAAGTAACTGTGAAATCCTCGGCCCCAAATGGCACATCCTTGTCACTGCCTATACAAGGCACAGAAGGGGACAAAAAGTTTGTTAAGAGTCAGCAGCTAGGGAGTCTTCTGGGTGTGGTGGGACCAATGCATTCAGTCTTGCAGTAACTGCAGTTGCCAGCACACCATCAATCACACAATATCAATCACACAATACCAGCAATCACACAATATCAATCATGTACACTGTCAATCACACAATATCAATCACACAATACCAGCAATCACACAATACTCCAGTGTGTAAAGGTAAGGGATTCATGAGGCCTGCCACCAAACCAGAGAACTATTGGCAGTTGGTGACCTCTGGAAGGAAGAGTTTATCTTCTTCCATGGTGTGGCCCATGCTACAGTGACTGGAGTCTTATATCCATGAAAGCTGAGCATCCTGGGCAACTCTGATTGGACTCAGTGGTTTAGAAAAACAGAATAAGAGGAGTTGAGGAGATGTGCATGTGGGGGATTCTGGGAGGTGTTGGAATGGGAAAAGGAGGAGTGACTAAACACATTGTATTCATGTGTGTAATTACTAAGGAACGTTTTTGAAAAGATATGGGATGTTCAGTTAAACTTTAATGTCAGGTAATGAACACATTTGAAGTACCATCCAATATCACTCTTTTTGTCTTTCAAAGTCTGACAGCTTTCTCTTTCCCATCTTCCCTCTCCCCTGCCTGCTCAGAAAGGAGGAGGAGGCAGCCTTACCCTGTTTGGAACATTACACAGGAACCTGGAGGTCATAAAGTAAAGAGTCACCTTGGCTCTGGTCCAACTCTATCACCCCCATCCCCCAGGCTGAAGAAAATGAGGCCAGTGCTGTTGGGAGCTCAGTTTCTGTCCTTGCTAGACACAAGGTAGAGTCATCAGAGAAGAAGGGGCCTTAGTACAGAAAATGCCTCCATAGGATCTTGTTGTAAAGCATTTTCTTAATTAGTGATCACTGAGTGGTATCATGGTGTCACTTCTGGTCTGATGGTTCTGGGTTCTATAAGAAAATAGGCTCAGCAAACCATGAGGAGCAAGCCAGTAAGCAGCACCCCTCCATGGCTTCTGCATCAGCTCCTACCTCTAGCATCCTGCCCTGTGTGAATTTCTGCCTTTACTGCTTTTGATGATGAACTGTTATATAAAACTGAGAGAGATAAACCCTTTCTTTCCAAGTTGCTTTTGGCCATGGTGTTCATCATGGAACATGAACATGGAACAATGGAAACCCTGAGACAGTCCCTATATATAAGACAGGCATAAGAGCCTGTGCCCTGACGTGTTGGCACAGGTCTGTGCATGTCTCTGCTCCCCACAGACTGATGTTAGCTTGCTGAGTGTCAGGCTTTGCACTCAACTCTTAGTTCCCACAGTGCATCTCATGGAAACAGCAGAGCCCTTAAGGTTCTGGCCTCTTTTCATTCTCTGAACTAATTAATCATCTCTTGGCAAGAGTTGTGTCAGGAGCTGGGGCTCAAGCCAGTATCTGCACACACAGAATGGGTCAGGAAGTTGAGAAAGAAACTGGAACATGGCATGGTCCCAGTTCCCCAGGGACATGGTGAGCATCGGGTGAGCATCCTTGCTTCTGTGTGAGCAGATTTACTATGTCTGGTAAATCACCAGTGCTCTTAACTGCTGAGCCATCTCTCCAGCCCTGGGGATAATTCTCTTAATGGCTTAAAATATGAGCTGTAAGACCAAAAGGAAGAAGGCAATTATGAGAACAATTTATGGAACCTGTGCCCCTGGGTCAGGCAAAGTCAGAAGCGGATGTCTCCTGCCAGAGGTATGGAGCTTTTGAAACTGAGACTCCCGAAAAGGAAATTACTGTCAGGTTGGATGGCCCAGGTCTTCCCCAAGCGTGACGCTGTCCAGGGTTCTGAAATCTGCTGCCTGGTCTCTCTTCTTCCTGTGAGCCTTGTGCTCCCTGCCTTCGGGTCCTCTGTTTAACTTACAGAAATACAATAAGCATCTACTATATAGAGAAATGGAAATAAAAAGCATTAAGATAATCTTCAGCTCAAGCCACTCAAAGCTCACGGGGAGGGACTCAAGTCTTAGGAGAGATGAGGTCAAGTAGAGTCATTTTCCTATTCTTGGGCCCCCGTGACACCCACCCGTCTCCTGCCTTTTCCTCGTGCTTCTTTCTCTTTTGCAATCTGTATTCCTCCAACATTTCATAATTTCAAATTTTGATTACAGCAGATAAATCTTCTCCAGACAATCTCTTTCTCTGCTCACCGGTGTCACAGAGTAAGCCAGACTAATGATCGATTTCAGGAAGGAAAGGAGAGAAGAGAGAAAACAGAGGGCTGGGATCTCTGAGAAGTGTGGGATCCACCTAGATAGGAGTGAGCTCTTCATCATACTTCTGCATGCCTTCGTCTGGGAGAAGCACTTCAACTGTGAAGCTGACCTTCTTGGCATGGACGAAGCTATAGGTGTTGTCAAAGCGCAGGACATCTAGGAGACAGATGGGCAGATGAGTTCTTACCGGCTGTGCTTGCTGAGCTGATGCAGCTCCCCACGGTGCCCTTTACCTCCCTGTCAACTTGAGCAGAGCCTATAAGCAGAAACTACATCCTCTTAACAATCACCCAGCCTGGCTTTAGTTACGTCATCGGATAGGGAGAACCATAGATATTAATGATATTAATTCAGGTATATTCACACCCGAATGCTCACATATATCGAGAGCAACAGAAGCTTTCTAGCCCTCTTGGACAAAGTGGGTGCTGGACAAAGCCTGCAGTAGTGGTTTTAACCCTCAGACCATGGGTGACACAAGCAATGGTTCTTCCCAGACTGGGTACTGTTTGGCACTTGTGTAACTACATTGAGACTAATATGGAGTTGGGGTAGCATATTTGAGACTGTGTGTAAGTTGGCTTACTTCTCATGACCTCATGGGGACAGCGCCACCTGCCCTATTGTCCTATGCCTCTGTCCTGTGATCCAAGCACACTCAGTTCCTCGGGGCCCGTGTGGCGCTGACTGTTGGCACACAGTAAATGTTCACAAATATGACTTGGGGATGAACATGGATTTTGTGTCCTGGGATATGTCTGAGGAGAAGGGTCACTGCCCATGTGTATCCTTTAAACCATGTGGAAGATGGTTCCTGACTCCAGAACCAGTGCATAGCTGGGGTGGGACTTACAGACTCCAGCCTCAGTGCAGGTGAGGCTCCCATCCTCAGGTACCATGTGGGCATTGTATCGCTGACTGGTTAGCACCTCGGTCATCTCCCCTGCTTTCTGCCGCTCCCCCATCTTGGTCTTGAGGAAAACTCCAAAGCCAATGTCTGCACCATCAGATGAGAACTGCCACCTGGAAGAGGACAGGTTGCTGCTCAGTGTGATGGGGTCCTAGGGATCAGAGCCCAGCCGTGGGAGGAGTGGCCATTTGTTCCTACCTGAGGACACAGCCTGGAAACAGGATCTCATATTCCACCTGATGTGAGGAGCCACGGCTAATCTGCACTGAGTGCTCATACTGAGTTTTCACCTGGTCACGCACATACATGGACTTGGGAATCTCTCCACCATAGTTGATCTAGAATAGATTCTGGAGTCATTTCTCTAGCCAGAGACAATGTTTTCACTATTGGGAAGATTCTCACTCTCCTTCCCTAAACCCTTTCTTGACTCTCTAGCATGGCTAGCACTTCCTCTGGAAGCATCTTTCAGCTTAATTCCAAAGTCGAACTTCACATTTCATCCTTCTCTGCACATCTTCTCATTATTAAGTCCCAATAATCTGGACACACCTAGTTCAATACCCAGTGTCTATGCAGAGATGATTGTGAAGTGAATAATAGGTGGGTAGGAAAGAAACCTGGCTATAGTCCTCTAACCCCTTTCTGGCTCCAGGCTCTGTGTACCTTGGTTAAACATTTGGGGTTTCCATCTGGGTCAGTCAGAGTCCCTCCAAAATGGGCGGGCAGTTCCTCAGGACTGATGAGCTTCAGTAAACCTTCCTTCCAGCTGTCTGGGAGTAGGAAGATTCAGTGATGGTTATCACACCTGGAAGGGATCAAAGAGCCTCTCATCCCCACCAGGACACCCTAAATGGGCATCTCCAAACACTGAGATAGCTAGGCTGCCAGGGATAACTCCCAAGTCACCTAGATCTCAAGCTATGGGAAATGGTTTTCCTAGCACCCAGTTGCTGTGGAAACGTGTTTGCCCTTGGCTGATGGGTTTGGACATTCTTGAAGGTCTCCAAGTCATGAGTAGTAAAGCTGAAAGTTGCTTGAATGTCTCAGGGGGACTTCAAAGCACTGTGAGTTCAGGACCTTGTTGAGATTACTCGGTCAGTAAGTAAGATCTTGTGGTGGGAGAACACCTGCCTCTTCCATCATCACAACCATGAGGTATAATGCTATTGCTGTTGCTCATATGTGAGTCTCTAGGGGTTCTGGTTGCTGGGGATTGCTGTGGTCCTAGCCCTGTGGCTAGCCTTGATTGACTTTTTTAGCACTAGAACGTTTCTTCCCTCCCGTGGGAAGTGGGAAACCACACAGTGCCTGAAATGCTATGGCCAAATTACTGAGCCTTGTGGGCCTCAGGGGAACAGAGGACTTGGGTCCATATTATTCCAGGATTTGATGCCTCCCTACAATCAGACTTTCTCACCCATCAAGCTCTCATTTCTAGTGGAAATGGGTAGAGTCAGGAGCTGGGGTATTGGGAAGAAAGAGAAAGTGATGAGCGTAAGACTCCAGCCCCCGTTTCTAGTTCCTCTGTTCACAATGAGAGGAGCTGAGCACTCTGCTTGAGGGATGGTTTTCCTCCAAGCACTGACTCAGTGACTAGGGTTTGAGAATTAGTTTTCTTCATCTCGTCCTTCCTTCCTATCTATCTATCTATCTATCTATCTATCTATCTATCTATCTATCTATCTATCTATCCATCCATCCATCCATCCATCCATCCATCCATCCATCTATCTATCTATCTATCTATCTATCTATCTATCTATCTATCTATCTATCCATCTTCCTTTCTATCCCTATCCATCTGTCTGTCTGTCTGTCTGTCTGTCTGTCTATTTTACAGTGCCATGGATGAAACTCGGGACCTCACATGTTCTGGAAAAATGCTGAGATATAACCAAAACCCATTTTTGCCACTTTAAAAAACAACTCTTGTCAGGGGAATGGCATACAATGGTAGTACTCTCAGCACTCAAGAGGCTGAGGCAGGAGGATGGTGAGCTTGAGGCCACTATATGCAAAAAATAAAAAATAAAAAAAAAGGAATTAAAAGTACATTTTTCTTAGTACTTTTCACTCATAGTAATATGCAAAATTGAGAAAACAGAAAATTAAAACCTTTAAAAACAATTTATTCTATGCTTCCTTCTAAGAATCTTTATGTTTTTTATATGTTTTATTTTACTGTGTTTAAAATTATATTTATTGTCTGTGTGATGGGGTCACACATCACAATATACATGTGGGAGTCAGAGGATAACTGTGGGTGTCAGTTTTCTCCTTCTACCGTGTGGGCTTCGGGGAAACGTAGGTCATTAACCTTGATGGCAGCCGAGCCATCATTCTGGCCCAGTACATACGGTTCTATAAAAACAAAGCATATGGTCCGCACGGCTTGTTCAGGTACATGGTCAGAGGATAAACTAAAGCGATGTTCTTCAGGGTTAGAGTTGCCATTAAAAGCAAGGAGTTTGCAAGTGCAGAAAGCCAGGGCACATAAAGCCGAGGCTCAGAAGCAATGGAGCAGAAATGTAAGGAGGCAGGGAGGCCTTACTTCTCCCTCACCCCAAGGTTAAGGCAGGAAATGGGGCTTAGGAAGTGTCTTGGCCTGTTACTCTACAGCCTATGTGTGAAGCCTGGGGATGGACCAGTGTTACTCTAAAGCTTAGGTGTGAAGCCTGGGGATGGACCAGTGTTACTCTACAGCCGAGATGTGAAGCCTGGGGATGGACCAGTGTTACTCTAAAGCTTAGGTGTGAAGCCTGGGGATGGACCAGTGCTACTCTACAGCCGAGGTGTGAAGCCTGGGGATGGACCAGTGTTACTCTAAAGCTTAGGTGTGAAGTCTAGGGATGGACCAGTGTTACTCTACAGCCGAGGTGTGAAGCCTGGAGATGGACCAGTGTTACTCTACAGCCGAGGTGTGAAGCCTGGGGATGGACCAGTGTTACTCTAAAGCTTAGGTGTGAAGCTTGGGGATGGACCAGTGTTACTCTAAAGCTTAGGTGTGAAGCCTGGGGATGGACCAGTGTTACTCTACAGCCTAGGTGTGAAGCCTGGAGATGGACCAGTGTTACTCTAAAGCTTAGGTGTGAAGTCTAGGGATGGACCAGTGTTACTCTAAAGCTTAGGTGTGAAGCCTGGGGACATGGCACCAGGAGGACTTACTTCCCAACACTACTATCTTCCTTCGTGTGTCCTCACTCAGGAATGGCTTCATAAGGTTGTAGCCCACGGGGAACAGTTTGGTGGCTGGAAAGACACAAGAAGATTAACAGGGAGAGATCAAGCCACTGGGCTGCCTTTCCACAATGGACAAAGCTAGTGATACAGAAGTCATGATGAACCTGGCCATCTCAGAACCAATCAATCAACCAAATAGTCTAACCAAATAGCTAACCAGCCATCAATCAGCTGCCTGCCCACTGCACAGTCGGCCAGTCATTAGCCTCCTCATCAGCCAACCAATAAGTTAACTGGTCTACCAACAGCTGGTCAGGTGCCAGCAAACTAGGCAGCCTGCTAACAAATAATTTACCAGTTCACCAAATAGGAAAACATAACAATTTGGCTAAACAGAAAATTAATCATCCACTGGCCAAGCAGCTAGACAGCTAATCAATTGCTCTCTCCAGCTACCAACCATCCACACAAAGAGCCAATATCCAAATAACCAGCTGACCACACAAATTCAGCTGCAGAACAAACCAGCCAGCCAGCCAGCCAACATGCCAGGCAACCATCCAAACATCCAGTCATCAGAATGCTAGCCAGACAACCAACCAAGCTAAAAGCCAGTAGGTCAGCTATCCCAGTCAACTCTTCAACCCATCACCAGTTACTTCCATACTCAGACAACCAGATAGCCAATCATCTGGAGAGTCAGCCACATAATGAGTTAAGCAACTATTAAACAAGCCATCTTTCTACCAGTCTACCTACCTGAGCAACAGCCACCCAAATGGCTAGTGAGCTCCCCCAGAATGGTGTCAGGCCAGAAATGTGCACCACAGGTATAGGCTCAGAGGATTTCAAAGAGCAGATAACTTGCTCAGAAAAACAGGATGATCAGAGCCAGAACTTGGGAGGGATAAGGAGGCAGATGTGAGTTTGAGGCCAGCCTGGTCTATATAGTGAATTTCAGGATATCCAGAGCTACATAGTAAAACCCTGTCTCAAAGAACAAGCAACATATACACACAAAGATAGAGAAGAAAGAAAAGGAGAATAGATTGGAATGTAGGTCTATTATCCCATATACTTTGAAGGCTGAGGCAGGAACATTACAAGTGCCAAGCCTATATGGGCTAGAGTGAGTTCAAGGCCACAGAAGAGGTGTTTCTAGTGTGGCTGAGTTTAGAACTGCCCTTCTCAGAGTGAAGTCAGATGTTACCATTCCCCGATCCCTTCCTCTGTGCCAGACATCAGGTGGCTTGCCCCATGAAGAGGCACCAAGACCATAAAGATAAATGATAGGGGTATGGAGGACCCAGGAGGGGGAGTCACAACTCACCTTTCACAATGAGCATGAACTTCAGGGTCTCTGGGTAATTTTCTTCCAGGAGGCCAAAGAACTGTGGAACCAAGAAAGCCCCTCAGATCCCACACTTTCTTCCCCCCCCCCCATTTCTTTGCTGTATTTTGTCTGGAGGTTTTAAAATATACTCTCTAAGGTATCCCTGTCATTGGCCTCTGAAGGGAGGCATCCCAGCTCAGACAGAACCAAATGCCCACAGTAACCATAGAATCATGTTAACAACAGAGGACAGTCCTGGAGGCTGCAGTGTTCTGGGCATTCAGAATCTGCTCAGCATGGTGCACATGCTTTACAGACTTACTCCCCAGTCTAATTGTCCCCAAACTGGAGAGGAGGAAGTGAAGCATGAGGGTATGGGGGGTGTAAGAGATGGTAGACAGGAGATAACTTGCCCAGGGCTCAGAACAAGGGAGTGACAGGGCTGTAACTGATGTGGAAACAGACCCTGTGCTCTCTTGTGCACTTCCAAGAAATCCTATTAAAGTTTCTTCCCAGGATGGGGTTATAAAGGAAGTCACCTTTTATTAATTTGTGATTTCAGCAAACTGTAAGGGCAAAGCAGGCCAAGCTGGCCGTCCAAGTGTGTGCACGTGTATGTGTAAGTGTGTCCATCCCTGGGCCTCCTCACCTCCTGGTACACTTCCACCAGAGGTTTCCAGAAGTGCTTCAGTCCCAGACCTTCACAGTCAAATATCATCACAATGGTTTCAATCTTCCTCCCCAGCTGCGAGGATGAGCAAGGAACATGCCAGGGTCAAGTACAAGCTTAGGAATTGACAACTCAAGTACATGACTCATCAGGATGCTTCCAACCCTCCACTCTGTCCGCAGAGTAACAAGCAGACAAGAACAAATACATCTCCCCACCCATTCATCTACCCATCACCCACCTACCCATCACCCACCTACCCATCACCCACCTACCCATCACCCACCTACCCATCACCCACCTACCCATCACCCACCTACCCATCACCCACCTACCCATCATCCATCTACCCATCACCCACCTACCCATCACCCACCTACCCATCACCCACCTACCCATCATCCATCTACCCATCATCCACCTACCCATCATCCATCTACCCATCACCCACCTACCCATCACCCACCTACCCATCACCCACCTGCCCATCATCCATCTACCCATCATCCATCTACCCATCATCCACCTACCCATCATCCATCTACCCATCACCCACCTACCCATCACCCACCTACCCATCACCCACCTACCCATCACCCACCTACCCATCATCCATCTACCCATCATCCACCTACCCATCATCCATCTACCCATCATCCATCTACCCATCATCCATCTACCCATCACCCACCTACCCATCACCCACCTACCCATCACCCACCTACCCATCATCCACCTACCCATCATCCATCTACCCATCACCCATCTACCCATCATCCACCTACCCATCATCCATCTACCCATCACCCACCTACCCATCATCCATCTACCCATCATCCACCTACCCATCATCCATCTACCCATCACCCACCTACCCATCATCCACCTACCCATCATCCATCTACCCATCACCCATCTACCCATCATCCATCTACCCATCACCCACCTACCTATCACCCACCTACCCATCATCCATCTACCCATCACCCACCTACCCATCATCCATCTACCCATCATCCATCTACCCATCACCCACCTACCCATCACCCACCTACCCATCACCCACCTACCCATCATCCATCTACCCATCACCCACCTACCCATCTTTTCACTGACAGTAGCTGGACTTAGTGATTTTTTAAAACAACTTTATTATGGTGTGCTCTTAGACTGAAAGTTAAATTTTAATTTTTTTCTGGGTTAATGATATTCACAGTAATGCTGTCTCCCAGTGTCCAACTGTAGGCTAGTAAAATTACTCTCTGAATTTTTGAGGCCAGCGAGGAGAAGCTATGATGCTGAGTAGGTTAGGTGTCTTAAGTATATCTCCCACTGATGGTATTTTTTAAACTTTGGATGGTTTATTGGGATGTAACCCCATAATAGCTGAGGACTATTCTGTCATCTCTTTGCTCAGTGCAGACCATCCTGCCAAGGGGGACAAGACAGACTCGGAGAGGTAAGGAACTTTCTGAGGTCACACAGCCGATAAACAGTGGGGACATTTGACCAGAGAATCCTCTGACCATGATAGAGAGAACACAGATGTGTTCTTGGGAACATGGGCCCTGGCAGCCTCTCCTACCTCTAGTCCCTCACCCCACTCAGTCAGACCCTCACCCGCTCTGTCTGCAGGTCACACTCGTGCAGGATACGTTCACAGTCCCTCATCTTCGTCTTCAACAGGTCCTGCTTGGTGACTGAGAAAAGAAGCCCTTTGGGGTCCAGTGGCCCGATGATGTCATACCATACAGGGCAGCCATCACGGTCATAGCCACACAGGCCTCCAGGCATGTACTTCTGGATCACCTGGGCATAGAAAGATACATGACACTCGGAATCACACACCTCCCTGGGAGTCCCCAGATCTGACTAGTTTATCTTACCCAACTCTATATGTTTACCCTGCTCTGGGACAAGACACTGGCTTGCCTGGTCCCAAGTGAAAACATTGAGGGTCTTGCAAGGGAGGACCTTGTTCACAGCTGTGATACAAAAGGCTCAGTATCAGTCAGGTCTAGCTTCAGACTTCAGGGGATATTGGTCCTGCCTGCAGTGTCTTCCATGTCTGGCTTAGTAATGGAGAATGTCATTCTGAAAGCCAGCAGGTATAATTTAAATAGAGGCACTGCTGTTCCTATGCTCTGTGTCCCTGAGCAAGTGACACCACCTCTCTGGGCTCCATTCCACCTTCTCTTGTGTAGATGCTTCCTCTCCAAGATAGTGCTGGCAAAGATGGCATACTGTCCCCAGCTGTGATTATCATGTTGCTGTGAGCCCAGTGTAGGTCCTACACTTACCAGTGGTTCACCCTTGATAGGCTGTTGCTTTCCACCTGGACAGGATGCTTTGAAACTCTGGGGTGGGAGCACAGAGGGACTGACTGGCTATAGTGGCTCAGATACAAGTTTGGGAGCCTGACAAGCCTACATTCAAACCCCAGACCCACAATAGGATTGTGGGACTTTGGGCAAGTTGCTAAATTTTTTTACTGGACAAAATGGATGATACTGTATAGTGTTCAGATGATTTAACAAACTCATGTAGGGAATCTTAAAATATTTTGGTTTATCAAGACAGGGTTTCTCTGTGTAGCCCAGGCTATCCTAGAACTCATTCTGTAGACCAGGCTGGACTTGAACTTAGACATATGCCTGTCTCTGTTTCACAAGTGCTTGGATTGAGGGTGTCTGCCAGGCCAATGTTAGAACTCTTGACTCAGGAATTATTCGTTACTCTAACAGAGAAGGTCTAGTGGGATTAATGGCCCTAAGGTCATCTTCTCTGCTTGTTGTCCTTCCCTCATGGTCTCCAGTGACCAGAGGCTTCTTTGTTGATATGTCTATTGAGACTGAGGTATTTGGGAGTGGGGCTCACCTCTGGGGGCTGCCAGTCAAGGATGTGATCGATGTCCATGGTCTTCCGGAACTCCATGTACTGAAAATGAAAGGGGTGGTTAGGCCCCCATGAGGCTCCCAGCACCCTGAACAGGGTATAGAATTTGAGGTATGAGGCACCGATTGTCACCTCCCCCCATGCGAATACTGTCTACAAACCTCCAAGATGATATTTTACCTTGCGGAGCATGGCCTCTGATTTCTGTAGGTCAAAGTTCCGAGCTGAGGGAAGATGGGGTGGGGGGAGGTAAAGGTAGAAAAAGACTGCTTTGCTCTGTCTCTAATGAGAGCAATGGGGGTGGGGGCTGGGGACTTGGTCGAACCTGCTCCTCCCACCCCTTTCTTAGACTTATAAAACTTAAGTTGGTGAGGCCAGACTCTGAGAGCCACAGATTGTTACAGAGCTGTGGAGATTCGGGTCCTCTTGCTGTTTCCCCATTTTCAACATCCCACCTCTCCCCTCACCTCGGAGCCAACGAAGAAGAAAATAGTCGTCAGGGTTTGGCAGGGCAGGCAGCACATCCTGGACATTTTCTCGGAACTGAAAAGAGATATTTCCGTTCATGTGTTTTTCACACTGAGCCTTGGTCTCCCAACTCAAAGATTCGTCAACCATCTCGTCTTCCCTCTGTCACTCAGTCTGGCCCAGCTTGAGTGAATCATGGGCTAATTGATGGGTAGGAGAGCTGGGCTGTGGCACAGGTGGGTAGGTGGAAAATGGAGTGTGAAGAATTTCAGAATGGAGGAAAAAATGATTGGGTTGGAAAGAAAAAAATGAAGAATTGGTCAGTTGATGGATGGATGGGTGGATGGATAGAGGTGGATGAATGGTTGAGTGAATGGGTGGATGGCTGGTTGAGTGGATGGGTGGTTGAGTGGATGGTGGATGAGTGGATGGTGGATGGGTGGTTGAGTGGATGGTGGATGAGTGGATAGATGGATGGATGAATGAATGAATGGATGAATGGATGGATGGATGGATGAATGGGTGGATAAGTGGATGGGTAGATGGATGGTTGAGTGGATGGGTGGATGGATGGATGGATGGATGAGTAGATGGGTGGATGGGTGGATGGATGGATGAGTAGATGGGTGGATGGATGGATGTACATAGAAGGAAAGATTGGTGGGCGAAAAGGATAGAGAGATGGGTGAGTGGAAGGAAAGTTTCATAAATGGTGCATAGACAAGGTACTGGGCACTTCCCTAGTTTACTTCATGCATTTGCTAATCTTCCTAGTCTTGAAAAAACATAGTTCCAAAAGAGAAAGAAAGGAAGAAAGGAAGGAAGAACAGGGATCATTATTAAGGGTCCCTATTCCCTTCAGCTGAGGGTACATCAAACGCTCTGTTCTGTTTCGCTGATCTGGCTCTTACAGATTAGCTTTCTTTTCAGGGTCCCAGGGAGAGGAATCCATCAGAGGGCATAGGACTGCACCCTCCAGCAGGCCGGGAGGGAGGAGATACGGTGGACAACTGCCAGGTAAAGCTGTCTGATCTGGTTCCTAGGTGAGTTCAAGCCTATTTCTGCACATGTCACCCACATGACTGCCAGAGTGAAGCTTCCCCATAACACCTTGTTCTGGTCAGGACTGATGTCTCTTGGCTGGGTAGGATGTGACCCCCTTTGGAGGTGACAGAATAGAGACAATGTCAAGGACATGCAGAATCAGCAGATGGAGGCAGGGTCCTGGACGTCCTCTCCACCCTATCCCTCAGCCATTTCCCCGTGAGGTCTCACAGGGTAGGGGGAATCTCTTACCTTGGCCAGGGTCTCTGCCTGCTTGGGGCTCAGGTCTCCAACTCTGCCACTCATGGTGCTGACTGAGGCTGGCGAGCAGTGAGTGACCACGGAAGGCAGAAGCCCAGCCTCACCTGTCTGCCCAGCCTCAGCTGGAGCCTTTTCCCCCACTCCTGGGTGTGGCTCAGGTACCTCCCCTGGGACAACTCTTTAGATTGCACATTACATAACTGGGATTAAGTGAGGGCCCTTGTTTGGCTCTGGGACAGGGCTGGAGGGCCTCTGTCAGATGAGGCAGCTGTAAAGGAGAAGCTGCCTTCCCTGGGAGACCCTCTCAGCACTCTCTAGCCTCCAGTGCCATGTTGGGAGTTGGGAGATGCTCATACCCTTCAGTTGTAGCAAGCACACTAGTCAAGAGACGGATAGGCTGTGACAGGATGCAGTTTGGGAAGAGCTTGCCTAGTGTGCCTATCCAGTGGGAATTCTGTTCAACTCCTGGTACTGTAGAAAGGAGGGGAAAGAAAATCAACCTGGCTAGGACAGAAGTTGGAACATAGAGGTCCTTGGTGAAGATTGGTCTTTTCCACAGGGCCGGTGCCACCTTTCCTGGTGTCTTTCAGATTGCATTGCAAGGTGTTAGCCCTATGGACTTGAACATTGGGAAAGGCCAGGCATCTTCCTCCTGATGTCTACCTAGAACCCCTGTATGGGGCCTCTGATTATGCACAACTCCCATCATCTCTGAGAGTTTAGGTGGGGTGGGAGCATGGTCTTGTGGGAAAGGATGTCTTTTGGGGATTTTCATATATGACCAGCAAGAGGTATCCATGGAGGTGCGACGGAGCCGATGGGACATCCGTGGCAGGTACTTAGGGAAGTCCAGAAGGTTCCTGTGCCCTTCACTTTCTGTCCCATTTCCACATTCTAACACCAGATGGGCCTGGGGCCCAAGCCTGCTTTGGATTTCCTTGTAAAACTTTTCAGCCTGGTGTTTCCTGGGCTCCTTACTAAAAGATGGCTGCCAGTGTGGCCTCCATCGGTGGAAGAGAAGACCAACTGCCTGGGGCTGTGCGCTGCTAGGGAATTCTTTTCTTCCCATTCAGAGAAGCATGGGTAAGAGAAACACCATGCTGTCAATTACGATCTCCATGAAAGCCTCCAACCCAGCATGTGTCTATAATCTCAGCACTCAGGAGGCAGAGGCAGGATGGTTATAAGTCAAGGACAGCCTGGTCTCTATAGCAGGGCCTTGACTCAGAGTAAACAAGCAAACAAACAAAGCTGCCCTGAGAGAATTAGCAGAAACTGTCCTGAGCTAACCTTAGTTAACATGGCGAGGTTAGCCCAAGCCACTCTGCCCAAGACTGCCCCAGGTTCACTCCCCCTATCCTAGAGCATTCTAGATGTCCAGTTTTTGGGTAATCTGGGGCCTCTTTTCTGAACGTTCTCGGGGTTCTTTCTGGAGGTGAATGTGGAACATTCCAGATGCTTCCTGCTGGCATCCTGCTTGATTCTTGTCCCTGATACGGTTGCAGCCACAGGAAAATAGACCACCTTTGGCCATTTCCCCCTGCCTGGGACACCTGGTGTATCACTCTGGAGCAGTTAGGTAACTCTCCACACCCAACCCACCCCACTTCACATTCCAGCCGCCCACTTCCCCCAGGCTGTCAGCCTGTGGAGATTGGGTTCCACAGCTCCTCTCTCATTAGCTCCTAATCCCACCGTTTCTCACCAGTCTCCAGTCTCCCTAATCCCTCTAATGGGAGGCACCCCGGACCTCAGAGGCTGGGTAGGAAGGTCTAGAAGCAAGGCGAGGGTCCTCCTAGGAGCTGTGGATTGTGGTAGGAACTCTGAGCCTTTCTGATTGAACCATGAATCTACAAAGCAGTGCATGTGCAGGAGCCATCACTGGCTATAGGTCAGCCCACAGAACCCCTACCCCGAGATGGCGGGCCTGGCCTGGATCAGTTGCCTTCATAGCCACTCCCCCTGTGTGAAATAACAGACTAGCTGAAGTCCGGTGTTTTTACTATTGTTGTTTTGAGACTGTTTCCCAGTGTAACCCAGGCTGGCCTTAAACTCTAGATCCTTCTGATTTATCTCCAAGTACTGGGATCACAGGTGCACACTGTCACACCCAGCTTATGAAACTGTAGCCCAGGGTGATGCTGAATGCTTGCTGAACACACCAGTATGAGCCGGTATGGCTGGTCAAGCTGTAGTTTTATTTGAATTTTCTTCCCACCCTTCTTTCTTTCTCTCTGGTAATGGAGTATGAGCCTTAGACTGTGATATGCAGGTTTTTGACCACTGAACTATATATAGCACCACCAACCCTCTTCTAACCTTTCGAGACAGGGTTTCACTAAATTTCCCAGACGGCCGTGCAGTCAGTCTGTAGCCCAGGCTAGCCATGCACTGTGACCTTCCTGCTTAGCTTTCCATGTGGCTGAGACCACAGGTCTGCACCACTAGGCCTGACATTGATTTGGACTTTAATCCCCTACGTGGCTTATAGTTAGAACAATCACATTTAGTGCCAGGTTGAATTCTGAGCACATTAAGGACCTCCCTGGGGGAGGGTACCGTTGTTTAGTATATTCTACAGATGAACGAACCGCATTTAAACAACTCATCCCGGGACAAACCCATGACATCACCAACTTGACTATCCCACGGCCTCAGCTTCAGGAGCATCCCACTGGTAAAGGACGGCTGCCCAGTGTGAAGTGGCACGTGGGTGCTCATCTCTTGGTGGCCAGGGAGTTGAGAGAAGAAGAGGATAACAGGGACAGGATATACCCCTCAAAGGCAGCCCCCCAACACCTCCTCTGATCTGATCCCAT
Source organism: Micromys minutus (assembly GCF_963924665.1). Lineage (NCBI taxonomy): Eukaryota > Metazoa > Chordata > Mammalia > Rodentia > Muridae > Micromys > Micromys minutus. The sequence goes on along the minus strand of NC_137969.1, from coordinate 28,875,252 downwards.
CTACTAGTAGCCTATTCAGCATCAACTCACCAGTGTATGAGGCCACTGGTGAGTTACAACCTGGATCATCTTTCAACAACTGGGCCCAAGGCTTTCCACACCTTGGCCTTGTGAGTGGGGCCCTCATATCTGGATATTTAAGACAGTGAGCTGTCCTTGAGGGCCGGGGAGGGGGCTGGCTGGGATTCTGCTGAGAACACTTGGCTTCCCATTCCATGGTCACTTCCTCTGGGCTGAGAACTTCACACCCTCATCAGTTTCAATGGAAGCAGCTACAGGTTTCCCTTTCCTAGCCAAAGCAATGTTATTCTGAGGTCAAGGAACTTTCAGAAGCCCAGACTGTCGTATTTTGCTACGTGCAGTGGAACTGGAGCAAGCCTCCACCCCCCCTCAACCCCGATTCCCCCTGCCCCCTCCACTCCCATTCCACTCCAGGACTTAACACAGCAAGAGCTCAGTAAACAGCCAGAAGTACCGTCACAGGTTAGGACTCGTCAGGTCTGTGCTGACCTCCACACACACTCTGGGCTGCAGAATACTTGGAGCCAACGGGAGCTTAACGTTCCTTTCCTTTCAAACAAAAGGCCTGGGGAAGGAGACCCCCTGCACACACCCAGAACTTCGCTCCCAAGGTAAACACTCCCAGGCTGTGTTAAACAATTTATTTGTCAAGGATTCAGGGGACCAAGGTGACAACCACAACACAGGAGCAAACATAGGTAGAGGGGTTGATGGAGCTGCCTCACCTGCCAAAACCCTCCTAGATTACTAGGCAACGTGAAAGCGCTGCCCCCACCAGCTCCAGTGTCTGCACATTCCTGCTAGCCTTCCCTAAGTAGACCATGCTGGGAGTCTGCAGGGAGTGCAGAGGGAGTGCAGAGGGAGTGAGCAAACATCACTAGGAAGGAGCAGGCAGAGAGAGCCCAGACCACAGGAAAGAGAGACAAAGGGAGAAAGAAACACACAGGGTGCTGCCACATCCTATGGTGTTCTGCCATACCCTCTGGCAGTTCCTTGGCTTTACCCTGGGCAGATTTATATATAAGCAGATAAGCTGTTTATAGTTTTTTCCAATGCTTGGGATCAAACCCAGAGCCTAGTGCATGCTAGTGGAGCACTCCACTCCTGATCTTCTTTTGTTAAGGACAATGGAAGAAGATGTAAATGTAATATTATCCGCACACACATTGCTTCATTCTTCAGTGTACAGTTCCGTGGCTTTTAGAACATTCACCAGCTTGTGTACCAATATTTAACCTAACTGTAACAAAGATTCAGAGGCCAAGGGGCCCGGTACTTCACCTGGGCAACATGGTGGAGCCACCCTGATGGTGAAGGCATGGGCCAGCCAGCCCTGAGGGGGAGAGAGGAGGAGGGGAGGGGGGGGAGGGAGGGAGGGATGAGGGGAGAGAGGGAGGGAGAGACAGAGAAACAGAGACACACTGAGAGACAGCAATACACACACACACACACACACACACACACACACACACACACGGAGAGAGAAGAGATCTGGCATAGACTCTCTGCCCCTGCCAAAGCACTTTCAAGAATGATCATTGTGCCTCAATTGGCCACAGGTGTGGATGGACATGAGGGCAGGAGAGATGACCCTGCCCCCTGCCTGCAGTAGCATTGTTGGGTGGAGTAGCCAGAGCTTACCCTGGCGGTGAGGATAAGGGGAGCCCGGAGGAGGCTGATCAGCTGGGCTACCACCCAGGCCCAGATCCAGGGACTTGAGTTGACCCACCCCCAAATCTATGTCATTTGCACACTGTTGGGACACATAAAATATCCAATCTGAAACTGCAGGATCTCCATAACACAGGGCAACAACAGGATAACCAGGAGGAATCTCAGGGACGATCCAATATTGATGCTATCACAGCTCCAGAGAGCTCAAACCAGGCCAAGGACTCATTGCAATGAATGTTTTCAAGATTTGTGGACAGAGGAATGCACTGTGAGACACACGGTGACACATCACAGCTTCCGCAGCGAGATATTTTCTATGCTTTTTGCTTTGTTTTGTTTATTTTGTCTGTCTCTATGTGTGAGTGTTTTTTTTTTTTTTTGTTTGTTTGTTTGTTTTTTTGTTTGTTTTTAATGTGGGGAGGTTTCCAGGGTGAAGAGCAGATACGAGGAGAAGGGGGAGTGGGACTAAAGAATTAACTAAAAGTTAAAAGAAACAGATTTAAACACAGCTTTGGCTAAAAACCACGAAGTTTTCACTGGGGCCTTTGAAACCCAGTGAATAACTGAGCGGGCAAACACATGACGTCTCTGCCTTCATCTCTTCATCTCTGCCTTCATCTCTTCATCTCTGCCTTCATCTCTTCATCTCTGCCTTCATCTCCTCATCTCTGCCTTCATCTCTTCATCTCTGCCTTCATCTCTTCATCTCTGCCTTCATCTCTTCATCTCTGCCTTCATCTCTTCATTTCTGCCTTCATCTCTTCATCTCTGCCTTCATCTCCTCATCTCTGCCTTCATCTCTTCATCTCTGCCTTCATCTCTTCATCTCTGCCTTCATCTCTTCATCTCTGCCTTCACCTTGCATCTGTCTTCTTTGTTGACTTCACCACTGAGGAAGATCCCAGATCATCTTTTTCCATAGCTCTGTTTCAAGTGTCTATCTAGGGGCTGGAGAGAAGGCTTTCAGGGGACCTACATTTGCTTCCCAGCATCCATTCTGGGCAGCTCACAAAAGCCCATAACTCCAGCTCCACAGTGTTCTGACCCCCCTGGTCTCCAAGGACACATGGACTCATGTGCACACACGCTGACTCAGATACATGTGTGCATACACACACAGAACAGAAGGAATCTTAGAGTCTCTTAAAAACTGGCAACACACAGGTTCTTTTCCTCAAGCAAGGGTGGCTCCACCCCTTGGCCAAAATGTCATCCATTAGCCCATGTTGGAAACTGAAGCTGCCCCCGCCAAGGACGAATAATCATGTCAAGGGAACTTACACGTCCCTTCAAGCAATGAACACTTTTCTAAAGCCAGAAGAACTTGGCAGAACTTCAGCCAAGACAGTGACCAAGCAGTTAACAATTTAACCAGGAATGCCTAACTAGGCATCATTGTTTTCAAACAATGTCTTACGTAGCTCAGGCTGTCCAGAACCGACTGTGTAGGTGACCTGAACTCCCAGAGTTCCCAAGTGCATGGATTACAGGTTTGTGCCATGCCCAGGTAATACACATACCTCTTTCCCACCTTCAAGTTTGTTATTGCCTTGTGCAGCCTCAAGATCTTACTAGCTCCTAGAAGATGGAATGGTAGTCACACTGGATGGCAAAATCCTTTCTGCTCAGAAGGTAAGAGCAGTGACTGCTCTTCCAGAGGTCCTGAGTTCAGTTTTCAGCAACCACATGATGGCTCACAACCATCTGAAATGAGATCTGATGCCCTCTTCTGGTGTGTCTGAAGATAGCTACAATGTATTCATATACATAAAATAAATATTTTTTAAAATCCATTTCTGTCTTACCAATATTGGTGTGTGTGGTGTGATATAGGTATGTGGCATGTATGTTTGTGTGTGTGGTCTGTATCTGTGTGTGGTATGTGATTGTGTGTATGTGTGTAGTGTGTGTGGTGTGTATGGTGTTTGTGTGTGTGTAGTGTATGTTTGTATGTGTATGTGTGTAGTGTGTGTGCATTTGTGTGTGGTATGTGTATTGCATGTGGTATGTGTTAGTGTGTGTGTGTGGTCTGTGTGTGTATGGTCTCTGTGTGTGTTTGTGTGTTGTGGTATGCCTGCTGCATGTAGTATGTGTGTGTGGTTGTGTGTGAGGGGCTGTGTGGTATGTGTTTATGGGTGTGTACATGTGTGTCCAGGTACACTTGCCTGGTGAATGCACATGTGGATCCAGAGCTCAATATCATGTGTCTCCACCTTATCCTTTGTGACAGAGACTCATGCTGGAACTGGAGCTCACTGCTTCAGCAGGTCTGGATGGCCAGTCAGCTCCCAGCATCCTGCTGTGCTCCCTCAGTGCCAGGGTGACAGATGAGGGTCCCCACACCAAGCAAGCTTCTGAGGTGGGTCCCAATAACCCCAATCTGTGTTTGCATGGCCAGAACTTTCTCTCCTGAGGCATCTTCCTAGCCCCGACATTTGATTTTGGGGTCAAACGCTCAAATCTTGTCTGTTAGGAACCCCGGTCTAGGGTTCCAGTAATGATACATAATTGACATCTCTCTCCCCAGACCCATCAGCAGTCCAGCCTCAATCCCCTGCTGCCCCACCCTCGCTCCTGACAGCCAAGCATCCATTTCTGTAGATTTCCCAACTCCAGACTTCACACGGATAGAGTCCAAACTGTGTCTGGCCTTCAGTGACTGGCTTCCTTCTTTAACATGATGTCTTGAGACTCCCCCAAGTTATGTCACATTTCAGTGACGTCAGCTGACTAGCATAGACCATGATAGTCCCAGAAGGGCGGGGAAGGGTGGGGTAGAGATGACAGCTACAAAGTCCTAGCATTGTACACTTTCCTACTTAGATACAGTCAGGGATATACATACCTACCTGTGGTACACTTGCTTGTAGTGTTCATACTACTACAAACAATGAGTTGTGCCACACATAGGCTGTGCCACAATAGTCTATACCGTTTACATGTGTATAAATCCAACCTGCTGTTCACAGCAAACAAAGGCCTAACACTGCATCCCTCATCAAAGCATCTCTATTTTGTTACTTCCTCTTCATTCTCCTCTTCCTCCTCCTCCTTCTTTCCTTCTTCCTTCCTTCCTCCTCCTCCTACCTCTTTTCACCCCCCCCCCCGAGACAAAGTCTCACTGTGTCTCACTAGCCTGGCTGTTCTGGAACTATGTAGACCAGGCTAGTCTCGAACTCACATAGATCTGCCTACCTTTGGTTCCCAAGCCCTGGGACTAAAGGCATATGCCACCACACCTGGATGCTTCTTACTTCTTATGTGGGACAGACGGCCGTTTCTGCCTTCTCGCTGGTGGACAGGCTTTGAGTGGCTTCCATTTTTGGTTTGTGAACAGTGCTGTTAGGAACATGTTTTTGTACAAGTTTTGTAGGAGCACATGTTCAGCCGGGTTAAATCCCTAAGAACAGACTCATCGGGTTCAATGCAGACCATCTTGAAAGGCAAATACATGCATAAAACAAAGCATAGAAAACATCTCATCGTGGAGTCTGTAGTGTGTCACAGTGTGTCCCACGGGATAACCCTCTGTCCACACATCTCCACGTGCAATGAGTGTTCACTGCAATGAAGTCATCTAGTGGCTTCTGTAACACCATCAGTATTGGCTCCTCACTGGGCCTCCTTCCAGTTACTCCGTTGTTGCCCTACATCAGGGAGATCCTGCCGCTTTGGATCTGCCGGACTGGCCCTTTCTCTTGCTCCAACCGTTCACAGATGATGGAGATGTTGGGGTGGGCCTGGGTGGTAGCTGAGCTGATCAGCCTGCTGGCTCTCCCGAATCTGCACCACCAGGGTGAGCCCTCCAGCACGGCCTTGTCAGGAGGCAGGGTCAGCTCACCCACACCTACATCTCCAGAGCCAGTTCCACTGTGCTGCCCGGCCAAGGCACGAAGCCCATTCTCTTAAGTGCCACAGCCAGTGAGGGGCTGGTCCAGCCCTCCCGTTCTCACAACCTCGGGGCTGGCTCAGCTGTGTCTTCACCCTCAGGGCCAGCTTCTGAGTTGCCCAGGGAGGTGCAACCCTCTCCTCTATTTTTTTAAAGGTTTTTTTCTTTATTTTATTTTAAAACATCGTCAGAAATCCCTTGGACCTGGAGTTACGGTCCGTTGTGAGCATCTCTTCATGGATGCTGAGAACTGGACCAGAGTCCCCCGTAAGAATGCTGTTTGTGCTTCAGGCCTGCTGAGCCAATCCCTTCTTTTAAACTCAGATAGGATTGTCCTCCAGTTTCCTTCTTCAGGAGATTTTTTTTCTTTTACCAATTTTAATTAACTCATTTTTGGTGGTACACCTTTACTAATTTTAATTAGTTAACTGATTAATTCATTAATATCTGGGGCAAAGTCTCCTGAAGTCCAGACTGGCCTCACACTTGCCATGTAGCTGAAGAGGACCTTGAATTTACAATTGTCTTTGTCACTTTCCAAGTGATGACATCGTGCCTGATTTATACGTGGGCTTTATTTTTGTTTATTTTTTTTCATTGTTGTAAAATGTGTGCCTGACATAATTTTTACCGATTCAGTAATTCTTGGTGTACAGTTCAGTGTGGTTGCCTGCATTCCAATTGTTGTTCAGCTATCAACAAATGATACCCTCTGGCCGCTAAACAGCGCAGTGACACGTGTCAGGATTGTGTGTTCATTGTTCCTCAGGGGCCACCCACCTTATTCTATGGAGACAGAGTCTCTTCCTGGCCTGGTGCTCCCTAATCAAGCCAGGCTAGCTGACTGGACAGCCAGAGATCTGCCTGTCTAGTCTCTTCTGTGTTGGGATTACAGGCCACCATGAGCAGCTTTTGAACATGTGTCCTATTGATCTAACTCAGTCCTCCAAGGTAAACTGTGTTAATGGACCTGCTGCATGGCAGCTCAGAAAGAGCTAAAAAAAAAAAAAAAAAAAAAAAAAAAAAAAAAAAAAAAACCAAGACAGGCCATGATATGCTAATGGGCTAACTTGTGTCGGTTTCCCTCAGTGGGAGTCCAAGAAAAGCAATAGGGCCCTCCATTTAAGGTGGAAATTCCAGAACTGTGGACCAAGGGAAAACTCCTCTCTTTATGAGTTAATTGTTTAAAATATTTTTGTTATGCCAATAGAAAGTTAACAAAGAGGCCATGGCTATGAAGTCACATGTCCCTACTTGCACTTCCAGAGCTGCCACTGAACCAGCTACTGTCTCCTTGCCCTAGTGGAAGGTGACCACTCGGCAGGACAGGAGATGAAGGAAATGTTATCTACAGCCAGACCTTACAAGGCATGTTACCTGGGCTAGCCACTAGGTGGCGTAGGAGAGCGAGTTGAGGCAGATGATGGTGCTGCCTTGTGCTCAACACTAATCCAGTTGCTCCGTAGTAGGGAGGAGAGACCTGAACTCTGCTGGGTGAAGGTGGAGGTGGGTCTCCCGGGGCCTGGAAGCTGCATAGAACCGTGCTGGGGGCGGGAGTCAAGCAAAGACAGAGACAGGTGGGATAATCAGGACTTGGTAGATTCAGGTTATTAGGTGAACCTGGGACTGGAAGGAGGCGGTAGGTCACAGAGGGCCTCACGAGACTGTGTGCTCACACAGAGGGGCACTTGAGGAGCCAGGGAAGGTCTTACACAGAGAAATGAGACCCGGCTGTCATTTTCAGGAAGGTTTATGGCTTCTGGAGTCTGGGGGAGAGGGTAGCAATGGCCTTACGTCATGTAAGCTGGGGATGGTTGAAGTGGGAACTTAAAGGGTTCTTTGGAAAGTCGATCATGTTGGGAGGTGTTGTGCTGGGGCAAACACGCGAGGGAGCGTTTTCCTGACGTGGACGCAGGTGAACGGCTAAGGCAGACCCGTGAAGGAGCGTTTAGCTGACTCGGACACAGGAGAGGATGCTCTGCTAAAGCAAACACACGAAAGGACGCGTGATGAAAGGTCTTCTGCTAACAAAGATCTGAAGTGGGGTCAGACCACCTTTTCCTGCCAGTCTGGGCAGCCTCAAACATCTGGGGCTGGTAAGCTTGGCCTCCTGGACCTCGATCTGTGAGGTAAAGTTGTCCTTAATGAGGCAAACCAACTCTATTTGGGTCCTAGTGAGTCAAGGCATGTCTGGCTCAACACTGCCCCCTTGTGGAAGAAGGTAGATATCACAAGGCTATGGGAGCACATCTCAGTTCTGGCCTGACCCTGCTACATTGTTTTATGAAGCTAAAGAGCCTGTTCCCTTCCACCTTCCACAGGCCAGACGGATTCAAGTGCATGATTCTTGGCTGTTGTTTTTCGTGATACTGGGATTGAACCTAGGGCCCTGCATGTGCTGAGCAAATGCTCTAACACCGGGCTGTATCCCAACTCCTCAAGTTCACATTGTTTGTTTGTTTGTTTGTTTGTTTAGACAGTGTACTCTGTCCTGGAACCCACTCTGTGGGCCATGCTGGGCTGGAACTCACAGAGACTCACCTCCTTCTGCCGCTTACGTTTTTGCTTTCTCCTCTTACGCTGTGTCTCAGAACAAGTCTCTTCCTACCCCAAGACTGAATCTCCTCATCTGTAACTGGACTCAAGGTTTTCTGCCACAGACTGAACATAGGGTAAGTGTGGAATAAGCTAGCCTTTCTCTAGGCCATGAAATCCCTTGCTTTCCTCTGTCCCACACTGAAACTCTACCACACAGTCCTCGACAAAGGCCTGCCATCTCCTCTTGGGAAGCAACAAGGATACAGTGGGCAGCTGACCTGGATATCTGCCCCAGGCTGCCATTAGACACCCCGTTTTTCTAGGTTCTAAGTCTCCATGTTCTGGCCTATAAAATGGGACTTCATCTCTATCTGCTTCAGGGTGACATACAAGGAGCTCTGCAGATTGTGAAGGGTGGACACAGAGTATAGCCGGGAACCTGCTCTGAACGCAGTGACTGCTATGTGCCTTTCAAATTCACGAGCTTGGCTGGATGGAGATCTGGGGGTGGCTGGGCATAGAAGGCTTTTCTCAACGGTCACTAAAAGAACCCTGTAAATAAATGCCCCAGCTGCCTTCTCCCAAAGGCTCTGAGGACTTTCACAAGGAAGTGACCTGGGTAGAGTAGGCCTTGCCTTGTCTGCACCCCCTGGATAGAGGAAGCCTCAAGATTCCCAGCACCTTATTTGAAGAGCTTAGATCTACAACCCCCCCCATCAAAATGCCACCCCATCCTTGACAAACTCTTACAGCCATTTCATAGCTTACACCGAAGTACAATTTATTGACATCTATTCGTATGATCTGATGTCTACACAAGTCATGTTCTCCTGACTCCCCTTTGGCCCTAAACACTCTATGGACACTCATATTCCATTCCTCATCCCGGAGGAGTTTCCCCATTAGGTTTCTCCCACCCCAGTCCTTCTATGGTCAGTTCCTTGAGCTAACTAAAGCTCATTCTTTTCTGGGTCACCACCCCCCACAAAGACACCAGAAGACAGCATGCACATTTGACTTTTGATCAGCAAGGTCACTTGTGCCTCCCTCAGTGTGAGCCAGCCTCCTGTAGGCAGAGTTGAATTAGCCCAGGGTGCTTACTGTCCTCAGGGCCTGCAATGCCAGGTGCTAGGCAGATAGATGTTCATTAAATGCTGAAGAATGAGTGAACGAATGAAGACATGAACTTTTCTTCCAAAAAAGCATCCGTTTTTGTTTGTTTGTTTGTTTGTTGGCTAGGGATATAGCTCACAAGCAGAGGGCTTGTGTAGCTTGTGCAAGGTCCTGAGTCCTAACAATAGAAGTACACACACACACAAACACACACACACACACACACACAAACACACACACACACACACACACACACACACACACACGGAGGAAGATGAAGGAAAAGATGGAGAAGGAAGGAGGAAAGGAGGAGGAGGCAGTGGGAAAAAAATCAAAAGTGACACTCTACTAGGGTCCACACAAGCTACATGAGGTCCAGAGTCACTAAGAACCTGACCAAACACCAAACCCATAAAGTTGTGTGAGACATTTTTTAGGTGTTTCCTGTGGGTTCTTCTGGTTTGCTTTGTAACTCGGTTGGCATGATTCCCAGTCATGAACTTTGCAGATGGCAGCATCGTGTTGCAATGTCAGAGGATTAGCCTGCAGGATCGAGGGTTTGCTGAGTGAGGGTTTAATCCCACAAGACTTCCTGAGCTCTCAATGCCCTGTCCACTTCCCGGGCAGGCTCTACCTTTTCAAGTGACCTCTGTGTTCCTTGCTTAACCATGAGGTATGTGTGTGAGCTCTGGATCCCATGCCTGCTGCCTACCCCTGTGCTCCAGCAACAGGAGTCTGTCTATCTGTCTGTCTGTGTGATGGAGAATCAGCTGTCCTTGTGCACAGGGCAGGTCTGTCTCCATTACCAGCAAGAAGGACTAATGAGTCTGTACTGACAGGGAAAATTGGCTGTGGGTGGTTAGAATGGCAAGGGTCAAGGGTCAGGGTTCAAGTCCAGAGGCCTCTGATTTTAATGACATTCTGAGAGTCATTCTGAGAGCTCATCAAGACAAGAAGTGAGATGAATGAAGTCGAGGTTTTACTAATCACAGTTATCGACAACCCTTTCAGTCTGCCAAAAGGGTGGGGGGGAAATGACCTCCAAGAAGCTGGGTTTCTTCAGGGAAACAAGAGGGTTCTATGCTTTCACATCGTGAATGCAGAAGCAACCCAGCACGTGGAAAATGCCTCGTGACTCTTGCCTAACAGCCCCAGGCTATCTCTTTGGATCCAGAAACACCATAGGTTTTTTTTGTTTTGTTTTGTTTTGTTTTGTTTTTTCCCCTCTTGACAATCTGCTTAAGCCGATCTTAGGCAGGAGTTTCTCCTGGCACTGCCTCTTGGCATTTAATGCCCAATTCAGACTCTAAACCTTGACTGTAAATAGTTCACCTGGTCCAGATACAGTGGCTAGGGGCTACCCTAAAGAGCTCACTCATCTTCAAGGCTTACCATTTTTCTCCATTAAAATGTCTTTGATAATGAAGACATCTAGCAACCAGAGAAAACCAAAGATGGGATCTGGGAGCAGAAATAGGACTCCCTTTCCAGAAACATCTATCTGGTCATTAATTCCGGGGACATTTTGCCCAGCAAAGGACAAAGAATGTCACATCAGTAACCTAAGTCAGTCTCTCAGCCACCCTGCATGGGACACAGGTCTTCTGTCCCAGCCAGAGGCCCAGGAGGGATCAGCACAGGATGGCCTAAGCTTCTAGGCCATAGGTCATGACATCTCTGAGCCAGTCCACAGAGGCACACTGGATCAAGCTCAGCAGCATCTGCTGTTAGGTTTGGTACACCCAATGGAGCAATAGCAGCTGTCTGACTGCTCGTGAATGCCAGGAGGGCCAGCCTTTGAGATGTCACATGCAGAAGCTATCACCTGCCAGCTCCTGGGTCACACGGGGAAGCGATGTTGGCAGCTTCCTTTCAACTCTCTCATGCAGACAGATAGAAAACTGGCAGGCTCTCCAGGAGGCAAGTTAGAGGCCAGGATGAATCTCCAGAGTGATTCACCCTGCCCTCTAGTACCTGTGCCTCCCCGCTACTTAGCTTTGGTTCTGAGTTCCACCGGGGCCAGGCATAGTATTCAAGGCCATGATAGGATTCAAGACACTGAAGAAGGCAGACTAATGCAGGGCCAGACGGGGCTACACAGTGAATTTGATGATGGCTTTGCCTGGGCAACTGCCTTAAGAAAGGAAATGCCAAAATTGAGTATCTGTAGGATCCTAGCAGGTGTAGGTATATGTACAGGAGTTACATATGCCCGTGTGTGTGTGTGTGTGTGTGTGTGTGTGTGTGTGTGTGTGTGTTAGTGTCTTCACTAGACTCAGCCACCTGCTCAACCTGAGCACAGCTTTTCCTCTGATGGTTCCCCTGCCATGCCCTGGCTCTCCTCGGCTTCTGTTCCTTCCAAAGGAGGGGGAGTTTTTAAGTCTTGATGCTCTGCTCGAGCTGGGGCCTCTCTCCCCTTCACAGCCTGCCCAGCTGCCTCCAAATGGTCCTTCCCATCCTTGCTAACCACCAACTGGAGAGAAGCCAATCTACAGCAGTGCTTCCTGTGAGGAACTGGGCATGGATTTCATGTATCCAATCCCAGCTGGGATATCAGGCATGGCTGAATCCTGGGTGGGTGGGTGGGTGTCTTCAGGAGGGTGAGAACAAGGGGCAGGGTCCTTTCTCAGTGGAAATGTGATGTCACCCTCAGCCCCATTCTTGGGGTACAGGGGATGAAAATGCTGGTCTGTCTGAGTGGTCCCAAGGAAGGCTGAGATGGAGACAAGGGCTGAAGATCTCTGCAGCCATCTTCAGCATCACCCGCCTGGGGCTCAAGGAAGGAGGGGTGTGTGAAGTTGGATTGAGCAGGGTCAGAGGCAGCCAGAGTCTTTACTGTCCCGAGGAGGGCTCGTTGACCCCAAGGACCTGCAACTTCTCCTCACAGGCCTTGTCTGGAAGAAGCACCTCTGCAGTGTAGCCGATCTTCTTGGTGTGCAGGAGGCTGTAGGTGTTGTCAAAGCGCAGGACATCTGCAAGGATGGAGAGGTAACAAACAGCATAAGGACAGCCCCTGTGAGGTTGGGAACAGGCTGACCAGGCCCATGGGTAGGACATTGTGCATCAGTCACTACCCTGCCCCTGGCCCAGTGCTCATGACTACAGAAGGGAGATCTTCTAGATCTCCAGCATTACAGCCACATTTCACCATCCCTGGATCCCTCTAAAGAAAGCTTTCCATCCCCATTGCTGTACTTTGGGTAAGTGCTCCTGGAAGGGCCGTGTGTTGGCTTGGTCCTTAGGGTAGCGCTGTCAAAAGGTAGCAGGGACCTCAGAAGGGGGACTCACGGGTCTAATATCTAACCTAGGCTTTTCTTGGGCTTCTGATCCTCTTGATTCAGTTTCCTCAAGTGCTGGGATTACAGGTGTGGGCCAGCACGCTTGGCCTCTCTCCCTTTCCCTCCTGTTTCCCGGCCTGTGAGGTAGGTGTTTTCATTCTGGGGTATTCTTGCCATGCTGTGCCAACCTTGCCAGAGCCCCAAAGCAATGAGGTCACTGGACCTTGGACTAGAATCTCCAGAACTGTGTGGTATGGTAAATATCCCCCCCTTTCCTCTTCCTAAGCCTTGGGTATTTTGATACAATATGGAAAGCTGGCTAAGACACTAGACCATATTGTGTCTGGTGAAGCAGACATCAGTCCTAGTCACCTCTTTGGGATGTTTAGAGTTTAGACAACTGGGCAGGCCCCTTCTGGGGACCTCTACTCCCCCTTCCCCCAAAATAACCATGGATACCTAGTTATCTGTCTCTTAGCTATGAGCCCTGGCTATTGTACAATGCACCCCCTCCCTCACATCTACACTCCAGATCATAGACCCTGAAGACTACAACCCTGGAGTCTTTAGGTATAGTCCCCTAGACCCTCCCCAGGAGTTGCAAGTAGAGGGAACCCAGAAAGACCAGACTGGTCCAAGATTTCTTTCTATCACAAAGACAACTGCAGGAAGACTTGAAGTTCTTACAGACTCCAGTCTTGAGGCAGGTAAGGCTCCCATCCTCAGGCACCATGTGGGTGTTATAACGCTGGCTGGGCAGCACCTCCACCATCTCTCCGGCCTTCTGCCGCTCCCCCATCCTGGTCTTCAGGAAAATTCCAAAGCCAATGTCTCCACCATCCGATGCAAACTGCCACCTGGAGCAGATTGAGAAGAGTTCACTGATTGACCTCCTGTGTGGGCTGGGAGGCCCTTCCAGCTGTGCCCAGGTGTATGGCAGTCACCGTCCCTACCTGAGCACACAGCCTGGGAACAGGATCTCATTCTCCACCTGGTGGGAGGAGCCTCGGCCTACAAGCACGGTGTGCTCATACTGTGGTCTCTCCTGATTGCTCAGGTAATAGCGCTTGGGCACGTCGCCCCCGTAGTTGATCTGTGTGTGAGTCAGAGGTGGGTAAGTTTACAGTAGGTCAGGTGGTCTCCCTCCCCATCCTCTGGGCATTCTGTACCTTGGTTAGGCATTTGGGGTTACCATCAGGATCAGTCATAGTCCCCCCAAATTCCACAGGCAGCTGGTCAGGGCTCATAAACTTGAGAAGTTCTTGTTTCCAGTTAACTGTAAGAGGAAGAGGGGCTTGTGAGGGGCTCACAGCACACTCATGAGTCTGCTTTCTTGCTCTGAGGCCATAATCCTGAATCGGAAGTGTGCTGATGAGACCAGGCCATGGTTGTGAAAAGGATTTTTTCCAGACGAAGGCAGCAGCCTCTGTTTCCCCCTAGCTAGGGGCCGCAGGATCAAGGCACTTACCCCCCAGAATCACTATCTTCTTTTGTGTCACCTCTCCCATGAACGACTTGACCAGGTTGAAGGCCACAGGGAAGAGCTTGGGAGCTGAAACACAAAGAATTCAATCGGGAAGCTGGACAAGAAGAAACATTGCTGCATAAAGCCACAGCCATGGTCATACACTGGGTAGGGGTTGGATCCTACCCTGCCCTGCTGTGTGAGCTTTAGTTAAGGACTTCCACCTCAGTCCTAGGACTGTCAGCCTTAAAATGACTGCATGGTTCTCAGCAGTCAGTAGTGTCCCATAATCTAGTTGTAGGGTGTTGGGTACAAGCTGGACCCATAGCCACCCATGGTGATTCCTTGAGGACACCCTTTCCTTTCCCGACTCAAGGTTTTGCTAGGTGACCTTAGAATCCTTTGGGGTGAGAGTAGGTGGGGGAATCTGCTTTATATATCCTGTCCCACCCCAAAGACACCTGCTCACTCAGGGAGCACTTTTTGTGGGCCAAGTTTTGTGCCTAATTTTCTCATTTAGCAGACTCTCATTCAGCATCCCAACTCTCTCTCTCTCTCTCTCTCTCTCTCTCTCTGTGTGTGTGTGTGTGTGCACATGCGTGTGCCATGGTATCCCCACTTCACAACATGGGAAGGCTGAGCCTCAGTGAGATGAAACTGACTTGCTCGAGATGAGAGCACTAGCTAGATGTGTCATCTGAATCCGGGGAATTTGGGATGGCCATTGGAGACGGGGACCATCCTTTCTCAGAGTATATCTATCAGCTGGTGTGGCCCATGGCAACTGGCCCAATCTACAACAAGGTGAGCAAGAAAACAGCAGCAAACATTTAGAAACTAACATGGCTGCTGCATACCAGGAAAGGATTTTTCACATTAAAAACACAAACAAAAATCTTATGCCTTACAAAAGATGGTTTAGAGAAGTTCTAACTCAAAGGCTTCTTTACTGTTACCCTCCTCTGTCTCTCTTCCCCAGGCACCGACTCACCTCGAATAACGATTAAATTTTTCACTGTCTCAGGATAATTTGCTTCCAAGACGGCAAAAAACTGTGAAGTCAAAGTGACAACAGTCATGGCTGTGCTCAGCACCTTGGATACTCAGATTTCTGCAGCTCTGCTGCAGCCTTTCCCATGTGTGCAGCCTCCTCTGGGCTTCCTTCCTCCTCCTCCTCCGTAGGGTGGTGCCACGAACAGCATCTCAAGGCAGGCTGGTCCACATGCCCCCTAGAGGCTGTCTCTACTTTTCCATGGATGGGAAGCTGGTGTGTGCTGTGGGTCTCTCTTGGCCTGGAGCTGTTGATGCTTTCATCCCTGACTTACCTGCTGATAGACTTCCACCGCTGGTTTCCATAAGTGCCTCAGGCTCAACCCTTCCATATCAAACACCATCACCATCCTCTCGATCTTCCTGCCCAACTGCGTGGAACAGACCAGGCACATTGCTTAGATCTTGACCCACCCAGGGCATCCCGGCCATCCCTCTCCTTCTTCTTGCCTCCCACAACCCATGGCAGAGTGTTCTGTCAAGCCCATGGCATATCCCAAACAGATGGCATTCACCTAGGATGTGAGGGGATGTTGAATCTGAGCCCTAGCAGAGGCTGTAGGCTCTTCGAGTATCATTACAGTTTGCTCAGCACTGTCCTGGAGTGTGACTAAGCCATGATTCAGGGGTTGATAAGATGGCTCCACAGGCAAAGGTACTTGCTGCCAAGACCAATGGCCAGAGTTCAATTCCTGGGACCCACATGATGGGAGGAGAACTGATACTCTCTCTTCACACGGGTACCGTGGCATATTCTGGGCTCATATTTTGGATTCATAAGACCAACAGGGTTGGCTCCTGCACTGGGTTCCCTCTGAAAGATGCAGAGGTAAGAGGGCCCTCACGGGGCAGGGGACAAGACCTGCCCAGGGGAATACGAGGCCTTCTTGGAATAGAAGCTGCACTCTTGAGGGTTCTATATGCTTGTTTGCTTTTCAAGAAAGGATCTCTTCAGCTTCAAACTCACAGAGCTCCACCTGCCTCTGTCTCCCAAGAACTGGGATTAAAGGGATGCGCTACCACACCCAACGCTACTTATATATACTGTTTAAATATCTGTCTGTCTGTCATGTGTGGTGTGTGCGTATGCGTGTGCATACATGTGTGGTATGTGTAGGTATGTGCATACCACAGTACCACAGTGCCTGTATGGAAGTTAGAAGACGGCTTGCAGGAGTCAGTTCTCTCCTCCCACCATGTCAGTTCCAGAAACTGAGCTCAGGCTGTCAGGTATGGCTGCAAGTGACTTTATCCTCTCAGCCATCTCCTTGGCCCTAGGGCTTCATATATATACATACATACATACATACATATATATATATATATATATATATACACACACACATTTATATATATGAATAATTTATTCATGCATGAACATTTATATATAAAATATATCCATTTATAAAATATATGAAGATACAAAATATATGGTGACATATATTTATGATATATATGATATATATTTTACATATATAATTACATATATTAGTAACTCTGTAGTCTCTCCTTAAGTCCAATGTGGAAAGTACAAAGTCACCGCCTGGCCATCAGTTTTCCTAGTTAGAGAATCGACAGAGGTAACTAACTTTCCGTAAGCAAAGCCAGTTGCTCTAAGAAATCCTGGGGACAGAGCTAATGGTTCTCACTACACCCATGGTCAGTGTGTCAAGGCCTGGCTTTTTATGTGGGTGCTGGGAATCTAAATGTCATTTTTATGCTTGCGCAGCAGGCACTTTATAGACTCAGCTAGAAGGAAGACAGACATTAGTGACCTTAATTGTAGAGTCTGTTTATCTAATGTCTGTCTGTCTGTCTGTCTATCCACCCACCCATCTACCGCTCCTCTCTCACACCACACACACACCGATGCTCATTGATTAAAGAGGGGAAAAAAAATCATACTAAGAGCTGGTGGGTTTAAGAGAGACAAGGTGCCGATCTTTGTGGTGCCTACTGTCCCGCTTGGACACGCTAAGGCCATCATACACCCTACCTGAACAGCACCACTCACCTTTTGACTCTGTAGTTCACACTCATGTTGAAGCATCTCACAGACTTTGATACGCTTCCGGATCATGTCCTGCTTAGAGGCTGACATGACGAGCCCCTTGGGGTCCATTGTCCCAATGATGTCAAACCACACAGGGCAGCCTTCATAGTCATAGCCACACAGACCACCAGAATCATAGAGTTGGATCACCTGAACACATAGACAAAGTCCCGACTCAAACCAGCCCACACTGCGCCATCTGGTGGTGAGATGGAGGAGGGGCATCAGCAGGCCTAGGGGATACTGCAAGGGGCTCACCTCTGGTGGCTGCCATGTGAGGATGTGGTCCAGGTCCTGCTGATTCCGGAACTCCACATGCTGCAGAGACATGGAGGGGCTACAGAATCTGTCTGTCCCCAAAGTCTCCCCAAGTATTAGGGACACAAGGCTAGGTCTCTCTGCTCACAATCACAAGACTCTACCAGAGTATCCTTAGGCTCCACAGAACTGGGGATGGAGGTGGGAGAAGGGCTCAAGGAGGAGGGGCTCAGGCTTGTTCAAAAAAGGACCCAGGGAGATGGAAAATAACTCTGAGAAGGGACAACCTTTGCTGGCCAGAAACCTGGATCAGCATAGGGGAGTCAGGACACAGGGAGGCAGGGTCATACCTTCCGGAGCATGTCCTCAGACTTCTTAAGATCAAAGTTTCGAGCTGCAAAAACATGGGAAGGAGAGGCCAAATCTAGAATGAGCTGGTTATAGGGAATCAGTAAGATGGCTCAGGAGATAGGCTCCTGAGGTATAAAGTGCTTGCTACTGTTAGGTCTCAAACTGGGAACAAAGGCTAACTGAGGTGACTAACATACCAAAGTTGACCAAATGCCAGGTTTTCCCAGCATCCCTCAGTCCCTACCTGTTCCAGGATATGGCTGGCATACCTGCCTCTACTCTAAATTTCTCCAGTGCAGGGATTGGGCTGCCCTTCCCCTTACTGCCCTTCCTTACATAATCCAGCCATTTTGGTTACCAGACCCTTTTGGTCTACCCTTTCCCCTCCTGACCTCTCGGTCTGGCTCTCCCTTGCCTGTCTCCCCACATGACCTGGTACAAGGTCATGTTCACTCTGAACTCACACAGTGTTCCTGCCTCGGGCTGTGCTGTCTCTTCTATAACTTGTCTCCTCCACCAAACCTAGGGACAGTCATGGCCTTTCTTTTTCTGTTTCTTCTTCTTTTCATTCAGCTTGATGGCCTGAGTTTGATCTCTGGAACCCACATGATAGAAGAAAGAACCCAGTCTGAAAACTTCTCTGGTCTCCATGTGCGTTGGTTGCATGAGTCTCCCCGCCCCAATAAATAACAAATAAACCAATATAAAAATTATTTAAAACTGTTAGGACGAACTGGTCCCTAGAAGCTCATGAGGACAAAATTAGGGTGTCCTCGTTTTTCCTGTTACCCTCAGAATGCACTCTGGATCTGGAAATTTTATGTGTAGTGTATGTGTTTGCTTGTATGCATGTGTGCACGCATGAACATAGAGACCTGAGGCCGATGTTGGGTGTCTGAGGTTACACACAGACCGTGCTGGGTCTTGATGTTTATATGGATGCTGGGAGGAAAAACTTGGTCTTCATATTTGCTCAACACATACCTTAATAAACTCTCTCTAGTCCTGGGAGATATATATATCTGCACACGCATACATGTGTGCATTTGTGTGTGCATGGTGTGTGTGTGTGTGTGTGTGTGTGTGTGTGTGTGTGTGTGTGTGTGTGTAGTCTTGGCTGTACTGAGACTCACTCGGTAGACCATGCGGCTGGCCTCAAACTCAGAGATCTGCTTGCTTCTGCCTCCTGAGTGCTGGGATTAAAGGTGTATGCCACTTCCCAGCAGAATTTAGATATTTTTTGAAGATCTTTAACCCCCATGAAAGTCTCTGCAAATGTGATTTCTGGTTCTGTGTCTCTTGAAACTGAGAGAGAGAGAGAGAGTTCAAGCAATCCTCCTGCGTCAGCCTCCTAAACATCTGGAACTACAGGCATGCCTCCAGCTCACAGTTACAGTCTATTTTGAGTTATCTACAGTCTATATCCCTTGGCAGCTTCTTTTTAATGCTACTAGCTCAGTATCAAGTTTTACTGATGGAGCGGAAGTGCAACGCACCATCAGAGATGTCCAAGTGGAAGGTGACTTTCCTACCAGACAGCCTTTGCCCTGTTCACGCACCACTTCAAGAAATGACCACAGAGGCTACTAGCCCAGCCTCTCCTCTGACCAGGTATTTACTGCACACACGGGCAGCCCATCCCATGCCTCAGCAGCTTCAACTGAGCCTAAAGCTGTCTCCTAAGGACTCCAGTCCCACACAGAGACCAGACAATCGTAAGCAGTGGCCTGTCAGTGTGAGCATCACTATGTGTGTCCGAGATTACAACCTGCCTTTTCCTCCACCCAAGTGTTTATTAGTGTCTCCTGCATCAGTGATGCTCCGTCGAATGGTCCCCACCATCTCTGAACTGCTCAGCATGTGGCTACTGATGAATGCAAGTGTGGCTAGTGAGATGAAATCTTAATTTAGTCTAATCCTGATAGCTAAATATGTCTATAGACTACCAAACTGAATATGGCAGCTCTAAATATATTAGCATTTGAAGGTTTTGTTTGTTTGGTGTGTGTGTATGGGTATCTTTTCTGCTCTAAGTTAAAATTCTAGGAGTTTCATAGGTTTAGTGGCTGGTTTGAGTTGTACCTGAGTTCTCATCATATTTAATAATTGGATATTACTTCATATGGGAATACTACAAGTTTTTGTTGTTTCCCTGGGCTTTTTTTTCCTTTCTGAAAACCTAAAACTGTTTCTAAAATCAAGTTTTAAAAAATTGATTTTAAAAGAACACAAAACAACGGAGAGGGGAGCCTCTGGGACGGGTTCCTTCACGTAGGCCTGGTGACCTCATCTTTGACTCAACACCTTGAAGACAGGGATCAGCTCTGTCCCCACAATGCAGCAGAAGAAAGTAAGGCTGAGAGGCCAGCTTCTCACCAGGGCTCTGCTAGCACTTGTGGAGCTGGGTCTCACTTACAAGTCTGTCTTGTTTACAACTATTTAAACCATGTGCCTTGTGACCATCTTCTGGGATGATTTACCTTAAGTGCAAACTCTATCCTGTGTGTTAAAATCATTCCCCTGTCCCCTAAGCCCTGCTCCATTTCTGTATTACTTTTCCAGACTGCTGTGACTTCTAGAAGGAGCCCCTTCTCTACCATTACTTTAGTTCACTCCTTTGTGTTTGTTTGATACCCCAGGGGACTGAAGGTAGACCTAAGTTCTAAAGACAGTGTTCAAGTTGGGGAGACCCTGGATTCTGCCAAAGCCAAAGGCACTGGGGTAAAAATATTAGGAGACTCAGACATAGAATAGATTCTTTAAAGAAAATGCATTGTTAGTAGAAGCAGAAGGTGAACAGCTCTAAGAGAGGGACAGTTGCCCCCTGAGAGGAAACGGGAGTTAGTGTTTTCTTTAGAGATGATGGTAGTTACTTAGTTGTCTGGCCAGGTTCCATATCAGCAGGCTACTTAAAAAGTAACAGATTTTACAAGAGCACTGGCTGCTCTTCCAGAGGTCCTGAGTTCAAATCCCACCAACCACATGGTGTCTCACAACCATCTGTAATGGGATCTGATGCCCTCTTCTGGTGTGTCTGAAGACAGCAACAGTGTACTTATACATGTATGAAAGAAAGAGAAGGGGGGGAGGAGGGAGAGAGGGAGGAAGGAAGAAAAGAACAAGTCACTGGGGCCAGGCTTCAGGTTCTCAGGTTCTGACTGACAGATTGAGGAAATGTCAGACCAGGGAGATGGCTCAGTGAAGTGTTGCCACATAAGCACCAGAACTGGTTCATATCCTAGCACCTCCGTAATAGCCCATGTGTAATCCCGAAACTTGGGAGGTGGAGACAGAGGATTCCCTGGGGCAAGCTGTCTAGTTAGACTAGTTAATCAGCAAGCTCTAGGTTCAGCAAGAGACCCCGCTCAGTAAATAAAGTGATTAAGGAAAGCACCTGTCATCAATCTCTGACATCCACATGCACTAACACACACACACACACACACACACACACACACCACACAGCGCTGTAATATTTGACTCTTTTAAGTCTACAAATAAAACTGCACTTAGTGAGGTTAGGGCTCAAACTCAGGACAAATGGCTAAAGGAGGTGCCTGTTTAACATATCAAAGTGGGCGCTGACCACCAGGCTCTCCAGGTGGCTCTCAGTATTTATTGCAGAGTCACCCTGCCTGGCATGCCCCATCCACTACCCCAAACTCTCCAGCCCAAGGGCTGGGCTTGCCTTTCCCCAGCCTCTGATCTCTATATAACCTTAGCCATTTTCCCTACCCTGTCTCTAGGTTCCTAGGTACTCTCTTTGCCCCGCCCCTTCCTATCTGACCCACCCCCATGGTCCAGGTCAGCCTGATGCCTCTGACCGTGCTCTCCCTCACAATAAACCTCCTCATCCCTGTGAATAGTCATGTCCTCATTTCCTTTTCATTCACGTGACTCCTGTCCACACGAGAGAGAGAGAGAGAGAGAGAGAGAGAGAGAGAGAGAGAGAGAGAGAGAGAGAGAGAGAGAGAGAGAGAGTGTGTGTGTGTGAGAGAGAGAGAGAGAGAGAGAGAAAGAGAGAGAGAGAGAGAGAGAGAGACAGAGACTACGGTTCAGAAGAGTCAGTGCTGTGCATTTAATGGTTGGAGTTTAGATTTCTAGCCTAGAGCAGGCCAATGGGAAGCCTGTGTCACAGTGAGATTGTTCTCGGAGGTCTCCCACCTCACTTTCTAGCTGTCTTGCTCTTTTCTCTCCTTTCCCTTGCTCTCTGTCTCCCTGACCCCTATGACCTCACCTCGGAGCCAACGCAGAAGGAAGTAGTCATCAGCCTTAGGCAGGGTGGGCAGCACATCCTGGAGATTCTCCCGGAACTAGGAGAAAAAGGATAGATGTGATGGTCAGAGAGTTCCTGGTCATCAGGGTCAGAGCAGCTCCAATGAGGTGGGCGTGGTTACCTGTCCTCAGCACTCCAGTTACTAGGCAAGCTAAAAGCTGAGACAGGAGATTTAGTCAGTGTGGCAATGATTGGAAAGAGAAACAAGAGGTCCAGTGACCCCTCCCCCACAACACAAGTGGTTCTTTGTGGTCCAGGGAATGAGGCTTAAGTTTAAACAAAGGGTAGAGGGTATATATAAGTAAGCAGTCCTGACAAGGGTGGCTCTGCCCATCACTGACACATCATTGTCTGTCCTGAAATGCGGTCTCAAGAGTTATCAGAGCTGTGTGAATCTCTTCTTGGGAGACAAGTTCCCTTTCTGGCTAGTACCAGAGCCTTCCCCTGGTTCTAGTATATTCTAGTATATAAGTACCAGAACCCCAGCCTTTTCTCTCTCACTCCAGGTGATTCTGATGAAGGCTAGTCTGACAGTTCTAGAGATATTAGCCCAAAAACTGCATCCTGATGGTTGGAGTTAGAGAAGAGTTACTCTCTCTGAGTTCTTCCTCATTTGTGAAACGAAGGTAATGTCAAATTTGGGCTTGAATGTGTTTAAAATAAACACGTAAACCGGGTTTGGTAGTGTGAGTCTGAAGCCCTACCACTCAGGAAGCTGGGGCAGGAGGATCATGAGTTTGCTACTAGCCTGGGCTACTAATGGGAAAAAAGAAAACTTACAGGTCTGGAGTTAGAGATAACTGGATCTTCTTCCAGAGTTTGATTCCTAGCATTCACACCCAGGCTCACCACCATCTATAACTCCAGTTTCAGAGACCCAGAGCCCTCTTCTGTTCTCCTCGGGTGCCAGAAATTCATGTTATGCGCAGATATGCATTCAGGCAAAACACTCATATAGCACCACACAGCCACACACACACACAGCCACACTCACACAGCCACACTTACACAGCCACACACACACACACACACACACAGCCACACACACACACACACACAGCCACACACACACACAGCCACACACACACACACACAGCCACACACACACACACATAGCCACACACACATACACAGCCACACACATACACACACAGCCATACACACATACACAGCCACACACACACACACACAGCCACACACACACAGACACACACACACAGCCACACATATACACACATAGCCACACACACATACACAGCCACACACATACACACACAGTCACACACACACACACACACACACACACACACAGCCACACACACTGGCACACACCTCTGTAAGCCTGTGCCTAGTACCCAAGAGGCAGAAGTAGGTGAATCTTGTGCGTTTGAAGTCAGTCAGGGATAGGTATCCCGAATTTCTTAAAAGTAACAATAATAATTGTTATTTTGAGACAAGGTCCTACTATGTAGACCAGACTGGCCTGGGACTCACAGAGATCATCCTGCCTCTGCCTCCCAAGGATTGGGATTAAAGGTATATGCTACCATGTCTGGCTAACAATAATAATCCACAAAAGAATGAAATGAGACTGTATTTGGCTTTGCTTACAAAATTAAAAAGGAATATGTGGGGGGAAAATGGCCAAACATGAAGGTAGAAATTCCTATAATCAGATCATGAGCACTTGGGTCCTGAGGCTGCACCATGCCTTATAGCAACTTTTACAGCCTAACATGGAGTGGCCAGTTTAGAAATAACGGTGCTCTACAACTTACTAAAGCCAGCGTCAGGTGCCACTGCCGGGCCACCACCAACTATCACTACCCCCTCAGGTAACTACCCTCTCACTGCCGTTTGGTGTGACTGGCTCGGGTGCACACCCACAGTAGAAGAAAAGCACGACTCCTCAGCAGTCAAAGGATTCACACCAGAAAGCAGCTGCAGCCTCTGGGGCCAGAGGAAATTTTGTTGGGGGTTAGAGGGTGTGAAAGGCACCAGGGCCCCTTATAAAACAATAACTCGTCATCCCCTCTAGGTGTCTTCTCACTCAGCCTGCAGAGAAGCCACCTGATAGTATCACATTGAAGACGGTGTCTGGAAGTGTGACCACAGTGGTCTACACTAAGCTCAGGAGGATTCTAGAAGGAAGTGATCCAGGGCACGGTAGTACAGAACTCCAGGCTCAGCCAAAGCCTTTCCTCCCTCCCTCTTTTCTTTCCTATACGCTTTAGAATAGGAAGCATTTGTTGGTTTTAATTAGTGGAGAAAGTAGAACAGCTCGTGGGGTTTTCCATCATAACTCACTCCCAGACACAAGGTTTCCAGTTCCAAAGGAACCTTGTGCCTGATGCCTCCCAACCGTCAGCACCAGGAGGCTCATCAGAGGATCCCTCCTGCTCCACTAGGGACCCTTCTTTCACTTGGAGACCCTGACTGAACCCCCAGTCCTTCACCTGGGGATCTCATTTCTTCCGATAAGGTCCTTCCCTGTGGGAGACACTACAAAACGAGACAGTGTCACTATGTTCAGGCTGTGAACCCACAACCGCCTGGTCTTTGTCTCACAAGGCTTGAGATTCCAGACTTAAGCCTTCAGCACCTGGCTTTCTTCACAATTCTTAAGCTTCCCCTTCAAACAAGTTTGAGTGTGAACCTGCTGGGACTCCTTAAGACCTGAGCCTCCCCTTCCTGATAGCCCTTCCCTTCTCCAGGTACAGCTTGCAGGATGCTCTCAAAATCAGACCCCCTAACCCTCTATTTCTCTGTAATAATTAAAAGTAAACAAGTAAGTCTGATAGGGAGAGAACTGGGAACCCAGACAACAGAAACCAAACCAAACCAAACACTGTCGCAATCTGTCAGAGATCTTCAAATTTGCCTGGCAGCAGTCACAGGCTGGGAACAGAGGCCAGGGATGGGTGGTGGGGCAGGCTGTGTTGGAAGGCTAAACTTGCAAACACACACATTCTCTCTCTCTCTCTCTCTCTCTCTCTCTCTCTCTCTCTCTCTCTCTCTCTCTCTCTCTCTCTCTCACACACACACACACACACACACACACACGAACACACACACACACACACGAACACACACACACACACACGAACACACACACACACACACACACACACCAGCGGTTGCTCAGAGGTAGAGGGAGAGAAGGGCATCCTGGCCCAGGCGCTGCTGCACAGTGTGTGGGAGGTGCTGGCTTCGCCATCCAGTCCCTGCATAGGGTTAGAGCCAATGTGGGCCGCTTGGGTTCTGCTTGGCTCCCATGCCTTCCCTCCCATCATCTCACTCCTCACCCTGGTCAGAGCCTCCTGCTGCTGCGGGCTCAGGTCCCCGACTTGTCCGCTCATGGTGCGCTCACTCGGCTAGGCCTCAGCTCTGCCACCCTCACTGGGCTTTACTTAGCAGGTCTGCTGCTGGTCCCGCCCCAAGGGAGAGTCTCTGTTTCAGCCCCGCCCTACCCAGTGCTCCCCGGTTTTTGCTTTTGTTTTGTTTTGTCTGCCCCAGGTCATCAAGCCTACCTTAATGAGGTAGAGAGGCCACCGGACCTCAAGAGGTGTCCTGAGAGTCTGAGGTAGCAAGTGGCTCTTGCCTCCAGGTCTTCAGGGCTCTGCCGCTCAAGGGGTGGGATTGTAATGTGTGTGGAGTGGGTGTTAAGAAAGTGTTCACCTAAGGACAGGTACATGGAACACAACCTTCTGAACCACCAGGTAGGAGGTAAGGATGTCACCACTTCTGAGTCTTTTTGCCTAAGGAGATCCCAGTCCCCCTCCCCCTGACCTTGAACACAGGCTGCGCTCCACAAATGTTTGCTGGCCAGAAGAGCCCTTATTTGCCAAATGGCTCCGGGCGCTCTAGATGTTAGGAAGGATTAGGTAAGACGTGTCTCCTGTGTTAGCAGAATGCCTGGCATAGCACATTCATTGTTACAGACACAGTTTCAAAACTCTTATGAAAGCCATCAGCATGGGCAGGAACTGCAGGATGGCCCAGGGCTGAGCCCCTGGGAAATGCTCACAGCTAGAGGGCCGGGGCATGGGTGGGAGGTGGCACTGAGTAGGCTGAACTCTCTGGGTAGGGCAAGAAAACACAGGCTGCTTGGCATGAGTTTTCTGAAAAGCAGGTGGCAAGGGAGCAGGGAGGAGACAGCGAAACAGGCCACGAGGCCTTCCCCCTCTGTCCTCCCATGGGTCAAATCAAGTTCTAGGTATGAGATGACCAAGCATGGGCTCAGGTGAGACTATTAACCGCTGGAGACGTGATTGGTCACCAGCAAGTATGGTCTGTACTAAATAGAAACAACAAATCAGATTTCAATGACTTAGCACCAGAAACAGTAAATATTTTATTCATTTTTCCTACTGACTATATATGTATGTATGTATGTATGTATGTATGTATGTATACATATGTGTGTGTGTTTTCATAATATAACTTTCAGTATTCTAAAATGTACAAAATACACTTTTAAAAAAGACAGGGCTCTTATGTAGACCAAGATGGTTTCAGACTCACTGTGTAATCAAGGAGAATCTTGAAGTCTTGGTCTTCCTCCTTCCACCTCCCCAATGAAGGAATTATAGGCAGGTTCCATCACATCTGGTATACTGGGTAATTTTATGTTAACTTGACACAAGCTAAAGTTATCAGTAAGGAGGTAGCATCAGTTGAGAAGATGCCTCCATCAGATTGGGCTATTGGCACATCGATAGGACATTTTCCTAATTAGTGACCAATGGGGGGATGGCCTAGCCCATTGTGGGTGGTGACAGCCTAGGGCTGATGGTCCTGGGTTCTATAAGAAAACAGGTTGAGGGAGCTATAGGAAGTAAGCCAGTAAGTAACATCCCTCCATGATCTCTGTATCAGTTCCTGCCTCCAGGTTCTTGCCCTGTTTGAGTTCCTGTCCTGACTTCTTTTTATGATGAACTGTGATGTGGAAGTGTGAGCCTCCCAAACTGCTTTGTTCATGGCGTTTTGTCCAAACAATAGTGGCTCTAACTAGGACTCGTGGTTTATAGGGCTCTGGAGCTGGAACACAGGACAAGCCCTCTACAAACGGAGCTGTTCCTCAGATGAAGGGGCTCAGGGTGGACCAGCACAAAATGCATTTATTTTATTTTTGTTCATAGTTTTCATTTTCTGAGACAGAGTCTCACTATGTAGCTCTTGCCAACCTGGAACTCACTCTGTAGATCAGGCTGACCTTAAACCCACAGAAATCCTCCTGCCTCTGCCTCTGTCTCTGGAGTGCTGGAATGAAAGGCCTGTGTTGTAATTGATGGGTTTTCTTCTTTAGGGGAATTTTAGGAGTCAGCGAGGGTTAAGAACTGTAAGAGGACATGTCCTGAGCTGTGGTTTGACAGGGAATATTTTCACTGCCTTACAGACCCTCTATGTTCTGTTTATTCTTTCTCCCTTTTAGACTCCAGGTACCTGTACCTGGGGAGGTGGCGGAGTGGTTCAGAGCACTTCTTGCTCTCACAAAAACAAAAACAAAAAACCCTGGTTTGTTCTGCAGCATCTCTATCAGGAAGCTCACAACCCTCTGTAACTACAGTTCCAGGCGATCTGACGCCCTCTTCTGGCCTTCTGGGGCATTGCATTACCTGGTGCACACACACACACACACACACACACACACACACACACACTCAGACAAGCAAGCATACATAATTCTCAAATGCAGCTATTATAAAACTGTGGTGGCACACTACTGTGATTCCAGCACAATTGGGGGGCTGAAGTGGGAGGTTGAGAATCTCTGGACTCCATTCTAAGGTGTCTTTTTCAAAAGTAAATAATTGTATCTACGTGTCACTAGGAGCTGGGATTGTGTCAAAAACTGAGTCCTTAAGGGGGCACTCTTGGGTGGGTTGTGGGAAACTCAGAGTCAGGGAGCGATGACATGTTAGCCCAGCGTTTTCTCCAAGCTGGTGGGGATGGGTGATGTAGTGTCCTCTGAAGGTGGGGCTGGGGGAAGGAGGGCAGATGGCGTTTCCCAGCCTGTGCAAGGGATGAGCAGTGGTTCTAGCCTAACAGTGCCCATGCACACATGCAGACAAAACGTCCATACACAGAAGATAGAAATAAATAAAGAAGAGCCTAGAGATGATGGCTCAGCAACTGAGAACATGGTTGTTCTTCCAGAGGACCTGGGTTCAATTCCCAGCAACCACATGGTGGCTCATAACCATCTGTAATGGGATCCGATTCCCTCTTCTGGTGTGTCTGAGGACAGCCACAGTGTACTCACACATAAAATAAATAAATAAATAAGCAAATAAGTAAATAAATAAATAAATAAATCTTTACAAATAACCTAGCTGGGGCTGGAGAGATGGCTCAGTGGTTAAGAGCACTGACTGCTCTTCCAGAGGTCCTGAGTCCAAATCCCAGCAACCACATGGTGGCTCACAACCATCTGTAGTGAGATCTGATGCCCTCTTCTGGTGTGTCTGAAGACAGCTACAGTGTACTTACATATAATAAATAAATAAATCTTTAACAACAACAACAACAATCTGGGAGGTGGAGACAAGGAATTCAAGGTCATCTTTGGCTACTTAGCCAGTGGAGGGCAGCCTGGGCTACACAAGACCCTGTTTAAGAGAAACTGTTTAAGTTACTGTTGGTCTGTGCTGGTGTGAATTTGCAGAAAGCAAATGTACAAGAATTGGTATCTTCATAAAGCAAAAATGAAAATTTATAATAAAAATAAGGAACCAAGGGAAAGAAGATCCTGTGCTCCGATTCTCAGAGAAGCAAACACACAGGCACATCCATCAGAGGTTCACTGCTTCTCCCCCAGGTCTTGATGCTCACAGAAGCAGTGAGATGCCTTACACCCCCGAGAAATCAGACAGGAAACAAGTAACACACACACTTTGTGAAAGTGCATAAGAATTTGACCTTGGAAAAATGATGATAGTGTTCGTCAGGAGTCCGTGAAACGAAGACCTTCATATATGCATTGTATATAAATATAATTTATATATAAACTTGATTTCATGTATATGTGTGTTTTGCCTGCATATATGTCTGTGCACCATCTGCATGCTGTACTTAAAGGAGGATGTCAGATCCCCTGGAAATCGAGTTATAGATGGTTGTGAGCCTCCATGTGGGTGCTGGAATCAAACTCTGGACCTCTGGAAGAGCAGTCAGTGTTCCTAACCACTGAGCCACCTCTCCAGCCCTGAGGACGTCACATATCAGTGGCAGGAAAGTACTGTTTTTCTGGAAATGACTTGGCAACACCTAATGGATTCCTCAAACATTTTATAACTCTGCTCAGTGATAATCCTGATGGAAAGTAGTTCATGTTTACAATTATATTGAATATATGTCGGTCTGGAGAGGCAGATCAGCAAGTGGATATGCTGTTCACCAAGCTTGATGACTCAGTTTCATCCCCAGGACCTACAAACTGGAAGAAAAGTACTAACTCCAGAGAGGTTTCCTCAGACTTCACCCCCCTCACACACACACACACACACACACACAGAGAGAGAGAGAGAGAGAGAGACTCATACACACTCACAGACACATGCACACACACACTCACACACAGACACATACACACAAACACACACAAACATACACTTACACAGACACACACACTCACGTTAAGACACATACACTTACACACACACACACCCAGTGGAAAAAAAATTAAAACACAGAATATCTATATGTTCATACATTTTTCAACAGAAATTTGAAGCCAGTTTAAATAAACTACGGGCCTTGATGTAGCTGGTGAGGACTTTGAAATACAGGAGAAAAAATAACCATGAATCAACTTGAAAAAAGGACCAGATGGTGTGTGCCTCACACTTCTGGGAGGAAGACAAATCCACTCAGTGAAGGATTGAACATGGGAAAATCTCACTTCACTTTCCCATCTCCGAGGAAAGAAAAGGTCCCCAGTGACTATGTCCTGAAAAGACAGGCCTGTGTTTAGCCAGCTCTGCTCACCGGGTCTACTCTAAGGGCCTGTCAATATTAGCTCAGTGCTGACAAACAGAAAAATAATGAGTCACGAGTCACTCTGTGACCTGAAGGTCTCAAGCCACAAGAGGCAGAGAAATTCATTTACAAGTGTTTTGCATTCCCAGCACAAGCTCCAGTCTGGAGTCTGCCATGACTGTTGGGGGAGAGATTACCTGTTAAAGGCAAAACACATCACGTCATCCAGGACAACAGGAAGTTGCTCAGAGCAAAACTGCCACTTGTGGGGCACTGGACCGTGCCAGGAAACTTGGTAAGGTTGAGTAAGTTCAGAGACCCCACACTCAGGCACCCATCTGAGGACAGTAGGTGGCTCCCTGCTCCCTACAGATTCCTGGCCTGGAACACGTGACCACACTCCCCATATAGGAAGGTGAGCAGTGGTCACATAGATCAGAACAGAGTTCTCTGTGCTAATGAGGTATCCAGGTGGGTTCTGGGAGTTTAGCCAATAAGCTTCCCTTCCCAGACATTCCTTCCTGCAAAAGGTATTTAATCTCTGGTCCACTCTGGAGAAGTGGTATGCACCCATCTTCCATGATGAACAGTCAATAAACCATACGGACAGGTATAGACTGTCTCTTTCATCAATAACTACCGTGGGGAGCATGGAGGAAGTCTCCCTCTACAGAGCTACACCATTTAAGTCTTCCACAGAAGGCCCTTCTGAGCTAGACTGCAGCCCCCTCCCCTGTGCCAGTCCTGAGCTTGTCCATCCATCCCCAGAGCATGGATCCATCCTCAGTTCGTGGGCTCCCTCCGTTCCCAACGTTCCCAACGTCTGGATCTCCAGGAATTTGGGACACCCCCACACTCAGCCCTGGGCTCCTCTCCCACTGTTCCCAACTCCACACAGTTTCCAGCAAGACTAGACACCCAGGAGTCAGGGAACCCCAGCTTTGGCCTCAGTTTATGTCATTTCTCACTAGGACTGAAGCCCCCCACCCAAGGCTGTTCTCCCCTGCCCTGAATGGTGTATTGGTGCTTCCCGTAAGCTCAGCTCCCAAAGGTGGTGCAGGGTAAAATGTAGTCTAGTGTCTTCCATTTTCCTCCCCAAGCAGCATTTCTATGCTCTAGTGGCAAGGAGAAACTCGGGACCACAGGCACTGACCCTCAAAGAGCTTTCTTAAGAGAGCAGAAAGGAGCCCGGTGGGGTGGCACGCACTTTTGATCCCAGCACTCAAGAGACAGAGGCAGACAGATCTTTGTGTGTTCAAGACCAACCTACTCTATAAAACCAGTCCAGGACAGTCAAGACTGTTATACAGAAAAATCCTGTCTGGAAAAAAAAAACACACACACACACACACGAACACAAACAAGGAAACAAACAAAAAACTCCAAAGTATAAACCTACAATATTACCACTTCGACATGTGAGCAATGTGATTAAGGAATGAGGTAAACTATTAATAGTCAAGCAATGTTGAGCTGCACTGTACTTTGGGAGAGGGTTCTGAATCTCTTAAATCCAATGTCTATTTAACGCTGCGCATTGCAAGACTCCCAGATTCCTTCCGAGTGTTCAGTAAGCCGAGACTGGTGTTACAGCTAAATTATGCCTTTCTCTATCCAGATGGCAAATGCCAATACCCAGCAGCCCCAACGTGATAGTTGAAAAATAGAGTCCTTGCAGCTGTGATGAGTTTAAGTGCAGTGGGAGACCATTATGGGTGCCTATTAGGAGTTGAGTGTATAGAGTGGACCCCAAATCCAGAACACACACACACACACACACACACAACCATTTTGCCCAGCAACGGTGCTCTGTGTGTTTGCATACACAAGGCCCTGGGTTTCAGATCCAGTGCTGCAGAAAGGGGACAGTTTGGACACGGATGGAGCCACCACCCCTTGAGGGACTCCACACATCAAGATTACAGTGAACTGCAGCTAGGGAAAGGCATAGGTCAGGCCCTCCCTCCTCCTACTTCAAGGAACTAACTGAGGCGACCCCTTGATCTTTGACTTCCAGCCTCTAGAACTTCAAGAGAATAACCGTGTGTCGTTTGGGCCACTCATTTTGGGAGCTTTGTGCCACCACCTTGGTGCAGTGGTGCACATCAAATACCACCCAGTGCAGAGATGAGTGGCTGCCATGTTGGATGTTGATGGTTACTTTTAACCTTTCCCACGTAGGAATCAAGAAATGAGTTCAGGCTCCCCCACTTCTCAGGGTCACCCAGCAGCCGACCCAGGACTGGAACCCAGGTGTGTGAGGCAGGACCAGGCCTTGGCTGCCATGCTGTGACTTTCAGCCTGTCCGAGTCCCGTGTTCCAGGTCGCTCTCAAGTCCTCCCCTGAACCCGCAGGTCATGGCACCTCAAACGGTTAGCTGCAGTTGGCACGGAGGATGGTTTATCATCCGGGCCAGCGGTTTGGAGAACAGATCACTCTCTGTCCTGCTTGGGTTTTTATCAACTTGACACAAACCTAAATAGATCCAGTAAGAAGGAAGGTCAGTTGAGAAAATGGTTCCAACAGATAAGCTGTAGGTGAGTTTGTGGAGCCTTTTCTTTTCTTTTCTTTTCTTTTCTTTTCTTTTCTTTTCTTTCTTCCTTCTTTCCTTTCTTCCCGGCTTCACTCAGATCCAAAGTGTCAAAATGGTAGCAGGGTGGGGGGGAATTTTCTTGATTGATAGTTGGCATAGAGAGGACAAATTACTATAGCAGTACCACCCCCAGGCTGGTGTTTCTGGCTGGCATAGAAAAGCTGGCTGAGCAAACCATGATGAACAAGCGAGTAAGCAGCACTCCTCCATGGCCTCTGCTCCAGTTCCTGTTCTCTGTTCCTGCCTTGATCCCTGCCCCGACTCCCCTCAGTGACAGAGTGTGTCCTGAGGGTTTTGAGCTGAGATAACCCCCCCAAGTTATTTTTTGGTCACAGTTGTGTTTGGCAGCACCAGAAACCCGACTAAGGCATTTCCTCCTCCAGTACATCCTCTCCCCCTCCCTGCCTTGTGTCCCTGGAGCTGAGAAGGGTGACACTGGTGTTGTCATGATGTGACCCACATTCTACACCCATGGCTGGTTCACAGGTGTTCTCGAAGTCTCTGCCTCTTTCATGTGTCACAGGTGCTGTACCGGCAGCTTCAGCTAGAGCGGGTGACCTGCCAACAGAAGGAAATGCTTTGGCACACAGAGCCCCAGCATCGTGATGGACAAGGGAATTCACAGGCTTTCTTGCTCCATCCCTACACCATACTTGTACTGGTCTCAACCTTCAGACATCTTAGGTAGACTGCTGCAGCTGTGTGGGCCTTAGTTTTGGTGATGCTGGAAGAAAGGCCTGGGCAGAGTATCCACCTGGCACAGAACCTAACAGGTGGCCTCATCTCTGGACCTGCCTGGGAGATAGAAATCTTGGCTCCTAGGCTGTTAGGGCTCAACACCTAGCCATTCAAGAGCGATCTCAAAGAAAAGTGGGGCCTGATTCACCCCTCGAAACCTACTCTCCAGGAAGGGAAATGACCATGGAGGTGGTAGGGGGCGGGGGATAAAGAAAGGTGAGCAAGAGATTGTGAGATCCAGGATAAGAAAAGATGTGGGTTAGGGGTCTGGGACCATGAGACCACCCTTGGAGTTTTGCCTTTTTTTCCCCCAACAAGCTAAGAGGTCTCCAACTCTTCCCAAGAAGCAGGGTGCTGGGTGAAAAGAGTCTGGGGCCCATAGAGCATTCCTTCTGCTTCTGCCCAGCACAGGGCCTTTTCTTATGCTCCTGTCTCCCTGGACTGCTCCTCTCACCTCTTCCCTACATGGCCAAGGAAGTGACTCTTCAGACAGAGGCTGCTGTGTTCTTTTCAGACTTTGTTCCCTGTCCATTGTTCCCACGCCACCCCCCACCATGATCACTTGTCCAGAGATCAGATTGGGGACTTGAGAGGGGAACTGAGGCAGGAACTTCCAGGGATGATGCCCTACAGAGGCCTGCAGAGACCTCAGGCAGCCTATGGGCATGGGAGTGAAAAGCTCCTTTAATCGGGGAAGAGGGCAGGGCAGGGGCTAGTTAAACTTTTGGGGAGTAAGTAGGGTCTGTAGGGTAAATGTACCTCATTGGCCGAAGGACTAGGGTTCTGGGGAATGTCTCATTTGCTTAAAGAAGAATTCCAGGTGTTGCTATACAGGGCTGTTTGCTCGCCAGGCTATGTGAACTCCTCTGGAGGGTCAAGGGAGAGGGCATGGGGAATGGGTTTGTACACTAAGACATACAGGCCCAGGACAGGGAGAGAGGATCAGGATGAGATTTCTGGGATTTGGATAAGCCTTGGCCCGACTCTTGCTCCAAGCCTGCTCCCTGATCCCACGGATCCATGGCTTCTCCAGCCCCACAGTTCCCACTGGATAGGACTTTCTTTGACTGTTTCAGTCTCTTAATGGTCAGGCTTGGGAAACATGGGCATCTTCATTGAACTAATGTCCCCGTGTTACACAAGCAAGACCTGAGCTTCAGAAACTAGGTTTGAAACCTTGCCATGTCTGTAACTTAAGTCCTACATCCTTGATGACCACCTACCCTGGCTGCTGAAAGATAACCTATCCTAGGTGAGATCTAATCATGACCTCTTTAACAAGGAGTACATTTAACGTTGGCTCTCAGAGGAGATAGTGTTAGCTGAGCCTCTTAGGTGGAAATGGTCAGAGAACATTCTAAGTAAAGGAGATCACCACAAGAAAGCCACAGAGGTGAGAAAGGAAAGGAACCACGGGGTCACAGGACTCAAAGAGATTGAGGTCAGGTCATCAAGGAACAGGTCATGACATTGGGCCATCTTTTCTGTGCTGGTTAGTTTTATGTCAACCTGACCCAAGCTAGTATTACTGGAGAGGAGGGAACCCCAACTGAGAAAATGCCTCTATTAGATCAAGCCTCAATTAGTGATTAGTATAGGCATTTTCTTAAATAGTGAGTGATGTGGGAGGGCCCAGACCATAGTAAGTGGTGTCATTACTGGGCTGGTGGTCCTGAGTGTTGTAAGAAAGCAAGCTGAGCAAGCCACAGGGACCAAGCCAGTAACCCTCTACAGCTTCTGAATTAGCACCCACCTTCAGGTTCCAGAAAAACAGGGAAGAAAGAGTTTATTTAGCTTACACTTCCACAACACCAGTCACCATCGAAGGAAGTCGGGGCAGGCTTGCCTACAACCTGATCTTATAGAAACATTTTTGCCGTTGAGAATTCCTTCTCTCAGATGACTTCAGATTGCATCAAGTTGACACAAAACTATCCAAGTCAATATCAAACACATAGTGCATATTAATAATTCAAAACAGGAGGTTTGTAAGACCTAGGCTAGCCTATAGGAACACACACACACACACACACACAGAGAGAGAGAGAGAGACATAGGGAGACTTTGTCTTTTAAAAAATTATAATTTATGACATATACAGGGACAGTAGCATAGATCATACCCCAGTGACATCGTACTGCTACTTACGTACACTCTGTGTGGAGTCACCTGAGGACATAGTTCTCAGGGTGAGTCTATCTTGTCATCAGAAATCCCACGCCCTCATTTGTCAACTTGACTAGATTAAGAATCACTGAGCTTGGGCTGGAGAGGTGACCCAGTGGTTAAGAGCACTGACTGCTCTTCCAGAGGTCCTGAGTTCAAATCCCATCAACTACATGGTGGCTCACAACATCATACCCTTTTCTGGTGTGTCTGAAGACAGCTACAGTACTTATAAGTAATAAATAAATCTTTTTTTTTTTTTTTTAAAAGAATCACTGAGCTGACACAGCTCTGGTGTGTCTGTGAAGAGGTTTTCAGTGTGTGTGTGTGTGTGTGTGTCCAAGTGTATTGTGTGCCCATGTGTGAAGCCCAGAGGTTGGTATTTTTTTTCTTCCTCAATCACTTCACCTTATTTTTTGAGACAACCTGGAGCCCTCCAACTCAGCTAGCCTGCTGGCCAGCAAGCCTCTAGGACTCTCCTGTCTCTGTCAGGCTCACAGATGCAAGTCACCGTATGCGGCTTGTAAATGGGTGCTTGAGATTCTCACACAGGTCCTGATGCCACACATTTTACCTACTGAGCCATCTCCCAGTCCTGGGAACATGGGTCTTCATGGTAAACCCATAAGGAGGATAAATCAAGAGGTCGTTTCCCACTGTGCACTGCCCGCCTGAAATCTCAGCACTTGGTAACTAGAGGCAGTTGAAGGTCCTTCTGGGCTACATTATGAGTTTGAGGCCAGCCTGGTCCACATGAGCTCCTGTTTCAAAGACTGAAATGCAGGCTAGGTAAATGGCTTTGGTGACAATGTTTGTTCACCAAGCTGAAGACATGAGTTTCCTCTTCAGAACCCACATGGTGAAAGGAGAGAACTTTCTCAAACTGTCCTCTGACCTCCACACATGCACTGTGGTACACTTCACACACACACACACACACACACACACACACACACACACACACACACTAGTTAAAATAAAGCAAAACAAAGACAGTCTGTTTTGATATTTCACCAGGAGTGGTAAGCATATATGTAATCTTGGCACATGAAAAACAGAGGCAGGAGGATTACTGAGAGTTCAAACTCATCTACATAGCCAAATGTCAGGCCAGTGAGGACTACATAGTGAAACCCTATCTCAAAAAAATAAAAATAAGAAATAATAATAATGACATTTTTTCAGGTTGAATACTATTCTATTGTGTGGATCTGTTACAGTTTGTGTTTAAAGGGACAGCAGCAAAACTGTCACTGCCTTGTGATGTGGGGGACCTGTCTCTTTTCTTTTGGAGTCTCGGGGAGTCTTGGGGTGCAGCCTTTTCAGCTCTCGATTAAGACCGTGTACCAGCATTACCTTTTAAGATCTACCTGAGAAAAATATTTCCTGAGGTGACTGGTTCAAGAAGTGAGAAGACTGTCTATACTGTGAAATACTATGCAGCCATTCTAAAGGGCAGGGCAGAACCTGCTCCAACAGAGCACTCTCTGAGTCACACCCAATACGAGGTGACCAGAATAGCTGCAGAATCACGTGGCAACAGACTGACTGAGCAATGCAATATGGCACTTGTGTTTTATAAGACTTCCAACATAAGTATGTGTTATACGATATGAAGTATATTTACATATGGCAGATTATTTGCACATATTTCAAATGGCTTGTGTAGTGCCAGGGAAATGTTAGAGAGCCCCCCAAAACCAGACAGGAGACAATCTGAAGCAACTCACAGCGGGGTCTTTATTCTATTTGAGCTAGCTCAGCCTTCCCCCGGCCCCCAATGTACCGTCATTCAGGATGGTTTTGGTAGTGGGGAAGCCTCAAATGTGGCCTTTAACATAATTGGCTGGTGCTTATCATAAATTTAACTTCTGGAAACGCCGGTCTTGTGGGGGATTAGCCTAGAGACTGGAGCTAGGCTTGAGTTTGTTGGGGGGCAACTTGGAAGCTAATGTTAGGTACCAGCCTGTTAATTTACTTGAGTTCAAACTTAGGTCAGGTTCTCTAAAATGGAGTCTAAACTTAAAAGATGTGGGGCATCTCCTCCTCCTGCCCCTTTCTCTTGTGACTAGAAGTCCCAATCATGGGACTTCCTGAAGTTTCATGAAAACAGTAACAGGGCTGTCTTTGTGGTGTCCCTGGGGCATGGGTGGGAGCCCATCGGTGGGAGAGAGGAGAGAGTCTTGAGGCTGAATTCTCCTCCTTCTGGTCAGGGTCTTCTCCAGCTGCAAACAGATGTGCAGTAGATCCAGGCTGCAGCTCTATGGTATAGGGACCCTTTCAGCGAAGCTCTAGTGACCCCCACAGTGCCTCTAGATTAGGGCCCAATCTCCAGGCTAATGCTGGAGCTCCGGAGGTAGACCTGTTTTATGGAAAGTAGGAAGTTTAAGCCAAACACGTTTGGAAACCCTCAAAATTGTGTAACAAATAGCAATTGTCTGTTTCTGCAGTAACATTTGTCAGTAAGTGAACCAAATATAACTTTAAAAGGGGCCAGTCCTATCTGGTGTAGGGGATTCCGTCCTCTATAAAGGATGGAGGGAGAAGAATCGCCCAGTCACCAACAGCCTCTAAGGTCAATTTAGTTGGGGGTCTCTCTTTTTTTAAAGATTTATTTGTTTATTTTATGTATATGAATACACTGTAGCTGTCTTCAGATAGTATCAGATCCCATTACAGATGGTTGTGAGCCACCATGTGGTTGCTGGGAATTGAACTCAGGACCTCTGGAAGAGCAGTCAGTGCTCTTAACTGCTGAGCCATCTCTCCAGCCCTAGTTGGGGTCTCTTTTAGGGTTTATATTTTCTACCTGTCCTGAACTCTGGGGTCTCTAAGCACAACGAAATTTCCAACCAACCCCCAGAATATTAGCTAATCTCTAATTTACCTGGAACACAAATGTAGGTCCATTGTCTGACCCCATAAACTTAGAAAAATCATACCTTGAAAGAATTTCTTTTAGTAGCTTCTTTGTTACCGTCTGCACGGTCTCCTGCTTAGTTGGGAACATCTCTGTTTATCCTGAAGAGGTGTCTATGAACATCAGCAAATACCTGCATCTAAATTCTTTTGGTTTTACCTCCATGAAGTTCCTGTTCCTGATAGACTCATGGCTTAGTGCTCTGGTATTGATTACCAGGGTTCTTTTCATTGGCAGATGCATAAGCCAATTGGCAGTCCTTTAAATTTTTAACAGTTTCAGCTATTTTCAAATTGGCATCTCTAATTCTGACGTGGGTCCGGCAGACTAAGTCCTGCATTCTCCGGGATCCTGTGTGTGAAGAACGATGATGAATCTTTCTCAGTGTGCATAGACCTATTTCCTGTGGTACAATCGGTTTGTAGTCAGCTGTCCTCTGTCATCTCTCATGACACTGAGACATGGGCAGGTGTTTGGCCCAGAACACATCTTCTATCTGGTCAGAGTGTGGGATCTCCTGGGTCTAGGGCAGTCAAGGACACGAGGAGCCTAATTTCTAGGGCTACCCACTGGGCTGTGTTGTTGCCTCTGGGATGGAGTTTAGTCCTTCTTTCTACTGTCAGAAGGCCTTTCTCCCTATAAATGGCCCCACAGGTGTGAGAGGTAGCAACGGCACACTGGTCATGTCTTGTCTTTCTGGGCTGACATTCCTGCCAGGAGTGGTTCTGTCCGTATGACCTCAGTGTCTGAGACCACCACTGCCCCAGAGCACCTCTGTCCATCCTGAACGAGGCTGTTATCACTGGTGAACCACGTTACCTCTGCATCCGTCTGAGCTCAGGGTCAGGCAGCAGGGCAGCTGGAAAGTTATCCCGGGACATTCACGAAGAGAAGCTGGAAATGAATCATTCTAGCATCATCTTTAACCAGAAGGTTGGTGCTGCACTGATGTGTAAACAAGGTGGGAGCCAGCTTTTGCCAGTTGGTGACATATTGGCCATTGGCTGATGCCAGGACCCAAAGTCTGAGTATGCATCCTCAGGGCTTAGGGAGGTCATCTCTGGTTGGCAGAGTAAGGCCTTCTTAGCGGAGGTTCAGTAGACTACATTTCTCAGGGCCTCTAAGGGGTCTTGAGTTTTTGTTTTGTTTCTGTTGCTACCGGGAAGTCATTTATTCTTTTTTACTTCTAGGGTTACCCTGGGCTTGGAGAGGGGGCACTTTTGATCTTCAGGGCCCCCTTACCTCCTTCTTCTGAAGCTATCTGTTTTAGGCCCCTCAGATTTCTCCTCTCCCCAGAGAAGGGACTGTGTGAAGATGAGCCACTGACCCTGGGCGTGCCAGGGCTGGTGCCAGCCAGCTCTGCCGATTCCCTTTCTCCCTCTGGGAGTGGGAGAATAAGGAACCAGCTGCAGGAGCCTGTGAGAAGCAAAAAGGAGGGCTCGAGGTGGGGAGGATCCCTGATCTCTTCCCTCTGGGCTAAGATGGCAGGTAATAGTTCTCTGGTCAGTCTGGGTGGCACGGCAAAGTGGAGGGGGTCTGATTCAGAGAACACAGCTGGTGTGTTCTTGGACACTCCTGGGGCTACTGTTGCCCCAGAGGCTGTTGGTCTGCTATACACAGAAGGTTTCACTTTTAAAGCTCAACAGGAAACCCCAGCACTCTTCCTGGACCACCCCATTATCTAGCCTGGGCACCTACCAACTCCATCCTAGTAACAACTTAATGGTGGCCCATCTTGAAGCAGGCTTATAGAGCTGTCCCATCTGCTTAAAAGCCTGCAGGAAAAGGTGTAGCTTTCACCTACATTTCTCCGTCTTTCACATTTCCTTTCTTTTTCATCTTCCATCCGTCATTAAAAACCAGGTATTGTTTGCTCTTCCAGAGGACATGGGCTCAATTCCTAACACTCACATGACAGCTTGCCTCACGGTCTCACTCTAGTTCTGTGGACTCTGGCGTCCTCTGCTGGCCCCTTCAGGCACTGCATGCATATACTGGCGCACAGACAGTAGGCAAAACACCACACCAAAAAACAAAGCAGGGGGAGGGCGGTTTCGGTTTTCCGGTTTTCCGCTGCGCTGTGGAGGCCCGGCCAGTGAGGGCTCCCCATCCGGCTGCAAGATGAGCCTGGGGCCGTGACAGGTGAACTGGTGATGAGTTACCCAAGCTGCACAGCTAATTAAGTAGTAGAGGAGATTAGAACTCAGGTTTCCTGCCTCCCCAAAAGGAGTCTGCGGAAGCAAACTCCCAGGGACTTCTTAAAGCGGATCATCGGGCGGTCAGTTGTGGTGGAATTAAATTTTGGCGGGAATTATCGAGGGGTCCTGGCCTGCCTACGTACACATCAGAGGCGGACGTGAAAACACCAGGAGGCACTGCTCTTCAGAGATGGACATATGGACTGCTTTTTGGTTCTCTTACGACCTTAGATGGCCCGCTTTCGTGTTGGTTAGTGGGGGTTTTGTTTTGTTTTTAATTTGACATTGGAATCAGATAGAGGTATTACATTATAGACTATTACAGGCCGAAAATGCAAAAGTGAAACAAAACCCCTCAAACAGAATAAAAGTGTGGAGACCTGGAGGAATAGCTCAAAGGCTGTACTGCTCTGCTCTTGAAGAGGAGTCTAATTTGGTTCCCAGCAACCACAAGGGACAGCTTCAAGGGATCTGACATCTTATATGTGCATGCTCACACACAAACACACATACATATAATTAAAAATTATAAATAATAAACCCAGGCTGGAGAGATGGCTTGGAGGTTAAGGGCACTAACCACTCTCTCAGAGATTCTGAGTTTAATTCCCAGCAACCACATGGTGGCTCACAACCATCTGTAGTGGGACCTGATGCCCTCCTCTGGTGTGTCTGAAGACAGATACAGTGTAGTCATATATAAAATAAATAAATAAATCTTTACAAATAACCTAGCTGGAGCTGGAGAAATGGCTCAGTGGTTAAGAGCACTGACTGCTCTTCCAGAGGTCCTGCGTTCAATTCCCAGCAACCACATGGTGGCTCTCAACCATCTGTAATGGGATTTGATGCCTTCTTTTGGTGTGTCTGAAGATAGCTACAGTGTACTCACATATTAAATAAATAAATAAATAGTAATCTAGTTGAAGATGGTATCACATATCTGCAATCCTAGCACTTGGGAGGCTGAGGCAGGAGCATTGACCACGTGTTTAAGACTAGCCTAGGATAAACAACACCCTGTGTCAAACAAAACAAAACAAAAGAACCCTACTGTGTGTCAGACACTTGTCTAGGCATGGAAATCAACTATGCCCATAAGACTGGGTCCCTGTCCTTGAAGAGCCCGCAGACAGGACGTCCCAGACAGGAGGCACATCAACAGCTGTACCCTCCAAGAACAGTTTGGCCAAGGGAGCCCAGGCAGAGCCTGGAGACTGAGGCTGCAGGCTGGCTGCTGGAAACTTGAAGGAAACATGCTCTGAAGACATGGCAGCCCTGAAGCTGAGAGTGTCTCATGTGGCTTGCCCCTTCTCCAGTTCATGTGGGAGTCTGGTTTCTAGTGTAAGCATTCTGAGAGGGGGAGGGATCTTTGTGGTGATGAGGTTGTGGGAGCCTGCCCACACTGGGATCAGTGCGGGTTTCATGAGACGGGGTCAGCTCTTGCAAGAGTAGACTGCCATGAAGCATCTGCTGCCTGCCTCTCTGCTTTCTGCCAATGCTCTAGCAGGTGCAAACATACACACATGTAAATTTCCCAAGCTCGGTGCCATGGCAACAGAGAACAGCCTAAAGCAGCCCACAG
The DNA here is from genome assembly GCF_963924665.1 of Micromys minutus. Lineage (NCBI taxonomy): Eukaryota > Metazoa > Chordata > Mammalia > Rodentia > Muridae > Micromys > Micromys minutus. The sequence goes on along the minus strand of NC_137969.1, from coordinate 28,833,106 downwards.
AGGGAAGAGGGAACACGGTCTCCTTCCCAAGCACTGCCTGCAGCCACGTGTGGATGTGTACTGGGGAGGAACGGTGGTGGGTGAGGGGCTCACACAGGCAGTGCCGGCCCATGGAGAGAGAGAGAGAGAACCTTCCTATTATGGCTGTCACAAGCCCTGGGTGATGGAAGTCTGAAACCAAGTTCTGAGACACGTCCCTTCCTCTCCCTGCCTGCTGCCGTCTCCCCGTGCTCCTCCAGCAACTCTCTGAACTGTAGCCACATGGCCTTTCCTCTGTTTTAGCCTTTCCTCATGTAGCCTAGATTGGCCTCAAACTCCTTATGAATCCCAGGCCAGACTCAAACTCACAATCCTCCCCCCTCCACATGCCACTTCCTATGATTACAGGAGTGTGTACAGAGGGTGTGTACCACCATGACTCAGTGTGGCACTAGCAACTGAGGCTGGAGTTTCCTGCACGCCGGGCGAGCACTGTGCCAGCTAAACTACATCCCATCCTGTTTTGTATGTTTGTATTTTATTGTCTTAAATATTCTTTTTATGTGTATGAATGCTTTGCCCTCGTGTGTGTATTCCATATGGAGTCCAGAAGAGGATGTTGGGTCCCCTTGAGTTGCTGTTAGAGGTGGCTATGAGCTGCCACATATGTTCTGGGAACTAAATCTGAGTCCTCTGGAAGAGCAGCCAGTACTGTTAACCGCTGCTCCATTTCACCAGACTTTAAGTGTTGGGATTACAGGCATACACTGTAATCTCCATTCTTAATTCTTTAAGTAAGAACAGGGATATTAGATTGGGGGTTGTGGGATTACATCCTCCTAACTTGATCTATAACATTGTGGTCAGAAGGGACATCAAAATGTTCTTGGGCAGGATACAGAGAGGTGATTTTGTGGGCTTTTCTGACGCAGGCAACTGTGACCCTGTCTTGCGGTCACACATCAAGTTAACCTGCCCGGTTGCTACAAGAGTGCCCCTCCACCCCCAATACACAGCTAGGGCTGGTACAGCTAGAGGAAACCAAACGCAATACCTGGCGCCCTCTGCTGTCCAGAAGCAACAGAAGCACACTGGAGTCCGCAGAGCCGTTTTGCAAATGCTTAGGGGCTTGGACCTCTCATGCTGTGGAGAGAAGTCAGTTCCTCGGCTGTGTGTGGATTTCCCTGCTTTAGCATCAGATGGATCTAGGTTTCCAAGCTGTTCCCTCTCTGCCGGTCTTGCTCTGTGACCCTAAGATAGTTTCTCAGCCTCTCTGAGTCTCCGTCACTGCCTGGGGGAAGCAGCCAGGATCACTCATGTTCTGATACTGCTTGTGGCCAGCAACCAGTCATTCAAATATTAATTACATTAATAAATGCATGAATGGTGGCAACGCTCTGAGGATCAGCAGACAGCAAGGACTGAGGGAGTGAATCATATTTCTGCTCTCTGCCAAAGTAGTTTTCCTTGGATCTTCAATGGTATAGAAATGTCAATCATAACAATAGTTAATAATATGGTAGCATATACTAATAATTATTTGGCATTTCTTGGCTCTTCAGGGCCCCAAGAGATGTAATTATGATGTTTATTAATCCAAGGATACTATCATATTTTTTTAAAGCGTGTGTGTGTGTGTGTGTGTGTGTGTGTGTGTGTGTGCCTATAGAGGTCAGGAGAAAGTGTGGGATCCCTTGAAGCAAGAGCTATAGGAGGTTGTAGGTAACCAGCTGATGAGCCCCAGCCATATTTTACTTGTTTTCCTCTTATAGTTTAAACCCTGGCTTCGAGGTGGAGATGGCAAAGAATGGTATAACTTTACGAAGCCATGAAAGTGTAGGTGGTAGCTCAGTGGGCTGGGGAGTCCAGGCCTTGTGTGGAATGGTAAAGAGATCTGGGATAGGGAACGTTCAGGGGTAAAACAAGAAAAATCTCACAGCACACCATGGCACACACCTTTAACCCCAGCCCTGGGAAGGCAGACATAGATAGATCTCTGTGAATTCAAGGCCAACCAAGGCTTCCTAATGAGACCTGTTTTAAAACAAGCACACACCCAGCCAGGACAGTACCAATAGCCAATGAAGAGCTGGCCTCCCTAACTTCTCCCTGCATGGATTGGGGCTGAAGCTTAATCCCAAGAGACAGAATCAATCCAAACCTAGCGAGGATCTGACAGCTCTCAGGTTGGCAGCAGGGTTCTGGCTTTGGCACTTTTTTACTCTGTGACTGGGTAACTAGGCTTACCTTCTGAAGTGTGGTTTACAAAGCCAGGCAGCTGTTAGACATTTAGGTTTGGTATATCACCACTTCGAATGAACTTGGCACAAGACCGTCCACAACTGTTACTTAGCTGTGAGTAGGGCTACTTTGCTCCTAGCTGGACGTCTGATAGTCCTGTGTCCCTGAAAGGGTCCCGGGGGTACAAGGTGCAGGGAGTCACAGCTACCTCTTTGCCCAGGTGACAGCTCACCACATTCAACTGATTTGGCAGCCATCTTTATCTCTAAACACAACCCACAAGAGGATTCAGACAAATGTGGGCTATTGGATAGATGCTGGGTATCTTTGAGATTAAAGAGCAGCCGTGTGAAGTAGTCTGGGTGGCAGTGAGTAGAAGGGGCAGTGGAAATGAAAGCTGCTAGTCGGATGCCAGAAAGGGGCCATTGGGTACAGTGTGAAATGGGTACTGAATATGGAAAAGTATTGGGGGGAAGGGTCCTTAGCCCATGGTCCTGAGTTTGATGTGACAACCTCTCCCAAGCAAATCCCTCCTCCCTTAAAATGTCAGATACCATACCTGGAAAGGGACACTAATTGTGTCTGCCTCAAAGAGCTACTGCGGTCACTGTGAGAATTGGTGTGATTCAGGGCCTGCTCCCCCATGGAATGCTCAGCCTCCCTGTCACGTGCACACATGCACACACTTCACACACACATTTGTTTTGAGTCTCTGCTCTAATCTGGTTGCCATGGTGCTGAAATAATGCCCAAAGTGCCATCCACTAGAAGGAGGGACATAAGCCAGCGCTCAGTCACTCACACACACACACACACACACACACACACGATTTTCCATGTTTTGGCTGCTTGTGGTTTTTGAACCACATGCGACTTCAGCAAGTGAAAAACACACTACATCCCTGCCCTCTGCTGCACTCCAATCTGTAGATGCCCTTCCAAAGGTCCCATCCCAGAGCCCTCTAGTCACCACAGCGAGGCCGAGTAACAAAAAACACATAAAATTTCTTTACTTCTGAGTCTCCCCCATTGTAAGAGGAGGCTGGAAATAAAGGGGATTTAATTTTTAAAAATGTATAATTAGTTAAATACCTCTCAGTTAGGCCCTCTCGTGCAGAGAGACCAGTCCTGGACAGCTATGACCCTAGGGACCCCAGGTGGCACCAGGTGTGGCTGGGGAAGGCTAGGTGCCAGAGGCTCCCTGTCCGACCTCTCTGCAGTAGAAAGCCAAACAGGAGGTTAGCAGGGTACGTCACCACCTTAGAAAGTCCCTAAGGAACTTCCAGAGCTTGGTGACCCAGAGATTGGCACCAAGATCAGACAGGTACTGGATCTCGGGCGTGAGCATGCGCCGACACAGCTGCTCGTGTTGCGGCCCGATGCTCTTCTTGAGGTTGTAACCCAGGATGGACTTGATGCCCAGGGGCTGCCAGGGCTGCATGGCCGAGTCCTGGATGGCCTCGGCAGCAACCGCTTGGCCGCCATCTATGCAGATGCTGCGCATGTGCTCATTAGCTTGGCGCAGCTCGGCTACCTCGCGCGCCATGCGCTCGCGCCCGAAGGCCTCCACCTTTCGCCAGAAGCTGGCGTTGAAGTGGCGGTAGAGGCGCACATCCAGCAGGTTCCAGGCGGTGGCTCGGCGGTACAGCTCGCCCGAGAGCCGAGGTACCGGCGAGTCGCGCCGTGCGTTGAGCTTGAAGTACAGCACGTCCTCCAGGTCCCAGCACAGCAGCTCCCGGAGCAGCACCAGGGATTCATCGAAGTACTCCTGCAGCAGCACCAGGTGGAAGCGGCGCTCCACCTCCAGGATGTGCTCCTGCACGCGCGGGCTGCCCGGATCCAGGCTGCTGTCGTAGCCCAGGTCGAAGAAGAGCAGGTTGCGGAGGTAGTGCGCGTTGTAGCTGCTCGGGTCGTAGTAGCGATCGGGATCTTGCAGGAACTCGGCCAGCTTGTCGCGGCTCGACAGCTTCCAGGTGAGCGGCACCACTGACCCAAAGTAGTGGAAAGAGGACTCGAAGAGACGGGCGGGGTCGCGGATGACCGTGATGAAGGTAGCACCCGGCCGCACCAGCCCACGTACCTCCTCGTAGTGGAAGCGCATGTGGTTGCAGATGATATTGAAGCATGCCCCGGGCCGGTAGTCCTGCACCAGGCTTCGCGCGAAGTACGACGGGTAGTGGAAATCGTTGCGGCCATTGGGGAAGGCGAATTTGAGCTCGTGTTTCTGGCCGAAGCGGAAGAGGATGTTGAGCAGCGTGCTGCTGGCGGTCTTGTGCGTCTTCATGAACACAATATCTCGCCGAGGTTGGCACCCTCCGGCAGAGCCGTTGGCGGGAGTGGCTGCCACTGGCTCATTGGGAACAGGGGAGCAGGGCGCTGCGGCCTCTGAGGTCCTGGGGGAGACAGGGATCGAGAGGTCAGGAGGTTGCGAGTACTATTAGGGGAGTTGGGAGGGGCCTGAGCTGGACCAGCCAGGCAGTCCCAATCCAGGCGCGCAGCCCTAAAGGTTTAACCCTGTTGCCTTATGGGTGCTAGACTGAGCCGTAGTTTCTCCTGCCTGAGATTGTTAGGGATTTGGTTTTTGTTTTTTAAATAGTTTGTTTAATTTTTATTTTATATACATTGGTGTTCTGCACGCACTTATGTCTGTGTGAGAATGTCAGATCCCCTGGAACTGAAATCCCAGGTAGTTGTGATCTGCCACGTGGGTGCTCAGAATTGAACCGAGGTCCTTTGGAAGAATTTTATAAGAGCTGAGCTACCTCCTTAGTCCCTTGTTTTGTTTTGTTAAAATCGGTTATTGGCAATAATTTTTCAGATTACCCTAGTACCGCTAACTGAGGAGCAGACGGTGCCAGATGTACGCAGGACAGCCTCATGAGGAGATGGGAGAGCCTGGCTGCTTAAAGAGGGACACAGTCACACAGGCCCAAGTTTAAAAAGTTCAAATCTAGGCCCTTGTGACAGATGGGTATTCTGGGACAAATCACAGTTCGTCTCTAACCTGGGCCCTACTGTGGCCCTGTTGGAGCCTCAGATTATAATTCAAGCCCTAGACATGGCGTTAGATGACTTTCCTGCTCTGTGGGCTAGGCTCTGCCCTTCTTGCCACTTTAGGCACACACTGAGGCCTGGGCTGCACCAAGAGTTCTGCCAGAATGTCTGCCCCTTGCATCATGGTGCAGGTGGTAGTGGGTAGTTGTCCAATAAAAAGCTTCCATTGTAGACCGTGAAGATGCCCCACCCCACGCCCACTTCGATGTCACTCACGTGAAGGCCATGTTGGGATACAGTGGAGGTACCACATAGGAGTACAGCAGCAACAGGAAACTGGTAAAGAGAGCCCCCAGTGCGAGCCCCTTGGCCTTGGACTTGCAGGGCTTCTTCGGCAGCAGAGTCATCTCAGGAAATTGCTAGAACAGTACAGACAGAAGCTGTCAGAGCCTGGAGCAGGGGCTGCTTTTGCCAGCTCTGTGGACTCCCGGGAAGAATCCTGACAGGGTCAGAACCTTAGAGAGGTTGAAGACAGTGGACTCAACTCAAAGACAGTAGGCAAAGTGGGCAAAGAGAAAGCTCTGCCAAGCATGGTTCCAACTTTTAGCCAACTAGTGAGGATATGGGTGATAACTGCTGTCTCTGTAGATCTTTTGGGTTTTATAATGGATGCATTTGAGGGACAAAAGGGAAAAAAAAAAAAAAAAAAAAAAAAAAAAAAAACCTGTCTCAGCCCTAGGCCTCAGTTCATACAAAAGGCTAGAATCCTTTTTATTTCAGAGGACAGGGCCAGCCTTCCCTGTCCCCTGTACCATCTTCCTAGCTAGAACTAAAAAAAAAAAAAAGATATTTAGTTGTATAGTTATGTTCCGAATACTGCATAAAATGTACATATTAAAAACTGTTAAGTCAGCTGGGCAGTGGTGGCACACACCTTTAGTCCCAGCCCTTTGGAGGCAGAGGCAAGTAGATCTGTGAGTTTGAGGCCAGCCTGGTCTACAGAGTGAGTTCTAGGATAACCAGGACTATACAAATAAACACTGTCTTAGAAGCAAACAAACAAACAAACAAACAAAACTAACTCACTTTAAGAGGGTGTCTTGGTGAGGTTTTGTTATTGTTTGTTTGGGGTGCCAATTTGATGTGGATACAGTGGCCTTATCCGCAGGAGACAGAGCTGTCTGTGGTAATGGATGAGGTCCAAGCTCCTGGGGTAAGAGAACTTTTCTACTTCCCCATAGGTGTACAGACAAGGCTGAAACTTTCCATTTCTCCCCTAGCTGATGTTTCCAAGCCCTGGAGGCTTCGGAAGGTCACACACACGACCCTGTAACCATATTTGTGACATGCCACCAAGTGCAGCACTGCCAGGTAGCCTCTCTGGGAAAGTGACCTAAGTAACTCATGAGTGCTTGCTGAGAGAAGTCGTCCAGGCCCACCCACAGAAAAGGTGGCAGCAAGCCCTGAGCCCTTGGCTTGACCCTAAGAAGTTCTCCTCAAAGCGAAGAACACATTGAGGGAATCAGCAGAGGAAGAAGCCATACTGGAAGGAGTGTCTCCTCTCCTGTGACAATGAGAGATGCATTGCTCATGGGTAAGGGCTGGGAACAGTGTCCCCAGAGGGCCAGTGATGTCAGATGAGGTTCACTGACATGCCACTGGTCTTTGGAAACACATGGATACACAAATGTACAAAGTCATGTGTGTCAAAGGTGCTCGGGGCAACTTGACTAGCAACAGAAAGTGAGAGCAAGAAACAATTTCAGTGAGCAACAGCAAGGGACAAAAGGGACATCATATGCACCAGGCCCATTCCCAGATGGAATTTATAGATGGAAAAAAAAGAAGTAAGAAACAAAAGCTAGCCAACCATGAAAACACATGCTAGAGGCCCTGGTTCAAGCCCCCGGCAATAAAAACAAAAACAAACAAACAAAAAAGAAAGAAAGCAAAGCCAGGCATCTGAGAGACTGGGCCAGCCTTAGCTACAGATCTAGTTTGAGACCAACCTGGACTACGAGGGTAATATAGTAGGAGATCCTGTCTCAGTGCACCAATGGAAGGCAGAAGAGATGGCTCAGTGGTGATTAGGAGTTCATGCTGGGCTGGAGTTCACTTCCCTGCACCAATGTTCATAACTGCCTGCATCACAACTGCCTGCATCACAACTGCCTGCAACTCCAGTTCCAGGGGGTGTGATGGTCTCTTCTAGACACTGTGGGCTTACACACACACACACAGAGAGAGAGAGAGAGAGAAAGAGAGAGAGAGAGAGAGAGAACATATACAGAGAAAGACAGAGACACACACTTTAGAATAAATAAATCTTAATCAGGCAAGATGATGCACACCTCTAATCCCAATACTTGGGAGGCAGAGTCAGAAATACCTTTGAGAGTTTGTCACCAGCCTGGTTTATATAGCTAGGTCCAGGGCAACCAGGGCTACATAAGTGAGACCCAGTCTCAAAAACAGAAACAAAACCAAAAAACCCAAACAACAACAACCCTAAAAACCAAAAACAGCCTGGAAAATTCTGGGATGATAATCACCACCCCTCCCAGTCCGTACATGTACCTAGGTAAACATACACAAAGGCCTGGACAGTAGCAAACATCTGAAGGGCAGTGAAGCCTGAGTGCTTCACCACGAAAGCGGAGAGCCAGGGATGGTTCTGGTTTTGCACTTTCTATTTTGAGTTATGCATAGATATCTTGGCCTAGGGAGAGGTACAGCTGGCAAAAATCTTTGCTATTCAAGCATAAAGATGAGTTCAATTTTCCTAACTCCACATGAAAGACAAAAGCGAGCTGCAGGGCACATTTGTAATTTGAGGTCTGGCTAGGTAGAGGCGAGGGGACTCCCAGAGCTCAGTGGCCAGCCAGCTTAGTTAGTCAAGGGAGCTTCGGGTTTAATAGGAGACCCTGCCTCAAAGAGTAAGGTGGATGAAACTAGGCATGGTGGGGCAAACCTTTAATCCCAGCACTCAGGAGGTAGAGGCAGGGAGGGGTTCTCTCATTTTGAGGCCAGCCTGATCTACAGAGTGAGTTCCAGGACAGCCGGGGCCACACAGAGAAACCCTGTCTCAAAAAACCAAACTGACCAAGATAGAAAGCAATTAAAGAAGACACCTCATGTTGGCCTTGGACTTCACATGCATGTGCATACATACACACATGTTCATACTCATATGAACATGTGTAAACACATGAAATCTCTTGGTAACAGATAAAATCTAAACATGAAATTCATTTATTGTATACCTAAAATGCACAGCTGAAAAGAATTTTATACGGTATTTGTATTACACCCATGTTTTGACTATGACTTATCACATGAGGTCAGCAGTGGAATTTTCCACTTATAGCATCATGTTGATATCCAAAAATTTCAGATTTTAGACCATCTTTCATTTCAGATTTTGGACTAAGCATCTCAACCTGTGTTCTACACTTCCAGAGTACAATCCCCTGAGCATATGGGGGAGGGGCACAGAAAAAAAACTACTTCTGTAAATCAGTTTCACAACAGTTGCATTTCACATGTACTATTTAATAGGAAAGAGGACAATGAATTGCCTTTAGGTAAGGTTTGGGGTTTTTGCATACACACCTCCTTTTTTTCCTATGCAGTGCGGGATTCGCCTAGGGCCTCCAACAATCCAGCCAAGAATTCTACCACTGGGCTGTGCACCTGCTCACAGTTTAAAGTTTACAAAGTGCAAGCCAGATGTGGTGACACGTGACTGTACACGTGACTATAATCCTAGGGGACACAGGGGATCAAGCATTCAGGCCAGCTTGGGCTAAATCATAAACCAACCCAAATCAAACCAACAACAACAATAACAAACCAACATAAAAACCTAGTCGGGACAGGGATGAGGAAGGGAAGGTATGGACCTCAGTATCTGGTTTATTGGTTGGTTACTTGGTTGCTTGCTTGCCTGCTTGCTTGCTGCTTAATTGCTTGATTGCTTTAGAGGCAGGGACTCATCATCCTGACTGTCCTGGAACTCACTCTGTAGACCAAACTGCTTCAACTCCTTGAGGTCCACTTGCCTCTCTCTCCCCAGTGTTGGGATTAAAGGCATGGGCAACCAAGCTCAGATGGACCCCTCAGGGCTGGGCTTTGACACTGACTTCAGACAAGCCAGGGATAACCTGGGACCCTGGGGAGCCTCCTGAGCATTCAACACATTGTTATCGCTAGGTGCTGGCCACAACCCTCCTGAGTTCTCGGCAAGGAGCGGTGGTGGGAGACCGAGAGGAGCTGCCCACTAATCTGCCTGATGAGTTCGGTCAGTCGCCAGCCTTCTGCTGAGGGTGGGGAATGGGGGCTAGCAGAAAGCCAGCTCATGAAGCAGGCTCAGGGCGCGGAACAGACAGTAGGTCTTAGTATATCTAGGGTTATGGGGATGAAGATTCTCATAGCTGGCTCTCTGCTAAGCCCGAGGAACCACCCTGTCGCGCCCCACTCACCAGAGTACTTTCCGGAACTCTGAGTAGCTTTAACGATGGAGGTCTACGGAGGAGGACTGGCAGTAGGGGGCAGACCAGCATCCTAAGCTGCCAATCAGGGGCTTCCTGTCCTCAGCCAGGACAGCGAGCTCTCCCACCAGCCCCGCGAAACAACACAGATTCACTCATTCTACTGTTTGGGTTTTTGAAACCTCACTGGAACCCTGTGTGTACTGAGCCTCACAGTCTACTTGAGTCTCTGCTAGAAGCCAGGCCTGCGGCAGGAGCTTTTCCCACAGCAACTACAGAATTCCACTCAGAGGATGCGACTGTGTCGAACCATCACCCCATTTTGTAGATGGAGAGAATGATGCTCCAATAGGTGACATGGTCTGCTCAGGGTCACTCAGCGAGAAAGAACAGGGCAGGATTTTTGAGCCTGTGTTTGTGGACGTCCCATATGTAGCTTCTTAGTTTGTATGTAGCAGCTCACGTCTGGGGTATCTGAAGCCGGGGAGCTGGGGGGGGGGCAGGAGCTTTGGTCAGGGTGCAGCCCGGGCTCTGTCCTAGGAACGTGGAACTGTCTGACCTCGGTGGGCAGAGCTGACAGCTAATATAAAAGGATGAGAAAGGAATAGAAGGGATCCTGGTAGCTGGTTCGTCTGGGCCAGCTTCTAGACGTAGTCAAGGCTCCTCACCCCCTTGCAGTGTGACCTCTGGGAATTTGGTAACACCCCCCCCCCACCTTGCTTTTCAGTTTCCTCTAGCAGATGCTGGACACAAAGCAGCCATGTCACTGGAAGAGCCTCTGAGCAAACTGGCTGGAGCCTGTCTTGAGGGAGAACAACCCCAAAGCTCTGTGGTTCCAGTGACAGGTGATCAGAGTATTAACTATTAATAACAATGACAATTAGCCATTGTCATTGTTGACCAGGGGCCCAGTCCTGCCTCACAAGAGAGGTATACCCCACACACACTTTTGACCAGCTGCTGGTGTTTCATCCTGAGATCCTTGAGCCTGGCACTTGGTAATGTTTGGTAAATGATACCCCATGGCCTAGGCATCTGGGGGAAGAGCACAGATAAGACCTTTAGTCAGGCAGCTACCACCTGGGTGACAGCTGTACTGTGAGGGTCATGCATGACACGTATGTCAAAGGCCCCAAGAAGGTTTAGCCGTGTAACTCTGTGGTAAAGTTCGTTTAGCATGCACGAATCCCTGGGTTTTGTCCCCAGCATTAAAGATGGTGGTGGTGGTGATGATGGTAATGATGATGATGATGATGCTGCTGATGGGGGGTGATAATGACTATCATGTATTCACTATCCCTTACTGGGTGTGAGGATGCATGCCTATGATCCAAGCACTCAGGAAACTGAGGTCTTAGAGGCCAGAGAGAGTGGGCTGCAGATCAATATCTGACGTAAAGAGACAAACAAACTTTTTGTGCCCTACCATGAGTGAGCCAAACACAGAAGAACCACTCACAGGCAAGAATATGCATGCGGGGCTGGAGAGATGGCTCTGTGGTTAGAGCACTGACTGCTCTTCCAAAGATCCTGAGTTCAAGTCTCAGCAACCACATGGTGGCTCACAAGCATCTGTAATGAGATCTGGTGCCCTCTTCTGGTGTGTCTGAGGACAGTGACCGTGGACTTATATATAACAAATAAATAAATCTTTTAAACAAAAGAATATACATGTGGTGGTGAGAATTACTCATTCATGCACAGAAACATGCATGTGAGATTACATGTGAGAGACCCAGAAAGAGCCAGCACCCATGCTGGGTCCTGGTCTTAAAGCCCAGATCTGAAGCCCAGGTATGGTGGTACACATCTGTAAACCCAACAGCTCAGGAGGCAGAGGCAGGAGGAGGCCAAGTCTGAGCACAAACTGGGCCGTACAGAGAGGCCCTGTTAGGGGAAACGAAATAAAAAGGCAGGACTGCTCAGCCTGTAAAGGAAAGGAGCTTGCTACCAAAACTGATAACCAGGGCTTGAACCCCAGGTCCCAGAAGTTGTCCTCTGGCCTCCCCTCTCTCACCTCTTCCCTGTAAGAACTAATTAATTAAATATAATTTTAAGTGCCAACACCTGCACACACACAGAGACACTCCAGCTTGCTGTATGTCCTAAGTAAGGCTGTTACCTTCTGTGGGCCGTAATTTCTCCTCTAAAATAATACCAATGTTCTGTCATCATAGGTTGCCCAGTGTTTAGATGGAACACACAGGCACGGGGCTTGCAACAGGGCGGACATTTGCTGGACTGACCATTACCTCTGTGCTTCTGCCAGGGTCCCAGGCTGGCCCCATTCCACTGTGTACACACTAGCCCCAAACAGTCTGATAGAAAATGAATAGCATTGAGAAGTAGGGTTTCCCTGAGAAGCAAACCTCAGAGAAGGCAACAGTATCCTCAAGGTCACACAGCACAGGGGAAGTAGAAAGCATGACTAAAAAAATAGGTTCTGTACCTCCTGCTCATGATGGTCACCGAGCCGGACACTAGGATAGATGGCTCCCTTGTCATTAATCCCTAGTTTCATGGGTTAGCCAGCCACATCATCCTGGTAATTGGTAGCAAGCCAAACCCAACATCTTCCAGGTCAGCTAGGACCCTGCAGGACCAAAGGAGAAGCAGGACTCATCCACTGCAGCCTACGTGCTGTGAAACTTGCCCAGGATGGTAAAGCTGGCTGAGAGTATTAGCACTGCGCAGATCTCTGCTCTCTGTGCTGGATTCAGGGGACACACTCACCTTGGGCTGTGACTGGCTGCCCCTTTCCTCTCCCAACACCCAGGCTACCTCTGCAGTCAGAGACAAGAATGCTCCAATGATACCCAGCAGGCAGCTAGCTGGCTCCTTCCACACCCCCACATCCCAGTGCATATGAATATTTATGAGCTCCCTCCCTGGGGATAGTGAAGGGAATGCCCAGGTGCCATGGTCTTCTTGCTGTCCTCTGGCTGGACAGCCCTGGGTGTTCATTCGCCGCCCCTCTTTAGACCACAACAGCCAGGTAGCTCATTTACCCAAGAGCTCAGCGAGGTTCTAGGTGTCCTTGGGCCAAGGGCACAGGCACTGCGAGTTTGGAGGCAAAAGGCTGTGGGAGAAACTGGAAAGAGGTGAACTAATACACGTATGTGGGCAGCTTCTTCAAACTCTCTGGCTGCTCTATGGGTCAACTAGCCTTCTCAGGCCCATCATAAAAAAAGAAACTAAGGTCCACAGAGGCACAGGCCAAGCACATACCTTCCAGTAGCTCAGACCTAAAGATACTAAGTCATACCAGACAGAGATGTTTATTGGTCAATACAGGACCCCCAGGGTAACAGCTAACAGACCTAGGTGTCCAGAGAAAGTATGGCGTCTTTCATTAAAGAGTTTATGCCATGCTGGGCAGCCTGCCTGAGTAAATAACAGGGTCACACGCACAGCTTGGACCCAGTTTGCAGGTTTCATGCTGGCTGGAGATGGTTTCCTTGGAGGGAGACAGTATCTAGTCTCCTAGCCTGAAACTCAGGCTTGGTCAGCACAGCAATCTTAGGTTTAGCTCAGTTTCCTGTTAGCTTTGTCCCTTATCAGAGAGACTTTGTTGAGTCCATTCTTTCCTAGATGCCCACACTCTCATAGTGGCTCAAGCAGAAGGCTCTAAAGACAGGAAATCACAGTTAATAATAGCGTAAAGCCTGGGACAGTCAAGTACATCTTTCACCACTAGTCTACAGAGGCTGTCTCCCTCAGTCTTACCCTCATTCAGCTATGCATCTTAATAAAGTTCCTCCCCGAGTCTTCTTCCTCTGCAAGAGTCTGTTTGGTGATGTGTTATCCCGATGCTCTCTCACTTGAAGGTCCCGTTTTGATATTCATTCTTCTAATAAGCAATCCCAAAAGAGTACATACAGGTATGTCCGCTTTTTGAGGACCGCCCTGACTGGGAAGCACTTAGTACTTTTACTTTTTTCTAATGTGCATCAGCTTTTCTGCCTTCCGGGGACTGACCTAGTTTGAAGGCAGCTTTATGGTGTGAATCCAACAGCAAGAATGTGACTTATGCCTCCACCTGATTGATCAATGGCCATGTCTATTTGGGCATTTTCTTGATTGCCAATTGATGTAGGAGTGTCCATTCGGCAGTGGGAATACAATCTCCAGGTGAGTAGGCCTGGAAGGTTGCTTACCATGATCCAGGGAGTAAGCCACTATACAGTATTTACTGCCTTAAACCCCTGCCTTGAGCTACTGAACTGTAAACTGTAAGCTAAAATAAATTCTTTCTCTCACATGTTGCTTTTTTGACCATGATGTTTATCACAAGCAACAGAAACCCAACTAGAACAGAAACGGGTACCAGAAAGCAGGCTCATGGCTATGACAGACCTGACTGTGAGCCTTGTTTGTTTTTGAGAAGTGTGTATTTGAGTAGGAAGAACAGGAGTGCTCAGAGCTGATGATGCAGCTGCTCTGTGGGAAGCTGGAACATAAGATGATGCTAAGAGAAGGGTAGGCAGTAGAGACCTGGTCAGTGAAATTCCCTCAGGACTGTTTGTGTGATAATTTAGATTAAGAATCTGTGGAAGGGCTGGAGAGTTGGCTCAGTGGTTAAGAGAGCTGGCTGCTCTTCCAGAGGTCCTGAGTTCAATTCCCAGCAGCCACACGGTGGCTGACAACTATCAGTAATGAAATCCAATGCTCTCTTTTGGTTTGTCTGAAGAGAGTGACAGTGTGCTCACATATATAAAATAACTACTTTTTAAGTTAAAAAAAAAAAGAATTTGTGGAGCTTTGCTTTACTGGGACAACTGGTGCTTGTTAACTGGGGCTGAGAAATCTGGTGTGATTAAGAAGAGACCAGCATCATTGAGGCAAATTCCTCAGGGTCAGCACACAGAAGCTGTGGTACAGGAAAGCCAATGCTGCATCTCAAGCTGATAACCAAATATCTATGGAAGAGGGCTCAGCCCACCGAGGGCAGTATCATCCCCTAGGCAGAAAGCAAACTAGAATAGACCTTTTATGTTCATTTCACAGACAAGAAAACTGGGGACCAGATGTTAAAAGAGCTGCCTTGTTACACACTGTAAAGAATGAATGTATTCATAAGAGCAAAACTGTACTTAGATTAAAAGGCCTGAGATGGTATCAAATATAAAGTGTACTTCCCCAGGGAACAGGGTCACTTACCATCAATGACACAATTTAGTTCCTTACATACAATGTGAATATGCATTCATATTCATAAAATGTGCATTCATATTTTACCAGAGTCTGTATTACTTTGGAAAATAGTAAGATTTTATAAATAATGGGCCAACAAGATGCCTCAGCAGGTAAAGGTGTTTGCACCAAGCTTGATAACTTGAGTTTGATCTCCTAAACCCACATGGTCATGGTAGAGAGAAAGCCAATTCCTGGAAGTTGCCTTCGGACCTGCAAGTGTGAACACACGAGCACACACACACACACTCAGGGCACACCTCATGTTTCTGAAGCAGGCATATTGCTCTTTCCAGACGTTAGTGACTGAGATGGGAAGGTATATCCAATGATGGAACAGAGCTGGGAAGTGTGGAGCACACAATAGACCTCCTGGGAGTGACCCCCAAGGGTCCAGACTTTTTTTTTTTCACTTTGAGGCCCTCTGGAGTGGGGTACTAGTGCAGAGATGGAGCATATTGCCTAGCAGGGCATTTTATCTGGACCCTAACTTGTTGGCTCATGGGACCCCTCCAAGCCGGAAGTTCTGATATCTTGCCACCCTCACTCTCCCATGGCTGGAGCTGTGATGCCAATGGTTCTCATGATTTGAAAGTCAGTTCTTCATGTTTAATGTGGCCTGTACCTTCCTGCCCTCTTCCGTTCTCTCAGATGTCCTCCTCCTCCTTCTTTTCCTTTCTTCATGTGCATATGTGTGGATGTGTTTGTGTGCATGTTCCTTGTGTAGACCTGTTCACTATGCTCCCGACTGACTTCAAACTGGTGATCCTCCTGCAGTTTCCCAAATGCTAGAAATACAAGCATTTGCCACAATGCCTAGCAACCTATTGTTTTCAAAGGGCAAGCACATAATTGCAACACACACACACACACACACACACACACACACACACACACACGTGTGCCCAACAGAATCTGTCAGTATTATATGATAGCCCTAAGCAACAGGTAGAGAAATGGACCCAGTAACTATGGCAAGGCTAGAACTTGAAGCACATTTACAGCTCTCTCTGAGACACTACCCCTGCTCATGCAAAACTACTAGCCTTCCTGGTAGCAGGTCCAAGTACCCAAAGCAGCTCTAGTGGGATGTGGCAAAAGACAGATGTCAACAAGAAACCAAACCACTCCATCAATCATGTATATATTTCCATCCCCAAGACTGAACATGAAGGGGGTCAATAATAAATATCAATAATTTATTCTAGTTGCATGGTATGGTAGAAACGTTTTATGGGGGCACTGCAGACGCCACACACAAGGCTCTGGATCAGCACACCCACTGTCCATTCCCAGACTCAGGATGCCCTTAATGCAACCCTGCTCCCGAGTTCCGAAACAGCATAAGCTCTGACAAGAACTCTGTCCCAACACTTTAGAGGTGCAGCTGTGTTCTCTTGGTCTCTCTGGGAAGATCCAAAAGTGAGAGGTGTGCAGAGTCCTTAGCTCAGCGCCTGGCCCATGGCATGATCTGGTTATGATTTAGTTTAGTTCACTATTACACGCCACTTCACCCTTTCAATGATCTATGTTTCCCATGTTTTATACCCAACTTGCCTCGATACATCCCACACAAAGTAAAATCGAGGCAGACAGGGAGTGTCACAGACAGGGTAAAACTGTGGGCTTAACCTCCTTGCCCTGGAGAGAGCTCTCACCTGATGATTCCAGGTGTCTCCAGTTTGGTGACCTTTGGGGTTACTTCTGCTCCATCCTGCCATGTCCTCTCTAGAGTCATTCATATTTTATGGAGTCAAACCAAAGTAAGATGCTTGTCACAAGCCACAGACAGGGCCTAGAGTCCCACTATCTCTGGGCCATTCTCAAGTGAGTCACTGTTCTCCTGAACAGGCTTGTTTCCTCTTCCTTGGAGCCCAGTGAGAGGCACTTTGAGTGACAGATTTATCTCGAATGAGAATTCAGTACAGACCCCAGGAAGCAAAAGAGATGTCAAGGAAGGCACCGCTTCTCCAGTTTGGACAAGAGGAGTTCTGAGTGGGGCTGGGGTCCTGAGATGGGGACCAAAAAAGCAAAGGAAAACAAAACAAAACCAAAAAATCAAACCAAAAGCAAACAAAAACCTGAACTCTGATTTGCAGTGAGTGAACTCAGCCACTTCTGAACTGTGTGACCTTCAGCAAGTCACTGACTCTTGGAGCCTCAGTATCTTCCCTCTAGATGAGTAGATGCCTGTAGACGCAGTGTAGATCAGCTTAGGTTTGCCAGCGCTGCCTACAGGACCCTCCGGACCTCAGGTCACCCCCTCCAAAGAGGAAGAGATTGAGTTCTTCTGATTGGCTCTCCCTCCACACCTCTTTCCTCCTGAAGATTTCCATGGCATCCTTACTATCACCCCAGTAACCTCAGGTGTCAGGTGTTAGTTCCTGCAGCCAGATGTGTGCCTGTCACCACCGACCGCTCGGGAAGGAGGAGGGCTCCACTGAGCTCCTGCTCTGTGCTAAGGGAGCAGACCAACCTGAGATCCCTTTACGGAGTACTGGTCTTTGGCTCCCGAAATGCGCAGTTGTATTTAGGATCTTTCTTGTCCTAACTAGAGAAGTCTCTCTTTCCTAGCCTCACCTCCTCAGGGACTCACATCCTAGAGGTCTTTCCCAAGAAGAGTCTGTCACTTCCCAAGACCCCCAGTTTCTGCTGTGACAGCCTCTTCTGGAAAAGCAGGTAAGGATCCAGGAGATCCTGCCTCCTTCTCCAGTAGGGCCCAAGCCACAATGTCCAAGAGGATTAATTATTAACGAACTCACAGTTTCAGCAGAGCGCAACAGCCAGCCTTCTCAAGCCCCACCCACCCCATTTTCAGGGACTCCGGGGTCCGGGAGGAGGGGCACCCAGAGCAGAGCAAGCAACCAGCCAGAGCCTGCAGGACACCGTGTCTGTGAAACCGCTCTGCAGCATTTCTATATCCCTCGATGGGCAAGCATGATCTATCCCAGTTTGGCTACTGGGGTAGTGTAGGCGGGATGTTCAGGAAGAAGGCTGAGGCAGGGCACAGCCACCGTGAGTGCAAGACCATCCAACATACCTTGGCCCGGTTCTCCTTGGGCTCCGGGTGGCAGGGGTCGGCCCCGGCCCCCCGCCTCCTTGGCGCTCACTGGGCGGCGGGGCGCACTTGCCGGGACCCGGCGCGCTCGCAGGCCTGGTCCATGCTCCCGCCCCGCCGCCGCAGCGGCTGCCGCACCCGTTCTCTACACACTCGGCCAGGTGAGGCCAGCAGCCTGGCCCGGCCCCTGGCGCCAGGGCCAATGGGCGCCACGGCCCCCTCCCCCGTCCTGTCCACTGCGCGCCTGCCCAAGAGGCACAGAAGCTGTATTCAGCTCCCTGGGGCGCACTATCGCGCCCCCGCCTCCGGCCCAACAAGGCCTGTTTGTCTCCGATGGGCCAAGGGGTCCATTGTCCTGGTGCCAGCCCAGAAGGGAATAGAGGGTGCCTGGGGCTTGGTGGTAGTGTTGGGGAGGGGAGCCTGGGCTCCAGAGAAAGGGGGCAGGACTAGTTATCAACCTTTTATGGACATCACTGGAGCTCCTTAGGATCCAGTGGAACATAGGTCTTCTGCCTAGCTCCCTCTGATGAGCCAGAACCACATTTGTGGTACCCAAGGAAACAGGTGAAGAGCCAGGATTCTTGGACGGATTCAGGGTCACTTAACGCGGTTCAGCTAACTTTCCTCTTGAGGATACCTCCTCAAGAGGTCTGGGCAGGTAGGAATAGGTATCTGTCTGGGTTCAGGCTGTCCTTCGTCCTAAAGGAAAGCCAAGGATGGGAAGTAATCTGGAATTAGCCCCAGCTGTGGGCAGTGCAGAACCAGCTGGCCCTCCAGTGGAGCATGGGCCACATCAGAGTCCCACTGCCCCCGACATTTCTAGGCAACTCTGGAACGGGGAAAATTCCACATCAGCCTGGCTGCCAGGCATTCTTCCATATCTGATGGGCTTGCCTTTCTTTGTCCATGTGGGCCCTAGAGACGAATATACCCATGCAGGCCTGAGTCACCTCCTAGGCTATAGGATGACTTTGAAAATTCTAACCCTTTGTTCCTGCCTCTCCCAACTGCCATCCCAGAACATGGCATCAGATAGAAGCCCCTCATCCCACATATACAGTGAAACCAATTTGGGGAACCTTGGGGTCCAGAACAAAAGCCTACCAAAACTCTTGCCTTCTTCCTCTTGAGCTGAGGTGCAGCCACTGTAGCACAATCTCCCCATACAGGACTAATACAAAACAGGCCAGTCAGGCCATCAGGTTCCTAACTTCAAAGATGGGAAAAGCCCAGCCTATCCTATTTAGGGCATCACAACCTCTGGGGAGTGGCTTTGGGAAAGGTGTCCTGGGAAGGACTGAATGACCAGAGCCCTGGCCATGTCATGATGCATGGACAGTTTCAGGTAAGGACCATCATCAGAGGTAGCTGGAGAGTGTGTGGGAGTGGGGGTTGGGAGGGAGGAGGTGGGAGCCTGTAAGGCAAGTCCACAAACATCCCAAGTTGAGGTACCAGCTGTAGCCTCATCTGGATGGAAAGTTAAGGCTATACCTGCCCTTAGGCCTCATCTCTCACCTTTCACCTGTACTAGCTGGTTTTGAGTTGACACAAGCTAGTCATCAGAGAAGGGAGCCTCATAGTTGAGGAAATGCCTCCATGAGATCCAGCTCTAAGGCATTTTCTCAATTAGTGATCAATGGGGAGGGCCCAGCCCACAGTGGGCGGTATCATCTCTAGGCTGGTGGTCTTGGGTTCAGTAAGAAAGCAGGCTGAGCAAGTCGTGTAAAAGCAAGGTATTAAGCAACCTACCATGGCTTTTATATCAGCTCTGCCCTAAGAATCCACCCCTGAATTCCTGCCCTGACTTCCTTCAACAATAAACAGCAACATGGAAATGTAAGCCAAATTAATGTTCTCCTCAGTTTGCTTCTTGGTCATGGTGTTCCATGTTTCATTGCAGAAACTTCCTAACATAAGGTGATACTAGAAATGGGGTATTGCTGTTTTGGGGAAGATTGTAGAACTTTGGGCTAGAAAAGCTATTTCATGTTGAGAGTTCAGTGGGAATTTGTTGAGGAGCTTAAGAGTATTAACAACAGTATAGACAACAGAGGCCTGTGAAGTTTTAGAAGGACATTTAGACTCTATCAGGGTTATTTGGTATTGTGAATTGAGATTCTGTTGCACTCATCAGCTAAAGGGAGCCACAATTAACAAGAGATCAGCACCACTTTAGAGAAACCTTTGAATACTGGGATGGTTGATGCTGGTGATTTAGACCAGAGCCTGGTGGTGGTGGTGCCCACATTTAATCCCAGCACTTGGAGGCAGAGACAGGCAGATCTCTCAATCTGAGGTCAGCCTGGTCTAGAGAGTTCTAGGACAGTCAGGGGCACACAGAGAAACCTTGAGATCAGCATCACTGAGGTGAAGTCTTCTGGGAAGTGTTTTCTGAGAACAGAGATGTGTTCCAGAGGTAGCCATAGACTTGGTAATGTGTAGAAGTTTCCCAGGTGTTTTGAAGGCATAATAAGGTCATTCATGGAGAACAGCTGAAGCTTGGGACTGAGAGGCAGGAGAGGCCTTTGGTGAAGGTGTAGTCTCAGTAGAGGTTGAAGGACCAGGGCCATGCAGAGAAACTGGGGGCGTGGCACCGGGAAGAGAGGCTTATTGGTGAAAGTGCAGCCTAGCTGCAAGGTACCATGCAGTTTTGGAGAAACCAGTACCACCAGGATAGCCAAGAACAGCAGCAACAGTTGAGAAAAAACAAGGTGGCTGAGTGCTGCAGACAGTGAAGCAGAGAAGTGACCCAAGCCCTTTGGAGGGGTCCAGAAGATGGTGAGTGAATCCCACTGGACGGTTAGAACTGTTTGCTTTGATTGTGACTATGCCTTGATTTTTTCCTCTAAAAGAAAGTAGTTTACAGGAGCCCATAACAGATTAGCTATTTTAAAGGGATTGAAATTTTAATATTTGAATTTGTAAAAACCGTGGGACTTTTAAAGTCATTTATGTTTTTAATGTGAGGTCTTGGGGACGTGTTTAAAAGGTTGTGGCTTAATAGTGACGCTTGTGTGTCAGGTTGACAAGGGGTCGGGGCTTTTTTTGTGTGTAAACTTGACACAAGCTAGAGTCATCAGAAAGGAAGGAGCCTTGGTTGAGGAAATACCTCCATGAGATCCATCTATAAAACATTTTCTCAGTGATCAATGTAGGAGGGCCATGGTAGGTAGTGCCACTCCTAGGCTGGTAGTCCTGGGTTCTGTTTAAGCAAGCCTTGTAAAGCAAGCCAGTAAACAGCACTCCTCTCTGGCTCTGCATCAGCTCCTGTCCCCAGATCCTACCCCAAGTTTCTTTCCTGACTTCCTTCAATAATGGAAGTATAAGCCATAAATACTTTTTGGTTATGGTGTTTCATCATAGCAAAGGAAATCTTAACTAAGATTCCTTCTTTCACCTTCTCATGAACTCCAGCAGGAAAAGAAGGAAGCTAGTTGTTTGTAGACATGACTGGACAAGTGAACCCTCAGCATACTGCTTGCAGGAAGGCTCTAGAACTTCAAACCTTAATTTGAGGAAGCAGGTTCAGAGTAGAGCCTGAGCTGAAATGGGAACCAGGCCAGGGCAAATATGAATGACATCCAAGCCCAGAACCTGTGTCCTTTCTACCATCCCTAAACTCAAGAGTTCTAGTGTGCCTGGGTCCATCTGGATCGGTCCAGATGACCTCTCCAACCCCAGGGAAACTTCTGAACACAGAATCCAATTGGCTGCAAAGATCCAACCATTTAATAACAAAAGCTCCCCACCCTTACTCCACCACAGCATCCTGAGCACAGGATGGGTGCAGCTATGTAGGGAGTTGTGGAAAGCCGAGGAAAATGTCAGATGGACTCTTGGATCAAGAACTGGGTAGGGTAGAGGCCTCTTTGCCCAGACACTAGTATGAACCACACAGGAGGCTGGGGCTGGCCTCACAACGCCAAAAGGCCTAAAGTGCTGGCTGGTGTGTGTTTCACTGCTGCTTCTGCCAAGTCCAAATCTCAGTGAGGGACGACTGGAACTCACACAGGCCTTGTCCTCTTGGCTTTCTTCTCAGACCTCACAGCGTCATCATGGGCTTTCCTCTTCTCTGCGAGCTTGTTGGCCTGTGAGAAGAAAGGAGGAACTCAGGCTGGGGGTGAGGGAGGAGGCGAGCAAGTAGAGGATCTATCTTTTCCTTCCTGGCTACCATTACTAGCAGAGCCTCTATTCCAGAAAAGCTACCAAAGACCTCAACTTGACCTTAAGGTCAAAGGACAGAACTCCTCCCACTGTCTACACAGCCCTTTATTTCATGGTCCACACATCTCCAGCTTGGAGAATATAGGCCGACTCTCCCATCAGCTTCTCTGAGGGAAAGACAAATTCCACTCAGCCTTTACTGGAAGATGGCAAGAGAGGGAACAAGACTCCTTTCTGGGCTACAAGTAGTGCTCCTAAGAACCAATTAGAGGTTGGCAGGGTCTGCTCTGGGTGTTTCCAGAAGGTGGTCACACTACAGTGTCACAGGAAGAACTGAGAAGACACGTTACTGTAATTTAAGAGGCAAGGCTGCCAGCCACATCTGAGGCCTCAGTGTACACTGCTTTGTTTTGTTTGGTTTCCCTTTTTCTTCAGTTCTTCCTGAGTCTAGGATAGTGCCATTCTCATGATGGCTAAGCAGCTCAGTGCTGAGGACTATCCAGCGTGAGGCCTTGGTTTCTACTCCCAGATACATAAAACCAATCAACAAAAAGTCTAAAGGAAGAGGTCTGGACCAAACGGGCTATATTCTCCTGTGCAGCTTTGTGGAGGCCTCATCTTAGGGTAGGAACCTACCTCTCGGATTTTGCGCCGTTTGCCAAACATGATCTTTTGGTAAAGGTACTTCTCTCGCTTCTTCATCATCATGATAGCCAGGCGCTTGGCCTCACTCTCTTCCTCCTGGGCCAGCCGCTGCTTGTCTTCCAGCTTCAGAGTTCCGGCCATAACCTGGGGCTTCTGAGGAACAATGCAGCTGCATGTGAACTTGGCCTTTTGGGCTAACCAGGCTGCTTCCCAGGCATGGCTGTCCAGTGCTTCCCTACCTTTCCTTCCAGCCTTTGCTGCTCTAAGGCTGACAGGTGCGCCTCCTCCTCCTCCTCCTCTGATTCAGCTTCCACATCTTCCTCATTTTCTGCTGCAACATCACCATCACCTTCGTTGTCATCATCGTCATCGTCCTCATCCTCCTCTTCCTCTTCCAAGTTTCCTGCAGATAACACGTGACTTCTGAAAGGTCTACATGTTTGCTCTTCCCTAGCACCAACCTGCCTCTGCTGCCTAAATGCATTTTAAATGCAGCTCAAGGGTGTCCCACCAATGGCCCCCAGAAGATCCCAAAGCCCCAGATGAGCTACCTTCAAAAAAATCTCTAAGGCCCTCTCTTAAACACTCTTGATACCTGTGCAAAAACTAACAACTCTAAGCTTTGCTGCTCAGCTTACGGTTCCCGTCAGTAGACTCCAAATGTCAACATAAGCTAATCCTGCAAATGCTTGAAAGGCTGAGAGCTTTCTGCTCCAGCTGTCTTGGGGTCTGCCAACTCTGTAACCAAGGGAAATGGCCAGCTTGGGCACAGACACCCAGAGGAGCCTGTCCACACAACTGCCCACCCCTGTGCAGCTCACCTGGATCTTCTCCCCGCTGCAGAGCCAGGAGCTTCAGCTTCTCAGGTGGAATGTAATCTCCTTCCTTCTCAGATACGAAGGGTGAAAGATGTGGGGGCAGCTGCACCCCAGGGAAGTACTCTGCCACAGGGAGGAGGAGCCGGGCATTCACACAGTCAAACACCCACTGGGGCTGTACATAGTACCTGGTGCAGAGCAGCCAGCAAAGAAATGTCACAAGAGAATAACCAGTGGTACCACTGTTATCACCAAGGCCTAGGACACACTTCCTCCCCTACAGGGCACATGAGGGTCTCAAAAACCTACCTGCCAATGATGGGGGTTTGCTGCCCCGGCCGGTCAACAATCTGGTGGGTGATGCAAGAGTCTGTGATGTCATAGGTGGCTCCGATGCACAAAGACTTGTCCCAGGATACATCCCCACCAAAACTCCTACAGGCACAGGGGAAACCATAAGCCTTTTAGGCATCAGACGCCTGCCTTAGAAGCTGGTTTCTCTGGCTCTATTACCTACAAACCCACCCTTCTAGGAAGCACCTATGCCTGCCCAGAGCTTTGTCTGGGATAACACCTACACTCCTGGTTCAGTAAGGACCTTGGCTAGTACCTGAACAGCAACTCTCCCTTCAGCTGAGTGCTCTGAAAGTGTCTGTATGAGGTCTGGCTAAGCACTCTACACATAACTGCTCTGTGAGAAGTGGAAACACCCTTATGATGTTACCAACAGGCCTCCAGGCTAGGATGGAGAGTGGAACACTGGGCAGCAGAGATGTGGGCTGGCTAAAGCCTCCCCACCTGATGATGAAAGCCAATGCTTCACGGGGCACCTCTCGGTTCAGGAAGAACTTCAGGCCTTCAAAGAGTTTCTTGTGCTTTTCCTGTGCTTCCAGCTCTTTCCTTCGTCCTTCCTCCTGTGCTGTCACCTCCTGCAGGGAGGGGGGCCAAGCATCACACCACAAGGTCATCCAGCTCCACAGAAGACAGACTGGAGCTTCCTTTTAGATCCCGCACCTTCTAGGAACTAGCACCATCCCTTATCCTGTCCCACCCTGCACTCCTGAGGCCAGCACAGTACTCACCCCGTCGGTAGGAAACTCATCAAGCTCAGCTTCCTCTATAGCAGGCACCACCACTCGGGCCAGGCTGGCACTGAGGGCAGCCAGTTTCTGTAGGTAGAAAGCAGAATTGCAAGGCCTGCTAGCAGGCAGGGAACCTCATCTGGGTGTGGGGTGGGATAGGGAACAAAACCAGCCCCAGGTCACATTTGGGTATGGGCTCTAAGGGTAAGTCATAAGACTACCCACCCACATACCCACGGTACAAAGACCATCTGAATAAGGCCAGTGCTGCCCAAAGTCCTCTTACCTCCATAGAGCTCTCAGAGTCCAATGCATATGTGTCCTCGCTGACCTTAGTCTCTGCTTGGGCTTGACCTTCAAGCTGGGAAGAGGGAAGAGGACACCTACAGCCCCTTGCTTCAGTGTGGGGATAGAAGGGCTAGATCCAAGCTAGGTGAGAAGGTACTAGGGCTCTACCTTGGGTGGGTAGTGAAGGTTGAGTGACTGGTAGAGGCGAAAGTTGACGAAGCCCAGGAGAGTGGTATAGAACTCAGTGAAGGTGGCCATGACCCTGTAGTCCACATCTGTTGGATGCTGGAGGCATGAGACAGGCATATCAGCAGTGTTTGCACGGGGGGAGGGGAGGAGTAGGTGTTACACCCACAAACCCACAGACACCTTAAGTACAAGCAAGACTCTGGACAGAGGCCTCAAAGGCTATGGGTACATGGAGGCCAGTGCCAGGTTCCCCATGTGATACAGGGGACAAGATAGAGGCAAGGGACCTAGTCTACAGTGCTCCCCTGCAGCCTGCCCTACCTCTTCCTGGCCGCGGCCCTCCCACTCCTCTCTCAATTGTCACTGGGACACAGGGCATATGCCTTCTCCACCCATCCCAGAAAATGTTCAAGATCTGCTTCAGGGCGGCTCTGAGCACCAGGAAAGCAACCTTCCCAGAGCCCAGCAAGGCCTATGTGTGTGGCACATGGTACATAGCCCAGAAGAGGAGATTGGCATCTACTGACTAAGGTGCCTTGGAAAGCCAGGTATGGCTAGTTGTAGCAGGTGTGCAGGACTCAATCGCTCCATACCCTGGAAAGTCTGATAAAGCTCACAATGTAGCATTCCCCTCTCTAATCCAGACAAAGACTAGAGGTAGACCACCTTCCCCAGGTGCACAGCTCTTCTACAAACTGGACTAAAGTGTCTCAATTCTGGAATAGTCCCACCGTCTGAAGTCAGAGCAGCCTGCCCAGGAGACCCCACTAAGCCTTACTAACCACTGGGAGGCACACAATACATAGGAAACATTTCCAAGAACTGTCCAAACTGATCATGATCACAAGGTCACCTCAGCTTAGGGCACCCAGAACTTTGAGCTATTTCTCATCTTGCCACTGGGCAGCAACCTATGCCCCCAGGGTTTTCCTGGCAGGAATTCGAACGCAAACACTTTTTCCCATGGTACTGAGCAGGTATACCCTGCCCTCACCACTGCCATTATCCCAAGTCTCACTGTGTATGTATATGCCCAGCACTGGCTGCCCACAGGAGGGGCATGAGGGTCCTTGTCACAACCACCCTTTGCTGGGAGGAAGTAGTTGGCAGCAAGCTCGGAGGAAGGAGGGATGGGCAGCCTATGCCCTTCCCCCAGGGCCAGCTGTGTGGAGGCTGGCCCTCACAGGGCCCTATTCACCACTCCAAGGACACACAAAGACCAGTCTGAGCATAATGGGGGACCAACATCAGAGAGAAGGACAGACAGAAAGGGCCGAAGTTAGGCAGGAAGGAGGAGAAGCAGAGAAACGGAGAGGGAAGAAGAGTCATGTACTCTTGCTCCCCGAGCCTGCCTCAGGGAAAACTCAAAAAGGGACTGCTGAGTTCCAAGGCCACGTCTTGTCTCGACAGAAGTCCCGCTACCAGTGAACCAGAGATCTGGTCCAGTTCAGATATCCCCTGAACACCAGCACAGAACCTCTGTTTACTCTGCAACCACGGTTCTCCATACAAGGTACCAGTTCCTGCTAAATGAACAAGCAGAAAAAGATGCCAAGTACCTCCCACAGTCAGACAATTCAGGGGACAAGCCCAGCTAGGACTATTCCTCAGGGATGGGGAATGGGAGTTAGTAAGGCTTCCATAGAAAGCAAAACCAGAAATCTTAGCATGGCCCTAGGAAGAGCCCCAAGGATTTAAAGGGAAGCTCTTAGGAAGCTAAGTGTGTGTCCTGCCCTGGAGTCACGCTGTGCTCCAGACTGGGAGGATGGGGCAGAGGAGACAGGAGTAAAGCACTTCTGTTGTGGTATTTCATGGCAGAGTGGGAACAAAGTAGGACCTCAGTGGGTCTGAGGAGGGCTGGGCTCTGCATCTTGATTGCTGTACAAAACACTGGGCATCTGTGGCCTCCAGGGCTGCCCTCGGTGCCATTCAATCACAAAGGCTGCTACCATGCAGAGCCAGTCCTTTCAAGACTTTTCCCTGAAGTCTCATGGCGAGGCTGAGAAGATGGTAGCACATTAACTGAGGCAGAAAGGTGAAGGAACACGTCCAAGACCATCTAGCACAGCGGTTTCAGTGAGTGGGTCACCAAAGACGTCTTCATACCAGATATCTACATTATGATCTCTTTAACAGCAAATTTACAGTCATGAAGCAGCAACACCACAACACGAGGAACCATGTTGAAGAGCCGCAGTGTGAGGAAGGGTGAGAAGCACTGCTCCAGCAGAGGAGCTGGAGTGGGACAAGCTTAGTCAGGCTCAGCCTAGGGGTATGTTCCCATCACACCGACAACTGTGACTGATCAGGGTTAGACTGGCTGGACTGTAGAGCACATTCCCTACTCTGTGCCCCCCCCCCCCCCCAGCAGCCAATAACCAGGAACCCAACAAGGGCTGGACTCCAAGACAGCAACCCACCACCTTTCCAGGACACACAGAGCACAAGGCCTTCCCAATAGGCACACTTACATCATGGGAGAAAGCATAGGGTGCAATCCATACGATGGGCTGACCCAGCACCTCAGCCTGATAGTAAATGCCTTTAATGGACAGGAAGACCTGTGGACAGAGGGAGAACAGCATGAAACCCAATGAGAGACAGGGGAGAAGCAGGGCTCCCCAGGAGAGCCTCAGCTCACCTTGCGCAGGGCTCGGGCAGCGATGACGTAGTGCAGGAACTCCACAGTGAGCCGGCGGCACAGCTGAATGGTCTGCACGTGGCACTTGCCCGTCCGAGGGAAGGTGGAGAAGAGGAAGCACATTGACAGGGCATCATCGAGGTCCCGCAATGCATCGATAAATGTGGGGTACCTGCAGAGTGGTAGGGCAGTGCTCCATGAGCCCATTCTGCTGGGTTCCAGGACTCTCTGGCCACTGCCTCAATCCAGAGGCCCTGATACCCAAGCTAGGCAGTGACATAGCTACTTCCTGACATGATCGCAACAACTTTCCCACAGCTGGCCACTCACCCGCAAACAACCCTGTAGTCATTGATAAACTACAAAGTTCCAGTGAACTCTCATGACCTCCAGACATAGCAGAGGAACTTCAATCACTTGTTGCCTTCTGTAAATGACACGACACCAAGTTGGTGGCTCTCTGACTCTATATGAAACTGGAATCTTCAAAGGCCCACAATAAAAAAGGAAAAATGGGAAGCTGGCCTAGTAGGCCAGGAAAAGTGGGCTTCCTTGCCCAGCAGCACCTGCACCTGGGCTCGGCTAGTCGCCCGAGTGGGTCTTGTCTTCCTGTTCCTCACCATCCAGATCCCTGTAACTGACAGAACCAACTCTACCTGGGACCACGTTCAGTTAGAGTACGCAAAGTATTTCCAGGAACGTGGTAAATGAAGAAGCAGACAAAAGTGTCACTTGGGCAAGAGTTCTGGGATTAAAGGTTTGAATGATATTTTGAGACAGGATCTTTTCTTGCCTGTCTCAAAAAGTGTCAAAGCACCACCACTTTGATGGGTTCCAAAAAAGGGACAAAAGTGTGGAACTCTGACCCTAATTGGGTCATTAAGCCTCATCTAGCTCCAGCTTTATCAAGAAAATGGCCCTGCTGAACAAAGCTGCTGACTTAGAATAGGGTGCCTTTAAGCAGATATGGTGATACCTGTGGTCCTGCACTTGGGAGACTGAGGCAGGAGTATCCTGAGTTCCAGGATAGCTTAAGCTACAAAAAAGACCTCATCTCAAAAACCAAGCCACCAATCTACCCACCTCTTGTAACTCTAAACACAACCTGAGTAAAGATGAATATATAAGGCCTCAGTTTCCCTCTTTCAACTTGGCATCCTTAGAGATGCTAGTATCTAAGCCACATTCTAGGAAGCTTCACGTGAAGAAAAGGGTCTGCCAGGTGTGGAGGAGCACACCTTTAGTCCCAGCATTTGGAAGGCAGAGGAAGGTGGATCTCTGGGAGCTGGAGGCCAGTGAATTCCAGGATTGTCAGAGCTAGTGAGACCCTGTCTCACCCAGACAGCACTGCTCAGCACAACTGAGGGTTGGCACGTGTTCAAAACCAGGCAGAGATGATGGGAAGGCTTAGCAGGGACCCGGCAGGTGATGGGACAGCTTCCTAGGTTCCTGAGGCAGAGGCAGCATCCTTCCTCAGCCTTGTTGGTGCCTCAAAGTTTCCTAACTTTCTACTTTGTAGACAAAGCTAACACCCTAGGCCCTGTGTAGGACAAGCACACACCTCTTCTAGACAACCTGATTTCCCTTATGCTTTGGTTCTGGTCCAGGAGACCAGATGCTATTTGCTTTGTGAATGAACCCAGTTGCTTGCCCCCTCATCCCCATCTCTTCCATATAAAGGCCATGTAACAGGCAGCACAGGAGCTACCAAAATATCTATTAGTGATGTATACTTGCTCAGAGGAGTTTCTGTCCTCTGGCCATTCAGTTCCTGATGTCAACTGTTATCTCCCAGGCCAAGGCCCTCCACATCCCAGAAAGGAAGCTATTGCCCCTTTATTCTGGAACTGAGTGTGCCTAGGCCATCATTCCACAGAACAGATATAATAGCTTAGGAGTTCTATACTTGATTAGTTCCAGGCCAAAGTGCTGTGGAACTATTATGACTATTTAGTACCAATGCCGCCTTCCAGTCTATAGACACCAAACATTCCACCTAAATTGAAGGAACAAGGGTCTTCAGGCATGTGCCCAATTCTCCAGAAGAGGAAAAGCCACCGATTAGCTAGTGACAGAGAGGGATCTTTGGAAGACTGAGCAAGAAACAATTAAGACCAGACCTCTCTTACCATGCTTTCTAAGTCTGCAGGGTGGGAACTCAAGGCTCTGGCTCTCCCACCATGGGGCCTTTGAAGGTGCTGCTGTCACTACTCATGAAGTGTATTCCTGGCTGCCCCAAACAGGTCATGTTCTAGATATCTCTCTGGTTATGAAATTAATGTAATCATATCATATACCTAAGTTCTCTCCATTCTGCCTTACAACTCTTACAATGCTACTTACAATTGACTGTGATTTGCTAGTTTGGTTTTTGGTCTAATTACTCTAAGGAGACATGCGCTGTCAGTCAAGTGTTGGTCTTGAACCCATTTCCTCCCCAGCACTAGGACAGCACTCAGCAGCAACTGCCGCATTCTGAGGAGCAGGACTCACCGCTCCTTGACAATGTGGTCAAGTTTGTAGAAGGGCTTATTGTCCTTCAGGCGCTCCACAGCATGCCATTCGCTCTTCCCATAGGCTTTGCGGAGCTTCCGGACAAACACCTGGAAGAAGGGACCAATGCGGCTGCAGCAAGGGCCTCTGAGCATCTCCTCCATAGAGGATGAATACACAGGACAGGGGTCTTCTCAATGATTTCTGAAATGGGTCATAACTATTTGCCTGTGCCAACAGGCCCCTCAGCCCAAGATTTGCCAAAGAGCCAATTCCATGGAGCTCTAGACCCATGATAATGACCAGAGGTGGTCCAGGCCCCATCTTTTGATACATGGATGTGTTGACACCAAGTTTTCCTGGGATGAGAAGGCATATCAGCTGTTTTGCACGGAGGCAAATCATGGCTAGAAGAGCTAATTTTTATTGCAAACCCCTATGGGCATCACCCCAAAACTAGTTGTTCACTTCCATGAACGAGCTACTCAGAAAAAAGAAAAAAAAAAAGAAAGAAAAAAAAAAAAAAAAACCAAAAACTTAAAAACTTAAATTATAAAACCACATTTTCCAAACCAACAGAAGATTTTCCTCCCAAGAACTGTTCAAACGAGCCCCAGAGCTCCTCAGAAGCCCAGACAGTATATGGGATTATAAATAAAAGGTCTTGGACACATTTCCCACTGCTTGCCCATCTCAGCACTGCTTGATGGAACTGCAAAAGCTAGCCACAGCTGCTGCCCAGACTCCTGCTGGCCGCCAGGTGGCTCCACTCTTCATAGAACCCCATTTCCAGTCAGAGGAGCCAGAGACAGCAGTTTAATTTCACAGCCTACTTTCCACTCCACACATGGTGGAAGTAGGTTTCTGCTGTCCCTGGGGCACTTGAGCACGTATGCTCATGTATGGAACTAAAGCCCAGGTGCCTTAGAAGCAATCTAACAAATAGCTAGAATAAGGGAGCTGAGGAACATAGAAGGCACCAAAAGCCCTTGAAATGATACCATTTTTTCCCTTGTGGGCAAAAATTAATAGTAATAATAGACAGGCAATCTTACTGAGCCCTGGAGACATCCTTTTAGGGTAGAATGACCTCCTCCTCCCTATAGGACTGATCCTCAGTGTGGATCAGCAACCTGTCCAAGGTCAGTGACTCACACTGAACAAACCCACAACGCAGGCCTCACCTTGTACTCTCGGAACTTGTTGACAATGGGTTCATGGAGAAGGAACTTAATATCTTTGATAAGGTAAAATGTTCGGGCTGCTGTGGAACCCTTGTTAACTTTCTTCTTATGCTTGGGTTCATGAGGATAGATACCTTTCAGGATGCACAGCCGCCTGGAAGATAAGCCATCTATTAAATCAGCAAAGGGACAAAGCCACAGCTGGGCCTAGAAATCAAGAATGACCAAGAAGCAGGGATTCTGTGCTTAGAGATCTTTCAAGTGGGTTTGTCTGATGATCACAAGTCCCTAAACACACAGTGCAGGCAGACAGGACATTGGCAAAGCAATCAGGAAACACCATACTGAGAAATCAACATTTCACACATATAAAAGGTAAAGGGCTGAGCAGTGGTACATACCTATTCTCCTAGCACTCTGGAGGCTGAGGCAGGAGGAGCATAAGTTTAAGGCCACTATGGGGGTTTGTTTTTCATAACAAACAAACAAACAGAATACACAGGCTTGAGAATATAGCTCAGTGGCAGAGTGAGTAGCATTATGTGAGGCCCCTGATTCAATACCCACCCTACAAAAACCAAACAAATAAACAAAATGCAAACAAGAAATTCTCTTCAATACAACAAAAATGTGTAACTAAAGTGTGTAACTAAAACACACACACACACAGAGGAGGTTGCAGAGGTCAGAATTAGCCTGAAGGAAGGACCTACTGACTGCAGAGACATCTAGACTTGACTCTACAAGACAGAGTCCCTGGCTGTAGGATTCAGGTCTTCTGTCAAAAGGGTTGTAAAGGCCCAACCCAAAGAGCGAGTTGTCTGGTTTCTCCTCAAACTGCATATGGCAAAGCACAGCTCCCCAGAAGAGCAGTGAGGAAGAGGAGGAGTATCACAGATATAATAATACTACATCAGCTCGGTGAGGCCGAGGCGACTGAGCTTTCACTGAGCACCCATTTCACTACTCAGGCTCCCAAGGGACCCCGATTTTGTTCCTCTCCAACCTCACCTGAAATCAGGCAGGCTCAGCTGCAGCTTCTTCCGGGCTTTGTTTCGGGTGATATAATTGGTGGCAGAGCCTCGTTCATACTTAGGGAGGAAAAGAAAATCTCCATTAGTGATGACTGCAGCGAGTGACATCCAACTGTGGGGAAAAGTGAATTCTAGAGACAGCTAAGGTTCTGGGTAGGTGGCAGACATATTTCCAGGATAGGGATTGTTGTCGGGAGTGAGATGACCTGACCAGAGGAGCCTGGCACTGTCCAGGCACCCACTCCATGTTCCAGTGTTGAAGTACTTAGCAGCTCTACATCTTGTCTCATACAGTGTGGGATTCCACAATGTATTTCACTCAGTCCCCACAAGCCTGTGGGATATGTGCCATCAGAACACCCATTTCACAGCAAAGGAACAAGCGCAGTGCAGCAGCCCACTCAAGTCACACATCTTAGAAGCTGGGGTTGGGAGCACTGACTGATCTTCCAGAGAACCTGGATTCAAATCCCAGCACCCACAATTATTTTTAACTCCAAGATCTGATACGATCACACATACATGTCAAAACACCAATGCACATAAAAAGTTAAAAAAAAAAAGCTAGGGTTGGGTCTCCAAATCCAGGCCTAAGTCTAGAGCCTGCATGTCTAACTAATTCTGTATCTTATTTGTCCCTTTATAATTCCCTCATCACCACTAAACTTCATATGGACCCCACAAGTAACCATTCACACTTTCCTCTTCACAGTACCGTGAAATGTTAGTACCGCAGATTTACTAAAGAACTGCATAGAGTATGTTCCTTTGAGATAGACTTCAAGGCATGTAAAAATCTAAGATATCTCTTGGCCATTTCCCGTTCCCTCAGCGGTAATATCACTCTAATTGAAAATGTTTGCTCTTAGCTAGAGAAAAAAACAGCATCCTGTTCCAAAGAGGCTGAAACAATAACCACACATGTCCACTCCAGATAAGATCTTCCTCTGTAGTGAGATAGCAGGAGCATATATACCCAGGTCCAGCTCTAAAGAGTCAAAGCCCCCTGAACTACCTATGTACCCCCACCCCACAGCCATGAAACACTATTCAACCTTTCCTGTAGTCGGCTACTGTCTACTGGGAACAGGCCCGTGTTAAGCCTCAGGGCATCCAAGGATGAGCTTCAGTTTTCATTACAAATGTTTCCTACGAGACAGTGAGATGGCTCAGCAGGTAAAAGCTCTTGCCACCAATCCTGATGACCTACGTTTGATCCCAAAGCACGTAGTGGAAGGAGAGAACTGTCTTTTGCACACTGTCCTCTGACCTCCACATGTGCAGTGGTTCTTGGGAGGGGGGGGGTGTGCACTGGTGCATATGCACACACCAAATGTGAAAAAGAAAAGTACTTCCCACAGCCAGTCTGGTTTACTTTGTTCAGCATGGTCTTTTTAGTTCCATCCATTTACTAGGCTAGATACTGAAGGAGGTGTATTTATGTACTTAGGAACATATATGTACATACATATACTTATAAGTATGTAAAAAACATTTTTAAAAGAAGCCATGAATTTGAAAGAGAGCAAGTGAAGATATATGGAAAGGTTTGGGGGGAAAGAAAAGGAAAGGGGGAATAATGTAATTATAGTCTCAAAAAAGTAATTAAAGGGGCTGGGGCTAAGCGCACTGGTTGCTTTTCCAGAGGTCCATCTGTAATTAGACCTGATGCCCTCTTCTAGCATACAGGTATAAATGCAAATAGAGGGATCATACATAAAAATAAAAGATAATTTAAAAATAACCTTTAAAAGTAATTAAAAACAGGAAAACAGATTAGCATCAGAAACTTGCAAGTCAAAAGAAAGACTTGGGCCCATCTCATCTTCTTCATCCACACTCCAAAGTCCCTTCAAGCCCAGTCTCCTTACAAAAGCAATAACTCAGATCAAGTCACTTTCTATACCTGTCTTCTCCACTCAGAATAAATTCCAAGCTTTACATGACACGGCCCCCAACTTCACTTAGTCAGCCATGTTGGTGTCTTTCCAAAATCCTACACACTGCCTGCCTTTCCTACCTACTGGCCTTGGCATTCATTTCCACTGTTTTCTCTGCTAAGCACTTCTGAAGAAGAAAAGAAAACCAGCAAGATTTCACACTAACTATAATAAATAAGCTTACTTAGGAAATACAAGGTTGCATAGGAAGAAAAAACTGTCTCTGATCTGAGACAACAAGGATAAAACTGTACTGATTTCTGTTTTTGTTGACCTGCTTTCTTCATTTCTGACAAAGGGAGGAAAAGGTATACACCTGCTTTTCTCTCTTGAGAAATGACCACCACCAATACTATATGAATAGCAAGTTCTAGCTGCTAAAGATAAAACTATCTTAACCAGAAACCTGCAAATATCAGCTTCTGTAAAACACATAAGGAGAAAAAGACCACTCTAAGATACAAGATTGTGACAACGCCTAACCCCCATATAAACCATGAAACGTTGGAGGCTGGACCTCTTTAAGCACGCCGATAATAGTCTCTCCTTTATCTAAGTGCCAAGAATTCTCTTTGGGGAAGATTGAGGGCCATCCCCGCTCCCCAACACTTTCATGCCCCAGAGCCATCTAACGTGTTCTGGTAGTCCAGATTTCCACTAAAATGTCAAGTCAGAAGAGAACCCCCAAGACAACACTACTCGGATTAACTGTCTGTTGTTACTCCCCACTTTACTGCTCCTTCCTAGCTTTCTCTAGAGCGCACTTAAAAAATCTTTAGCTACTTTATCTGATTATTTTTGTCCTCGGGAAAGGTTGACACCGGAAAAGCGGGGCCACATCTGATTGCTTACTTCTCAATCCCAGTACCTAGGACTGGGCCTGGCTCAACTGAAAAGGCCCTAGGTCTTAATTACAATTCTACGTCCCGTTGATCACTCTTTAGTTGTTTGGCGGCTCAACTAGTCTTCACAACTCCTTCCACAGAAAGCCGGTCAGCCAGTTCTTCCCAGTTTCCAGGGGCCTGCGTGCAGCAGCTTCACTCCGGCGGCCGTTTCACGACCCCTCGGCTCCCAGAGGCTAGGGAAAGTGACAAGTCCGAGCTCCCACCACCCCGGTAACCCGCTCACCTTCTTCTTCTCCAGACCTCCCATAGCTCCACGTTTAGCAAATCCTGAAGGCGGCGCGGAAAGGCAGAGCTACTTCCTCCCGCACGTGCCCTGCTTAGGGCCCTGAAGGACCCCACGCCGCCAGCTCAGGGCTGTCCGAAAATATGCCTGTACTAGTCCACAGAACGTTGTGCTTTTGGTGACTTCGTTATTTACGACTAAACTCTCTAAAGCTCAGTTATTGTGGTAGTTCTTTCAGTCCTTTTCTTAGTTGCAAAAATCTATATAGACAAACTTTAAACCAACATAAAAATTTAGGCAGTTTTATAACCACCCTAGACACGGTTGTTTGACCACGCGAGCCCCAGTGCATTTCGGGATATTTCGGGATATAGCAGGACTGAAGGATGGAAGACAGCAGAGGGCTCTGTAGTCTGGTCTTGAACTCAGAGATCCGACTCCCTCTGCCTCAGGAGTGCTGGACTTAAAGGTGTGCACCACTACACCTGGGTGATATTTTCTTTAAAAACAACAACAACAAAAAAATAGAACAAATAACATAAGTGCTTACTAAACCTTAAGCTACTAGCTTTTGTAATGCTAGGCTGACTGGCCAATGAATTTAAAGGAGTTGAATTGTCATGGCAACGGTTGCTAGGAGTTGCAAACGAGGCTGGCCAGGTTTTGCCTTGTTGGCCTTAGGTTCACCTGCACCTAGTTTGCTTGCTCATGTTAGAATAAAACACAGCAGAAGGCTACCTTTTACCTCACACGGAACTAAGGAGGCCTGAGGAGCCACATAAATTTGGAGAATGAGTTGATCTGAAGGAGCGAATCTCTGTGAGTCCGAGGCTAACTGGGTCTATATTGTGAGTTCCAGGACAGCAAAGGTATTAAGTGACATGTTGTCTCAAAACAAAAATGAAAGAAAAATAATGTAAGGCATAACATGATGGTAGCAGTTGTAGTCACAGCACACAGGAGTCTAAAGCTGGAAGATCCCAAGTTTCGAGCCAGCCTGGACTAGAGATAGTGTCTCAAAGAAAACAAAACAGGGCTGAGGAGATGAGCCTGACATGCATGCATAAGAATATGAATTCAGATTTGCAACATGCACATGAAAGTTGTAGTGACAGTCAGGCAGTTGTTGAGTAGGCCCTTGGAAGGCAGAGGCCAGTAGA